>NW_027045448.1:3816732-4452854 GCF_025399875.1 Dalotia coriaria
TAAAAAAATACAAGACGAATTTCATTACTACTAAATGCAAGTCAGCAATTATTTTAAAACAAAAACATGCATGTAACTAAAATAATTGATAATTGTTTATCAAAACCACGAAATCAAAACAATGAATTTAAATTTTCAAAATCTTAATTATTTACTTAATTGAAAGCCTAAAACAACATTTATCAGACACATTTATCACACGAAGCAAAGGTTGACATTCTTCGCAGATTAATTGAAAGTAATGAGTTGTATGAAATAATATTTTAACTATTTCGAGAAAACCTCGATGAATGTGATTTAAATGAAGACATAATGTAAACAGTAAACAACCGAACTCGCTCGTTAATCTTTTTCGCGAACACGGCGCGATAATCATATGCGCATAATTTACGCGTTAGACATCGATAAATCAGGCGCAGAAATGGATTCGAAAAATCAGAGGCTTCGATTACTTAATTATTGTTTATCACTCAACGCGAATGGAAATTTAATTAATCGTTCGTGGAATTACAACACGACACGATGAACGAGTGGCATAGATTATTTGGCAGATTTAATTGCATTTGATATTTTTATATCCGTAATCTTATATTACTGCAATAGAAAGGTTTTTGTGGTTATTAAGTTGAACAATTAGTTAATGCGGAGATTGCTACCGTAATTAGCATGTAATGGATATAATGTAAGAGGTTGTGTTGGAAGTCATCGGAGTTTTACGTCGGCTTCGGTCATTTTTCGTTCGCCGAACGAAACTTCACAAGAATCGAAAACTTTCACCACCGAATCGCCGCCGGTGCATAATTCGCGTTCATTTCTATTCATTTCGATATGTCAGTGTGTGTGTTGTATTGTAGTATTCTTATTTTCAATATTAATTTAATTTAGCGTGGTGATACGGACGTAATGAAAGTATTTTCGATATTTCTACGTCTGTTTATTGGTAGTGTGTTGTTGGTTGCCTGCTGTTAGTGACGCAATATCTCACAATCTGTTGATCTGTATGTATAATGCAAAACGAAGACGTGTTAGTTACAGCCTTTATAACTCAAGAACGGCTGGATTAATTTTAATGATCTATGATTTTTTAGATTTGTCTTCGTCTTGAATAGCAGAATAATTATTCAAATATCATATATTATGACTTAAAAGGTGTTAAATAAGGAATGAAAATTGATATAGCGATTGTGTTCGAACATAGAACAAGACGTAATATTACTTATTAATAAAATGTAAAACGAAACTTTGTGTAAATCAAAGTTTTGTTTAAAGTCAAAACTGACATAAATGTACAAAATTGTCGTATTTGCATACCGAAGTATTAGTTATTACATCACAAAATGCAAACAAACCTTTATAAATTAAAATGTCAAAATTACAGTTAAAGTCAACGTCAAGATTTTTCATTTCCTTAAAATTTTCTACTTATTTTCGTTGTTGTGCACGTTGAAGAATGTTGCAACGCTCGTGTTTACACAAAATAACAATGCGCCTAACATATTTACATCAATCATTACTCAAATACACATGTAAATATTTAAAATTCTGCAAAATTGCCAGGCTCGTGGCACGGCACTATATCTTACACTGTTCACAATTGCATGCATGTACATAATACTCAACTATGTATTTTTCTACGCCGAATGGAATTTAATGTCAATGTTGTCGGCACGTTTGCTATTAGCTACGAAAACGCCGCACGAAATTCCCAATAAGTCAATGTAGCAACGTAATTCAATACAAATACTGCTCATGTACATCACGAGCGAGTAGCTAAACGAATCTCGTTAAAGATCAGAATCAATAGCACTTGAACATCCTGCAATGTCAATGGTGATTGCGCGATTTGCGCGCCGACAAGAGGTGTTTTATAATAGTTAGCTTGCCAATTCGCGGCGTACTATTAATGAATGACATCACCATATACAAATATCCGTGCTTACCGCTTGGATAATTATATTGATAGCTTACTTCTTGTCAATGATTGCGCACGTGTGGCGTTATCGAAATTTGTTCGTGGAAATCTGCTGATTCAAACGCCACAATTTATATAACTAATTAAGGCTGTATAAACCTATATTTTAGTAAGCACCTAGAAACATAAGTAATTACCGGGACACTCATATTTGAGTGAATTAGCCGCCATTTTTTATTTATGCTAGGACGCATATTTTGTTGTTTTTACTGTTGCTTTCAACACGGCAATAACAATACCATTTAAGCGTCAATCTTAATTGCGCTCGTCCATAAACGGAAATTTACCGCCGTCCGCGAAACGTGAACGCTAATATTACGACGAGTTAATTAATTGCTTACCAATTTCGTACACGAAATAATCCCTGCAACACACACAGAGCAGATTATAACCGGCAGGCAGACGCTGAATTGACGGCTATTGACAAATAGGAAACATGTTAAACAATTAAAACGACACAAACAACAATTATTCGGAATGAACTTGAGACGTGAACTTAGCCATGGCAGTAAAAATTCAGGCGTTTTTTAATTGTTTATATAAGCGCGCGGTTAGGTAACACATCAAGCATCCGAAACAATTAATTCTTAATCGGCTATTGTGGCGAATTCAAACGCGTCTCTCATCGCCTTGAATCGCTAAAATGTGCATTGGAAATGCAGAATTAATTGAAGAATGATTAATTAAGCGCTGCACACGCTCGAATCAGTTTTAAATTAACTCGTAACGCTTTTATCCGATAATTACATTGTTTATCGTGTTATTGCGTTTCAATATATAATTTAATTTTGTTTTTATTTCCAGATGGAGAGGCAGTGTATACAAATTAGTCTGGCGAGAACTCCTAGCCTATTTATTCCTATATTATTTAATTAATTTATTGTATAGATTTGGATTAAATGATGAACAGCAAAGGTAGGTTATAATGTGTATACTTGGTTGCCTGTATTGACGTTTTTGTTTTGTTGGTTATGCAGAGTGTTCGAAAGGATACGGCTGTATTTCAGTCAGCAGAGCGAAACGATACCCATGTCCTTCGTGATGGGTTTCTACGTGTCCTTGGTGGTTAAAAGATGGTGGGAACAGTATAGATTATTGCCTTGGCCGGACACGCTGGCTTTGTTCCTGAATGCGGGTATTCCTGGCGCCGTAAGTAAGAGACACACATTGTAAATGATAATTTTACTATATTTCGTGTTTGCTTGTTTGGTGATATTCAGGATGAACGTCAAAGACTGATGCGTAGAAACATCGTTCGTTACGCAGTCCTCGCCTACGTCATCACCCTGCAGCGAGTGTCCTTGAGAGTGAAGAAACGTTTCCCATCGTGGCAGCACGTCGTAGATTCAGGTGCGTTGCCCAATATTTCGATACAGCATCAGGAAAGGAAGCGAAAGTTCAATAAACAATCACCACTCGTTTATAACAACGTAATGGCGGACAAAGCAGCGGAAGTTTCGCTTCCGGATGCACACGCTGCCGGCGGCGGTGATTCAATACGAAATTTATGTGAGTTTTTCATGTGTGCTGCAGGTCTGATGCTGGAAAGCGAGCGTAAAATATTTGAGCTCATGGACGGCAAGACGCCAATGTCGAAATACTGGATGCCCTTAGTCTGGGCGACGAATATTATAAATCGCGCCCGCAAAGAAGGCATGATTACCAGTGACCACATCGTTCAAACTCTTCTGACTGAATTATCGGACATCAGGAGGAGATTGGGTGCGCTCATTGGCTACGACACTGTTTGTGTGCCACTGGTTTACACACAGGTAAATTGACAAAAAGATCAAGGTGACGTATGAAGAAAATGTAACACTGTCAATTTTTTTCGATTAAATTCTTGGTGGCTTCAAGACGTCACAAATTCGATCGATTAAAACTTGAATCGTATGAATAATGCATTATTACGCGCTGGAATTCCATTCAATTTCGAATGATAATTACGCGCGTGGTGCGCATTATTAAAAACTAATTCAATCGACATTAGACTCATGATCATGAATGTGTCTTGTGTTGGTGATTTATTTGGGTTAATAACATAGTGCGTTGACAAATGTTTCGCGACGCACAAGAAATGGATTAATAAATTAGGACACTGATAGTGTCCTTGCATAGGTAGCAATTAATGCCAACAGCGCAAGGCGAAAAGAAATATTTGCATAAACCTAATTCTGACAGTCGTACGCCGCCATTTTGATTACCTTGCACTTCATACGAGTGAATCACACAATTGACGAAATTTTTTACAAGTGCAAACAATATTTATAATGATTTCCCGTACTGTTTAGTATGCATTGTGCGCGAATGCGCATGAAATTATCGATTAATGATTGCCCGAACGGTATGAATACGCAATTTATGCGCTGCGCATGTTTTACGCGAAATCTGCGTTAACCCACTAAAAATACACACATACTGGTGCAAATTTGCGCAAAAAAAAAACAAAAACCGCGCGCGCCATCAGCGTTAATTGTCGCGGCACGAAGCGTTTCGATTTCGAACATTCCGGAAAACAAACGTGTTGAAAACGAACAAGTTAAGGAAAGTTTTACGTTAGTGCCTTGATTTACTAAACACCAAAGCTGCTCACTGCGACGAGACATTTTCTTATCGCTTGCATATAGAACAACAAGCAATTATTATTCACACTTGTATATTTTAGTTATAGTGATATCTTAAGTTTATGACTACGCTGTGTTTGCTTCAAAAAAAATCTGTTTACTTATGAAACGTAAAAACATTAAAAACCTTGAGTTTTTCTTGCATTAACATTCGATTGCAATGCTCAATGGCCGAGGAAAGTAATTACCGGCGCATTCGCTTCCTCGTTGTAATCTAATTGATTTGCTCGAAGCTGAGTTAGTCGATGTCGTTGCACAGACTCCGGACGGCTAACAAACCGATAAAATTACCCAAGTACATCGACATCAGCCGTACCTATGTACGCGTCCAATGATTTATGGAAGATGTTATAAATCTCAGCATTGTATCCTGCCCGGGAATGCGCAGCAATTTCAAGTCAACGAAGAGCTAACAAATTGCATCGGTAATAATTTATCTCCGGATTGCTAATATTTTACAAACGTAGGATTTTTGCCCGGAAAAGGCTGACTTTAACTTTGAATAAACTGTTAGTTAAATGAATGTAAAGTCACCTGTACCCGCCGGCTGATAAAGCCAACTTATTTGAGTTGACTTAACTCTGAGCTGAGTCCGGTGTGTGCGCAGCTCTAGTTTACTTAGCTGCTTTTGTCCACTCGTTTCGTGCATGCTCGGCCTCGGTGCATAACATCCTGACTCTCGCGACTCGGATCGGTCGTCGAATCGGTTCGACTGGTCATTACGCGTTTACCTTGAACGTTCATTATGTATGTAATCGCCTCTAGAGGACTTGTTCTTATCGCATCGACTTATAAATATTATTGCGCCGAGTGCCGTGTTACTATACTTATCAATAAAACACATGCAAAACAAATTTTATTCACAGAAGTTGCGAATACTTCCTAATGTATTTTTTTTTCGCGTCTGATTAATGTTAATTTTATTTATGTATTCCGTGTTTGCGTTTTCATGCCGAATTTAGCAACCAATAACCATAACGAGAAATTATAGAAATTTTGCATGCGCGAATAAATACATAACGAAATTTTAAGTTGTAAATTGTTTCGTAGAGAGTGAAATTTCAATTTCACCCTAATATAGATTGGCGCCGCGATTTGGCGACTTTCTAATATCATTTCTAGGTGAAGTTCAAAAACGTACAAGACGACCGCCTAATTACGAATTAATCGTGTATATTAGTTGACCACAACTAAAACAGGAAGTTATTCATTAGTTTTGAATAAAAATCAACTGCATATAAGAATAAATTCTTCAACTTTCATAAATATATAAAATATTATCGAGACTTGCATTGAAATTCTCTTTATTTATAGGTTGTTACGCTGGCTTTGTACACTTACTTCATTGCTGCGTTACTGGGTCGACAATTTGTACCCAATGCCACTGAACCTGTTGGAAAATTCGAAGCGCCCGACATGTTCTTCCCATTTTTCACAGCTTTACAGGTTCGTAAATAATATATTTTTATATTTTTATATTGTGTGGTATTTAGACTAGTAGCCAATTATATTTTACCATTTTTAGTTCTGTTTTTACTTGGGCTGGTTGAAAGTCGCCGAGGTGTTGATCAATCCGTTCGGCGAAGACGACGATGACATCGAACTGAACTGGCTCATTGACAGACACATCAAGGTGAGTGCAAACATGTTCATTAAATCTTTATGACGCAAAATCATTAAATCAACAATATAACGTACATTTCTTATGAATTTCTACTTTTTCTCAGTGATGACGTCACTTTTTATTATATTTGATGATATACCTATACATTAAAATTCACGACATGACAATAATTGCAAATCGAATTTGCACTCACACTTCATGAATTGAATAATGTATAAGCATATTATATAACGGTTACAAAAATGACACCTGCTGTCCATGCAAAAAAATAGTTACAATTAGTTTCTAATATAGTTTGACACCGTTTAGTAAATTTGCAATCATTTCTAGGCCAGTTACATGATCGTTGACGAAATGCACGAGGAGCACCCTGAGTTGCTCAAGGATCAATATTGGGACGATGTGGTGCCAAAGGACCTTCCATATACTGTCGCTTCCGAGCACTACAGACGCGAAGAACCAAAAGGATCCGCTGAAAAATACAAAGTGAAAACCACTGATGCAATGTATGCCAACCTGATATCACCCAGGAAGACTTTAGTTGATGATAATTATGCCGATTATGTAAGTTACTATAATTATAAACACATGGAAGTTTTTTTGTTTGTTTTTTTTATTTTACCTTTGTATTATTGCAGGAAAGCGTGGATACTCCAATCGTGCAAAGAAGAAAAAGTTCCAATTGGTTTACACGTCAAATTTCCCGAACCAGAATGGGTTCTGGCCGCTCCGCATCAACTGCTTATAGTTCAGGCGGTTTGTTTTCAAGACACAGGGGTAATTCTGTTGATGCTGAAACAGCTGGTATTCCACAACCTAAAATGTCGATTTATGATCGTCTCGTTGGAAGAAAATCGGGCAGGAATCAAAGACACACAAAACAAAGTACACTTTTCATTATATAGCTTAAATAATGGTACTTATAATTGTGTATTTCTAGGTAATGGTCGTCTTTCGATTGGAGGTGCCCAAAACCCACTAAAATCACGACCAAGAATCCCAACTCCAGACGTTACGAAAGAAGTCGTCGATCGTGAAAATCGCCTCGCATTGCATGCTGTAAATCTACAAAACCCAATGTCTGGTGTGACTTTGATGCAACACCATGGAATACAAAACGCATCGTATCCTAACTATCCTTCTTCAGACATGCCTGTAGTTCAAGTCGTCCTTTCACCTATTCAGGAATTGGACGGAACAAGCAGTGTGAATAACACTTTACATGCAAATCAACCAGGAACAGCTGCTCTGGCGCAAGCTATCCTTTCACCTGGTGTTGGTCCTGTCCTCACCACACCAGTCAGTCTTCCAATGACTGTCTCACAACTTACTTCCTTAGGTTTGGCCCCAGTCACGAATTCCCCACTGGTAACAAGAACGATGCCTGTACGGGCGTCGCCAACATTCGCAAAATTATTCAATGACTCACCGAAAAGCAGTGGTAGCACTGCCGCGACCATCACAGAGCATCAAAGTGACGATGACCTGGATGAATGTAACAGTAACGGATCCAAAGGGTCGGGAAGTCATGTATCAAACACGACTGCATCGATTAAGTCAAAATCTGACGGAGAAACCGAACGAAAAATTTCAATGAATACGCCAACAAGTTTGGCAAGTCCCAATCTTGAGTCGTTGAATTCAGAAGGCGGTGAAACTAGCAGGAAAACCTCGGTTGCCTCGCAGAGTAATAACAGTTCATCGCCAAAACGTGAAGTTTATGTGTGAATCATGATGGTGCAAATATTGAATTAAGATGAAAGTAAAATCAAAAATATATTTGCCAAACGGCTATGTTGACCAAGACGAACCAATCGACGGATTGGGTTTTTTGACTTGAATCAACAACAAATTACAAAGGAAAACAATGAAGATTTATATTTATAGTTAAATGTATTGTTCGTGTTTGGGTTCATTTGATTTTTGAACGCATACATTAAGTGTAAGGAATTGTTTAATTTGTGATATTCTAGACGTACTTAACTGTCAATTAAAATTAAGAAACACATTATAATCAATATGTTAGATTAAAGGAGGTTAGTTAAAACGTAGAATTAAAGTGATAGTGATCTAATCGCTGCAAGATATTTTTAGATATGTGTAAGGAATGAATGAACTCTATGTCATTTATATGTTATTTATATAAAAACTATGTAAATATTAAAGATATCGCAATGAAAATGAAAATGGAATCTGGGCTGACTCAATATTTGTACTGAAACAGTGCTACTTCCATGAGATCTTAACGAAGAGTAGCGATAGCGCAAGCGCAAGATGAAGCTCTTGATTTATGACTTATCTGAGCAGTGAAATATCGCAAAGTTTATGCAGAAACGCTTCGAAGTCAGCGTCGTATTTAATTTACACGGTGAGAACAATAGATCCATCGACGCGTTCGCAACGGTAAGTAAGTAAGAGCGCGGGGCCGAACCGCGCCGGTTGGTATAACGCTGTGAGAAAACCGAAACAATGAATGCCGGTGTCCATTTTCATTGTGTCCGGAGTGCACCAAGCACAGCCGCACGGCGTACAGGTGTGCGTGGCTGTAGATGTGAACTCTTTATCGATGTGTGTTTGCGTTTTGGTCGCGGCGGCAGGTCGATCAGCGTTCGCGCGAGCCGCGACTACACTCCGCCGGGCGCACTCCGAAGGAGCACCTCTTCGCGGCGCGGTCAAAACGGCCGAAGAGACGGGCAGCAGAGCGCAAGTAATGCGTGCGCGCATGCACCGCGTGCTGAGTTAAAATAAGTGGGTGAATATGTGCCGGCGCGCAAGCCCACAGCCGGCCGCTGTAAATCGACGACGTGCTATCGTGTGAATTATGGCGATTCGGTGACATTTTGATTGCAAACAGTGACTGTTATACCATGGAAGGGCTGCTGCATCACTCGTACAGTTCGACGTTGAACTTTCTGAAAGGACGCGGACAAGATAATGCCAAGCATAAGAAGTAAGTCGTTGTTGTCATTACTCATTTTGTACTTGTTTACGATGAGAGGTTAATATGCGATGCGATTTTTTTCTCGCGCCGGTACAATAAAACTTGTTTAGGTAATCGACGAGCAATTAAAACTTTACGGTTGATTAAATTTCGAGACGCGGAAGGCAGGTTACCTGCAGATGACCCGCGATAATTCTACTTAAGTCACTTGGTCAGAGGTTTTCGTGTTATATTGCCGGTTATTACGTAAAATGACATAATTTTACCTCAAGATATAATTGAATGTCGCTGTAAAAAAGCATTAAACCTCATTTTTTATAATTTAATATTACAGTTGTAAAAACTATTATTTTAAATAGGACTTGGTACAAGAAAAAAAAAAGAAGTAAGTTATTGTTGAGTACAATGGAATGTGAGAAATATTATTCCGCTTTTTAATTGTTTCTGATGAGCTTATAAAACATGGAATCTAAACTAACGCTGCGTACGAAATTATGACATAATTTCCGTCGCCTCCTTGCCGGAATTCTATAATTTAAAGTCATAATCAAAACTTGTAGTTATATAAAAAGTTTGCACAGGATATCCGAATCCGATCCAAAGTTGGCAGAAGGCAAAAAATCTCACAGCTCAAGTATTTTTCCTTTGAGTAATCAGCTAATCGGGCATCGCTTAATAATCATCCATAATTCTGTGTGGCTTTTATGGACTTTATGGGCTTTAAGTACAAAATTAGTGCCCCTTTTGTGCACGGCGAACGTAAACCATTTCAATTAGTGGAAAAAAGCCATTCGAGCTATTTTCACATAGTAAAAGCGTTGCTGCCTCTCGAATAGCTTGTTGGAAGAATACTCGCCGAAACGCGCAAAAGGCATCGCCGATAACGCGCAGAAATGCTCCTTATTACGTCAAGTGACTGACGGTTCCCAGTCCCGTCTCGCCGCGCTTTGATCTTGCACCGACCGGCGATGCGGCTCGTCCGCGAACGCAAAACATTGTTGCGCGGATGGCGAAGATCGCACGAACATCAACAATAACTAAACCGTCGAGGCGCATCACCGAGATTACGATGAAAGTGCCAGTGCCGGGCGTCGTGTGACATTTCCATGGTTCCCACTCGTAAAATCGCGTTTACGATTCAAGAAGTACGCCATGTTCCATTTCCACCCACTGCGAATCGTTTAACGACGCATTCATTCAAGTTTTGTTGGTTTTCTACATCACACGGCGTAAAAATCTAAAAAATGCAATTTTTTAGGTTAGGTTTTGTTGACTATTAATTGGAAATTCTCGGCCGCCATATTGCTTGACCTTTTCCAACTAAATCCGTTGTTATCCGAGCGGAGATATGATTTATTCCGGCTTTTCAAACTTTTACTATCATTTTTACGGCGTCGTCAAACAATCCTCGTGAACTTTCCATCTCGCAGCTGTCACCATCGTGCCAATCAATCAAATACGCGGAGAAACGAAACGAAAACAACTTTTACATCGCAATGCAACACAACTTCAACGACATTTCCGTGAAATTTCCATGCGGTACACGGCTCTTTTTCTCGCCGGCGTTTTTGATTTGTTTTCGTTTCGCACCACGTAGGATTCAATGTTGCGCCGGGCAGACAAAAGAAGAAGGTGAAGCAGTTTATTTGATGACTCGAGTGCTGCTTTATGTTTTTTAGAATCCACTCTAATGTATATATATATACGCGGTGCGCGCATACAAACCCAGGGCATGGGATGGTGGAGGAGACCAGGGAGACCAAACGCGGTCGAAGTGTACGCCGTGGCCCCGTGATTGTGTCGGTGTGCGCCGGAGTGCTCTCGCAGCCGGAGCGAGTTTTTGACCTCCTATTGAATTGAAGTTTTCTCGTGGGAAGGAGGAGAAGCGCGCCGAAGAGTTTAAGTGAAGATCACCTCCGAGCGCACATTCAAAAGTCAGAAAGCACGGCGGCGGTGTATGCATATGGGATGTGTAAGGAAAAGGTGCGCGCGAGCGGAGGGCATTATGTCTTCGCGGCGCGCATTTATAGCTCTCGAGTGTAACGACGGCGATGACGAGTACGAGAGACCCGGGTACGTTGCACCAGCGCAACGAAAGGAAACCCATTTCGGAAAGGAGGCGACCAGCGACGGCTTCGCGCATGATTGTTTCCTCGTTTCGGTGCTTCCTTTTACGCCGCGGACAGGTTCGACTTTACTTTTGGCTGAAATTTCAGCGCGGCCATAAGCGTACTTACTCGTAACTTATATGAGCGTGTTTCCTGTTCTCGTAACAATTTGGCATGTTGTGTTAGTTTAATCTTTTATAACTCAAGAACGGCTGGGCGGATTTTCATCATCTATTATTTTATGGATTCATATTTGCCTAGAATAGTAGAATAATTATTAAAATATTCAAAATTATTACATAAAGGGTGTTAAATAAGGGATTAAAATTGGTATTAAGATTTATTCATAGTTATAGTTGAATATTTGAATACCAGATGGCGCTAAAGTGCATTATTACCGTTTCTCACTTTATTAAAATAATTTTTAGTAGAAACTCGCGAGCAAAAGCAAGTTTATGTTATTTCTGAGATAATATTAACTCGTATTCATATTGTAACTACTTAAGCACAAATTACCGCTTGTCATTGTTGGAAACTTTATTACGCATACTTATCTAGGTGCCATTTTTGGGACTTCCGGCATTTGCATCTTAATACACGATTTAAACCAACAATCGCAAGCAATTGTTGTGTGTATGTGGCTCGTTCGCAACGAAACAATTTAATATACACTCGTAGAGTCTAAGTGCCCATGTAGCTGAATATCATTAAGATTCTTTCGGCCATTTGCTTCATTTGCATCCTAAGAATGTGTAATTGTTCCTCTTCGGTGTAACTCCTAACATCGCGCAACAAGAGAGTTACTCGTTACTCATATCACATTTCTTTACATCTTTTCGTCGAAACAATGCCGGTTGCGCAAGCGAATATATTCCGAGAGGAGTTGTGAGTCCTGGGTCGAATCTTGAACCGCATGAACTTCACACCGGATGCACAAAGCGAAATAAATTAAAGCCATAAGAGATAGATTCCAGCTTCATTTCCATATATGCAGCGTGAGTGATCTATTCATTTTCAAGCATCCATCGTCCGATGGTGTGTATATGGGTATTATTCCAACAGGAGCGCGCAGCGGTTTTGTTCGATCGGGAGGTGGTGATAGCAGATTGTATTCAATCGAAATATTTGTGGGATAATCCATTTCGTTTACGGCGCTTTGTTGCGAACGCTTATTGATTAGTCCGTGTGTTCGAGAAAGGAGTTCAAGAAACTGATTTAACGAAACGCCGTAAAACGACAGCGGAAAAAAAAGGACGCATTGCATCATTGAGGCGAGCGTTTATTGTCCATCATTTCATAAGATAATTGGACGGCCATTGTATGCCTGCGGGCCGCGACCGTATTATCTAATTCAATCGATTCGTAAATTCGTATTTAAATGCGAAGCGAGCGGCTATAATTTCATGTTAAAATCTCTATTAAAATTTGTTTTGGCAGCAAATGAACTCGCCAGTTATTCTGTGCCCATATTGAGACGTCCCACTCGAATCGTAGTGAGCAATAATTAATTGCGCAAGTCGGTTTCGGTGATATTTCATTATTTATAGCCAATTTGCGGCGATATTCGCGCGATATCGAGGGCCTAGTTGCGGAGCGTGTCGGAGGATATCCGCTCGTTCGCTCGAGCGGGCATCGTGCCGTCGAATTTCGCGGGGATGTCACGAGACACAAGAGAAGTCGGCGCGCGATCTGCTGCTCGTCGCCGCGTCGCTGCGTCTCCTCGGTCACGACGATGACCTCGCTCTTGGCTCGCTCCCGGCGAGGCGCAAATTCACGGCCGATACGCGATTTTCTTTGTAATAAATTTCTGCGCGAGGTGTTGAAGTTTAAGGCCACGGTGACTCCGATGCAAAAGCATCATAAAAACGTGAAGGTGTTGCTCGCTTAGTTTGTTCTCATTTTTACTGCGGTGCATGTTGGGTTGCCTATAGTCAGGTGCTACAATCAATACTCTGCATGGCATTTTTAATGCATGTAAACGCGCGAAGGCGCCTAGAACGTTTCAATGGTGTAGATATTAAACACATGTTTTGCGCGGAAATATTATAATTTCGCTGGCGGAGTGTTTTTAAGTGCCCCATCATTAAATTGTAACCTGTGTGTATGTGTGTGTGCAGCGGTCGTAACCGTCTCGAATATTTTACGAACGGTGTTAATTGTCGCTGTAAAACGCGTGCGAAATGCGCGTCGTATTCGCGTTTAATGCGCCCCGGTGCAGAAATAGAAAAGACGTGCAGACGGTTCTGCGTGGCCGATTCGAAAAATGCATCGCGTTCTGCGTGGCTAACGAAAATGAAATGTCCGCCGTGCTCGTGAAGAGCAATATCGCGAATCGGCCGCAAGAGAGGCGAAGCGCACGATGTGGAATAATGTAGATGATGTCAAGGCGAATCTCGACAATAAAGCATTCCAGCGATATCGAACCATTACGGCAATTATTTTTATCATATTGTAGCATCGCATTATCTGCCCATCCGCGGCATTATGTTGGCAGGCGCACGAACCGAAGCCGAGGAGGAACGCGCGCGCGCGCCGTACGCAATCCGCAATATAATATAAAATATTATAGTTATTACAATGGTTGCGAGCAATGTTGTTGCAGCGAATATGTTTATGTGCGATTGCGCGCGAGCTTAATTGCAGGGGAGGCCGGCGAAGTTTCGCTCGTTTAGAGCTCGCTTTGATAATAATATGTATTAGGTACGAAAACACGTGGATAACGCCAAAAACGGAACGCCAGCCAGTCAATTCTCGTACGTGCGCATAAACCAAATTCAATTTGCATGCGCGCTTTACTTTCGTTTCGCGAATCGTTGTTGCAGGAGCAGCGTTCGATTCGATATCGGATTTTCGTGACTAATGTCGCGCCAAAATGAACTATAACAGGGTCAGGAAAGAGGTCCCTCCTTTTACGTCCGCATCGACTTTATCACCATCGGGCGCATGCATTATTCGTGTCTGATAATAATGTCCAATCGCGGCGGTGTGCTGCGCCGTTCACCGCGTGATTTTTGCGAGCGTGTGCCGATCACGACTCGTGTGCCGTTTGGTAGCGACGCGTCCATAAATAAGGGTCATTCTAAAGTTCAAATTATCTATAACGACGCGCGTATGAGGAATGGCCCGAACCGGATGTCTGCGCGCTGCCACCATTTGCGTTCGGCGTTTGCATTGTTTTTCGCGCGGTTGTAATCTAGGCACACTTAATAAATCATTCTCCTAACTAACGTCCGATTTTTCCGCGCGCGCCCGTACTGTTCGCGCAGGAAGAGAGCGAAGACGTTAGCGTCGACACTAACGAACCCGATTGTTTGCTTGTTTTCGTCGCATTTTGTTGTGTCTCTTCTTCTTCTTCTTTATTTGTTTTTTGCGCGCATCTCCGGCCGGCGAAGGCAGCTCCTCGCCGATGGTCATTATTTACTTAAGCGCTGATACTCTGACAGAATAGAGAAGTCGATCGCGTGTTCTCGCGGCGCATTTTACTTCTTGCTTCTTGCGAGCGCGAGAGCGCGCGCGCGCGCATTTTTCCGGCCGATGCGTGCCGAGCCCTCGGGGACATTTTTACACTTTGGTCAAGCGAACAAGCCATTCATTAGCATCTCAAATGATGTGCCACGACGACGATGGCGACGACGACGACCACGACGACGACGGCGACGGGCGTGCATTGAGATAGCGCGCGATGGCGATGCGGCAATGCGGAATGAAGAAGTCGCGCCGCGCTCGGAGGTGCGGGGGCCGCGAGGTCATGCCCGCGCCGCTGCCGTTGATGCATTTGCAGAAGAATGAAAAGAATTAGAAACATTAGCTGCGGTCGCGCCGCTGCAGCACAAGACTAAGTGCAAGGATAAACTTGCCTTGAGTTACGGACGCAAAAACCCGTAACAACTATCTAGCATTCGGAATTACTATTATTGCTCAAATCTCCGACCCATCCTTCGAGGTACTCAACATATTTCAGCCATATGGCTAAACAAGCTGGGGGAAATAAAATGCGCTGCGCCTGAAATCCTCCCAAAATTGGCGAAATTTCGACGCGCTTAATTGACATTTTTACACCACCGCCGTAAAACGCGCATAAGCCACTCGCGCACGACTCGCGTACTTATTTAATAACGTCTGCTCGGCACGACGCTTTAGTTTATTACACGTGGAAAAAAGAAACGCGCCTTGAATCTAAGAGACCCTGCTCGCATTTTTAGGGATGCCTTTATATGGCCACCACTCCTCAGCGCAGCGTTTAGTTAAGGTGCAACATAATGCACCTTTGTACGTGCCATGCTCGGATGGACGACTCAAAAATGTGTTACATTATTAACCGGACCGTGCACCAGACGGCGCACGGGCATTGTGCATCTAGGAGTTGGTAATAAAAGGCGTCTCAGATGAATAACTGCACGAAAGTGAAAAAGTGAAATTTGCGCCGCATACCAGCGCATTGCCTTAATTCCGACTGCGCGTTTATCTCCGACTTCCCGGCCAGATGCAATTCCAAATCGGTGCATCTCGACGCATTACTTTTGTCGCAATAAAATGCGAACAAGTTAAAATGCTGCGCGCCGATTTTTCCAATGCGCGAAGCCATGTGGTTGACGCTCAATTCTGGGACCAATCGTGATGCAATTTTTGTGCAAGAAGCCACATGTGGAACAACCAAATAGCACACGCTTGACAGTCACGACCACACGCGAGTAAAAATTGATACGTCAATGATTTCAGATTAGCTTCGAAGCAGAAATATTTTGCGCTGGAAAATTTATTGAGGTTACGCTTGCTATAGGCAACCAATCGAACATTTTATATTAGCTGTAAAGATAATGAACAGCGACTTCTATTTAAAGCATGAATTAAGCAAATAAAAAATAAGCAACTTATCAGCATCATTAGCCAATCCAACACCGCACGTCCGCATTGTATCCGTTCAGGCTGTTGTGTTGTCCTGTTGTGTCTCGGACGTAACAGGCGAACCGCCGCGTGGTTTATGGAACGCTACGCGAAGAAATGTTCGCTGATAAGACGCCGGCGGTCCGCATGCTAATTAAAGATTCGCGCAGATAACACGCCGACGTATCCCACTCCTAATAAACGCACATCTGCTGTCGTGCGGTTGCGCGGTGTTTGTTGTATCGCTGCTTAATTAGCTATCAATAAAAAATGTGTGTTTTGTTGTGAAAGTCACATTTGAGATTCACAAACAACGCACGCGGAATTAACTTATTGTACATAATTAAAGTCTGCGGAGTTATTTATAGTCTGAAAATCTTCTTCTGTTGCTTCTTCAGTCTACAAAAAATGTTAATTAATTTATGCTTAGGACTAGAGCGCGCTGCGATGGAAACACGACGGTGAAAAACACCAGCACGTCGTTAGGCTTTTGTTTTCTCGCTGGAATTATGCCTAATTGAACGCGATTGAACCAGCAAAACAAAACAGCGCAACGTCGGTTTTTATTTTATTATATTCTCACGCCTTGTAAACAATGATAAATCGTACGAAATTTGTACAAACACCAGCGTTTTACATTCTTTTCGCCCGTTCCACACACGTATATCTGATCCATCTGACGTGCGATTTGCATAATTCATTGTGCAGCCGCCATTGTCTACGATAAACAATAAATTCTGTCATTTCGCAATCGATTTTCGGCCGCGTAGAGAAAACTCTCGCCTTGAACTTTTCGTATTCTCTTCGAGACAAATTTCATTACGTTATAAAAATGCCAGCGCGCCGGCTACAGTTACGAATTTATGGAAACCGCTGCGGCTGCGCGCGCGCGCTCAAATGATTAATGAAGTATGATTATTGTAACATTTCCATTTTTCGATTCAGTCAACAAATTAGACTTATCTATTCCCATTCGCGCGCTCAAAGAGAGACATTCAAAGCGCACGCGGCGCGCTGTTTTGTCCACACACGACGTGTGTGTAATACTATTAGCTTTTGTGCATTGTGGTCGGCGCGAGTCCGCCGTCGCTCATTGTTGCTGCGCCGGCTGCGAATAAATGTTTAATGGCGTTTTCTAATGGCGGCCCGTTTCAGAAAGTTCAGCGCCGAGAGAGTGCCAAGCGCGGCATTAAATCCATTACTCTGATCATTTCAGTCAATAAAAGCAGCGTCGATTGCACGAAGGACGAAGAAGGAAACCCAAGAGAATTTCAACTCTCAAACTTTAAGGTTAGATTCGTATCGCGGTGTTTCGAAGAAAAGCTAGGTTACACCATGGCGCGCTTTTTTAGGTTAGATTTTATTTGTTCGGAAATAAGTGTTCAATTTTATAAATTGAGCGATACATAATACTATTTTTACACTAATAATGCAATTTATTATAATTGAACATTCACAGCATTTGCATACCTAACCTATATTATTATTCTTTTTCGAAACAGTTAACTCATCAAAAGTCGAAAAACTTTATTTTCAACGGATTTGCTTTTAATGTACATAAAATTGCTGTACCTACTTTTTTCTTGCTTAAGCAAACTAGTTTTTGCTATTCACTAGAAATTCAGAAAAATTACAATTCTTTTGAATATTTCGTGTTTTTTAGATAGGTAATTAATGTTTTAAAGTGTCTTTCATCTTAATATTCATTTGCTTGATAATGCCACAGTGCTGTAAAACTAATTGCAGTTGAAATTCAAATAAATAAGTAAAAACTGTAAACTTTTGCTTAAATTTTATAAAAACATTCATTTTCATTAAAATTTTTAAATAACTTTTAATTTCTTTGTTTCAAAAGAGCAAAGAAACCACATAACCTTACTTTTGCAATTGAGTAGGGCGTATTTTTGAGGTTATATCTGATTTTGACGGATGACAAACTGTATGTTACGTATTTTATGCTATGCTGGTGTTTTTTGCGGGAAAATTAAGTTTGTGTAGCTTTGTGCCGGCTGAAATAGGTTTTCCAGTTGAACTAGTTTAAAATAGCACTTTATTTTCTTGCGGCGGCGCAATCTGGCCGGCAAACGCGACTAGCATTTTGTTCTTCGAGCCTTATTTATCCAGTTGTATATCTTCGTATTTTACTGATTGGCGGCGCATTAAATGCGGCGTTTGTTTTGTTTTGCGCATTTTCTGCTCGGGAACAAACGGCAGGCGCGCGCCCGCGTCGAACTGGTCCCCAGGTCTCGCGCGTTGCTCCAATCGGGACGACGGCGTAGGCAAAAAGCATGCATCCGTGACGGACGCGCGCTAAATCAAGGCGTTCGGCTCGGCCGGGCGCGCATCCCGACGATGCCTGCCTGTGCAGTTGGCCAGCACACACCATCATCCGCAGACGGACGGCGAGAAAAGAAGAGCTCTCGCATTGTAATGCGTTCGCCGAGCGAAATAACATCGACGCGCAACAAGAGAAACAAACGCGCCCGGCCAACACGAAATAAAATAGAATCGAACAAACAGCGCGAGCAGGTCGCAAGTCTCTCGCGCCCGACGCGCAAATAAAGATTTTACTATTTTCACAGCCTGCACAATAATGCAACAAGCATTCGTTCGCACCTTTTATTTTTCGTTTATCGACCACATCGACACTACTCTTCGCGCGATGCGAATGCGAAAAAATTAATAGTCCACTTGTGCGCACCAAACAAAAGCAACAAGAAAAAAATCAGTCATGCTTCGATTGCCGCCCTTGTCTGGATCTAAAACTCGCATTATTTCAGCTTGATGTTATTATAATAAAATTTGATCCTGGCTTACCGATGACATTTTTTCTCTCTCGTTGCGCTTTTGTCAAGGTTCGCGTTCGCGCACCCCTGCGCGTAAAAATCGTGCGACATCCAGTCAGGTATTTATTGTCTCTGGTACATTATCAGATAAATGCCTCTCCGCGCGCCGGCGAAGAGCGACGCTCTTCCTCTTCGCCGCACGCCCGGCGTCATGGACGCGCATAAATCGCGTCATTTCGTCGTCGTGTGTTTCGGAATTTACATTTAAATTGTATGCATGCACACTTGTTGCGTTCGCGCATTTTTCCCCCTCGGTGGAATTCGATTTCATAGCTCACTTTCATAACATTCACCCTTGGTTACCATGAGATGTGGGTATGTGTATGTTGATCTGGTTCGTCGCCCGTCTGCCGAGTGCTCTAATTGCTTCGATATTTCGTCGATAAACGCGCGATATTTTATAATTCTTTTCGTTTCGATCCGCAGGCTCTCTTCGCTTGCACATGTATGCGATCGTATGTGAGTGTGTGCGTTGTGCGCGGCGTGCAATCGTCCGAAAGGTTGCTGAACTCCCAAGGACGAACGCGGTGCGCGTACGCGCTGCATTGGCCCAAGAAGAAGAAGAAGAAGGCATTGGAAAACGGCGATCGTCGGTGCGAATGCAACTTCTTCGATGAGCAGCAGCGCACTGCGGCAACCATACACACACGTACATATTACACACATGCGCACAAAAGATTGCCTCGCATCGCACGCGAAATTCGCTCGATTCACTTAATTCACAGCGTGCTACCGCGCACACCACACCACAAACATCAATTGTTTATCAAACTCAAACCAAGCATCGTTTCCGTCATTATTAATGTTTTATTTTTTATTCGCAGAATACCCAAGTCCGAGCCGAAAGCCACCAATATGCTGACAAGATGGTTGCGTGACCTGCGCGGCAGCACCATACTGCGTTCGAATTCTAACCTCGAAGATCAATCGCCAACCCTCAGCACGAAACAAAAAACTATTCAAGTGTCCAGATCGCAGTCGACTTTAGTGGCGCACAAACCAACAAGGAAGAAGAACAACGACAATCGTCGATATTCCTTCAATGATCACGCATTGCAAAATCAGAAAAGGTATTAGCAATAACTTCTATATTCGATTGCCCAATGAACAAGTGAGTCAGCCGGCCGGTTGAATGAATAAATAACGCTGATTATTATGTAGATTAAATTATACGTATTTATATATCATGCCATCGTGTCATTAGTAAATGCAATATTTAGGCATTGAATGCACAACGCCACATTAACATTATGTCATTGAATGTGCGTTGCGTACGCGTATGTGTGTGTGCGAGATGATGATTAAGGAGTTTTCGAAGATTTATTTGAAGGTTGCACAACGCGCCGCATTTATCAACTCGCATGCGCTAAGAATCAATTTATTTCAATGCAGTGTATTTCCATACAATTCGTTACATTCGTCCAGCGTGTACGCGAGCGCGATATGATGGATTCGGATGTAATACGCGACGCCAACAACAGCGTCCATTCTTCGATTCTTCGCGTCGGGGGCCTTCGATCGATATGCGCACATATTGCACCGAAGGAGCATCGAGTATAATGGGCATTTATTGCACAAGCCAACAAAGCAACAACAATCAAAAAGTTATGTGTTGCAATCTGTGATCTCTGATCAGCGATCACTACTCGCATTATTTAAATATTTTATTCTGAAGGCATTTTTTTTGCTTGGGTAAAAAGTTAATAATTGTGTAGTATGTGTGTGTTTTTGCGTGTTTATTAGTTTTTTTCATCATAGACTATATTTTAGTGGACTGTTGTTAGCTGGATGGAAAGTGATTTGTAAATTTGAATAATTCGAATAACTAATGATTCGTTGCGCGTCGCCTTCGGGTCGTCGTTGATTTGTTTCGACGGTTCGTTCAACTTGAACCTTCAAAATTCAAAGTATTCGTCATCGTCAGCCGTCGCATTGGCCAGTGTTACTAATATTAGGTATGCTTATCGGCGAAGCATGTCCGAACGATGTCCATTTCGTTTTATTTTCGTTCCAAATGTTTAAAAGCGTTGGATATGTGTTTTTTTGCTTCACTCTGGTGTTTTGCGAGATGCCTCTGATTGCGAACTCTATTACACGATGTTGCCGGCTTGTAGAAGCGCGTGTTCTTCTTCTTCTTCTTCTTTGTAGGCATATTGCCTGTTCCTACTTCAGACAGGGTTTAGGTGGTCGCTCCATCTCTTTCGGGGTCTTCCCAGGGATCGCTTTCC
Source organism: Dalotia coriaria (assembly GCF_025399875.1). Taxonomy (NCBI): domain Eukaryota; kingdom Metazoa; phylum Arthropoda; class Insecta; order Coleoptera; family Staphylinidae; genus Dalotia; species Dalotia coriaria. The sequence continues at coordinate 3,837,960 of NW_027045448.1, forward strand.
CTTGGCGATTTGTCCCTGGCTATTCGGACTATTCTGGTTTCGTCCATCCGTTCTATGTGTTCGTTCCACTCGATTTTGCGTCTTTTGCACCATTGTGTTATGTCTTCTATGTTGTTGCACGCTCTTCTGATGTCTTCGTTCTTTATCCGGTCGAGCAGTGTTTTGCCATCTATGTTTCTTAGTGTCCTCATTTCCGCGGTGGTGAGCAATCTCTGTGTGGTTGTCGTCTCTGCACGCGTTTCTGCCGAGTATGTAAATATGGGCCTGACTACTGCCTTGTAGATGGAAACTTTCGTCTCTGTTCTTAGATGTTTGTTGTCCCAAATCGTGTTCCTTAGGCATCCTGCTATTCTCAGGCCCTTTTCAACTTGCTCTGCTACTCCTTTTTCCACTCCTCCACTGCTGGATATGTTTATACCAAGATATCGGAACTCGCTCACTTGTTGTACGATTTGTCCATCGACTTCAAGTTTGCATCTTATTGGATGTGGTGCGATGACCATGCATTTGGTTTTTTCTGTTGCTATCTCCATGTTGAGGGCTTTGCTGGCAATGTTAAACTGGTGAATCATGCGTTGTAGGTTGTCTTCGCTATCGGAAATTAGCACGGCATCGGAAGCGCGTGTTAATTAGAGAAAATTTTGGCAAAAAGAGGCGATTAATTATCCTAATGACACCTTCGGCATCGGTAAGGTTTTGTGACGCTGATGTCGGTACGCGTGTTTTGAGTCCAGATGCACGCCGCAGGCGTCAACAGATTTAAAGCAAAAAGAGTTATAAATCAATTTTGATTTAGCCGGGCATTTTTTCCACATCGTCGCGAAATTCCATTGATGCTTTAATACGCGCTTATTAGCCGCCATAATAAGGACGCTGATGGTTTTGCGCGCTCTTCGGGCCGAGATTTTACGATATGCTAACGAAGCGCTCTCGCTCGCAGTTCGCGATCAAGACCTCTTGGGAACTATGGGAGGGAATTCATATTTTCCGCATAATTTTATAATTTAATACTATTATTCAAATAAAGCTGCAAAAAAACCACAAATTATGTAATTAATTATATGGCAGTTAGGAATTAATTAGCAGCAGCTTAGAGGTTTAAACGCGAGAGTTATGTGCTTCAATCCCGACATCCGCTGAATCGGAATGAAGAACGATCGGCGAGTGGGAAGTTCAAGGCATTGATTCGTCTGATATGAATATTGAAGGCAATAAAGATGTGATCGCGCGCGCGCGCATGCCCGATCTAATGCCGTGAAGGAGTTGCACACACTCTTTTCCGTGCGCGCAATCGGCAATTGTTTTATTTATGCGGATAATAAATGCACGAAAACGCGCCGCTCCAGCGCAGCGGTGTGCGCACGCGGAAAAAACGACTCAGGTTGAATATATCATTGGAATGCAGTTTTGCGACTCTCTTTGCGAGAGCCGGACGCGAAGGCTTCCAATCGTGTAAGTATGCACTTACGTCGAGATGCACGTGATTGAATACATTCGCACGGAATTCGTTTGCACCCCCATCGACTTTCCAAAGAGTTGAAATGTCGATCATAAGTGCATAGTTCATTTCGGGGTCGACTGTCAGTCTTGCGCGCAGAAATAGAAACGCTTCAATCAAACGAAAGCGAACAAGTCGCAACTCATTAAATCCGAATCGGCATGTCCGTCGCGCACGGCGTTTTGTTGCAACAATTCGATATGGTAAAACGTTCACTGCACAGAATGTGCAACATGCACAATGCGCACGACGCAGTGAACGCAAATTTCCACCAAACTTTGACAGATCTACGCCTAGATAGCTGTGAAAAAGTGCAATGCATAAATCACATTTTAACGACTTTATCGCACCCGGCGCAAATTTATTATGTGACAAATGTGGCATACACGACACTACACTATCGGCCGAATCGAATGTCTCAGCGCGTTGCTGCAATTACCAGCGTTCGAAAACATAACCTGTAAAAGATGGCGATGGCATCGCATCACGTGGCGACATCTAGCACACGCTGCGCGTAGCGGGCAGCGCACTCGCGGAATGTATAAAATTATGAAATTATACACTATTTATTTATAGTAAATGCATATTGCGAGGAAGACCTCCTGGTGATTATGTAGCCAGCGCTAAAGCTTAAACGCTCGCCAGCGAGTCGTCCTTACAAAACGCAGAAATGAAACAGAAATGAAAACGTTATTATCGTGGTCGCGCATTGACGCGCGCGCGCCTTGCTCGCTCGCCGGGGGAGGGAAGGACGCGAAGGACGTGGATGTTGTGTGGACGTGGACGTGCGGCGGAGACCTCCCGTCGGTGCTTTTTCGTCTTGTGGGCTCGCGCGCGCACACCAGCCGAAGAGCAAAAGTAAAGTTAATCTGCGATAATTACAATGGACATTAGAGCGCAAATTATAGTAAGTAATGGCCAGCCCGCGGGCGCCTATTTTTTAACTCTTGCACACTGTTTGCTCTTTGCGCGCCGCGTCGTCCCGGTGTTCGTTTTATTTTCGCGCGGCTGGCGCGAGCTTTATCTTGGCTGCGATTTTTGCGTTTATTTCTACGCATTAAATCATCCGATACGTTTGTTGCCCAACACACTGTGTGCGCGTGTAATTTAGCAAAGTTGCACTTGCGATCCAATAGGAGAGAGGGTCGGCTAGACAACGAGGTGCGAATCGCGTTGATACGCCTTGCAGGAGAGCCCGATGCGCCTAGTTTTCCTTTGTGCCGTGCGGCAATAAGTCTCTGGCCGTTATCGCGCGCTCGCGCGTACTGTGTGTGCCGTATGAACTCGTAGATTACGACCTGAAAGGGCATATATTTGCGCGAGAGCCGCGCATAACGCACCTCCCGGTGGTTTATTGCCCGTCCGTCTTCTTGGTCTTCTTGTCGGCTGGCTCCGATGGTGTGAAACACACAATGTACACACAATATTCTAATCTAAATGGAAACTCGTTATCGCCTATCTCCGGATGACTATATTTTATTACCTCCCGAGTTTGGGTTTTGCTAAAAATCACGCACGCAGATGAATAATTTATTCGGGATGAAAAATAAATTTCAAATTGGCAATTTATTAGATGATGGTCCTTCCACCCAAAGTGGGAGACTTCTTATATCCGTGCCTGACCGTTGAGCGGTGTGTGTGCGCTTCAGGTACTAGAACCGGCGGACCAGAGGCCGACTTTTACATTCTCGCTGGCTCAGCAAAGCCGCGCACGCCGCTTGCGAGTCAGTCACTTTGAGACGGTCGCGGTTGCGCGTTGTGTCTCTGAGTTCGCGCGGTGCGCGCGAGTAACCTCACAACCAGACGCATACTCGGACTTGTAACATCTACCTGCGATTTTCGTGCAATTTTTAAACCGAACCGCGACCATAAACTACTATTACCCCACGTAATAAGTAATAAACTTTGTGATAATAAAACTAGGTGCGTACGGGACGTGAATGTTGTGAATCAGTGCGATTATTACACGCCACACGAATTTGAAGTCGATCTGGTGTTCGATAATATTTTTTTGCTGTGTGTGTCAATTTTGTGAACGCACACGGAACTCTGTAACGCGGTTGGTTTACTTTGTGTGGTGATGCCCGAAGAGTTTCGTCCATCGGGCTGCTGGGCTCACGGATAGTGGGCATCATCGTCCAGTTCGTCCGGCGCGCCGCTAGCGCAGCGGTCGAAACGCATCCAACCGGTATTCGCCTGGTGTTTGGGCTGCAGGTGAGCAACAAGAGCGATGGCTACGGCCTTAGCGAAGGCAAAAGTAATGTCGGAGGCGCGCGAACACTAAGGCAGAAGCCGACAGAGGAGAAGAGCTCTGCTTCTTTTTTTTTATTTCGTACTGTTATCACCCGTTTTTGAACCTGACCTTAAGTCGTTATGAATCATTCAAGTTATTGACACGTTTATTCGTGTTGCATCTGGCCCAATGTGGCTGTGCGTGCGTGTGCAATTGGTATACGGAGTATGTATGGCTGTGGGTTCAGAGTTCTCGGCGTTCTCGCGGTGCTCAAGGAATTCCTGAATCGAGGAAGTCTGGGCGAACCTACCTTTTACTTAGCTTGTCAGACGGTCGGCAAAGCTATTAGCAAAAAAGTAACATTCCACTCGGAGGACTCTCTTCTCTTCTTCCAGCGAGGAGGCGCTATAGAGCTGTTGGTCGCTTCTCTTCGTGTGTTGTGTGTTGTGTTGCGCCGTAACCGTCGTCGCTCGTTACAATGTCCAAGATCGGCGCGCGCGCGACTCGCAAGCAAATGTGAACGAACGAACAACGCAAGAGTCGCAACACGGGACGCGACTTAAGTAAGCGCGAGCATTGAGCATCGAACACAACGCACAACAAGGGGACCGGTTTGTGATTTATTGCACTTTTTGGTCAATAGAATAAACGAACGCGCCGAACGTCGTCTCCGCGTGGCGGCGGGACTCTCCTGAGAAACTCGAACCCGTAGCTTTGGTAAAAATTAAACCAGCGGCCAAATATGCAAAAAATGCAGACAAATGCTTAAAAACAAAATATTTTGTTACATAATGTAATAAGTCACGGTTGACATTTGACCAAAATCACCATTTTCAATTTCGACACATAATACGTAGTATTTTATGCGCGAAGCGTGCGGACAAATGAACAATTTTGAATGGGGAACCGCGAAATTTTATTCGCCGCTGAACTTTGTGAATAGCGCTTCTGAAAATGGCAAAATTACTTAATAAAGCATCATAAAGTTATAAACCAGCTGCTATAGAGTAAATAACATTGCGTTTAGCAACGCAAGAGTTAAGTATATTTTTTTACTCGGATCATCACGTCACCGTCTCTTTGGTTTTTCGGTTTAGTGGAGCATTAAACGGTTTTCGGATGCCAAAGCAAAATCATGCGATGTTCGACGTTGAATCTTCGATATCCGCACGCGCTGCGCATCCTCATCTCGCCTCTCATTCGCTTGGTCACTCAAGTTGTTTCTTTTTCGGTTTTCGGAGCTCATCATCGCGTGGTACCGACTTCCTTCCAAAGTCACTCGTGAGGATATGACATAAGACGTGTTTCCGCTTGCGTTCAACGAACACGAACAATAATGTTCGCTCGCATAAATCAGGAAATTGTTTACGTGTTTACTGCTACACTTACATAATTAATAGCTGCGCGCGTACACGGCACGCATGTTTCGCGCCCGGCCGGCCATCTTGAATTTATATAAATTATGCGCGTGTGTGAAGTCATCGGGTGCATAATAATCATAATAATAATGCAAAGAAATGTTGAAATCGTGCCACAATAACGGAGAGCAAGGAAATCAGCAAACAGAGCGCTGCTAACCTTAACACAATGAATAATTAATTAGGATAATCAAATAAACAGTTTATGACGCAATTAAATACATACGATGTATCTAGATGTGTAGGTACTTAATAATAACCATCAATATCTCTTGGAGCACTTTTACTTGATTTTATATTTATAGCTCTTGAAAGGTCGAAAGGTTCGAATTCCCGTGCGTGTACTCACCGAGCGTGCATCCGTAAATATCACGGCCAACTAATGTCATTGACAGTCTGATAACAGCGGTTGCATCAAATTACTTCACATACGCAGCATGCAATAACAGCAGGTAACACACTCGCACATACCCTGCAGTCCATCCGAGCGCACAAGAATCATAAAAATTAACACACAGATACACGCGGACGCAATGATTTCGTAAGGAAATTGATGAAAATAGAAAGTGTTCTCGTCATTTACGAGTACGATATGTGTGCATACATGCAACGCAAACATAAATAAACAAATGCATGCTGAGAGTTCGTCTCTGTGGCCATAGAAAAACAAACGGCCGGCGTGAGTTTGAGCCGGAGCAATAAATAAGAAGTTAAAAAGTCGTAAAACAAAGAACGCATTTCGTTGCAATTAATATGCATGCATACGAAGGAGATGCTGTGTGTGTTTGTGTGTGAGTAGGAAGTCTAAAAGTGCAAGCGACTTGTCGTGGAATTCCAAATTTCCAATAATTTCGTTTTTACGATTGTGCATGAAAATTCCCGACAGTTTTACTTTCACTCTCCTTTTCGTCCTCGCCACGTGTATGTGTGTGTGTTCAGAAGAAGTTTTTTTTATTGTTTTTATGATGTATATGCATGCGCTCGTGCAGTAACCGATACGCCGCCGAAATATGTGATATTTTGAAATTGATAAGAATGCCATAAACTCTTTTACACGTTCGTTTACGTTGCTCGTTTTTTGTTTGTTGATGCAATGTTGATGTTGATGCATGATGCATTTTATGACTGTACTAATGAGTTAGTTACAGCACGACATGATGTCTTATAGTCACGCTGCCCTTACGTGACGCGCATGATGGTTCAATATGTCTAGTTATTTATTAATTATTCAATAACCAATTAAGTTATTTGAATTATTTTTGCTGAAATTTACAGAGTATTAAATTCTACACAAAATTACATAAAGATTTTATTGATTTAGTTTTATTATAATGAGATATACGACAATTTATCTTTAATTGTTAATAACTTTTTACATAATCATTTGAAAATTAAAATTTTATACTGTTAAGATGTAGAATTTAAATGCGAATCTATTTATAAAAGAATCGTGGATTAATCGTAAATAGTTTAAGTGTAATTAATTAATATGTGTAGCTGTGCGTATTACGCTTACGCGCGTGTCATTTGATTTAAATAAAAATCAATCGATATGAACAAAAAGAAGCATTAATGTTACAGAGACCTAATTACGCGTCCAGCTGCCGATCGCCGCAGCGTGCAGCGTTCTCGCACACACATACACACACAATTAGATGCGATGATGAGGCCTCATCAAAACGAATGTTAATTTAATTACGTTTCGGCGCCTTTACGAGCCGCGCGCACAGGCCTAATTTCTATGATTTTACGTAATCATCTTTAATCCTCAACGTGCGCGCCGTGTGCGGAATTTGTGTAATCTTAATTAATTTTGCGCCCGTGATATGATGTGCATGCGCTAAATTCGAATTTAAATTGAATGATTTCAATTTGTGTAAAATTCACTTCGAGTCTCGCCTTTCATGCGCGCGCGTCGACGTCAAGTCGAGATAAAACTAGTACATGATTCAAAGAGTTGTTATTACCAATCATTAAGACTTAAGACGGGCACACAACTCGAAGGGATTGATAGCGAGAAAGTAAAAGATCTCGAAGAATGTCTTCTTTCATAAAGCGGCGATTATGAGCGACGACGTGCGGCGGCCTGACGCGACTTTCGAAGGTTTTCCTCTCGTGAGCATCGATTTTATGGCTCGAGATTCCTCGCCCAGATGCTAAATAGGGTGCATTCAGCGGTTCATAATCATCATAATTTCCACATGCGGTCCGATACCGATACCAATTCCTTCGGTCGTCTCAGCTATGAATAGCCTCACTCGATTGCATGTGTGTCGTGTGTGTGTGTGTACACTCTCGAACTTGAACTTCATCGCGAGCGCACTTAGATTTCCATACTTATGGCGCTCGATGCCCATGTTCGAATACGAATGCAAGGAGCGCGCACGCATGTAAATAGCGAACGCGCGCCGACGTCCTGTCGCGGGATGGAGGAGCCGCCGAGGAAAATCGACGGTGCACGCGAGAGCTCATGCTCTCATTAAAATACGTCTCGAGGTGATTTCGTATTCTAATGACGAGAGCGCGCGGCCACGCTCGGACGCGATCGCGGCGCTTATATTTACTTATATTCATTAGTTTAATGCAGCCGGCGCGAAGATTTACTCGGCTGATCTCGTCGTGTGGCGCGCGCAAAAAGAGAAAAGTACGATTAGCGAATATGTGAAGCGGCGAAAAGCGAAACGCATTTTCCGTCGCGCTGTGATGTTGATAACGCCAGGCATTTTAATTAATCAAATGCGATTTGCGGTATTAATTTGTCGGTTTAATTCATCAATAAATTGAAAGTTAAAGATGAAAATCGCCCTCCTAACCTATAAATCGATCAAATTTATATTTGCGTTCAAAATTAACCGCACTTCGATCTATAACGTTTTTTTTTAATGTAATAACATTATAATATATTGTATTGCAATTGATATCGAATGGCAGTTGCATTTCATTGTTTTATTAATTTCAGCCACTGGTAACAATGGCGAGCGGCGGTTGTGCGTGGGCGGGCGCTGATAACAAATTCTGATAAGCGGCGGCGTTTTTCCATTTGGACAATGGCGCAATTTCTGCACGCATTCCTTATCCGTGTTTGTTGTTGCGGATAAGGCTTGGCCCGTCTTGTTATCACGCGTTATTGGCGTTGTGCGGGATGAAATTAAATTGAATTACATCTCAAATTGCGTGTGGCAAAACTGTTAAAATTAGCATTGTGTGCATTTGACACGTTTCGTGACTGCATCGATTCGAAACTAGCGTCATGCCTGCGCACACCTTCACTCGAAAATATCGCTTTGTTTTTCTTACAAGATGGCGGCTCGTGACATAAATTTTCAGTGACATAATAACCATTGTTCTGATTAATCGCGCTGTGTAATAATAAATACTTGTTTAATTAATACTGTGTTAAAAATAATTGCGTAAGAGTAGAAAAAAAATACTATGATTGTTATTTTTTTAACGGGTAAATAAGAATCTGGTGGTTATTGTCGTCATTTTTTTTTCGACTGGAGTCCCACGCATTTATCTATGCATCGTAACATAACTGTTCGTCGCGCGTTGAGCAATTGCAGTGCGCGCGCGACATCGGACCGTCTCCTCTTCTCGCAACATCAATTAGGCTCCGTTGCAGAATTTTCCCATGTCGTCCTCGTCCGTGCGCGTCGTTTGTTTAATAAAGAGCGCAGAGTGCGGACCGCGCGCGCTCCAGTATGTCGGATCGGTGCAATTTCCTTATTTAGCCATTAGTCAGTTACTCGATTGCGTCGTTTAGGCCCCGCGACTGCATTACCTGTGCACAAAACGCCGACACCGCAGCGCTAACCCAATTTATTCTAATAAGGAACGCGAATTTTTGATCGACGCTTAATTCCACTCACGCTGGACTGCACGAAATGCGAAAATCGTTTCGTTTCCAGCCAGATGCACAAAGCAAAGAAAATCGCTAACTTTCTACACATTATTAAGAGCACTTCTCATTCGTCGGCGGTGGCATTGCTCGCGAACGCAGCCAACGTAATAGAAAAGCTTTTAAACATTTTTTACGAAAAGATTTTAAGAAATGCGCGCATTGAAGAGCACCGTGCTCTTAAAAAGAGAAAATACGCGAATGAAAATTGCGCACTGGAGCCAGCCACTAATGCATTCTCACACACATCAATTCAATTAATTTAATACGTCTTAATAATAGTGCGTTCAAAAGGCCGGGCATTAAAATGCAAAAATGTGCGGATTTTACAAAACCTCTCACGCTGACGCTGAAAAATGATGGCAAACGATTTAAAATGCGTTGCTTTTGTTCTACTCTTTTGTTGTAGTCTCTTGTTTATTCAGGAACCATTTATCTTTCCGCTCGTTTTTTGGCAATTAATTTTCTTATTTCGCTTGTTTCTCTAAAAAGACATAGAAATATATTAATTAATTTGCGTGCGGTCGTCGTTATTTGTTACGTTACTGAAGCATGTTGAATATTAAAGCGTTGCCAGGCGTCGCTTTCCTAAGCATTTCGCATAATTTATGCGTTTCGATTTGTTTAATTGCACTTTCGTTCTTTATTCTCGCGTCGGTGTGGAATCGTTCTGCTCGAGTGTGCGTGCTCGTTGATTAAATAACTTCGATGTACGCCTGATGATGAGATTGTTTCACTTGATAATAATAAAACTACAGCGCGAAATAACGATGCGACGAACGATTTCCTCGCTTTGTCTTGATGAATTTTAATTAGCGAAATGTTACGCTCGCGACGAGTCGATTCGCGTCGAAATGTAAGTACCAGTTGTGTTACACGCCGCGTTGTGTGTTTTACATTTGTTTCGTTTTTATTTGTTACGCTGCGCTTGTGAGAATTTCAATTTTCTGCATTGTCAGTTACGCGCGTTTAGCTCCAACAGCATGCGAATGGAAATCGCACTTAGAATGTAAATGTGAAAATGATAATTTATAGAAAAGTCACCATTTTTATTCGTGCTGCATCGAGTGTGCAATATTATTACACATTACACATATGGCAGATTGAGATTTAGAGCGGAAAATCGTTAAACGAAATTTTGCGCATGTGCGCTTAATCGATTGGCGGCGTAACTTACACATGGGACATGCTGCGCATGCGTCGCTGTCTCAACAACTCGGCTTGCGTACTCTGGTAAACTGGAACGCGTTGCGTGATTTTTTCCCTCTGGATTTGCATAAACACCGTCTGCATATTTGTCCGCTGGTTTGCATTAAATTTACTTGTAGATTCGTTTGAAAAGTGACACATCAATGCGGGGTTTGCATTCGTCCGCGAGCGCGCGCGGTCATCGCGTTGTTGTTGGTTTGGACGCGCGCGCGAGTTTTACGCGTACGTGGACGTAACTTGACCTTGCTCCTTGCGCTCGCGCGCACTGCTGGCCGCGTAAGCAATGCGTAGAATTCGTGCGCATCTTACTTAGCGCACGGCGCGCAGCCGCTGTCTTCCAAGAAAATCCCAAAGAATTTCAATTGCACGAGTGCAATCGATCCGCGGATGATATTGCAGCGACCGACGCGCATATAGGCACCGAAGAATTCAGGGTAATTAACTCGAGAAATCGATTGCAAATAAAAGAGAGAAGTGGAAGATGAAAAAAAGAAGAAGAAAAAAACGCACGCGTTGAGGGAAATAACGCGTCCGTATTGCATCGACGTCCGACGACGTCTCCGCTCGCCCGGAGACATGTTAATTGTATCGAATGTAATTACATTAAACCGGCATTTTTCCCGTGCCGTTTCGGTTCACGTAACAACACTTGCTCAGCAATGGCTCGGCTTTCTCGGCCCCCTTTTTGCGCACTGCCAGCATTAGAAGAATTCGATCGGTGCAATGCAAACGTCCGAACGTTTTTCTGCGCGAGTATGCACTTTACGCGAACGATGTTGGAAATAATGGAAACCATTTCCGCATAAAAGACTTACGTAAAAGGGTATTGTTCAATTTAGCCAACGAGGAAAAATGCATTCGCCATTTCGTCGCAAACTAGACTGCAATTCGCGATAATCCAAATCGGAGCAAGTTTTGATTTTCGAAAAAGAAAACAAAAAACAACCCGACGGGCGATATGGTGTTGTGTAGGGTTTCGCGACGTTATCTAACATTACGACCTCGTCGATTGGATAGTACACGATTGTGTGGCCGGTGTGCAGACGCCTTGCCAGACGCGCCTTTCAGATAAACCTCGCATTGACAGCGCCATGCGCGCCGAACGCCGCGATAAGATGGTGGACTCGCCGGACGGCACATAAAAATCCGCGCGGCCGCGGCAAAGACGAATGATATCTGCGCAGATATCACGCGTTGACAGCGTACAAGTTGGCACCGAACGCACCGTCGATTTATCGCCCGCAAACCACAATAAAGTAAATTTAAGACAATTTAAAAATAAGATACAAATTTAACAACAACGCGGAGATTTAAATAAAAACCCTCCACGTATAATTACAAATCTGACAACTGTGTTTTGTTTTTTGTTTCAGGTGAGTGTCACATATTTCAAGGCTCTTGATTTTTTCTTCTTCGGGGTGTCCGCCTCGCATCTCACCTCATCGCGTGAATGTGTAAGTGTGTATTCCGCGTGCAGTAGGTCTCGGTCTCGTTTAAGAAAGACCATCGAATCTTCGCGTGGCGAAGAAGAGAGTTGCTGTAACGGTAAACAACGCATCGTTTTACAAGCGCGAAGCTGCATTGGCGTTGCGTTCGCGTTGTGTAAGCACATTACTGCGGATATTGGAACACATCTATCTCCCGAGGTGTACACACATACACACACACGCATGCATAGCATATGCATGTGTAATCTGTACCAGCGCGCGGTTTTTATCGATGTCGGGTCGCGGAACGCTCGCAACGCATATATCTTCTAATCGATAAGTGCGCGCCATAAATTATTCACGCGAACACACATTTTCTTTCCTCGCCGGCTCCTGTTACTTTTTATCGCGCGGAAAACGCGCTGGAAAACAATGCTGAAGATTTATATGCGCAGACATTTTCTCGCGCGAGAGATAAACTCAATAAATTACGCCTGCTTTGGAAATGCTGCTTTGTGTTCTGTAAGCTGAGATCTCTCTCGCTTGGCGAGTGTGGCACATCAACACCATCGGCGTTGATGGCTGATGTTCAATTATTTCTAGTTCATCCAGTTTCTCGCCGGCTTCGCTCGCCGCGGCCTAATGGTATTGTTCTTTGTTGCTTATTGGGATTTTTATGCGCGTAATGCACACGCTCATCTCATCTCGACAGCGGAACGTGTTAGAGGACACTAGGTCACTCTTAATTGCCCACGGTGGTACGCGCAGACGTCGCGGAACGCTCCTAATGACCATTTTCCACGTGCCACGCCAACAAAATACACCGCACACACGTTTAATTTCTGATTGGTTAGTAAGTACTTTCAATACTTACAGGTTAAATAAAAGAAACCACCACTGTCCCCGAGGTGTCGCGTCATCCCGGCCATTTTGTTTTCAATTTATGTTGATTGTCAACACGCAAAAATGTTCGAAAGCTTTTACACGCCAAGCGGTTCAAACGATAAATTGTACATGTTTATTATTGGCTTGCGCTCTTGCAGCAAGCAGAACACAAGTTCATGCAGGCAACGAGAGAAGTAGGAACGTCGTGAGATGAGCTCACAGGTTTTGAAAAGAAGGTTGAAAGTTGGCGGCGCGAGCGCGAGTACGTTTCGTTTACGTATTGATACATTAAAAACGGTATATTATCGAGCCCAGTTCCAGTTATACACCGCCTTTAGCCATTTTTGCCAACGAATTATTCTCCGCGTTCTTCTTGCAGCTTCGCGTACATAACCTGCACCAATTCATACCCGGCGCCGTGCGGCTGCTGCCATACGGGCTTTCTTTAGGTCAAAATCACACTCGGCGTTTTTTTATCAAGGCGAAACATGAACACACGATCTTGCTTTTTCGTTCCTCATTCCAATGCACTCACCGAATACTGTGTCAACTCAAATTTAATGACAATATCGTCGTTTTTTTTCTTTCGCTATTTTATTTATCCTGCGTGTCATTATGTTACTGTTGAACGAGTTAAAATGTTTTTGCTGCTTGATTGTCACATTTCGTGGCTTTAAACTTTAAACACATTTGTGCGTGTCATTTTCGGTTCACCTTGGATCTTGACTCTTGAATCGCTTCTTCTAAGCTATTCGCTCATTTTTTATTTGTCGCTGTGTTCTTTTTGCGAGCGCGCGCGCTAAGTGCAAGTACTAAGTGGCGATAACAATAGAAAATCTATAAGCCACGCGTACGTTCGTTTAATGCACGTAACAAGGTAATGCAGGGATTGATTGTCCTTGGCATTTATAGCGTGCGCAGCCAGTCGATGCACGGCGTACGCGCGCGCGATATTCGCGAGGATTACGAAGTCGTTTGCGCGAGACTCGCGCTGCTCACGCACACATGCAGTGCATGCGCAACGTGCACTCGTGTTGTGTTGGTTCGGGTTGGCTAAGAGGCTCGCGGCGCCTCGATGTCGGTAATCCGATATAATCTCTTTGTGCGAGCGCACGGACTCCTTCGCCTTGTGCGCTTTAAATGCGCATAGTTTTTGCGCATACAGGGCTTTGCGAGTTTCCTCCTTGCGGATGGACGAATTTTTCATCGCTCCGCTTTGCGATTCATTAACAACAAATGGTAGCTCATATATTTCGAGGTATGTGAGTAGAGTAGTGTGTTTGGATTTAGTGCTTTTAAGGGGAGGATTTTTGTTATTAATTAACTATTAGTAGGTAAACCATTTACATCAATTTGTTGAGTATTAAGTGCTGCATCAATAAACTGCATTTTATGGGTAAAACTATAAATTAGAAGTTTCATCGATGTTTAATAGAGTATAAAATATTGTTTAATAGTCTGATTAGGGAATGTTTACAAAATTTAATTGCGAAGCATTAATTGGAAATTGCATCTATAAAAATTAATTAAGGCTTTAGACCTGATAAAACTAAAAATCTACGGGTTTTAGATGAAAATAAGTCGGGAAACAGATAAAATTTGGCAGAAACATTGAAAAATTAAAAATAAATAATAAATAATTTATTTCTTCAATTTAGTTCTATAGAAACTCTTAAAAAAAGATGTTTTTTAAACACTCATCGATTTATTTTGTGCCGGTTATTTGCACAAAAATCAATAGAATTAAAAAAATAAAATAAAAATCAATGTATACCTGGTGCAATTATAACATAATCGTTTCAGCATTGTATATTTAACAATAACGATGCGCCGCGCGCGATATAATGCACTCGCGCATTTTTCGCCCCGCTAGAAATTGCCTAAGCATCAGAAACGGGGCAGACGCGCGCACGATGCACGCATAAACATCTGAAAAAAACGCGCGCGCCGCATTATCTCGGCGTTTGCATCTTAATTATTGGTTTTGCGCATCCCGACGGCGGGCGATGTGGGCAAAAATCGGCCCGCAATTGGAAACGAACTCATTGTTTTGTGCGCCGATAACACTCCGCGCTCGCGCTCGTGTGTTGCGCGACGCGCTATTAATTTTATTAAATAATAGCCTGTCGCGCGCCGCACGGCACGCGTAAATTATTTCGTATTAATTTCCCATGCGCGTGACGCGACAGACTGCATTCCTAATTGATTCACAATTAAATCTCCATGTCTGATGCAGAGTGCGGTGCTTCGATTCCAGCAAACAAAAATCAATGCCTCGTTAATTGTGCCCGGCTTCAAGATGATTTGTGTGACACACTTATTATCAGCTTGTCTATATCTAAAAATAGCTCAAATATAAAATATGTTACAGTCACGATTCGAGATGCACTTTTCGAACACACGCCGTACATGAGAAACTAATGCGATTATCGCGATTACATTTTAACGGCTTGGTTGTTTTGTGTGTGTGCGTCTACTTTGCTGCCTGGCTTACTTCGGTCGGTCGGTAGGTTGAGCACACCGGAGTGGAGCAAATAACACAACAATCCCGAAGAATTCGGCGTTGTCAACATAAGCCCGATGCGAGCGGCTTATCTATTTCACATCGGCGGCGCTCGCCTCTCTCGCATTGCTAAAGTTAAACAAACGATGCAGGTAGAAAAACTGGGTTGTGCGTGCCGATGCGAGCGTTGTCGAGTTTAGCGGTGTCGACGAAGGAAGAGACCACACAGGTTGACCTAAAACGCCGAAATTTATTTGTTTCTCCTAACAATGTGAATTATTAATAACGCTTTTATTGAAATAACCACTAAATCATAAACGCCGAACGAAACCAGATTACATCCGCGAAACCGCCGCTTTTATGGACGCGCTCGAATTTTTACAGCCAGCCGAACGATTTTAAATGTACCGTTTTTATATCGAGTTTATATTTCGTGTGAGCGCAACGTTCGACTACTGCCTCAATCAGAAAACCAGCTAGCTACTCGGTATTAACTTAACCACAACTAGAGTGAATCGGAATTTTGAATGAAACGACATCCAAATGAATTTATTTCTGTCGGTTTAATGTTGGTGTTCGTGTGTGTTCGCGTTCATTCTTCACTTTAGGACCAGATTCGGAGCGTTAACGAGTGGGGGGACGACATAAAAATAAATATAAAACACTTCCGCAATTAGGACCTTGACATGTTGTTAAACTGCTTCTACATGTTAAAGACATTAAATGGGAATATTTGCGCGAAAGAGTTTAGTGTTTTATTATTTGTCAATTTGGGTATGCACCAAATAATCGCCGAATAGTTTACTGTTTACTATTCATCAAAAAGCACCGGATATTTGGACAATTACTTTATTTGTATAAAGTGATTGATTTTGATAATATTGCAAGGATTAATCGTGACACAAGTGCTTTAAATGACAGAATAAAGCAAATTTAATGAAATTGAAAGAAAAATTAATTAAAACAACAGAGGAAAATATGAAACAAACAGGAATACTAAAGACACAGATGAAGACGATGCAGCGAAACTTGACGAAAATAACGCTAAAATAAATTAAATCATAAAGCTTTTAACGTTTAGTTTATTAACTTAAAAACTGTGATACGTATTTGAATTTAACATTTCTTCTCGTATTGTAAATGCCACCAAATTTAAAATTGTTTAAAAAATGCAATTACCTGAATACTCGGTGTTGTTCGGATCAAATATTCTGCCATTTGGTCAAATGTATAATCGACACATTTCTATAGATGTATAATATGAGTGGTGGTGGATTACGAGATGGATTAATCGCGCGTGTGGAATTTTCGTGCGCAAATTGAATGATTGCATGCTGCGCGAGCAGAAAGAATGAAAGAGGAAGAATGCGCTCGGGCGAATGCCGTCGGTATGTAATTATTAATCGAATTATGTAATGTAATCGATAGATCGACAGGCGATTTGAAAATCACTAGGAAATTGCTCATGTGAGCGCTCGGATAAATGGATAGATAAATCGATCACTTTCTAATTGGAACATTTCGACATTTGAGTTTTCATCATCAAATTTTTCTGTTAAAGCGTTAAATTAACACGAAAATAAATCATTTTTATAAGGGTGGTTTAAAAATGTCCTATTGTAGGCTATGATTGATTTTTTAAGCTGTGAAAAGTCGAAAAACCGCAAGCTCACGCTGCAGAAACACAAACCTCTGCGCAGCTAATTGAGAAATAAACAGGATTTCCGGTGGCATGTGAAGAGCGCCGACTTGCTCGATTACTTTTTAATCCAAATGGTAGTTAACACGATCCCATGCTTATGTCACACCATTCAAAACTGGCTGGTTTTCCTCTACAATTATAAACAACAATTCGTCGCTTGTCTATTTCTATGTCTTCGTTATGTTTCAATGCAGTCCACTTTTGGTTTTCACTACAACTCGATGTTTTCATAACTAAGCCACAATCGAATGTTTGCAATACGTAATTTGGGCCGCACAATGCGACGCATTATGCGGCTCGTTATTATTGTTATTAATAATAATTCTTGTTTATTATGTCAAGTCATGTTCCTCGCAGCCGCCGCGCGACTCTCCGCGAGCATGTGTAACAATGCGAACGAGCGTAAAAACCGAAAGTGAATTTTCTTTGTGTTGGAGCCACAGCGCCGTGCGGTGTTTGTTGTCTCTTTGCCCTCTTTGTGGATGGCGACGTTCCTCGATCGCGTGCACGTGATCCGACCGGCCACATGCGTGCGTTTTCTAATTCAATTTAAACGATCGCGCGTCGCCGCCGCCGCCGTCGTTATTATTGTCGGCGTGTGCTTCTCGCCGTCGGAGTTTTTGTTTCTCTCGGTCGCCGGTGTGCTGCTGCTGGTGCTCCATTCTTCCGATCGCGTAACCGCGAGTCGCGCGCGCGCGCGGCCTGCCGATACCGTAAACTATGCACCATTGAAATTCGAAAAGAATCAGAACAAACGCGAGAATATCGCCGAACGAAATAAGAAATACAGTAGCAGCTCGCGCGGTCTTTTCTTCTTCAGGCCGGTGCTGGCTTCTCTATTCAGGCTTCTGCTTGTGGTGTGCTCGTCGTCGTTCTGCTTTGGCGATTCGCGCGAGTACCGAGTACATGATGCTCGACGCCGCGCGCGGACGTGTGTGTGTTGTGTTTGTGTGCTGGACGCGGATCGGAGGCGAAGGCGAACAGTAGCGATGCCAATATTTATAACTCAATTAGCCGCGACAAGGGAGTATAAGTATAACCTAACCGACTTGCCCATATTTAGCGGCCGACTCGCAGGACGACTTTTAACTTTTCCTTTGTGGCTCGTGTCTCGTGCGGAGGTTTTTTCTGCTCTCGTTTGGCGTTACAGTATGTTATGTATAATCAATCTTTAATCATTACGTTACTAAACATTGCTAACTATTAATTTTCATTATTGCACAAATACTAATGATTATTTCATTGTTTTTTTGTTCTTTTGGATAAAAAATCATGTTTTAGAAGTACTAAAATGACAAAATGACGAAAATTAATATTAAGTAATCTATCTGTATGGATAAAACAAAAACGTGTTAGTTACAACACTTATAAGTCAAGAACTTCTTGACAGATTTTGATGATCTATGATTCATTGGATTTGTCTCCGCCATGAATAGCAGAATAATCATTAAAATATCAAAAATTATTACTTAAAGGGTGTTAAATAAGGGTTGAAAGTTATTATAGAGATTCAATCATAGTTATAGTTAATGTATCTGAATCCTAGATGGCGCTAATGTGTATTATTCATGTGACTGCTTATTCTGACTGCTTTTTGCTTGTATTTTTCTTATTATCGTGAAATTTATGTGAAACATTGTTGAAAGTATCCCGGGATTAAAAGTAAAAGTGCCCCAAGCCAATAATCATAATCCTGATAAATGAACTTATAAACGCAAACAATTTGAATATATATGTGCACAAAAAACGATCTTGTTGGAATTTGTCTCGTTGGCGATTTACAATTCAACGTCCGCGTCTTGTCCTGTCGCTCCGGTCGAGTTTCCAGTCGCTTGTTATAACATCGAATGCCAATCTATGCAAATGACCGATCGCTGGAACGCGTTCGCCCTTTTTTTGTGCTCGCTGCCCGGGCCGCATGTGCGTCTGGTTGCGTGTCTGGTGCATTCCACGCGCGCGTGCATTTTTTTGTTTTCGTGTGTGCGCCAGGCGCGTTCCGCAAGTGGGCGGCATGTGTGTAAATTATGATTCATAATTTAAGCTCGGCGATTTTTGCCCCGAAAGCAATGCGCGGTTCTCATCGGCCCCGGCCTTTCCAAGTGAAATGTCCGCGCGCACACGTACCAATAAACTAGGCGGTTGGTGTTCGGTTTTTTTTTCAACGCTGCATAACATAATTCGCGTATGAGCTAAGAATTTGACTTCGATTTGACTCACTCGACTGGCTGTAGATACTTTGTAAGTATCTACGTGGTGTGGAGGAGAAGGTGGACGTAAAACGACTACCAGTTACAAGTAGCAGGCGTCTAGCCGACAACAACGTGCAATGAACAATAAACAATCGATAAAAGATTGAATAAAAGGTATTTCGAATTGCGCTCTGGTTGTAATAATCTGGCACAAGGACAAGCATCGCACGGGGCCCAACCGAACAATGCCTAATGCGATTTATCGCACGGCGAATTACACCTTGATTTGATCGGGCAACAAATCGCAAACAAAATATTTGAACTTGAACGGCCAAATTATTAATAATCTTGACAGTTTTCTACATGTTTTCGTTTATTTTAAACTAGCCAGGCGGATTTTATATCTTTTCATCAATAACTGACTCTAATTAATTATTGTTTCAATTGATTTCTTACACAATATTGTTGATTACGTCTTGCAGACTAATCCTATTGCGATATTTCTTTTTCTTCAATTTTTTGTTGTTTTATTATTATTGTATTCTGGGCGAAGATAAGTCAAACAAATCGAAGATCTTAACTGTCAGTCTGACAGTTTTTGAGTTATAAATAGTCTAACACCACCGACTTTATAACAACAGATAAAAATAATATATTACTTGATTTGAACACTTACTTGCAAGTTATTATAAGTTATGAGTTATTATAAGCAAAAATAGCAATGTGTGTTGTATAGAAATCACGTACGCGTGATTTTTCCACATTTTTACCCATGCCCAGGCGTGGTCCTAATCGCAAACGACAGACCGTGGCGGATGGCGGATGTTCCTCCACCTCGCATGGCGCGCGCGGCGTTCGCACCGCATATTGCAAAAGGTCAATCTGTCAATTAAGAACGGGATTGTCTTGTCTCTCTCGGCGCTCGGCTCGCGGCGGCGCGCAATAAAACATTACCTAACTGAATGGCATATACACACGTTCCAGTCGGACCGTTGCTTTGGCCTGGCCCAAGAAGTCCCGACTATTAAGAGAGACCTGCTGCTCGCCGCCGATAAAAGAAAGCAGGAAAGAGTC
Organism: Dalotia coriaria; assembly: GCF_025399875.1. Classification (NCBI taxonomy): domain Eukaryota; kingdom Metazoa; phylum Arthropoda; class Insecta; order Coleoptera; family Staphylinidae; genus Dalotia; species Dalotia coriaria. The sequence continues at coordinate 3,857,996 of NW_027045448.1, forward strand.
GAAGCCTGCGCGCGCCGCTGTCTCTCAGTACCACCGAACAGAATGGTGCATTGTTTTTTTACTTTACCATACCGGCGGTTTCTTGTTTAACAATTAGCCTATGTTTTGGGCTTGTTTGTTTATTGTTAAGATCCGTGATTCGCGAGAGTTGATTAATCGTGTGTGTCAGTCATTCTCGGTTTTCTATACGGGGCTTATTATGAATGCTTATTTAGCACTTTTTTGTGCGCAAAACTCGGTTTGACTTGACTTGTGAGCAATTAATCAATTTCTGCAAAAACTGAGTATATATAATAACAGTAAAATTTACGAAAATTTCAAGTAAATATTTTAATTCGTTCCACGCGCACTTAAATTTCACCCAAATATGATTTCTATCATAATCTGTAATAAAATCTTTTTCGTATGCAATTTGTGCCTAATTTTATTATGTTGACAAATAAGTCTCTATAAGAAATGGAAGAAGAAAAAATGCGTCGTGATTTTATTTCTTTCATATTGTACTCGTCATGTCACATCAGCGCATGGTCGTGATGTTCAGGCGTTCATTCATATCTGGCACGACAATCAAAATCGTAAAATGTGCGCTGCTCTCCGCTGTGAATCGCGAGCGACGAGAATCCAAGCATGTCGCGCAGCGCGCTCATGTCACGTTACACTTGCAGTTTTCGTCGGTCGCGCCGCGTTTGTTCTACCAGTTTTCCCATGCATTAAACGCCGTCGTAAATTATCTCTCATCTACCGCCTGACGGTACACCTCCTCCTACACGGAAGATGACAAATTTGAGCATTTAAAACTGCATTTACTAGGAACAAATACACATTAATTAACAAAGCGTGACCGTGCACAAAAATGCGTGTGCGCTGAGCAGCTGAGCGTTTTGTTTGCATTTTGCACACGAGCGAAACCTAACCGCGCATATTTGGTTTGTGATGTCAGCGAGGTGAATTTTCGATGGCGAAATTACATAAATTCCCATGAATCCGCCGCGGAGTTTAATCTACTTACGAAAATCTGGTATCATTAATGTGGAACTCACGTCCGGAAGCTGTACTACCAGAGAGATAGGTGATAAGAGTCGGGACTGGCGAGTTTTCGAGGTTGATGCACAAAGAAAGCGAAATCGGACTTTGCGAAAGTTCACATCGTCAAGTTTACGATCTAACAACAAACAGAACGTGCTCGCAGATCACAACAAACGTTTTCCTAATCATCGACATTCGTTCCGAACAAAATGAAACAATAATATTATTGTAACAATGATGATAGTGCATATATCCGATTCGATTAGAATTACAGGCGACACACACACACACGTAACCCAAACGTCGAATAAAATCGAAAAACGCTGCTGCGGTTGAACCGTTTAGCACCGATTATTTTATTACACAATAATTGAACAATTTTCTACGAAGTTTACGACTCGAAATAAGCAAGCATGGCGATTCGTTTAAGAGTTTTAAGACTTTTGATATTTAAACTTCATGCTTTGGTTATTCGAGATTTGTTTCGACCTGAAATTTGTATATAGCGTGACGAATCGTTAAGTAACCAAGGCTGGGCGAGCAATCTCACAGCAGTTTTGGAAGCATTTTGCATTTTTAATTAACGAAAGAATCCGTTGCGCTTCTGAATCGCGCGCGCCGGGCCGTCCACGAAAAAGTTCACATTTTTCTCACACATTTTGCTGCTATAATAATGTTATAAAATATCCGCCACGAGGAGAAGCCAACAAAACATTTGAAAAACAAAGCACACACACACGCATGTTGTTATTTTCGTGTAATACTCACACATGTGTTGTGTGGTGTGATGTGGCCGGCGTCGAATTTAATATGAAATACGTTTTTATTTACAGCTAGGTATAATATAATTTTTGTTTGCCGGAGACATGCGGACGGCAGGCGATGTCAGGTTGTTAAATTTTAGATTAAGAATATATATGTATCCTGTTGGCGCGCGCGATATGTTGCCAATCAGAGGAGCGTCGCTTCTGCAACGTTTATTATATTTCATTATGTTTTACTACAAATCGATTTTACGCATGTTATATTTTGCGGTTTTGAAGGACGACGTTTAATTGATGATTCGCGCGAGACGAAATTGGCAAACATTTAAGGTAGCGTGGTATTTGACTAAAGAAATGTGGTACTTATTCATAGTGAATTCATAGTTGCTTCATATGTCAACTTGAAATTAGTACTAAAGATGATCGGAGATGATCCGAGTTAAAATAATAATAATTTGGTCGAATATATGAATATATTGTTGCTTTTGCCGACGTTTAACCAATATAATCTTTTTATTATTTTATTTATTATATTTTTATTATTTATTTTTATTATTTATTTTAAATTTAATATTACAATTTTATCACAAATCGATTAAAACTTTAAAGCCACAAAAGGGAATAAATGAATGGTTACTTTAATAAAATAATGGTTATAGGTAATTCTTATCTTGATTGTTTCTTGCTTTTCATCAACCAATTGCAAGAAAAATCCTTTGTTTTTGTTACGAAAAGTAATACGTATTTTGTCAACAAAATTATGTAGATTTAGATTGCAAACTTTTTTTATAGTGTGCAACTCAATATACCTTAAGTTTAACTTTGGTTAGTGTAAATATCACGCATTTATTTTATAATCCATTTTTTAACAACACTCGGGACACTTTGTAAGTACGTGGAGATACTTTATTTCACGTCAAGTTTTATATGGTTGAATTTATTATGCGATGTGATAATTTTTTTAATTCATTTTTGAGACGTTTTGTTTGAAATTTTTGCTGTTATCCTTTTTTTCCGAAAATTCGAGGGTGTACAAAAATTTATTTAGACCATAATTAAAAAGTGATACATTTAGCAACGCCAAAATTTTTAGTATCTCAAAACTGTTAATTTCATTTTCTTTCTTTGCTGCAGAAGCTTTTCCGATTAAGACGTTTGACAGGAGACGGTTTCTTTATCGGACGTTTTTGTTTGGCGGCAAGTTTCATTTTCTCTCGCTGGTTTTTTATGTGAAACCATTTCACTATGCCTTCCAGTATCATCATCATAGGCGATACGTTCTTGTGCCTCCTGTAGTAGCTCTGCATAAACTTCGTAAACTCTTCCGCTTCTCTTTTCATGTTGGTCTTTTTGGCGGGCCGAGTGGTGCTGGTAATTTTGGCACACATTATGCCGGTTACCTAGGTTCCTAGTGGTCCTATTACCATACTTGAGTATTTAATTTATTAATTAACTAATTGCATGCGCAGCGGAAGCCAACAGATAATTTAAAAGATAAGAAAAGAAAATTCGAAGATTGCTTTACTAAAACGTGATGACGTAAAAGTAGTTTTATAAATCTTTGACAGTTGATTTGTAAATAAAAATAAATGATAGATGGTGACTAGATTAATATCATATCCGAAAATTTAGAGTTTTCAACTTTTGAAATTGTCTGTAGGCAACCAATTTAACAGCCTGTTAGTTTTGAAAGCAAAATTTATCACTTCTGTCGTAATTACGCCGGTGTACGAGTACAAATGTACACATTATTAATGGACCCATTTGGTTTCCACCTAATTAATTAGAAATGAAAAGCTAATCAAGGTCTGCGATCCCTTCGGGGCCGGCACCGCGCCAGGTGACCGAAGGAAGATATAAATCATTCGTCATTCACGGCCCCCGATACGAAAAGTGGAGCCACGAACAAATACACACAGCTCACTCACTCACGCTCCGCTTGCATTCGTTTTCCAATCGCAAACAATGAAAAATTTTACACTCTGTTCTCATTCTGTGCGCGGCGCCGCGTTTTTCCATGGAAATGCCTGCTAATTATTTATCCACACTTTAATGTGTAAACTCCGCATTACATGGGCGGATGTGTTGCATTCTATTTTATCGCCCGTGAGAGATTCTAGTTATCAAGTTAGCACACTTTCTTGTTTCCATTTAATTGCGGCGCAGAGATGCACAATTATCGGTAACAAGTAAGATGAGCGATGCGCATAGGATCGATGCATAAAAGGCAAATAATGCGAGAAATTAGTACGCTCCCACATAGAGTGCAATTATATCTGACGCGATGATGCGCGTATCGTTTACCTCCTACGTGCATCTCGCATTTCGGAATCGCGCTTGTCTGATTGTTGATTTTCGTCTTGATTGGTGTTGCTTACCTTTCAACGAGCTGCAAGAGAAATCCTTTGTTTTGGTTAAGCAAAGTAATACTTTAATGTGTCAACAAAATTATGTAGGTTTAGAATTATTGCAATAAGTATGCAACCCAATATACCAATATCCACTGATGTATATTGGTTTGCATCACATTAAATTAAATACCACTCAGTTATTTTTTAATTAAATCTTTTTATTACACCGAGGACACTTTGTAAGTACGTAGTAATATTTAATTTCACGGTTCTCCTCACCCAGATTTTAATTGTCAATGTTAAGCAGAGTTTTACAGCGTTAACCTTTGACTCGCCAGTTGGCTGTGTGATTTACTCGTATTACCTTTTATTGCAAGCGCTCTCGGTGTTGCAAAAAAGCGTAATACTTACATAAAGATATACGCCTCGTGGAAGAATTACAGAATTTCATTTTGTTCGCGCACGTATGAGTCATAACCGCGCCGGGGCGTAGGTAACGATTAACAATACGCAAAAAAAAGAAACGAATAAAATGTGCTAAACGAGCAATGAATAATAAACTGTAGAAATGGGTGCGCGCGGCAAAGAAATTACGACTCATTGGCATTAATTAAATACGCTCATATGCAATAAACATGCAGAATTGGATTTTCTTCCGGTATGACCGCGTCGATCATAATTACTTGGTCACAAAATGAGTTTTCAAGTAGTTTTTTGTTGATTGTTATTGTTGGGTTGTTGTTGTTGGGTTACCTGACTGCCGGGACACCGTTGCAGCGGGAGTCATTGGCACCCAACCGATAAAATTCGTTCTGTCAGTGTGACAAATGCGATGCAAACGTAGAAAACGTTATCCGATCTCGCGACGCGATAAGACGCTGCTCTTCCTCGTCCGTATCGCCGCAAAGGTTTGACAATGCGCTTTGTGGCTGTGTGGTGTCTCTTGAGGTCCTGCGAGAGCAACCTGCTCGCTGGTAACCCAATCCTTGCCACACGCTCCTCGCGATCGTTTTGCATGACCACCAAAGTGGTTATTGCACCGCGCATTATATTTGGCTTCGCACAAAATCCGTAACATTTATTGCTAGCGCGCAGCCGAGTACGGGCATATATCGAAGGAAGCGGGAACGAGCGGAGGCACAAGTCACAGGTTCTCCTCCAGCGTGTTCCAAGTGCTCGTTGCTTGTTAGCCGAACGAGGTTCGCATCGTTCACGTCGTTCACATATTCATTGAACTGGACATGCATTGCAGGCGTACGTGAGTATGTGTGCGGGACATGGTATCGCGGACTCGTGGTTATATCCATAGAAGAGGTATCGAGAACATGGGAGAACAAAGTGTTGTACTCGCCAGGTTCTCTTCTTCTTGGCGGTTGTGCTGCCTAGTCGTGGTTCTGTGTGGTCTTCCAGCGCGAACGTAACGCGGTAGTGACTGGTGACGCCGAATCAACCGCTACCAGAAATACGAGCGCGCCGCTCCACTGCCTGAGGAATGTTTATTGTCCCCAGACAATGTGCGCCGCCTGTGCATGTACGATGTACGCTTTTCCGTATAACTGCACAACAATAGATGGCCAAATGTGCGCGGGAGGGACGCGGCTGGAAATCTAATCGCGGATGTCATTCAAGATGGCGTACTAAGATGCGAATAACGATCGTTTTCAGAAAAATAAAGATCACGGTCGTATTACGTGCGGGAGAATGTGTGGAGTGGCTCAAAATCCAATTTACGTCTAGGTATGATTTTGCAATCTGCAACCAATGCACAACAATTGTTTTACTGTGATTCACTTGCGCTTGCATTTAACATTTTGTGTGTAAGTTTGCGCATACTAAATGCGGTGAAACACATAAAAAGATAATTAGTGAGCTTAGTTATTTCTTTCTTTGATCCTCGATGAAGCAACGCCGAGCTGAAGAAGCATTGAGTCGAGTGAATGTCAAAATTTCTAAAAAGCGTAAAACGTGACCATCGTTATCCCATTTTCTTTCGTTATAATTACGTTTTTTACAATCTCTTATGTCATCACCATCACTTGTGAACGCGCGCAAATCGACAATAAAGAAAATACGACCGACAAACAAACACGATTTGTTACATTTTCGAAGGTGGAAGAGCCGGCGATCAAAACATCGTAAAAGTGCGTGAGGTAAAGTGAAAACAATGATTTTCATCAGTGATGGGCGATATTAGCACTGGTTTAATAGGTTAAGCACATGACTAGAATTAATTTTGATGTAAAAATAGTTTTATGTGTTTAAGCATTGAAATTTTATTTTTATTAAGTACTAGCTTTTGTCCGCGACTTCTTTTCAATAATTTGTAGTAAAAATTGAATGAATTTTTAATTTCTAATAAAAGATCAACGTGTGTGGCGATTCCGCCAATAAAATTTGCGAGTTTATTTTAAAAGAATAGGAATAGCTAATTCAACGCTTTAGCGCCATCAGGGAATCAACTATTAAACTATAATTATGATAGAATCTCTGTAACAATTTTCATCCCTTATTTAAAACCCTTTAGCTTACAATTTTTAATATTTTAATAGTTATTCTGCTATTAGGGGTGGAGACGAATCAAAAAAATCATTGATTATCAAAATCTGTCCCGCCGTTCTTGAGTTATAGATGATGTAACTAACAAATCCCTGTTTTTTATATATTTAGATAGAAATAAATATTTTTAACACCATCTAATGGTTGAGTCTCTATAGCAACTTCCCTTATTTTATGCCATGGAAATGATATTTTAAGACCACACTTAACATGATTACGATTATCCACTGAAATAGTCTGAAAATTGTCTAAAAATTTAATCAAAATCAACTCGGGTGTTTTAGAGTTTTTAGGAAACACTCAAACACATGAACATTTATACACTTATGAAAATATAAACATGTGACTCAAAATTATCTAATTTCTAATGGTCTACGGCGCATGTAATTTTGTACCTCAGCTCATAATCTCATAATTGTAAATTACGACCTGCGCCGTGAAATGATACTAATATTACCCATGCGGTATAGTACAACTTCAGTGATGCTTTTTTACTTAACGCAATAATTTTATTCACCTGCACTGCCAATTTTGGACTTCTCAATTTACACCCAAGGAATTATTTTAATTTACCGTTTTTATTGCGCAATTTACGAGTGTTGTTCCTTACTGCTGCAACGGCACATGTAAGAATATTAACACGTGTAAAGTGTAAACACTCCTCCTTCTATGACCATTTAATTACATAATTTTGAAATTCTTGCAAAAAAGCGAATTGCATTTCCGTGTGTTCCCACAACTGTTTTCACAAAGCGCTTTGGTGAATGGTGAATAAATAGTTAGCTACGTTGTGTTGGTCCATCAATTCCCTGGAACTATCAGGCGATCGATCGATTTATAACGAACTACATAATAGCGCATCGCAACAACAAAGATTTTTGATTGATTTATTTGTGAACAATTTGATGCGCTTCGCAATATTGTGCGCAACTTTTGAACCTTGCTTCTTACATTGTGCCACAAGCCCAATTCGTTTTTCATCTTCGTCCGATTGTTTCCTGCCAGCCATGCCACTCTTCCATACATTCATTATTATTATTACGAGCACCGGGCGACGTTACATTTGAGGATTAGAACATTAGCCGTCATTGTTACGAATCGTAATCGTAAATCGTGTTATAACACACACAATTCCGACTGCGCGCTGCTTTCTTGTTGCTGTTGATAATTTCGCATCGACGCCGAGGTCGTGATTCCCATATAATAGAAAACACGAGTGCTGTGGAATCATCTCGTTTGGTGTTTTGTTTGCTCGGCTGCCACTCTCCTTCGCCGGTTCACAGATTCGTCGGTAATGGGTAATAGATAAAAACGATCGAATGGATATTTCGACGAGTCGGTGAAGTTCGTGCATTCTTTTGTACTGTTAGACATAAATCACAGTACACGCTGCAGACATTCGCGCATCCACTTGGAACACAGAATTCGAATCAACGTCAAACAGTAAAGCACAAAGAGCATCGAGTGGAGCGCACAAAGTACAACATTGAAACGTTTTCAAAACAAAACAACCAGCGAGAACGAAAAAAAAACGTGTTTTGCTGTTTTCATGTCTAAGAGGAGGTTGCACAAAAAACAAATCCCTTTAAATTAGTTTCTGTCTAATGATGGAGTACCTAGTCACGCGGACAAATCAAAAATTCTGTCAAACATTATTTATGGCATGTCTTGAGATAATTAAACACGTAACAATAAATTCTAATATTAATAATTCCTAAATGTCAAGAGGCACAAGAGACACTTATTATTATATCCTCAGTCCAATTATTCTTTGATGTTTCGACGTGTCGAATCGAAATCTTTTAATTACGTTCTCGAATTAATCGTTTCGTATTGGATTTCATTGCGCCGACCAGCTGGGCTTCATAATTTTCGTCGTTACAGTTATACTGCACAAGTTATTATCGGCGCGGAAACGAGCCGCACAAAAACCGAAGACGATCGGCGAACTCGCTCACCAATAAAGGGCACTCGCGCAATTACGTCGAGGAAGAAGTCTAGTTTATTGCCATTGCAATATGTACCTCTGGCGCTCCGAGAAATATTAATTGGTCTCAGCTTTTGTTCTTTTTCGAGGTGGTGCCATTGCGCGCCGAGGAGAGGTTAATGTTGTTTCGCAATTTTGCAATCAATTCCAAGTTTATGTTATTGTAGGAAACATTGAAACTCTGAAAACATTAAATTTATTATTCTTTAACTATGGCGCTATTGTATCGAGTGCATACGGCTTCGCGGTAGAAGAATAAGCATGCAATTTGTTTGTTTTCTTACGTTATTATACATTATTCATGATTATGCGTTTGTTCATCTTTGTGTGCGCGGACGAATGATTAAGAAACGCGTTTTAATACGCGAATGTTTACACAACATGGCGTTTAATGCCTCAATGCAAGCCGTGTGTGTCATTTGATTGAGTTCGTTTATTGCGAGATTGGTGATAAATCAACGCGGCAAACACCTTGTATGCTCATTTAAATAAATCATCATTGATTGAGTCTCATTTACCCAATTACTGAATGCGCACATGTCCCGAATTAATAATTATGTGTTTTGCAACGAGCATCAATACAACAATAGCATTGAATATACGTGATAAGTTTACATCGAGAAATAAACCTTGAAACAATCGATTTGCGTTTTGTTCACAATTGCAGAGGCGAGGGGCGTGCGTAATCTAATTAACGAATTTTTCACGTTTTAATTGACAAACAATGATCGTGCAAGTTCTTCGATATCCGTTTGTTGCTGCGAGTTTCTTTGTTGTTGGATATTAATTTGCGATTTATTAAAAGTGTAATAGGTTTCTTGCCTTGATTCATGATTGTCGACTACTTAATCATAAGTAACTTTGGCAAACCTCATTCTACAGTTTAATTGACATTGAATACAAGACGCTAGAATGATTATAGTTATTAATTAATTGCTTGAAAACAATTTTATCAACATCATTTGTTCAGAAGTCGATAGCGAATTAAATTTAACATTTAACTACTTCAACTTTTTATTTGTAAGTTTATTATGTTAAAAGATATTAACGATTAAAGTTTGGTTTTATAAAATTTTATAAAATTGAGTTTTTTGTTTTATAACTTTGGTTTAAACGCTGTTTTTGATAAAATATTGACATAATTAGATGCATTAGATTTAATTCTGAGTCGATTTTTACGAATAATATCAATCTATGTTGATTGGTTTTCGAGTAATGAATCAATAATAACTAAAAAAAATTACCTGCGAGGGTTACCTACATTTTCTACGAGTTTTTAAGATTGTTTTGCTGCTACCTTTGCTCCGAAGCGTTCGCCGTGTTGCCAGTAAATGGGGGCAACCTATATACGTGCAGCCGATATTAGATATAGAAGTATCGCGATGAAAACAAAATAAAACCGCCGGGAAAACGTGAAAAAACGAACGGAACGGCTTTGTAGCCCAGAGTGTGCCGAGTGGCCGAAGAAGTGTTTGCACCGTGCGCGCACATCTCGAACAAACCGCATTCCATGCTGCTCGCTGCGCGATTGCCTTTTTATTTTCAGCTTTGAACAACCAATGTTTGTTTCATAGAAGCAAACCAAACCATAGAAGAGAATCTTACTCAGCTGGCTGGCAATTCGATTGAGTTAGTATTGTTGAAAAATTTGGACACAATAGTCTGCGAATCTGAAAGGATTTGTACTGGTTTTATAAAGCTAAAGAATATTTTCTTGTTTTTGTTCTTTTGCCCATATTAAGCCGCTTGGAATCGAATAAAATATCAATAATAAACCTATATAGCAGTTACATGCCGCAATGTTTAATGTGACTTATGAAAACGTTTACTCATAGCTGGTCTTCACCAAATTTGGACGTATTTATAATTATATAACACAAACTGTGTTTACATTTGTATTTAAGCTGTAAGTGTGGGTGGTTGAAATCATAGTTTCAACATAAGTTTCTGCGCCCGACGCAAATGCAGCAATTATTATTACAAAATTTATCTTCAACAAAACGAGAAATCGAATAAGCGCAAAATATTTTCATCCTGCCACGACGTTTCAATTAAAATTCTACATGGTATTATGCCGGGTAAGAAACCTACGAAATCATAAAACCCAACTGAGAATAGTAGGTGTCACTAATCAGCGGCAAACGTCGAAAAGCCGCCGATGCCGTTCACTTATTAAACATAACCAAGGCTCGAGCGCATAATCTCCGCGCATGTCTACAACTCCCTGCGTGCTTGTTGCATAGGCAACTTAATTAACACTTAAATTTCTGTGCCAACTGCATCGGATATAAATAAATTTACAGTAATTCTCGTAATTCTCACCGCACAATACAATCGCTGCTCGAAAACTGATTAACCTACGCGCGCCTGCGATTGTGTAATAGGGTTACGCGTTGCTTCATAATGCAAGCATAAACGGATGACATTATCGCGCCGAAATGTTTTCGGAAAAAAAGTAAAATTAAGTTCCTTAAGACCCCCACACTCGCGCACGTTTCGCGGCAGCAAACAGATGCAGGTCGTCGAATGTGTAAATTATACATTCGTACACACATTGTATTCATGGAGCGTTTCGCTCTTCTCCTCGCGTATAATTTACTGCCGTGGTTTGAACTTAGGTTAACGTTACTCGTGTATCTCGCACACCTCGAGACGACGAAAACGTGAGCATGATTAACGAATTATTGTTATGAATGTTATGTGGCTCCTTTAATCTGGTTATGTGATGTGGCGTCGAATCGACTTTGCTGCTCACGTACAAATGGATTATGAGTTTTCTCGGCCGGCGCGCGCAGAGAAAGAAATGAAATTATAATGGCAACGATGAAAGTAACGCAAAGTAGATTAATCTGTAATCCAATCGAATCCGTTGGCGCACAAGTGCCGTTAGAATTTGTGTGTTTTTTCTTTATTTCGAATCATATTTTATTTAAAACGTATTTTAACATGAATGTTTGTTTTTCGCCCTTTGCGCGTGCGTACACCATTCACTTGCGTAAAGTTGCTTTCTTTGTTATTAGCGTTGATGCTTAATTTGACGTTCGGTGATTGCACGATAGCGTGCAATATTGTTCCGCAACGCTCCGGCACGGATAATTTATGGCTGCATTTCGTTACTCGGCGCGTTTTTTCTTCGCGTTGAAAATCAGAGCGATCGTAATATGTATTTTGTGTCGGAGCGCTTCGGGGTGACTATATTTTAATGATTTTTTCGATTACGTTTTGTGAATTAATTTTCGTCGACACAATCTCCTTTCTCCTTGACTTTGTTTGATTTATTCATTCTAATAGATAGAATTTGAACGGCTTAAACATGTTTTTTGTTGATTGTCTATAAATTCAGGGAAATAATTTACGTGAATAGAGGAATACAAAAAATACAAGACATTTCCATTATTTAGGCTTTGCAAATGTGGCGTGGCAATAGCTGCTGCGTCACAATTATCTTTTCTTGGGGGTTGTGCCTATAGATAGTGCAATAAAAGCGGTCCATTGCTGTTATTTACGATGATGCGCCTATCCGTGCTGTGAAAGGCGGGTGACACTTTCCAGAAGACACTTCTGCTTCCCTTTTTTCAATGCAGATAAGCAAAACGTGCTTCTTCGCCGAAAGCACCATAAACCCAGGTACTTACATGCGGTATATTCTTACCTCGCACCCGTAAGACACATAATCTTACAAGCTTTCTTCAGTTGTTTACCAACGGGCGACAAGTACAGACGCGACGAGTTTAAATTCCAACAAAATATTATTTAATAGTTCGGAATGATTAAAAATTAATCGTGATGTTTTACTTGCAGAACTAGAGTGCAGTGTAATGGGTACGAATCGAAACGCAGGACACGCAAAGATATTTACGCGGATAGCATAATGATGCCATCGCGTTCGACGCCGAATCTGCAGCAGGAGACGCAGTCAGGCACTAAGCTGTACAGGAGTTCGTCAAGGGATGCAGAGTCGCCACCTCCAGCACCTCCTGTTCGTGACTCTTCCACACTGAAATCAGTGAAGTATGGACCGGGACATGAAAAATTTCCATCGTGGCCGGTGCCAGCAGCAGCTGAGACTCCACATGCATTGCGTGGACCGCCAAGTGGAGGCTCCCATCGGTCGAAATCCTGGACGGATCACACTAACTACCCTAAGGAACAGGTTGTCACGTACACTAGACCGTACATGAAGCGGCAACACTCGCAAACACAACAGGTAACGATTCACGCATGCATAAACTAAACATTTAATCCATAAAAACCCTACATTAAGTGCTTTAAAAGTACTAAAATAATCTTTTTATTGCAGAAACTCAAGACAGTGATGGAACGCTGCGAAAAAATAAACGGCGACTCGTATGAGCGACGTCTTTACCTGCCACACGTCGATCGCGACGGTAAACAGCTGGGGGATGCAGATTACGTTGTCCCCTCACCTCCGGAACGTGACACGTGCAAACCGCAGCTGACCCAAGCGGATCTTGAACAGTACGCGCATTTGTATCAGCAGGAAACGTCGGAAAACAATAAATATCCGGCTGGGCAGACGGAGCTCGAAAGTTTTATCAAATACTCGCTGTATCCGCATTCGAACGGGGTGCGTGGTGAAGATGGTATCTTAATGCATCTACAAGCTCATCAGAAACAATTATCCTACGCTCAGAGTGAAGGATATCATAGTTATGTGAGCAGTGCTGATTCTACGTCGACGCCATTCTTGGATCGACTGCGGAGAGACAGTGACGCTGTTCCCGGAAGATGGTCGGACGATGATAATAGACGTGAAGGCCGCGACAGTGTGGTGACGACCAGTTCGGGAAGTGCCTCGTCGAGTGAAACTCTCAAGTGGCATGGATCGATGAGTGATGTGTCGATTGCTAGCAGTTGCACTCACTTGGCATCCAACAAGCAGTTGATTGCACATAGTGCTCGAGTGCAAACGCCGCAGCGGCATCATTCCGAAAGTGTGCTCTTCATGTCGAGCGGAACCAATGATGCAAGTCCCGAAGGGTGGAAGCACAAAGAATCGAGAAAGAACAACGCCAACAAGTTGAAGCTGTTCCCTGTTAATACTTACACAGTGAAAGATGATTTGCCATCTAATCGGTATGTAAACTAATTTACATTATGCTTTGATGAGTTCTAAACGAGAGATTGCATCTTTTCAGATTGTCCGATTCGTTAACGGTCGCTGATCGCATCAACGAACTGGAAAAGCAACAAAAGTACTCATACTTGGATCCGGATAAAAAGCACAAGATTCCGGATCCGACACTCAAAGCCATACAGAAAAAGGCCTTGCTCTCGTTCTACGAGCGGCATCAGTCGAACAAAACCAACTGGCGGTCGGAACCACAACTCACGCCGGCCACGCCGCTTGCGGCCAATGCGACTCAAAGTGTGAATCCGCAGCCGCAACCGCAGCGTCACCAAACTCAGTTACCCTCGCGGCGTGCTTCTTCCGCTTCCGATTATTCGTCGAATAACGTTTCGAAGCGAAGCAGTATGGCGCCGAAACATCAACACAGCAACTCCTACGGCAGTTTGACGACGGATTTGTTGGGCCCAATCATTATGGGACCCTCCATTTCTTTGGATGATTGGGTGCCGGAACGGCCTCCCAAGAATCCGCACTTGCGCACTGCGTACCCCGATCTGTTTCGGGAACAGCGCGTGCCCAGCCCTGACTTGCCACCTCCTCCTCCACCAACCGAATTGGACGAGGAAGTGTTCGCCAATGACGATCCACTACCACCACCGCCGACCGAATTAGAAGCAGAGGCTTGGAATGATCAAGAACGGTTACAGGCAGGGAACGCACTGAATGGGGGTGGAAATAGTATTCGGGAAAATACGAGTAGTCATCAATATAGTGCGCAACAAGTGCCTGCTCCACAGGTGGCTGTGTCATCGGCAAACTATGTAAACGAAGATGATATGAAGAAACATATTGTGGGATTGCCGGAGAGCGGAAAAAAATCCGCCAGAGAACAACTGGGCATTACTGTCACTCGAAGTCCAAGCAAAAGAGTGGTTGGTTCTGTAGCGGTGAATCAAAAGGTGGGCAGTAGTAAACCCATGAGAGCTGAACCACTCTTTGACAAGAAACCAGTAGTTAAACTACAACAACGCGCTTCTTTCGCGGAGAGTTCCTCGAAGGACTGTCCGCCTCCATTGCAACCAAGGCAAATGCGAGTTAATCAAAGCATGAGGGCCAAAATGTCAGACCACAGACCCAAGGCTGTGGCCTTGCGGATATCGCCATCAACGGAGAGTCAAAAGCAACATATGATGAAGCCTACATCGCCTGGTTCTCCTAATTATCAAAAGTAAGTCACTTATTATTTTCTATCTAGTTTAAAGCCGTATGCCTCCGAATTCAATGTATAATTGGTTGCCTATGATAAACCGCAACAATGCAATTTAAATTAACTCTTCATGATGAATAATTCATAAAGCATCACAACAGCCGCCCGTCTCTTGATCTTCGGACAGGTGCACAAACCAAACAAAACGGTAAACAATGAGTTGATTCAATGACAATCAAACAGCAAGTCACGAAGTAAACCAACGTTAGGCGAATATTAATAACATCGGATGTTTCTCCGCATGTGATATGCCAACATAGAAAACATGTGCGAGCGTAATGAAATGTAAACGTGTATAACACGGAATTTCCCGCTTCACGTGCTTTCATCGAATTTGCTAATTAAAGTAGATATAAACTGTTGTACGTTACGGCCATTTCGTATCACATTTGCATATTGGCATGCTGAATCATACAATGATACAAAACACATAAATTATACGGCGCTACACCTTAACAAACATACGGAAATAATTACCGAAACGTTGACTTCATATTTCGGTACGAAAACCCGAGGATTAACGTATCTTGTTCAAGTGGTGCGCTTGCGGTGCGTGCAACGAATTTACGTCGTTTTTTATTTGGAAGTTTCGCTCCACCTGTCGCACATCCGGAGTTCAAAAACCGGAACACGAGGAGACGCCGTGGCAACATTTGCAATTGTTTCAAGCATTTTTGAATATATGCAACCGTCGGGTGCAAACCATGCGCGAATTGAGCTCTCCTGGAGCGTTTAATTTCGTACGTGTTCATCGCGATTATGACTTTTGGTTTATTGTCCCTTGAACGGTCAAGGATTTTGTGATTCATACATTTTATGCTTGTTTATACACAACCGTGGAAGAAAATTCGCGGATTACATGGTTGTAATCGGACGCCATTTTGTTTTATCAAGATTACCACGGCGTGCAACGTGAACTGATAATTAATATATTCCGTATGCATGCGTTGTTCGTGCTGCAGGTTGCAAGATTTGCGAAGATTTAAGCGTGAAGATCCCTCTTAGATGTCTTCATTAATTTCAACGCAACCGGCGGCAATTAAACGCCATGCATTTTACATGTTGCACGTGCAATTTTCCGTCGTGCATCTCCACCATCTCTGCCAACTATTGTTCGACAATAGAATGACCATTCGCACGCCGCTGCAATCTGCGAGCGCGCAAACGGCAATCGGAATCTTTCACATGAATCATATGAAAATTTAATAAGCACGTATGCCGCGCGGCGTTAGCGTATGCGATAAGACGTGTCCATTCCGCGATTCGGTCCATGTTTCACGTGTAATGTGTCTTGATTGTTAGGTGCGCGTTGGCGATGGCCGCTTCTTCCGAGATGTTATCTGCGCGGCGCGGCGCAAGCGGATGAAAAGTGTCGGCGTTAATGTTCGCGGCTTGTCGGCTGTTGTCTCACGCACCCAGGAGCGGGTAACAGGTAGTTTATCCCGGCTTTAAAAGGGCTTTAAGGTATTTATATCCGAGCAAATCAAGCAAAACGAAGTTGCGCGACGCATGCAGGAGCGTTGTTTTATTTATGTGATTACAGAGTGGGATTTTTAAGTAACCCGAGTTAATTTAATGTTACGATGTGTTTATCGCCAGTTTACATTAATTTCATGAAGCTGCGCGCCAGGCAAATTAAAACGTGTCGAAGACGAGTTATTTCGAGATGCAATTTTATATTTATCGCGGCTAGACGCATGGGGTGCGTCCTAGTTAGTGGCACATAAAATGTACTAGATATTTATTCTCCCTCGTTCGTGATTTCGGCCCACATTCAAGTGGCAGATGTCTCTGCGTAAACCTATTTTTATAGTTTAACATCTGGCATCTCTTTTATTGTGTTCATTCATGCGCTTCCCTCGTTTTTTGTTTGGTAAAGGTGGCGCGTGGCATACTGAAAGTGTATAAATCGTGTTCAATTTAAAATGTAGGTCCTGAAGTTTATTTATTTATTCGAAAAAGTCGTTAAGTTTTTTTTGCAAATAAGAACCTGACCTGCTTGCAAAATTTTTCGTTAGTAATAAACACCAGCTGATAGATGCGTGTCAATCTCTTTCAATCGAATTCGTACTTCATACATGTAATTATTGTAATTAGTAAACGATTTTTCACTTCGTTAACTTTCGACTTGCAATCCACATTCGGTACGCTTTCTTTCTCTTCGTCTAACTTTCCTCTTCTTCCAACTTCTTGACCTGTATGCGTTTATGCGTCTAAACGTCTTTGAAGCGACCAAGGCATAAATCTACTCCAATACACACTCGAGTTAATGATTCTCGTAACCATCGGTTGGTGTTCGTAATGTTAACACATTCCTAATTGCCGTGAATTTTCTAATCAACTGCACAAACTGCTCAACTGACGAAATGTTATCTTCTAAGATGAAAGGTGAAAAACAATTTTGCCATAAGCTGGAAAGCCATTAAAAGCAAACAAATTAATAATTAAGCGCAGAGTGGTACGGTATAGCTAGGTGTTACTTGAAGTTCACAGGTACTAAAACTTGCTCATTTTCCACATGTGAACCCCGACGCGATCTTCGTGCAGATATACCATTTCTTCATAGGTAGGGAGCTTCGGCGGCCAGGTAGTAGGTACTTACATTGTGCATCGCGGTCGGTGCTACTGCTACCGTCGTGTTTTACCATTTTACCATCGCGACTCGGTTAGTATGAGCTCAACCGCGTGAGTGAACGCACCGCACGCGACCGCCACACGCTGCTCACGAGAGTTTTCAGCTTTTATAATTATTGTATTATAACATCGACATTTCGAAGGTGATAAAAGTGAAAATGCGCAGTGCTCAGGTGTGAAAACTTGTTAAACTTTATTCAAACACCGATATTTTAAATGACATTCTGATGGCATAAAAGTAAAAACCAAAGAAACGTGGTGCAACATTGCTAAAACTTGGATTATAATTAGTGCAACCCCAAATCAATTGCTGCAATTAGCAATAATTACGCAAGATGGTTTTCGGCAGTGGAAACAAGTTTCGTATTCGAAGGTAAACCCACCAAATGCCAAACGGCAACTTATTTCATAATTTTCACCACACCGACACTAGTAGATCACGTCTATAACATTACGAGCAATAAAAAAGCATGGCACGCGTAGAATAAGTGAAACATCCAATAAATTGCCTGTGAGTTGATTATGGCGTTTGCGGCGTGAGTTATTGAGTTATTAGTTTTTGGGTTAACCGCTGGCCAGCCGTTGCTTGCCATTGATACAATTAGATTTTCGCGTCGAGATAAAATACACAAATAATAAATAATTGCTCGACGCGCTGGTTGCGCAATGTTTGTGTGCATTATTTCGCGTTCGAACGCGTTTACCTTGTCCGCACGGCGGCTGAGGTTTGAGGGCGGCACACCTACAAGTCGGAAGGTTAATAACAATTGGCCGCGGCGCGGAGAAACGCACTGAGTCAGCAATGCGCGCTACGGTCGTGTGAGTGTGTATTGCCAAACAGCATTCGTATAAATAATTAATTCAATTGTTCATTGCGGACGGACAGGACGCCACAAGCTAACACCTCGACTTTTCAATTCAATCAATTTGAGTCTTCAATGTTACTAATGAATATAATTTCCTTTGTTGTGAGTTTGACTAAGGTCTTTGTAGGGTTCAATTGAGGCAAAATAATTGAAAACATCAGTTGCGTATTAGATCATACATAATTCTGGTTGAGACTTGATGATTGTTTACATGTTTAGTGGATATTTCAATTTATCAATGGCGTTTGACGTGATTGCAATGCGATGTGTCAGAAATCATAAATAATGAGTGATTATTTTGATTAAAGCGCACCATCGCAATATTTTTATGTTTGAAGTTTGTCTATTGAAAGATAAGATAATATAAAAATACTGATAATGTATTGTACATATATAATATTTCGATAATAATTAATCCCCTAACGCGTATCTATTTATTTATGATTTGGTGCTTTTAATGGCGGAAATTAATAGCCAAAAGCCTTCAAAAATGGGCGTCCATTTGCATTTTTCAACACTCGCTTTGAATTTGGTAGTATGTAAATGGAAATGGCGTGACGACTGCACACTCAATTAACATAAACAGCATGTTTTGCCAAAATTCCACGCATGCGAGTTTCGCTCAAGAAACTTTCATTGAATCTTATTACGTTATTGTTTAACTTGCTTGAGTGTGTGCTGTGCGTGCGTTAACATTCGCAAATTATTAAAATATTAGAAATTTCTTTCGTCTTCTTCGGCGCATCTGTGTTTTCACTTACAAAGTTCGCCGACTTTGCAGCCAATTTACATATTTTTCACATTTTTACTCCATTCGCTTGTTTAATTATGCATTGTGACGACTCAGATGACAATGACCCCATGTTATAACCAGCATATATTTTCGCATCGACCAAGAATGCGGGATTTCATTCAAACAGTATCATTGTTTTTGCTTTATTTGTTCCCGATCGATTTTTCGGTTGGTATAAGTAGACGCGACCGAAGTCATTACAGTGCAAACAAAGTTTAGCTAATAACTTGTGACTTCTCTTGTTAATGACTTATCACGACCGGCGAACGACCGACCGTCGAAGCGTACTATAAAATGAAAAACAAACGCGATGTAATTATTATTGCGAAGACCGGTTTCAGTACGTATCAGAAATTTCGCGTCTCCCAATGCACAGCGAGTGTAGAACTTGCAGCACGCGCAGTTGATTAAAATTAACAGTTGGAACTGTTGAAAGTGTTTATGAGTTAATATTATCGCACGACTACCGACACTCATCATGCATAAAGGCATAGGAAACTTGAAATATGTGATGCGCAGTAATAAAGATATATCTTTGTTGCGTTGTATAATATATGCAAATTTCTAAGGTTGGTATATGTTTTATTGTGTGTTTAATATTTTCGATCAACAAATCATCAAATGTGCTACCGCGCTTAACCTAAATGCATCCACAGTTTTAATGTTTTCTCGGGCATGAGACATGCAAATATTTAAAGAAACATGCCCAGAATGCGAATTCCCGAAATGATGTAATAATATCGTCAGCGTTTCGCCGGCGACGTGCGCATGTTTACTCAGTCTTAATGTTCTGTATTCAATTATTTATAGTTTCATTGCGTTTTATTGCTGAACGGGCGCAACAAACGGCGAAACTCATACGCTGTGTGTTGCTTGCTGGTTATATTTAGATTTTTCGCATCAATGCGCCGAATGTACGCGGAATATTTACAGCAATTCGCGGCAACCCGGCGATTCATTTGAAACACTCGTCAGTACATGTGGAGATGCGAAACGTTCAACTTAATTAGTAAGGCAAACTCGTCGCGTTTCTTGTACGCTTACGAATCTCGTTCGTAATTGTTAAATAATGGCGAGTTGTTGTTGCTGCTGTTGGTCTGCACGTTACCGAATAGTCAAGTGAGTTGACGCAGTAACTCATATTATAGTTAACGCCATGACGTCCATTCTCACATTTTCCACGTTTTTTTTATTACATTAAGAGCGTCTTCGTGAAATTAATTTTTTGCCTTTAATTCGGTCCGTGTTACGTTTGCGATGAAGTCTTAGAGTTCACAGTAAAGTTCGTGTAGTGTTTTTTAAACGAGCTTGTTAGAGAGTCGAGTTTTTTCCTAGATTATGCTCCGAAATATTTTTGGTGTTTTATTGTTTCGAGTTGGTTTCGGTCTTGAACTCGTCTGGGGTTATTACGAATAACGGATGAGCGAGAGCGCGTTGCGTATCTCCACGAAAAATCTACAGTTATGCACTCGCGCCCGAAGTACACATTGTGCGCGTATTTTACAAGGTAGACAGGAGTGCGGCTCAATGGGTGACATGACATGCAACGAATCACCACAAGATGTTGATGCGCCGTTGGCAATCCAGCAGAAAATACCGATTTTGGCGCTGTTTTTACATACCGCGCATGATGTTTATGTTTAATTCATTATTGCCGGCGACTTTCTTTGCTCGTAAAAACGTGCAAATTTTCAAAGACGCGCGTTGACATTTGCAAAATGTAAATATTTGTGAATCTCGCCGAAGATGCCGAAGAGGAGACGACAGCAGGACAAACGACAAGCAGTTTTATAATTTTCTACCAGCGTGTATACACATCGGCAGGGTCAACAACAACATTGTACTTTCACTCGCGCCATGCAGAAGACAACCAGCAGCCGAAGAAGAGAAACATGCATGCCATCATCAACGGTCGCGCATCGCGATCGCCGAACGAATTCACCGAGCGAAAAAAAAACGAGTTAATAAAATTGTACGTACGTGTACATTGCGAACATGATGCATAAAACATTATTCGTTTACACGCGGATGAGCATCTGATTTGCGTGCGCATATAATTTTAGTGCTTGGAATCATGAAAAGGCCGAAATTTTTTTAGCCACTTTTACTATTAGCAGAAAGTGTTTTTTTTTTGGCGTTTGGGAGTGGTGCGTTATCCCCGAATTTTATCTCCTCAAATCAAAACAAAAGTGAAATCGCGATTTTCGACTAGACTTGGCGTGAATGAATCGAAATTAGTGCCAAGAGCACAAACAACTCTGACTAAGCGATATAGAGTAAGAGAGTAGTGCACGTTGATATAATTAAAGACCCGCGGTTATAAATTTATTAATTGCAATCGGAAACGCGGCGACCGGTCGTCGGTCGCACCAAGACTTTGTCGGCATTAACGACGATTGACAACTAATGACGCTGCTGCCCAATTAAAACTGGGCCAATTTCACTTGATTTTCTATTTGCGTTTATTTACACTTTTGCATCGCATCATGGTACGAAGAAAAAAGCACATCGATGTGATTTGGATCAATCATAACAAGTCGAAAATTTATAATTGCAAGAAACTAGCCAGGGTTTAATGCGCATGCGTGATACACATGCCAAGTGAAAATCTTGATCTTTAATCAGCTTCAATTGCAAAACGTATCAACGCATGCAAAACGCTGCTTTGATTACTTTAATTATACCCAATCGAGATTAATTCAATTATTTTAATTACGCAGGTTGTGTGTTTCTAATCTAATTGCTATTAATTTCACCAACGAGTATTTACATATCGATTATTTAATGTTTTCCAAACATACAATCACAATGTCAGGCACATATTAATAATAAATAATTTTACATTGTACTTAATGGTTATAATAATAATGTTTTAGAATGGCCAGTTTATTTGATGAATTGTCTTTTTATTTTAATTCAATGATTGCGATTGCGGCTTCATTAGCGGCAACAACCGACGGCGAATTCCGCAAACAACGAAATAACTGGCATAAAAAAAATAGAGAAATTTTGTGAAAGATATCCGGATTTCAATTCGTTGTTCTGCACTCCCTCGCCTCTCATATGCGAATCCGAGTAAAAGTGCAACAATGAGACTCTTCTTGTGCCGACTGCTCGTTATCGCCCGCTCATTATCTGCGCGCATCTCTGTATTGTGCTGCTCCTCTTCGTCTCTGATTTCTTCGGGAGGCAATCAACATCAGTCGGTTATGTACGCGGGCATATTCATTCACGCTAATGTCGGCCTTGACGGTAGAGGCAAAGTTATTGTTGATTGTCCGACACAATGGATGCTCAAGCGCCGCACTCGCCACGTACACACACACACACACTCACGCATACTAGAAGGCAACAAACAACAATGTGCATTATCATTATCATGCTTCATTGTTTTATTGTTGTCGGGAAAATAAAGAACCCAGTGAATGAACAAAAACTAATTTCCGTGTGACGTACTGGTTGTGCGGGCTTGTAGCTTTGGCAAATAGATTAGGAGGGCAGGTGAAGTGTTTATTTTCTCTGGCGATAAAATGTAAATATCAATGATTAACTACTTTCCCCGGTTGGGTCCGCTGGCTGGGTAACTGTAAACTCACAGAAGCGACGTTTGGATTTATCTTTATCTATGAGCAAACTTCAACATTCTTGTAGTTCAAAGAAACGATTCTCATCTCATGATGAGATGATGATCTGCTGATGACTTTATTATTTATTTCTTGGTGCGTTGAAGAAACCAAACAACACCTTTGAAAGAAAGTCTTTGTTTTATGGTATTAATGACTGATTTTTTGAGAAATTAACGCTCATTTTCACGCGTTAAGAAGTAAAAACCAAGTTTTCACATATAATAATTATCAATCAATTAAGCTTGCATCTGGCAAATGTGTGATTGAAAGAAAGCCACAATTCGTTTGTTTGTTTTGTACAGTAGCCAAGATAACAAACTTTCTTTAAAAAATACTCAAGACGAGGTTGTGGCAGTGTCCAGCAGTTCGACATTTAATTACCAAAGTCGTTAACACTTTCGCTTGCACCGCCGCACCGTCCATTGCTGGAAGACACGTATTTACATACTGACGTAACAAAACGGCGAACATCTGGTTGCCTCGTTGGACCAATCTATAAATTTATGTTTTTTTTTGTGTAGTTTGGCGCTTGCCAATTCGAGGCAAAGACTTTTATCGAACAATCATTAATAATTTGTTAAACTATAAAGAGAAATACACATCAAAATTGAGTACAAACATTGTATGATTATTAATGCAATGTAAATTTGTTTCAGAAGTCAGTCCAAAGCATCTTATTTGGCGTCCCGAAGAGAACGCGAAAGAATCGTACCGGATTCGGATACAGGAAGTTACAAACGCACCATTTCCCCCAATGGCCACGCGATTGCCAACGATTATCAGCAAACACAATGCCCGAAGGAGACCATCCTCAAGAAGAACAACAACAATGTCAACATCATTCGACGCGCTTCGATGAACGACAAATCGATGAAGATCGAAGAAAAGGAGAAGCATCCGATCATTCTACCCGACGTGCTTCCGGTGAATGTGAAGATGATGGCTCCGTGTTATCTGTCACTGCCGCCCGCTAGCATCGACGGTGTGAATGGCATTAACGGTTTTAATACCACGAACGGCAACAAGAAATCGCCGAAAGCAAGTCCGCCGAGTTCTCCAAGCAAAAGTCCGTACAATTCTTTAAGGTGTACATTGATATCAACACCACCATTTGTACAAACACCTCCCACACCACCAGCGAGTCCACGAATTGTTACTCGTCCTGTGTTGACTGCCGAAAGAACTAGGACTACTTTACGCACGCCATCAACTTGTTCACCTGCCTCGCCACGTTCGCCAATTTCACCAGTGTCTAGAGGTTCACCGGCTGCAAGTCGTTCGCCTACAACCGGAAGCCCTCCTGCGCTTCCAAGTTTACTATTTTCTGTTTCCTCACCTGTTAAAACATCACCACCTACCACTCCAACTTCACCTGTGCCTACCACTATATCAGTAGCACCTCGCATTCCAGAAAGTCCAAAAGAAATAAAACCAACGGAAACTGATACAAAGCCGGCTGAGAAGGTGGAGGCTGAACCACCACCTGTTGCAACCCTGGTGCCACATCAAAGGAAAAAGTTGCAGGAAGAAATTGACTGCGAACGACTTTCCGAAGACTTTGTGAATCAATTGCCTACGTCTGCTAAACTCAAGGATATCTTGGGTAAGATGATAGGTTTTTTAATGTATGTTCAAGGTTTGATTTTAATTGTTCATGTTGTAGTTCAAGGTCCTGATTATAAGAAACCTACTGATTATGTGAATGGGCTATTCAAGCTTGAGATTACCTCGCGGCCTAGGCCAGCCAATTCGCCGTTTAGCAGAAGCCGGACAAATACACCAAGCAGCAGTCCGCCACCATCGAGCACGATTCACAATGCGAATTCAACGTCAACCATTAGGTATGCAATTGTACTTATCACGTCGCAACTATTGTTAACAGTTTTTTTTATCTATTCAAAAGTGAATCGCCTTCGGCATTGTTGCGTCTGGAACCGGTTAGTCCGTTGTCAGCTACGTCGCCTTATTTCACCACCTCCGAGCCAAAAGCACGTCTTCTCACCAGATACAGTCAAGACATGAACCACCTAAATATTGTAAAGGATACCAAAGATCTCAGTCAGAAGAAGGTAAGGCATATGAGGCTTTGTAATGTTTTGAAAATGTTATTTAAACGATATTAAAATGTTTGCAGGATGAATTAATTAGTCGCCTAGATAGAAAATTGGAAGTGCTCCGGAGTGAGCAACTCGACTTAACAGAAGAGTGCCGCATCAATGAGGAACTGGGACAAAATGTCGAAGATCATGTGCAACGTTTAGCACGGCCACACGAAGCTTCGAAATTTCGGCTGCACGTTGAGGAAGTGGGCAAAATTACTAGTCTACTGCTGAGTCTGTCTGGAAGATTGGCTCGCGCCGAAAATGCATTGATGTCAACGTACGAAGATTATGCTGAACGGGTAAGAATGCATTTAATTTTTGTTTGGTTGTAATTTTAATTTCTTTACTTGATTTCTGCAGCGAATTTTGGAAACAAAACGGAACAAATTACTGGATCAACTAGAAGAGGCTAAGAAACTAAAAGAATGCATCGACAAGCGTAGTTTGAGTGTATCAACGATACTTAACAAGTACCTTAGTTCCGAAGAGTACGCCGACTACGACCACTTTATCAATATGAAGGCGAAACTTTTGATGGACTCCAAGGAGATAGCTGACAAGATCAAACTAGGCGAGGAGCAGCTCACGGCGCTGAAGGAGACGCTTATCATCGGCTCGTAGGTCGACAATGCTTTCAATCATTTTTATTGCTTAACGTGCCTAGTCCAGTAACGATTCCTTCGCTTTGTATTGTCTTGGAGAACTGCGCGTGTGCTTCGCTGATGAGTGGCAACGAAATGCAATTTGATGTGAACCTCGCAAATGCCACCTCTGATATTTTGCCAATAATCTGGTAATAATTCCTACTCGACCATCTCTTACCATTTAACCCGAAATGGCTAAGACGATGGCCAACAATCCAGATTACAACCTCCCACACGCGTGGGTCTTACATGCGACACTTAATGCGCATTTTTACTTATTTATTTTATAGGCTGTTATATATGTTTAGAATGTGCGCAGGTTTTACTTCTTTGCGTAGTTAAGGATCGTATTATTTACACTCATAAATATACATCTTCCTATCGAGTATTTAATAATGCAGCTAAATCACAGAAACATGTGTTTTCTTTTTATATTGCGCCACGAATGTGTATAGGTTTACGAATAGAATGGTGCTCTGGCAACTGAAATTATGATGCATTATGTACGAATAAGGTGTTACTTAACAATTGTGATCGACTATATATAAATATATAAATATAATATTAGTTTTACAATTACACATAATAATGTACGATTTACATGCACACTGCAGTTTGTTGTAAGAGAATACGTTTGTAACTTCCAGTATATAAGAAAGCTTTGTGCCTAGCTGCTTGCAATAAAATTCATCCAATTTTATAAATGGGTTTTTAAATAATGAATTTTTGTCATTGTCATCCTATATTTATCGGCAAACGTGGGCAATCGGAACGAGATTTGTGTTTGTTTTGAAGACAATTTACGTTCTTATCGCTTCCGCCGCGTGAAATGCAATGCATGAGATTCGCGGGAATCGCGATCTAAACCTATTGTAATTCGCGCACAAGGTCGTGTGCCATCGACGCGCCGGTTTTGCGCATCTCTTGCTTATCTTAAACTGTTGGGTCGTTGCTTGCTCGGTTAAGGCATGTGTTATCGATGGCTTGCAGCCAGTTTTGTGCCGGTCGCTGTTCGATCCAGACGTGTTTTGACCGACTGGTATTGTCTGTTCGGACTTCTGCTTTCTAAATTTACATTATATTTGATCATTAATCGAGTATATAATTGCAACTACTATAGTGATGTTATATATTACTTGCGCGATTAATGTACATTATTGTTAAAAAGTGGTAGTATATATTTGATCGAGTTTCGTGTGAACAGTTATGCAAGTTCAAGGTTCGGTGTCGGTCGCTAAATGAATCAGATATAGGATCATTATTATTCTCGCTTATGTTACTTTTAATTAATTCAACAACACATATTGTATTTTTTTATATTACGTGAATATATTATTCATAAACCTTATGATACGAGTATGTCTCAACTTTATCTCTTAATTACAGCACTTGCTGTGCCCTGGCGACTGATGCGCACAACAATTAGTAAGTTTATAATTCAATCATATTTTTCATTATAATTTATACGACAAACATGTATTGCCTTTTGCGCTTCTCGAATATTTTAAGACTTGCGTTGGAAAACTGCTCATATTTCGCAATCGTTTCGTGATATTTTTATTTTTTTCTTCCAGTTCTACTGGCGCAGGCATGTTTTTGGATGATGTACCCTTTGCTTTGCATCTTTCGCATTGCAAGATAGCCGCGTGCTATCAACTTGTTTACATTGCACGTTCGCCGACATACAAATTATATTCGCGATTCGTGTCGAGTGATTTTTTATATTAAAAGAGTTTATCTTTTAGTTAACGAATTGATCAAATATACATTAATTTGTACGGATCGCGCTCGCGAATTAGAAATTGTTTAAAGAACTTCGATTCACTTGTGTTATTTAAGGATTTATTAATCAGATTCCTAGTAAGTGATCCAAAGGAACACTTATGTAAACCTTTAATTGTTTATTAACTGAAGTTGAGAATACAATAATCCGGTACATTTTAGTTGGCGCACTATTTATACGTTTTTACATATGCGTTTTAAATAAATATGAAAAGGCGTAATGCGGTGTCTTTAGAAAAATGGAATCTAGAACAATTAGTTATTGCGCGGCTACGGCTTGTGCTATCGATGCAACCAGCTCGTGTCGTATTGTTTATTCGGACTTTTGTTTTTTAAATTTGCGTTATTTTTGCTTCTCAATCGACTATTTAATTGTGGCTACTAGGCTAATGATATTTATTATTAACGCGTTTAATGTACATTATTTAACAAAATATTAATATTCGTTTTTTAGGTTTGCTATCTTTACGTCGAAAGATGAAACAATAGGATGTGGCGCAACTGAGGAGGAACAGGCAGAATGCATTTGTCCAGACTGCGACTGTTTTAGTGAAATATCCATTGCAATGGATGTGCGTATTTTAAGGCAAGTCTTTACGTTCTCAATATGAATAATTGTATATATTTTTTATAATGTGTGTCAATAAAACACAATATAATATTACAATCTCTTTCATATTTCTTTTTGGTATCATCCTCCCTGTCGTTTTCAGTATTGATGTATTAAGTCATATTGCATATAAGACTTATGCGCGTGGAGCGTGTGCAACAACTTAGCATGGTGTTATTGTTTTTAAAAAGTTGAATAGAGTAAAAACATAAATAGAAGAATCAAATATTAATAATAAAAACACTCGGTGGTCGAGTGGGTACGTGCAACTGCTAGCATGCTAGTAGGCACGGATCGAGTCTCAGGTATAGAAGGCATTTTTCTAAAATATAAAAATATCAGGTGTAATTTGGGTTGCATATATGAATTGCAACGAAATATAAGAGAAATTGAAATACCAGTAAAGGCAATATGAAAAGTAAGAAAGTAAGTGGAGAAACGCATAGAAGAAATAGAAGATGAATGAGAAGTAGAGAGGATAGAAGGAAGAGAACAGAGTAGAGAAGAGGTGGAGATAGAAGAAAGAGAACAGGAGTGGATCAGATTTTTAAATTTTTTGGCCCGTGTCGTTAGACAGTCTAAGTCACTGCTTCGATGTGTCCATTGCTCCCGGCCCATCCTACAGCTACGATGTCTCTGCGCTTCATCCCCGGAATTATCAGGCATATCAACAATTTTTATGGTGGGGGATCATCCCCAGAGAGAGGGAACTCCTTATAAGGACATCCTTTTAAGGACTTGTAAAAATATTTTTAATTTTTAAATCGCCTCAAGAGAGGGGACACTTAAAATATTCTTACAAGTTCCGACCTGTACCTGAAATGAGAGAAGAAGTACACAAATCATACAGGTTACCTTAACAACTTTTATAGAGGGGATCATCCCCTGAGAGAGGGAACTCTTCCTGAAATGATAGAAGGCGTAGGTACATACCAATCAAAGAAGTCAATATATCTTACTATTTCTTTATTAACAATAGAATACAAGTTTAGACTTTACAAGTCAACAGAATACATGTCGCCATATTGAAAAAGAATTTACGACCTGCTAAGCCGCACACATATAAGCAAGTATCACTTCGTACAGTTCTACCGGAATAAGGCAATTAGCGAATAGTTAATTTTTTTTACGTTATGGAAAATGAAAACAAATATACAGGGTGATACAAAAGGAAAATTTACAGTGTAAACAAAAAACTCTAAACACTATAAACTTTGCGCGTTTTCTCTCGACAATCAAGGAAACTAATATACAGGGTGGTTCAACAAGAAAACAACTTCATTTTAGAATATACGTCAACGGGAAACTTTCAAACACCACAAATGTGAGTATCTTTTCACGTAACATAAAGGAAAATTAATATACAGGGTGTTGCAAAAAGAAAATTCATAGATCAAAACGAGACGCTTCAAACCAACAAATACAGCTCATTTATGCATGGAAGTTAAGATACAGAGTGTCTCAAACAGAAACTTGCAACTTGCAATTGAAAAAGAACCAAAACCTACAAGTATAATTAACGTTCACTCAAAGAAAAGGAATGCACAGAGTGTTAGAGAAAGAAAATCCAAAGTTCAAGAAAGACAAAAACCAAAACTACAAAGACAATCTATTTTTCACGTAGGTAACACCAGGGTACAGGATACATTATTTTTTAGTCCCGCTTGAGATGCTAGCCAACGGTCGACGGATCGCCATAAATTTACACCAAGCCACGTTAATTGTTGATAAAATACAAATAGATTTAGCAAATTAATGCTACGGTTTATTAGTGTGACGCGTATTCGCGATTGATCATCTTGTTTTGTTGGAGAAAACTTGTGACACAACCCGTGTTGGAGACGATAATTTCCTGATTAATTTTACTTACATGGTAGCTCCTATATATGCTAATTGAGAACCAACAAGTTCTATTCCAAAATTAAGTTCAGTATAATTCCACAGGTAAAAAATAATCAGCGACGGTCGACGGAACCACACGCGAGCACATAGAACTAACGATGAATCTGCGATTGATGATTGATGATGATGTTTGTGGAATATAAACCGATATACCTAATTATGATCGGACGAAACAGAACTAGTTGTGATGAACACGCGCGATTCACCCGGCGTCCGAAATAAAATTGCAATGTGCTCAGTCTACGGCGACAACACGTGGTCACTATCAGTTTGCGATATGCTTGCCGAACGCGACCCTGGATACCTATAGGTGATTTCATTTTGCTTGTTGGCAGGTAGGCAGGATGTCATGAATAATAAAATAAATAAAAATGTTATAAGCAGGGAATACAAAGAAAAACAACTACATTCTACAAGAAAATCTAAAATTCCAGGAAGAGATCTTCCTAAACTTCCAAAAATTCAACGAATTTTTGAATAATGTACGAGAAATTGAACCCAGGCATTGAATTACCTAATATAACTATCTTACCAAAGTGTTTAATAGCGGAACTCGGAAAGCAATTTCAGAAGCAGATTCCGAATATTTCGAATTTTTAATCTGTTTCGTTCTATGGCTTTTAGTTAATGAAATATTGTGAAACACGAGTCTTATTTTCCCGATTTTTGTATGGTACCTAATAAAAAATTTCCCGTAGATTAAGAATTTGCAATTAATTCTTTTCTCTCGCTTTTATTTTACAATATCGCGGTAAATACCAGTTCATAATGTTTAATTCGTCGCAGAATGACAATACATGACAACTGACATATTCTCGACAATATGAAAACTTACTTGTCAAGCCAATTGCACCGAAATATGTGTAGCTAAATATCTAGTTGAATATATGTATATTCCATAATGGAGTTAGCATATGCAACGACGGAAACAGTACACAAAAATTTGAATTCACATTTTATAATAAATAATTCCATCTTCGAATTGATTCAATGGTCAATTCACTTTAAATACCATTAAGTATTGATCGAATACAGCGCGAATCACTAAATTAATTAAATAAGAACACAGGTAAAGCCGACCACACCGTCCGTCGGCTAGAATAAAACTATTTGCCAAATGTCGCCGTTGATGTCAGCAGCGTGCAGAGGACCGTTTGCCCCAGGTAACATTGCGCGCAGCAACACACGCAAACCCAAACACTGATAACACGCACTACAAAAACCGAAAACAAGTCTTGAAATTATGTGTATACAAGCCAAATTCAATAAAATCAAACATTGTCACAATAATCTTCTCCCACTACTTCTGCAATATGTTTTGTTATCTTAAAAGTCATTTATTAATTTTATTAATTAGTTTCACATAAATCATTTGCTTTAAATCTAGAGTGTAAAAGTTAAGTGAAGAGACTTAAACGTTTACATGTGGCATGGATGTCAAATCCTCATTATATACAAGCAATATCGAAAAACAATAGTTTTACGAGAGTTTTACTTTAATAATTACTACTATAAAGATATCATACTATACTATTGCTATACTATTGCTATACTACTGCAATACTACTACTACTACTACTATAAGCATACTACCTATCTACAAGCTATAACTATTTCCCAAGTCCTACACGGGCAAGACAAGCCACATTTGTAAACAGCACAAAGGACAACGGCAAGGCAATCTATGTACAGATTAAAATATGTTTCCAACTTCTACACTATCCGCTACACTAGAAACATACCTACTACCCAAACAAACACACAGAAGGAGGCAACAACAACAACAGCACAATATACCTAAATCAAAAACAATCTTTTAATTAAGGACGTAATTTCATATGTGACAAACATACTTAACGATACCTTTTGCTACAGCAATACAATGTGAATTGTAACTACATTAAAAGCAAGCAGCAAGTGCTTGGCAAAATAAAAACTATCGCTTAGAATATTTTTAAACTATTTACCTCAGTCAAGTTCAAAACACAAATGAGAAAACAATTCTTGTGTTGATTTAAACAGGCGTTATAATTTTATAACAATAGTTTTGCGCTGTATTTTATTGTCCAAATTCAATTTGAAACACAAATTTGGCGCTGTTTTTTGGTCCAATTATATTGAAAGTAGAAAAAAGTATAGCGACGTTTGACGATGTTTATTAGCTTCACACTTCTGTTCTTTCCGAGTCTTCTGGTCTCTGTGTATCGCAAAATGTAAGATGTTGACGCTGCGCCCAGATCTATGGAATGCCCCAGTAAAAAATTAAATCTAAAAATCCGTAACATTTAAGATTAGGAAAACATAAAATTACATCACTTACAGTTTGAAACAAGAGCGAAAATTCTACCGCGTTCTGAGGAAACCAAAAGACGCTCCTCGTCATGGCCCGTGCAGATTAATGATCGGCTTCCACATCCACATGAGGTGAAAAGAAAATTGCATTAGCATAACAACGAGCAAGGAGCAATACAAACAACTTAGGCCCAATGTACCCACCTTGGTACTGTTTCTCACGACAAATGGTATTTAAAAGCCCTTCCTATAAACCGGTTCTGAAGTCGCTTTCAAGAACTATAAGAAAAACAATCAAATACTCAAAATAAAAAACTTGAATGCAGCAAATAAATAATTATATATTTTATTACATTAATTTAATAAAAATAACATTAAAACTTTTCATATTTATGTTATAGGTATGTATTATATTTTATATATATATATATAATTGTGTCAACCTATCGAGGCTTAGTTAACACACACGTTGTTTGTAAAGCGTACACTTTACACTTTTTAAAACACGTGTAGGGGAGAGTAGGGTAATGGGAGTCAGCGGGTAATGGGAGTCACGGCGTCCCTACCTCCGTTCTGGCCCCTCAGTGCCACCCCCGACAAATCATGCCAATCGGCGCGTGTATCATTGAGATACGCCATTGTTTTATTTTTGAGCTCCGCTGATCTAATTTTACGTACGTGCAATATTCGAATGAAACTTTTATATAGTCTTAGTTAAACATTCAAAATCGTGATATGTAGTTCAGATTACATCAATGTTTTGAAGAAATTTTTTTTTGTACTTTTTCGTAATAGTGTAGTTGTGGGCAATGGGAGTCATGCGACTCCCGATGGACGTTTTTGTCTTTAGTCCGCTCTAAATGGCCTACAAAAAAACAATATGACTTATTTTTCAATTACAATCTTGCAAAAAAGATATTGCAGGAAAGTAACAAAACTTATGATTTCAAAATTGGCACTGATGACTTATGCCAGGGCGATGAGGATGAAGATTTGGAAAAGAGATTTTTAATGTGTAACGATTAAAAAAAAAACAGTAAAATGTGGTTCAGATGCACCTCATGTGGGCTATGGGCTCATGTGGAATGCACTGGGTGATCACCATTACCCGCATGTCGGTGCAATGGGAGTCAAATCTGTTTTTTTTAACTTTAACAATATCCAAAATTGATTGTCAAAGTGACTGAAAATTATATCTAATAATAGTTTTTTAAGTAAACAATGCTTAAAGGCGGTTGCAATAAGTATTTTGTTTATAATTGAAATTATATTTTAGTTTTTCCTTAAGTGACCCCCATTACCCTCTTTTACCCTACATGTCAGTAAACGTATATTTATTTTCTTTTCAGTGTTACAGTAATACAATTATAACACTACACCTTGTAAAATAGAAATAAATAATTTTATAAATGATTTCGTTGCCTTAATAAAATTTTTAAAAAATGTATGTATGCTATTTTTTATGTACAACTTCTAATGTCCACCTCACACCAACACTTTTGTAAATGATATTTCACAATTTATATATGTGTAGAAGAGTAAAATATAACCTATTACGATTTTATTGCTACCGTAATACATTTGTAACACTACACATCGTAAAATTGAAATAAATGATTTTATAAGTTATTACATCAACGTAATAAAACCAAAAGTAAAATGTTATATATTTATGTTTTATGAATTATATTTAGAGTCCGACCGAAACTGGATTTTAAATTATAATAACCGAAATTTCGGTTCTGCAATCAGTTTCGGCCGAAACCGAAACTAATTTACATAAACATATTTTTCTAGTTCAACCTACACAGCGCCAGTTTTTACACGTTTTATAGAAACAAAATCCATCTCGTGAGTAAAGTCACTAGAATTCTTGGCCGAAACTGGCCGAAACCGAAACCGAAATTTCGGTCGGTCTCTAATTATATTTAATGTATCAATGTGTCTATCAAGCAAAGCTTAGATAACACACACGCGGTAAAGCGTACTTTACACTTTTTAAAACATTTAAATGTGGGTAAACTTATTTTAGGAAAGATAAATATTTTCGACAGTGAATATCATCTAAACTAAAAAAATAGCAACCAGAAAATTGTTGATTACGGAAGATTGGAAGATTCTCTATCAGATGGGAATTTAAAATAATTTAATTAAATGGGGTAAACGGTCTGAAAACGCGACTAAAAGTGCTACAAAGTGACATTTTTCAATTTTTGACGATTTATTTCAATTGGGAATATCTCGTAAACTAAAAAGAGATAATTAAGATCGCATCGCAGCGTCTTAATCTACGGACTATTCTCTATCAGATAAAAATATAAAATAGTTATGTTTCCAACAGTAAAAGGTAAAAAAATATACTGCATGCGATATGAGCAGATGGCAACGCGACACAAATAGGTTGTTTTACGCAAACGTTGATAAATAAACAATTTTTAGTTGATGCTAGTCCCACCTATGAATTAAACTGTAAATAAAAACAAACTAATTGTCAAAATTCTGATAAAAATAAAAATGAAAAACCACTCAGTGATATGAAACAAGAATTGTCCTTAGCTAATTTTTATTTATGAATTTTTCTCAGCCTCTCTTATTTTCCCAATTTGAATATCTTATCGTATAGAGAATTTTCCAAAGATTTATAATCTTTAATCCGAAATAATTGGAATTAAAATAAAAGCGAGACAAAAATGGGATAGGGATGGTTAGGGCGGAATTCCGCTGAATTGCATCTTAAAGTACAACTCTTGCGCTTTTGTAAGCGAAGGAAAAACTAAACAGTTAATTTTGAGATGTATCAGCCGAGTACGCGACTATCATATATATTTGCAACACGCGGTGGAACGCGATAAATCAAAACAATGTAAATACAAACTAATGGAGAATGCAGAAATTAAAATGAACAATATAATTGAATTATATACTTACCAATGCAGAACTCATGGACTCCAAGGCACGGCAAATACTGTAAATAATCAAAGAAACCCTATGTTAAAACAAAAACTTTTAATACAATTTAGTAATGTTATAATCACACAGCGGAGAAAAACAAACAATCTGTGCTGTTTAGTTAAAAGTTACTTACACTAGCACGATGGGCCATCCTAATGATGAATATCAAATCAACATGGGGACGAAACACTTAACCGGCATGTATGGACAATAAACGCGCAAACAGTAATTAACATTACTATAATCGATTGATGATCGAATATAATGCGAATTTGGAAAGTAGATATCCGGACAAACAACACGAGTCGCGTAAAATATTGGATCAAGCAGATACCGACACGAAACTGGCTGCAAACTGTGCAAGCAACGACGCAACAGTTTATGATAAGAAAGCAATAGATGCGCATAGCCAGTGCATCGATGGCACGCGACCTTGTTCGCGAATCGCTTTTGCACGTTGCCTGCGATCAAAACTAAACTAAGATGCGCCAACATGCGGCGTGAGGGAATCTCATGCATTGCATTCTCGCGGTAAATGCAATAAGAAAGTGAAAGTTGTGTTCGAAACAAACACAATTCTCGTGTCAAATACTCGCGCTTGCTGATAGCAATAGAAATAAACAATACATGTCTATTTTACAATTTTTGTTAATGCTAGTGCCATCTATAAATAATGCAAAGAGTAGGTAGTCCTGGAATTTGGATTAAAAAAAATAATAAAAATTTAAAATCCGAATTATGTAATTCAGATTTCTATACTGAAAGATTGTCCGATTTTACACAAGTTACGAGTATTTTAGCGATATTTAATTCAATAGAACAAGAGGGATTAAAAATTGAAAAGAACGAATCGCAGATTCTTAATCGACCGACGACGTTAACGATTCAACGATTCTAAAGCAGTTTTCACTTCAAACGATTAATTTTACTAAATTAAAAAGATATACAGTTGAATCCCGCTAATCCGGCACCTCTTGTAATCCGACAACAAGGGTCGCAAATGCGTGAATGAACAAGTTATAACTTGATTACAAGGTACTCTTATGTATAAGATTCCGGACTGTAGGGGTCTTATGCAGTCCTCTATAATCAGACTCTGCCCTGCAAAGAGATTGTCGGATTACCGAGATTCCACGGTATCTCGTAAACTAAAGAAGATAGAAAGAAACGAACTGCAGTCTTAATCTTCGGAAAATTCTCTAAAAAATAAGCTGATTAAATTAGAAATTTAAGATATGACATTTTAATTTATAAGAAAAAATGGGCAATAATAAATTCATACATTTTAGAAGAAATACAAAATGTGTAGTTGAATTAAAATTTACTTACGTAATGTTAATGATGAATAAATCTACATAAGGGCCATCCGATTTATTTAGCGAGGGGACACCGAACTTGGTTATTTGCATAAGTGTGCACACGAAACGCGATCAAATATCTACCACTTTTGTACAATAATGTTCATTAAACGCGCAAATAATAAATAACATGTCTATAGTCGTTATAATTGAATAATTGATTGATGATCAAATATAATGGAAATTTGGAAAGCAGAAGTCCCAACAAAAAATACGAGCCGGTCAAAACACGTATAGACTACCCAACGACAGGCATGAAACTGGCTGCAACCCATCGAGAGCGCATGCTGGCGTATGCCATAGCAGGCAACGACGCGACAGTTCACGATAAGAAAACAAGAGATGCGCAAAACCGGTGCGTCGATGACACACGATCTTGTGCGCGAATTGCAATAGACACGATACCTGCGGTCTAAACTAAACTAGAATATGCTATATTCGGCATGAGAAGATTTCAACGACGACACTCGGGGATCTCATGCGTTGCATTCCGTGCGACTGTAGCGATAAGAAAGTAAATAGTGTTTAAAACAAACACAATTCTCGTGCGGAATGCCCACGTTTGCCGATAAATATAGAAATAAACAATACAATTCTATTTTATGATTTTTAGTTCATGCTAGTGCCATCTGTGAGTGATACATATAGGAGTCCCGGAAATTGTAAATGGTCCACGAAGTATAGTGTATCTATACTTCGCGAAATGTCCTTTCAATTTACAATATGACAATTAAAAACGACAATTAGTACTGGAGATACAAGGTGTAGCACTAAGTTGTAAATATTTAACAAAAACATTCATTTTTACACGCATTATATTAGCTTCACATGTCTGTTTGTTTGTTTGTTTGCTTGTTTGTAACCAGCACGGCACACTTTACCAATTTCGATGAATAGACAGACTGAGACAGCAAAATATCATTTACATACCGATGACAGGATAAATACTTGCCTAGGCACCTACAAAAACAATTTATAATAAAGTTGCAATAATGCGTATTTTATAGCAACACCACATCATAAACAATACATTTCTCCTCTTATAAAACAATAATATTACACATACGGACATACGTTGTATTATTTCTATATTCCCCAGGGGAGATATTGCTAACATTAACTTTAATCTTCACATATTAGTTTTAGATCATTCTTCATCATATTCGGCTTGAGTAAATTTGATTACCTCTGCAGTGTAAATAAGTTACGATTTTTTTTATAGAAAAAAATTATTTATAACAGAGTGTGAACAATCAATTAATCTTAATTTAATATTACAATTAAAAGTTTAAACGTTTCGATAAGCTTGGCGCACCATCCGCAGCATCAAGCAACTTCCTTTTCAACGACGGTTTCTCCAAATTACGTTGATTCCTTATATTTTGGGGTAAAGGCAATTTAGGTCCATAAGTAGGCGCAGGTTTATTACTGAAATAGGGCATTTGCAAAAGTTCTGTGCAAGTTTTCCTCTCAATCGGATTCAGTGCTAACAACGAATTCAAAACGTCTAATAAATCATCCCCGGCTGCTGTGAAGATATGTTTTAATGGTACTGGTTGAAACGGTTTAAATTCAATATAAGCAATCAACTCCTTAATACCAGGCCAATTTTCTTCAGTAGGATTACCAAATACTTGAAATATTCTTGTAAGTTGATCCAAATCAGAATCTCCAGGCAAAAAAGGTACACGTAATAAAAGTTCTGCCAATATACACCCAACAGCCCACATATCAATACCTGTGCTGTATTGTTGAGCACCAAAGAGCAACTCTGGTGATCTATACCATCGAGTCACCACTTGATGAGTATTTATTCTATTTGGGGAACCAAATGCTTTGGCCAAGCCAAAATCTCCAATTTTTAGTACTCCATTTGCATTTACTAATAAATTATTAGGCTTCAAATCTCTGTGCAATATCCAGTTGAGATGGAGATATTCCAAGCCTTGAAGAGTTTGAATTGTGTATGATTTGATATTTGCAGTTGTTAGAATAATTGTGTTGTCTTTGATGATAATTTCAAGATCAGTATCCATGAAATCAAAAACAAGAGAAATGTTGGACATATGACCAAAAACATCCAGTAATCCGATTAGATTTTTGTGGCTAAGCTCCTGTAGGATTTTGATTTCTCTGAGGGCAGTTCGATTGATCCCATCTTTGGTTTCTATGTGGCTGCCAATTTTGATCTTCTTCACGGCGACTATTGTGTCGGTGTCGACATCACGCGCTTTGTACACGGTGGCAAACTGACCTTCACCGAGAAATTCAATTTTTTCGTATTTCTTCAACTTGTTTGCCATGTTTTTTGAAGAAGAAACAAGGAACTGTTTGATTTTAATTTTAACCTAAAACAGATTAGGACTTTAAACCTGGGAGAAGTTCGGTGTATTTTGGGTTGCATACAAGTAAGGAGTGAGGTAAAAAATTCATCTTCGTTATCAAAACCGTTTTATTCATCATCGCCTCTTGTAATTACAATTTAATAATCAAACGCGTAATCAAAGTAAGACGCATCAAAATTATGTAAACGAACGTAACCATCTTCACCACCAGAACTGTAGCTTTTACCATCCGGATGAAAAGCGACGCTGTTAATCGGTCCGAAATGTCCCTTCACGCGTCCAAACTCCTCCTCAAATACCAAATGGAAGAATCGCGAATCGAATTTACCAACACGCGACGATGTAGTGGTTACATCCATAGCATCCTGTCCACCACCCAAAACAACATGATCGTGGATCGGAGAAATAGCGGCTGAATTGACCGGCCGTTCGGTTTTGAACGTCTTCAAGAGCATCAAACTTTCAGAATCAAATAATTTTGCGGTGTGATCTTTAGAGGCGGTGATGAACATGGTAGCATCCTTGTTCATCTGCATGTCATTAATGAGACCCGTGTGTTCCTTGGTAGAGTTTAAATGATGACCCATCTAAAAACAAAACAAAGAATTTTAATCTTTGATAAATAAAAAAATAAAATTAATTTACCTTCAAATCCCACTGATTAAGTTCACCACTTTCATGACCAGTCAGAAGTGTTTCATCCAAATTGCCCCACAATAATGAAGCAACCCTCCCATCCTTGATTGGAATCCTCATGATGGGATCAGCATGTGAAATATCATCATCTACAGTCCTAGTGTCAATGATGAAGATCTCACAATTGTGCTTCATGGCTTTATCTGTTGAGTATGCAGCCATGTTTCCTGAATAACTGAAGTTGCATGTTCTCACAGAGGAGTTGGTTGCAATACAACCAATTTCCTTGCCAGTTTGGCAATCCCAAAGTCTCAGGGTGTTATCACCACCACCAGACATGAAATTCTTAGTCATCCAATCAATATCCAAACACCAGACTGCTCCCTGATGGCCATTGAAGGAGCCAAGTCTTTCTCCATTCAGTGAATACCAAACATTTGGTTTGTTATCCTTGGAACATGAGAAAAGCAAATCTCCTTCGCGATTGTACTTAATCTGCATAATAGCACGCTCGTGCCCGTGCAACATAAGCGGTTTCTAAGGAAAAATAAATTGTTTTTAGTAACATCTAATAGAAAAACATGTTCATTTTTAGGTTAAGTTTGAATGTGCGCATATTACACATCAAATAAACAATTGCACAAATTGTACAAGTAATAAACAATTGTTAAATGTAAAAAATAATACGTACCATGATGAATTAATACTTTTGGTCCGGTTTTAACGTGAAAATCTGTTGTATTTGTGGGTTTTTTGGAGGAACAGAATGCTGTCCTCTTGGTTTGACAACTGTCAAAAGAATGCGCACTGTCAAACATTCAAGAACGGCCAATGATATCTCGGAGGTTAGGTACGGTGTTTTTTCATCTGATTGCCAGCTCTGACTGTCAGTGTCACTCAGTCGAATCGAATACTCGTTGTTGAATCTCGAATGTTGAATGCTTGTCAATGGACCGAAACGGTGATAGAGGCGATGCGGCTGTGATTCGAGGGTAATTACATCTAATTACTCGCGAATTAGCTTTCGATATCGCGGATCTAGTTGGGCGGAGCGGAGTATGTTTAGTTTTAAGTCGTGATTTGCTGCTGGCCGTCCAGTGACCAACACGAAAATGCATCGAAGTGATCATATCGCTCTCAGCTTGCCAGCGAATGATGCTGGTGGCGAAAAACGAAGAAACAGATCTTTCTGGAGGGTAAGCAATGAATTAAAGAGGCAGATATACTTAGAAAAACAACATCTGATTAGTTTTTTGTTTTATTTTGTTCTTTATAAATCTTTTGCTCTATGTACTACAATTTTGTAAATATTTCAGATATGGAATCAATTATCGAGATTTCAACGCAACGCAATTTATATCCTGCTTACATTCTGCTTCTTTGGCATGCTGTATTTGACCACAGCAGATACTGAAACTATTGCTGAAGTGCCAACAGCAGGACCACTCATAAGCGCGATAAAGCGCGACATAGGAAATTCTCCCTCAAATAATAATAACAATAATAATAATCTACACCATCCTAATGATATTGTTGAAGAAAATGTAAATCTCAACCTGGAAGAATCTCACGTTCTAGAAGAGCCGAAAGGCATTCGGGACACACCGCAAACTATACTCAAAACGAAAATAACTTTCAGTAAACATCAAACTGAGAGGCAGAAAGCAGTTGTGCAAGCATTCCAGCATGCCTGGAAAGGGTACAAACGATTCGCATGGGGACATGACAATCTCAAACCAATCTCAGAGGGATACCATGAGTGGTTTGGTGTGGGGCTGACTATTGTTGACTCTTTAGATACCATGGTTATTATGGGTCTTGATAAAGGTATGATTTCACCTTAAATTCTCAAAATATAACCTTGAATAACTTTAAAATTATTTTTTATTGTAGAATTGGAGGAGTCGCGTGAATGGGTCGAAAAACATCTGAGTTTCGACGTGAATCGCGATGTTAATCTCTTCGAAATTACAATTCGTGTATTAGGTGGCCTCCTGAGTGCTTATCACATGACAGGCGATGAGCTCTATCTCAATAAAGCGGTTGATTTGGGTGATCGCCTTCTCACTTGTTTCGAATCCGTGTCGGGCGTGCCATTTTCCGATGTCAATTTGTTTACGCGTAAAGCGCATGCGCCAAAATGGTCACCCGACAGCAGCACCTCTGAGGTGACCACTATTCAACTGGAGTTCAGAGATTTGAGCCGGTGTACTGGCAATCCAAAATATGAGGTTTGATGCATGACTATCGCAAGTTAATTTGTAGTAAAACAATGTTGTTTTTTTAGCGAGTGGTAGCAGACGTGTCGCAGCATGTACACAATCTCGATAAAAAAGATGGCCTTGTACCTATCTTTATCAACGCCAACACAGGTTCGTTTTCATTCGCGACAATTACTCTAGGCGCTCGCGGTGATTCATACTACGAGTATTTATTAAAACAATGGATTCAGACTGGAAAAACAATAGATTAGTAAGTATAGTATTTTTTTATTTAACCTCAATTTATTGCTATAACTATTTGTTTAGTTTAAAAGAGGATTACATCGAGGCTATTCACGGTGTGGAGAAACATCTTGTCAAACGTACAGTTCCGAATGGTTTCTTATTTATTGGCGAGCTTTTAGCCGGTGGAAAAGAATTCAAACCTAAAATGGATCATCTTACTTGTTATCTACCCGGTACGCTTGCTCTGGGTGTGCACAACGGGTTGTCTGCCGACCACATGCGCCTTGCGGAAGATTTACTCACCACTTGTTATCAGACATATGCTCAACAACCCACATTCCTTGCACCTGAGATTACCTATTTTAATATTCAGGTTAGAAAACTTTTTGTCATCTTAAAATTGCATCATTAACCTAACTTAACCAATTTTTAATTATTCAGGGAGAAAACTCGAACGATATGTACGTCAAAACCAATGACGCACATAATCTGCTTCGGCCCGAATTTCTCGAGAGTCTTTTCTACATGTATCAACTCACTGGAAACTCGACGTACCAAGACTGGGGCTGGCAGATCTTCGAAGGCTTCCAGAAGTACACGAAGGTCGCCAACGGATACACGTCCATCGGCAATGTTCGCAGCGTGACGAACGTGCGACCGAAAGATATGATGGAGTCGTTCTTCCTCAGCGAGACGCTCAAGTATCTTTACTTGCTGTTTGCCGATGATCCCAAGCTGTTGGACATTGACAAGTTTGTCATTAATTCGGAAGCGCATCCGTTGCCCGTGTACAAGTCGTGATTCGTCAACGACACAGCAGCGCGCACGCGCGGAAGCATCATCTAGTCGTATACAAACACACAAACAATACTATTTACATGAGATTATTACTGCGCATGCGTAGTAACTTGCCAGTACCATAAGGATTTAGTAATTCTCGAGACTTTTTTCTTGTTAGTAATATTTTGAAATCGTGGGATCAATCATGGTGAGTTAAACAGTTCACATTTGATACAGAGTGTTTTTGCATCACTCATCCGATTTTATTATATAAAAATAGTTTCACCACATTCCACATTTCTCTCTACT
Organism: Dalotia coriaria; assembly: GCF_025399875.1. Taxonomy (NCBI): domain Eukaryota; kingdom Metazoa; phylum Arthropoda; class Insecta; order Coleoptera; family Staphylinidae; genus Dalotia; species Dalotia coriaria. The sequence continues at coordinate 3,901,117 of NW_027045448.1, forward strand.
CACTCACACATACTCAGACAGAAAAATGTACACACACACGCTGCCAGTAAAGAATAGAGCCAGAGAGTAAACTCAGTAGATGTTTTGCCAGGCGCATACTTAAATGTTAAGTATGCTTAATGATTAAATGTTAAGCGTATCTGAACAATTTTCGTAGATGGCAGTGTTGCCAATTGACGAAATGAAACGTTGCCAACATTCGAGTGCACAAATTGTTCGTAGTCGGCCATTTTGAGATTTTTAAGCGAATAATTGTTCTCGGCAGCACTGCGCATGTTTCTAGAAAATATACAAAACCACACGCACGTTCGAAGGTTTAACCTAAAAAAATATTTGTTTTTTGTACATACATGGCATTCGAAATGTTTTAAAACGGAATGTTATAGTGTTTAGATGGCGCCAATTACTTAGATAAAATCGTAGCATTAAACGAAATAATAGATAAATAACAACGCGTTGTGCGCGCCGGAAGACACGCCATCTTGCGTATTCTGCACACATGCGACCATAGGCGCTTAAATTATATCAATTTCCGGTGCCATCTTGAACGGGGTTATGTAATGACGCACTCGCAGCATTGCATCGTATAGTAGAGGCAATTGACCGTGCAGCTTTCCTCTTCCACTTCATCATCTTTCGCGTCGAGCGGCAGCATGAATGCCGTCTCCAGCTTGCTACCCCCGTTTAATTTTGTATCACCACCACCGCCGCCTTTATCTTCTTTGAAGTCCCGCTTGTCGTCTTTGCGCTCTTCGGGCTTGTAGCCTGGATTAGCATCGGGCGCCGACATGTCCACATCATCCTTTTCCTTCTCCTTGGCGTCTTTCTCTTTGAGATCGTCGGTTTCTTTTTCGGGAATGGGTTTTGCGATGTTTTGATCGATAGCGATCGCCTGTGATTCCTGACGTGCGGAAACATAACTCGTTGTTGGCGGTGGGGTTGATCGGCCGGGAGCAGGATATGAGAATTCTTTGTTATCGGCCGTCGGGGATGAATCACTAGCCATTATTGAACTGAAAAATACAAGTAACTTATAAAACAAATCGAAAAACGAGTTTAATTCTATGTTTTGTGTATTTTAACATAAAATTTAAAAACAAAGCAACAAGTACAAAAATCCAACACAGTGCATAAGAGTACATTGGGTTGCATACATCAAACGCGTGTCAGCAAACAAGAATTGTTTCAATTTGCATCATTCGCGGACGGTAACTCACCTCATCATCATGACAAAGCCGTTATTTTTAAGATATTTACTGGTGCCCACTTTAGACATGTCTGCAGAGATGACCCGAACGCGTACTTTTTTACAACAATCAAAGCGCACAACTATCACCCATGTTTACGCCAGTGGCACCAAAACGCACCTAGAACGCCAAACTATAATTTCACTAACTGAACCACACAAATTGGAAAATGACACCGCACACGCGCAAAACCACAAGAACATACCAAGCCACACGGAACTTTACTGAGCAAGGAAGTGATCTAATGTAAAGGCATACCAAGTACGTGAAGTATTCGAAGCATAGCTTGAATCACATGCAAGATGAAATGATTCATTGCCATTCTACTGTTAATTATAAAGTGCTAATATATTATGTTAATAGTAGCGCGGCGATACCTGTAGTACTCGTTGAGATACGGAAAACTCTCCGAGTTGAAGAACGGCAACATTTTCGCGCTGAAACTTTGCACCGCTCGAATAATGACAAGTTCATCGAGCTTTCGGGAAAGGAACGCCATGTTCTTCATTGTTTCATAGCGCTGTGCCATCGTCTTGCAATAACAAGCTCAACGCCGGTGTAAAATCACGTGTAAAATAAGGTAAAACACTTTTAAATTGGTTTAAATATCGCGGAAAAGGTCACAACGTCATTTTTTCAAGTGACAAATTTGAAATTTGTAGTCATTTCAGTCAAAGCAAAAGTGCGCTATTCAAAAATTTGCCAAAACCAAGTTTTCTGCAGTTTTGATATAATTTTAGAAGAAATAAGCCATATTTATGTTAATTTTAATACAATAATCTATTAAACATCAATCTTTTGTTGGAAATTTTAAGACGACAGCGTTTTTGTAATTAAAACAAAATTTATTTATGAAAAAACTGTTTTTCAAGTCAAACTTAAAAAAAACGCATGAAATAATGCATTTTCTCATAAAGTTCAATGAGAGTATGGCTGCAATTAATTATTTAGATGCTTCATAGAACTATGATGTAATCTAAATAGATTTGTTTAAATATTTACGTTTGGTAAGTGATCGCATGCTGATACTTCCCATGAATGTGCACATTTTACGCAAATTAATCATAATAAACTGCCCAGCGCGCAGAGTCGCATACATTTCGCTTGATTGACTGTAATAAAACGCCGTGCAAGGTTATCATAGATATAAAAAATGACGAAAATGACATACAACCGAGAATAATCCATTGAAATGCTTTTGCTTTTGTATCCATATGCTTTCCATGACCAATAAGATCAACGATTAAAGTTTAAGCAATTGTTCGACCACAAATAGTGGACAAGTAGGTCAGTTAGCGTTGTCAATTGTTTTATTAGTGATTAAACAGCGAAAAGCATTAAATTCAACTCACGCAGTGTGGAAATATCATCAAGAAAACAAAGCACGAAACTGTTGTTAACAAACAAAGGACGAAATTGTAATGTTTAAGTTGCGTGGGTGGACTACCAGTCAGGTTTTCTCAACTTCAACTCGCGCACGCTCTCTACCTTGATTGCATCCATGCAACAAATTCAAAAAGCTCCGCATACATCTTGCATTCCTCCTCCTCCACCACCACCACCACCAACACCACCAGTAAAGTTAAACCTTAGAACATCCTCCACCTTGCGCGCACACACTGCACACCTTCTCCCAACACCTGAACATCACCTGAATATCACACTTCACACATTCCAGAACACCGAGCGCCGAGAACAATAGTACACGCACGTCAGCCACACCACATATACTCGGACACTACACGATTTATATGTATGAATATATGCGATTTGTAGGTAGGATTAAGTTGGTTGAGTTGAGTGTTGTTGGTAGCTTACTGTCTGGATGTGGAATCGACGTGCCGATGGTAATGCTTCGCCTTGGTGTGCTTGTGGCCGCGGCCTGGCAACCAGAGGACGCGCAGACCTCGCGAACGCTTGCTTTTTCCTGCCACTTTGACGAGTTTACGCAGCGAGTGTCGAAATCGAATAGCGCGCCCGCCACCACAGCGCGCTCACGACTCAACGAGGTGCTTCGAGCGACTACGAACGCGGAATACGAATGCGGAATGCTTCGTATGCAACTGGAGCTCGCGCCGGGCTGGAGATGGAGGCTAGCAATAACGGGTTTGAAAGCGGCAAACCACGGCAAACATTGCTGAGCGAGTTGAAAGCGAGTCCGTGCTCGTGACTCAGAACTCGAGTGGAAGCGTAAACTCTATGGTAAACTTATTCTACGCACAAGTCGCGAGAGTCGCGAGCTAGGCTGCGGTGTGGTGATAAAAGGTAAGTCACGATTTATTGATGAATACATGCAGTGTAAAGTGATATGCATCTGCGTCAACTGCATTTACAAAATTAAATGTACGCCATTTTTATTTTGTTCTGCTAAAGTTGCTGTAATTTGATATTTTCATTGTTTAAACATGTTTAAACAATGGCTTCCATCTGAACTCTTGGTTGCATATGTATTAAATAGCATCTAAAGTTGGGCTAGAGCAACGACATCTGTATAAATCAACGTTACTATTGCGTCCATTTTGCGCATGCGTATTGATGACACGCCATGAATATGCCAAATAGAAAAAAAAATTGTTTTGTTGTTTAAATAAATAGCTGAAACTTAACTTTTAATTTTGCACGTGTACGATTTTGTGCGTATTGCACTCCCATGCTACTGGAGCTACTCGCTTACTCGGCGAAAGAAGAGACCATCGACCTTGGTCGCCTTGGTCGAGCTCATTGTACACTGCATTCTCACGCATACATTCAATCTGGTGTTCGATGTATTTCGATGTAATCGAACTTTCGTCCAGTCGGGTCACAACATGGTCACTAAGCGTCAGTGGTCCCAGCTACTGTTTATTTATATCAGCAATTCCTTCGCCATTAACGTCGTTAAAAGCAATTCGATCACTTGGTAGCACAACTGGTTAAACTTCTGCGATTCAAATTTAAAATATGAAATATTTACAACTAAAGAGTTAATTGAACTTAAACGATTATTTCAACATTTAACAAATTTCACAGTAATTTAAAACACATTTAAACGACAAACAAATTTATTTACACAAACAGGTCTATTATCACTTGTAATATAATTAATTTCAATATTAATTAAATTACATACATTAAAACTTAAGCGGTTCTTCAATTTCATAAATATTCTGATATCTCAACTTGGTTTGCGCGATGTCATCGTCAGTCGGAATTAGCGTTTTCGGCGGTATCATCGCCCCCACAGCGAAACGGCCCTCAGAATTTAGAAAGTTAAACGTGGCGCAAGCCTGTTCCGTAGGGAGAATCTCCATACTTAGTTTTAATTTGCGGCTCAAGGGTATTAATGTTCTATACACACATGAGTCTTGAATTCTATCGCCTATCCCAACTACAAGAATATCTACTTTCGGTTCGAGAATCGTGAACATTGCAAGTGAGTCTTCATTGATGTCTTCAACAGATGCCACATCCCATGATAATACAGATCTGGAAAATAAATAAAATGATAATAACATTAAGGTTGAATATAATGTATGCTATTTACCTAGGAAATATTAACATTGGGCCAAGAACAGTCATATCATTGTTCAATCGGAATCCAACTTGGCTTACTCCATTGATCATTATACCTAAATCAGCTTCATTATTAAGAATATGAACAGTTGTCTTGCCTTCCCCTTCATAGGTACTTGTTCCTTTATAAGGCATTGATTTATGAATATTTCTAAAACATTAAATACATTTTTAAATGAATTATGAAATGTTTAAAGGTTAAAATGAATTTTACCGAATAATTGTGGAGTTTCCAAATGTTTGTTGGGTATTATTGGTGAGATTCTTGTACAGGTGTGTTGTGCACTGTAAAAATCTTCGATTTATCCACATTTTTATTAATGTTTTTGAAATTTTCGTGTACTTCAATAAAGTTCAATTCAATCTTAGGTTATATTTTGAATCGCACGTCCTGCTTGACTTCTGTGTTTTTTACCTTTGACAATTACAACAGGATTGTAATTATTTTGAATTTTAATTTGTTTTTTATATGTTTTAAGTTTTACTATAAAAATATGAATTAAAAAACGTGGCGTGCACTTATTTTGAATGTTTTAGTAAATCATTTGTAAGCTGATAAATTTTAAGTTAGACTCTGTCCTACAAATTCTACATTGTTGCCATTGGTTGCCATTTGCCATGAGTATTATTGTTGTCTGGTCGAGTCATTTCGCACGGTACGTGCATCACGCGATGAAACATCGTTTAAAATTTGCAAATATTTTGATTCATCATTAAAACATCTAAATTTCCATTCGCAGTCGTGCGTGAAGTGTCCGCTAGTTCTGTTTCGTCCTATGTCTAGCTATGCATTGTGAATCCTGCGAGTGTTGTGATGTATGACGTGCAGGTCAGCGAGGCCAGTGCACGCGAAGAAAGCGAAGAAAGGGTATTGTGCGTTATCCATCTTCCAATCAGACATTTTGTGACATCTCGGGCAGTCCAAGACACCGTACGTTAGGTATTTTTAGATCTGTCGCGCATCTCGGTCGAGCAATGCACACGCCGACGACGAGATAATGGGCTACGACCTGAATCGCTTTCAAGGCGACGTCGACGAGGAGCTCGTCTGCGCGATCTGCAATGGTGTACTCGAGGATCCGCTCCAGGTAAACAAAAGACTTTCAATAACAAACAAAGAGAAAACAAAACGCAAAGTGTTTTAGCGTTATTCCTTTGTTTTATTTCCTAATTTATGATTATTCATTCAGGCACCAAACTGTGAGCATGCATTCTGTAAGAATTGCATCCAGGAATGGATCTCCAGACAACCCACATGTCCTGTAGACAGGCAACATATCACCAGTGGACAACTACGACCGGTTCCTCGTATACTAAGAAATTTACTTTCAAGGTACGTTGTTTTAAATCAGTTATTAATTGGAGTTAATTTTGTTTTGTTATCATTTTTAGACTTTCCATTAATTGTGATAATGCTCAACATGGCTGTACTTCAATGTTAAAACTAGACACATTAGCGAGACATCTAGAAGAATGCGAATTCAATCCAAAGCGGCCGCTGCCGTGCGAATCCGGCTGCGGGCTTATAGTGCCGAAGGACGAACTCAAAGACCACAACTGCATCAAAGACCTCAGGGGCTTAGTGCTGCAACAACAACAAAAACTGATGGAGTTTCAGCAGGATTTGACTGAACAAAGAATTAATACTAATGAGTTAAAGAAAGAATTACAACTACTTAAGGTGAGAGACAATTCTTATTAATAAATAACACAATAAATAAATAAATTGGGTACTTTAGGACTTTATGAGAGCTATGAAGATTTCAAATCCGACAATGCGCGCAATTGCTGACGCAATGGAAAGAGATGAAGTCGTAAGATGGAGTAATACTCTAACTAGAGCGAGGGTAACACGTTGGGGTGGCATGATATCAACCCCAGATGAAAGATTACAGGTAACAATAACATAAACAAGTTGTTTTTGACTTGGTTAAAAAATGCATAAAAATTTTATAGCGAATGATCAAAAGAGTTCTAAGTGAAATTGGATGCCCCTCGCACATTATCGATGATCTAATGGAGAACTGCCACGAGCGTCGTTGGCCGCCCGGCCTCTGCGCGCTTGAAACTCGCCAAAATAACCGCCGCCAGTATGAAAACTACGTGTGCAAGCGGGTGCCTGGTAAGCAGGCGGTGCTGGTGCTCGCTTGCGACAATGCGCACATGAGCGAGGACATGATGGTCGAGCCTGGCCTTGTGATGATTTTCGCGCACGGCATCGAATAAGAAACAAATTCGATGCGCGATTCTTTCTACATTTGTTTTACAAGGTTTACGTTTACACACGTTTTACATTTATAAACCCTGATTGACGTCTTTGTCATTAAAAAAGATTAGTTTTACTCCACCTCGCACGTTTAAGTTGATAGGTATTTTTTCGTTGGAGATCTCACGATTGCAAATCCGAATTTTTGCCGATTTTGAGCATACTAGTCACTTTAAATTTAAAGAAAACGAAATTTTTAAACTAAACCGCCTAGATGTTTCTTGTTTATTTTGTGAATCTGAAGAATTTCGTTTGTATTAAATTCGGATTGCTTTTAATTGTATTCGTTCTTCCCTTAATTTAATTAAGCTAAGTGTTACTCACCTAAATGTAGGTTGTGACGGCTAAGAAAAGTGGAATCTTTTGAGTTGTGGGCATTTATGTTTGTTCTGTTACACTGCCAAAAAAAGAATGCTAATATTAACAACTTTTAACGGTTTTAGACCAATTGTATTATATCGTCAAGATAAGAATGAAAAACGTGAAAATCTTTGCATGGAATGAAATGTAAGTTGTAAAATAATTGAAAAGTTGTTGTTTTTACCGATGTCGATACCCGTACACGCCTAATTCCATGATAAGGAAAATTACTGCTAGTCCCAGACCTGTAAGAAAAAGTAGAATTGCCGATTTAACGTGTTCCAGCGATGCGCTTGAATAACCTTCGCTTGTATCGCCTTTTGTAGAGATTTTTAACGATTTCTGTTTAATTCGTTTAAGTATCCCTGTTTCAAACATTTTCATTAACATTTGATTGATTGTTTTCTGTTGATTTGCGAGTCCTTTTCGTAACAGGAAACTTTCTTTATACTCTCTAATATTACTCTCTAATGTAATCACATTGTAATCGTTATGATCTGGCGCAGAAATGTATTCATCAAAGAGTATTTGCGGTCCTAAACCAATATTTGCTGCCGTATCGATTTGCTCAAACAGTTTTGTTAAATTATTGGTGTGACTTGCAATTTTCTACAAAAAGAGAAATGGACTATTGATTTATCACCGCCATTTTAAACTTACATAAGGTCCAAACTGATTTCCGGTGACGCCATAACCGATGATGTTGAATTGATCCACTGCGACATCAACGCTCTCTTGTTGGATTAGAACTGAGGTTATGGCGGCTGTGAAAGCCGTGTAGAGCAAATATGAGGTAATATAACCTAGCAGGAAGAATATTCTGCTTGTTACACGCGATGGAGTGTAACTTAAACCTTAAATTATTACATTATTCGTTATGTATTGCTGGACTTATGTTCTTACCTTGTTGGCAGGCTGCAGCAATAGCCCAAAGAGTAATTTCCACCCAGGACCAACGTCTACCATTGTAAATTCGCGAATAATAATGCGTAGAAATCCGCAAACACACTGCTAGAAGCAATAAAACGACAAGGAAAACCAACCATAATGTCCCGACAAATGTTAACACGAAAATATCTTTCGCCTTGTTTTGAAAACTATAAATTAGCGCATATCTGGATGATAAAATGGCGTGGAGTGGATGAAAGCCATTGAATCCATGACTTCCGGTCGTAGATGCATGCGTACATGCGTATAAATCAGCAGTTTCTTCAGTTTGATTCAGGTAACCAAAAAATAATTCATCGTTTTCAGTTAAAACATCCAGTAAATTTTGAATATAACTGGAATAAGCTTTTCCGCGTGCGTTTTCACATTCTGTCGGTTTAAAATAAACGTTAACAGCGATGTTTGTTTCGTTAGGAAGATCGTGCGTTAGGTACAGTTTTGTATCATCAAAAGAATAGTGATATTCAATCCAAGTGTAATTTATTTCTTCATTGGCAGTATTTAATATGGTGATTCTTGATTTATCAATAACTTTCTTTCGAATAAAGTGTTCCAAAGACTTTTTGTTCTCGCAGACGTGAAAACACAAAACTAAACAAATTGCAAGTGTTCTACTCTTCATCTTGCTTTCGACTGGAGTAGAGCGAGCATAAAAGTAATAGAAAATAAAAGCGTGAAAGATTACAATTACATTAGCAAAGTACACAATTGAGACATTGATTAAATGGTCGGGCACGAGCCGATTTGCACGCCCCCTTCGGCCATACTCTGCACAGGATAAATCGGTACATTGTTGACCACCACGTTACGAATACAGCCAACATACGGAACTCGTACTGAGATACCCTTTGCCTTTTGTATAATCCTATGACCGCCGAGGAACAAATACCCGATTGTGTCGGTCGATGCAGACTTTCTGTCACCCACACCCGGAATAGAGTAAATTCCGTTTGCAGCAACTGTGACAACGCTCTTGGATTTGACCGCCTGGATAGTATGCCACTGTCCATCGCAGAATTGGAACTTATCTGGTAGGAACTTCGCCGTAATTGGTCCTTTACCATTGTCCACGGTAACTTTAAGTGCGCCTTGATCTAACTCCAGCACGAAGTAATCACGTTTTCCATGGACGGCCATGATAAGACCGCTGGATGCACGCGGACGAAGATCCATTCGTACGTCGAACTCATAACCCACTTTGAAGCGGTCTTTAAGACGCAGGAAACCACCTGCTGAGCTGAAGAATATACCCTCTTCCATACTCTCTGAACAGGGGATAACCTTATGCGTGTTGGGGTTCTCCATCGGCTTGTCGTTCATATTGAAATTACGGATACAGCCGTTGTATTGATCAACCCACTTTAAGGGGAAGGATTCATGCGTGTAGACCTTTTCAGGCACACCACCAACGTAATACGGTTGGGCTACATCTAAACGGGTGATGTTTTGAGTAGCATGTGCGGTGGTCTCCTCACCATCAATGTCCAGTATGCCATAACCGTAATCTCTTCGGAATGTTGCTTTATGCCAGACATCGTCAGCGTACAAAAGAGAGGAGTTTACCATTGCGGTTTTACCATGGTTACTAAAGGTGAAGTATACCTGTAAAAAATAATTTCATGTTGAAACTAATATTACAGTAAAGGTTGAAAACACTGACATAACCATTATCGAGGAACAACGCAACATATTGCTTGTGAGTTGCATCCGATACATAGAAAAGAATTCCATTGTGTGACAATGTTTTAAACTCCAAACTGAAGACGAAACTCTTCCTGACTTTCCCTCTAGGCACGGAAAATTCTAACCTGCTACCCTTTTCAGTGTATTTATAACTTCCAGATTTTAAGACGTCTGGGTCCAAAGCAGGATCTCTGGGTAGTGCACATTCTGGTGATGCTGCTGTTGTCGTCGAAGGATGTGGCCTTGGAGTGGGCCAGGTCGTTGTCTCTATATCAGTGAGATCCATATTGACTTCCACTGGATCTTCTTCTATCTCACCATCGTCTTTGCCACCATCACCTCTCTTCGGAGTGTCATTCGTATTGAAGACCTCGGTGTGTTCCTCCTCAGGAGCTTCAGTGGCGTGTACGTCTTGTTCTTCCAATGGTGGAAGAGTAGGTACATTGTGGATGTCCGAATCACTTCCCACTAGTTTATCTAGTAGACATTTACCCAACTCCTCGCCGCGTTTAAGGGTAGCATTAGCAAAGTTAAGCAGGTTTCCGTTAACAGTTGCATCAGCAATGCACCCTGCGAATGGCCGGTATTTATCAATCATTCCTTTTTTGACCACGTAATGTTTAGGTAGTCCACCGATGAAGATCTCGCCATACATCAGAATTAATGGAGGAGGGACATCAGCTCTGTGCAATGAATAAAATTAATCAATAACAAGATGGCGGCTGGGTTAAAATACTTACATTTCAAAATCAAGGTCATCATAGTCCAACCGCAGGACTCTATCACTGTGTGTCACGCTCACCACGTGCCATTCGTTATCATTAAATTTGTTATTTTTGGACACAAGTTCTAATTTTTGACTGATTAACTTTAAGCGTCCATTCTCCAACGAGAGACTGATACCAGACTCTTGTTCTTCATTCGTGGCGTAGAACACAAGCCCAGATTTCTCTTGGGTTTTGAATTTAAGATTAACAATGAAGTCATTTGATGATGTGATGTTATCATGCTTGACAAAACCGGGTCTATTGGAATAGAAAGACACAACTCCGCTGAATTTAGCAGGGCAACCGGGGATAACACCGTAGGACTTGACGTTATCTGTAAGGTCAATGGGTCTTCCACCAATTTTCAGATTATTTATACAACCATCAAAGTCCACGTTGGTAACATCTTTGACTTTGTGCATCTGTGGGTAACCACCAACGAAGAAAGTCTCCTGCGGTTCCAGGAGATGACCTTGTATCGAAGATGACTGGTCTTCCACTTCGATATTATCAACGATGAATCTTCCTGAGGGACCATCCCTTCGAGCATTCACATGATGCCACTCACCATCATTAAACGTGGATTTGGTATGCCAGACTTTGGTACCGCTTCCAAGGTTGTATTTGTATAATATCTTCCCGTTTCGCAACTCTAGTGATAAGAAGGTTCTGTCATTTCCATACAGGAATAGAAGACCTTCAGTTGCAAAGGTCTTGAAGTCCAATTGGACATCACTTTCTCTACTAAAGGATAACGCGCGTGAATTCAAAATGGTGTATCCGTTCCCATTGAATCTGTATCCGTTTTGATGGGTTTTTAGTAACTTGGTCCTCTGAGGTGCTCCTACGTTGTTATCGTAACCTCTGTTGAAGTTCCACAAGGAAATTGGAGTATCTCCAATGACAACATCTTCGACCATCCCGTTAAATACATTGTTTCGGACCTTGAATGGTGGTTCAAAGTCAGTGGGGTGGCTTCCAATAAACAGCTTTGAATTATTCCGATCCAGGTTGAAAATGCTCGATGGGCCGTCCAGTTGTTTTTCGGCAGTGGTTACATTTTCGGACCCATCACGCATTTCTTCTTTAATGCTTAATTTGGCATTCAATCCAGTTCTGTCAATTATAAACTGGTACCATTCATTGTTGGCCACGTATTTATCGTTGATAATCTGCTCCTGTCCATTACCAAGGTCCAAGGTGAGTGTTGGGTAACCACTTACTACTTCTAACGCCATGTAGTCATCGTTTTTGTGTCTTCCTACATTGGACCCGTTACCGTTTCCTAAGAAGAGTAAAACACCATTGGGTTCGGCAGTCTTAAAGTATCCTGATATTTGGGTGGATGTGCTAAGTTCGTCAAGGTTGTCCGGATTGTGAAGTTCAAGAGTTGTGGAGGGTTTGAAGACTACACCTCCATCAATCCTGTTGGCTAAATCACGGGCCAGAGCAATTTGTTCATTGAGTTTGTTAATCTTGGACTCTAGATTTTTCTTCAATTCCGGTCTCTGTTCCGGTCGGTTTTCGATCGTGTTCAAAATCTGTGGTAATTTGTCATTTACAGAATCTAACTCTTTCTTAACCTGAACAATGGCTTGATTTGTTCCGAATACTTTTTGGCTCATATTTTTCGAGTCTAAGAGGTTGTACTCTATTTTAAGGAAGCCTTTCTCGGTTTCATTGAGGGTATCCTTTGCATTACTTTCGGCATTCTCGGCGTTTTTCTTTGCTTCCAGGAGGACAGAGTCTAAATTCTTACTGACGTAGTTTTTCAGGGCTTTGTCTAAATTCTCCAAAGTTTCCTTATTTCGTGTGTGTTGGTCTTGAACAGGATGGAACTTATTTGTGGCGTTTTTGACATCAGGCTCGAGTTGCCTGATGTCGTTCATTTGTTGATCGGCGGCTGCAAGGAGGTCTTTAGAAGCAAGATCACCTTTGTTGGTAATCACTTCCAATTCTGCAAGGTGATCATTGACTTCATCCGCCTTTCGGTTGGCACCCTCGACTGCTTTTTTTGCTTTCTCTACGGCTTCCTCAATGTTGGAGTATGCAGTAGCTGCGCTCACAGCCGCTTCTGAGTCTACTAGTGTTTCATTCAAGATTTTTCCGAGTTCATAGGCCTGTCCATACAAATCATCCGCGTGTTTTTCTATATCTGGGATACGCTCGTCTAACTTATCTAGTTTTTTTTCTGATTCATCCAGATTCTCGCCAAAACTGCCCTCAAGGATTTTAAGGTCTTCGAATTGATCGCTCATTTCGTCAAAATTGTCGCGTGCTTCATTCAGCAGTTTGGTAGAGTTTTTGTTCAAAGCCTGAGATTCGTTAATATTTTTCTGAGTCATTTGCGTTTGAGTATTGATGTTCATTAATTTTTGCTCCAGACGATCTTTTCTGTAAAGGGTATTCATAAAAATTGCTTAGAAACGCTTTCAGTATTTGAATAATCTTTAGTAAAGTCAGCCATGTTTCAAATAAAAAATGTTTTAAATGGGAGGTTGTCATTGAATTAGGCGAGTTTATCTCATCCGCTGATAATAACAGTGCTATCACATATCCGGTGACCTCTTATATGCCTCTTGATAATTTAAAATTGAAACAATAAAAGAATAATCAAATATTTTATTAAAGTTTGCTCTGCTATGAAAATAGTTTTATATCCTCCCGCTGTCGCGTTCGGCAGCGCAACAAGCGGCCGCGATTCACGGCTCGAGTTGTATGATTGTAAGGTTAGGTGGTAGTGTTGTTTAGCGATTCCGCCGACTGTACTTTAAATAAAACCCTTTAACGAGCACGAAAATGCTGCCGACAAAGGGATTTTTCAAAGACATCGATTGTCCGTATCACGAGCGTAAGTGCGGTCGGCCTTATTGTCATTTTAGACATCGCAAGAAAACTCAAGACGCCGAAGATGCGCCCGCGAGCACCTCCGCCGGCGTTCTCACTTACAAACCAACTCCGAAAAGTGAGCTCGCCAGCAGTAGAAGTCACATTCCCATCAGCTACGTGCCGGATGTGGTGCGCACTACGGCGCGGAAGAGCTACGACATCAAAGACCGACCCACCTACAAACCAACACCAAAAAGTGTTCTCTCAGGAGTATGCAAAGCAAGTGAAGAGAATGTGACAAGCACATATACACCTACACCCATTGAACAATTGAAAGATGTGCAAGACACTGAGATTAACTTGGAGGAGGAGATGAAGCTTATTGATGGCATTCTCACAGAGTCCAATGATGAAGTCAGCTCTCAGAAGGATAGTGGTCAAGAAGTGAAGAAAACATGTGGTAATTCTTATTGGAACTTGATTTATATCAAGTTAGTAAATTTGAACTTTTTGCAGATAATTTGAAGAGCACGCGGGAGAAGGCAAATGAAATAATTGCTGCACTAAGTTACACACCAGACAAAAAGAAGAGTCATACCAAAGACAAAGAAAAATCTAGAGATCACAAGTCTACAGATAGACATAAAGACAAGGATAAAGACAGAAAAATTGATAGACACAAAGATAAGGATAAAGATAAAGAAAGAAAAAGCAGTAGTAGTAGTTCAAGATCTTCTAGAGACAATAAAAAATCATCCTCTTCAACCTCAAGTAGAAGTAAAAGCTCATCTCACAAAAGTTCATCATCAAGTAAAAGTCGCGATAAAAACAAAGACAAACATAGATCTTCATCTAGTTCTAAGCATAAAACCGATAAAAACTCGAAAAACAGTCCAGAAATTGATTTGGGAGCTGATCTGGAAGATGATTTTGGCCTAGATGACGATATTGACATGGACTCAATGATGATCGAAGACGAATGTTTAAAAATATTCAATGAGTACAAAGCCCCAGTTGTTGAAGCAGTCCCACCACCAGAACCCCTCAAGGTAACAGTGCCTGCCGCGGAACCTAAAGAAGAGCTTTCATTCGGTAAAAAACGCATAGCATATAACAACGCGGTGAAAGACGAAGTAAAGGCGCGTCCTGCGTTCAAACCACTCATGTCCGCGGGAATGACGCTGCATAATCGGATGCGAATTGCGCGACAAGCTCAGGCCGACAATGAAGCGCACGGAATTATGGCGGAAATGCGTAACATCAAACGAATTGCTCATCAAAACACATCGTCTATGGTAGAAGCTAAGAAGATGAGACCTAATGGAGTGTCAAGAACTGAAAAACCTAAACCTACACCTGCACCAATACCACAACCACCATCTACATCTGTAATAGACGATATATTAAATGCCAAGTCTACAACGACGGCGGGAATTACAATTCCACCAGCTCCGCTTGTTTCAGCGAGGCCTGCAATTCGAAGAATAGCACCCGCCTCGAACGTGATGTCCATACAAATGGCTAAAGCCCGTATAGACGAGATTAAGAACAGGACCATCAATACGGGTAAAACTCTTTCGTGTACTGTTCCTAAAGGTGGCAAGCGAACCGCGCATGTTCCTGATATGTCTTTGGCGAATATTCCGGATGTACTACAAGCAGAACGATCAAAACTCCCGGTGAATGTCCGCACTCGTTATTTAGGTCTCTTGGCGGATGAATGTGTAAAATTATACGTTGCAACTGAAGATGCCTACAATCGCGCATTGAATGAAGAGTTTAAATGTTATGAGCGATGTAAAGCTCTTCCAACATATAGGAATTCAGCAATGTTGGCTGTGAATCGGCTTAGAAAAGAGGTTCACGAACGTGAGGCATCTGGTCTTGGGCCTTTGCAGCTTGGGGAAACAGCTGGTAAATCAACAGAGTCGTATCTTGAAGGTCGCAAATTCTATGACTTGGTGAAAGGGTATATGTTGACTGAGGAAGAGTTAGTGCAACATGGTTTTCCCCGAGAAGGACCTACTCCTGGAAAGGCTGTAATCAACTCGGAATACAAGCAGCAGGCGACTTCGGAGCACTTGGAACCCAATCAACGATTGTGTTGCAGGTGTCACAAGATTTATCCAATCAATCGCGACGGTTTTCCATTGTTTGAAGAAGAGTGCTGTTATCATCCGCTGAGGAAAAGAACAATACGCGGCGAGCGAACGTATTTGTGTTGCAAGAGCTCCGAAGATACTGGATGTGCTGTTTCCGGCACCCACGTTAGTGAGGTGTCCGCCGATCGAGAACTGGAAGGATTTCAGTCGACATTCGAATCGGAAATTGAGAATGACCCTCGGGATTATGCTGTATACGCGCTTGATTGTGAAATGTGTTACACTACGAAAGGATTGGAGCTAACACGTGTAACCGTTGTCAATTCCAAGCTCAAAACAGTCTACGAATCCTTAGTGAAACCTTTCAATCCGATCATTGACTATAATACGCGCTTCTCTGGTATTACCGCCGAGCATATGGAGAATACAACAACGAACATTCTACAGATCCAAGCGACCATTTTGCATCTGTGCAGTTCGAAGACAATTCTCATCGGGCATTCGTTAGAGTCGGATATGAAGGCTTTGAAAATTATACATAATTCAGTAGTGGATTCGTCGGTAATGTTTCCTCATAAATTCGGCCTACCACACAAGCGCGCACTGAGAGTGCTCGCTAGTGAGTATCTCAAGAAAATTATCCAGAATGATGTTGCCGGCCATGACAGCGCGGAGGATGCGCTCGCTGCCATGGAACTGGTGTTGTGGAAAGTAAAAGAAGACATGAAGGTGAAAGGCATTAAGACTTGATGACCCTTTAATGTCTTGCTGGACTTAAACCAGATTAATACTCGTACGTAAAACGATTTTTAGTGCCTCACTTCACTTCATTCATGTCTCTCGTCGTAGGTCTATTTTTGTACAGAATATTTATTGGCAATGTGCCAGTTAAAGAAAAAAACGAAAGGTTCCTTTGTGATGTACCCTGTACGCAAACCAACTCTGATTGTTAACTGTATTATACAGGGTCTTTATATAAAAGAGGTAGTTCTTACTTACCTTTACTGCTCCAAAACTAAACTAATTATCTCTAAGTATGTAAAAAGGTGACTTACCCATTGTTATCATATAAGATCTTCGCTTCTTGACTCTTGCCCAGTGAGAACTGCGTTTGATTGGTGAGGTCGTCGAGTTTATCATTGAAGTTCCGTATGGTCGTGCGCACCTGCCCAATCTGGTTGCTGAACATATCAATAGGGATTTGGAATTGGGCCAAGTCAGCCATTAGATTATCAGCTTGTTCCAAGGCATTGTATGCGGCTTGTTCCCTTTCTGTGAGGTTGTATAGTTTGATTTCATCCAGTATACTCTCGGCTCTCTTTGTGGCGTCTTCTATTCTTGGTGCTAAACGTAAACAAATAATTTAGTCATCTATATTGGTATAATTTTGAGCGAAGTGGGTAAACTTACAAAATTGCTCGAGAAGATCATCGGACATGCTGGTGATGTCATCCACAGTGTTGTCTACGTTGTCTGCGGCTATCTCCACCTCTTCCCACATTTTCATGCTGGTGGTATACTGGTCATCCGCACTCTTTACTAGATTCTTACTGTTGCCCAGTGAGAAATTCGCGAGTAGGTTCATATTATTCGCCTCGTTTTCCATTGTATCTAATTCGGACAGAATGGGCTTGAAGTTGACTTTATCTGGGGTGATTGCTTCTACTTTAGGTGTTAGACGGGTGATGGTGTCGTTGATGTGAGCTAGACGTCTGGCTTGGAAGAAACCTGTACCTGCGGTCTAATATAAAATTTTAGTGTTTATACCTTTAAGAATGTTTGGCGAAACTTACTTGGAACTCTTCTTGTATAGGGTCAATAAGACCGGAAAGATAATCAGTGAAGTCCAACAGGTCATCTGTGCAACTATCGCAACCGTGACATCCATACTCTTTGACGAAAGCCCACCTGTGTGGGCATTGATCGCATTTGTCTCCGGTCACTCCCGGAAGGCACTCGCATTGTCCTGTTTGAGCGTTGCAACTTACTCCGATTGAGAACTCATCTCGACATCCACATGCTACGACAAAATTATGAATATTGTTTTGTTTAGTGCGGTTGGCCAATGAGATACTTACAAATGCAACCCTCGGAAGTCAAATTCCAATACCCAGCTTGACACTTGCTGCACGTCCTCTCCGTAACACCTGGTTTGCACCTACATTGACCGGTGATGTCATCACACTGTTGTCCAATGGCAGATACATCGCACTCGCACGCCTGACACCCTTGACCGGAAGCATACCCGTAGTGATTTTCCTCGCAGCGATCGCATTTGTCGCCGACGACATTCTTTTTGCATACACATTCCCCTGTAAAGCTGTTACATTCGGCCGTGCCCAGCGAGTCGCATACGCACTGCTGGCAGTTCTTCGCATTCACCGCGTCGCCGTAAAAACTAGGCGCACACAGGGCGCATGCAGGCCCAAAGGTGTTGTTCAAGCATTGCAAGCATTCGCCAGTAACCGTATCACAAGAACGTATATCATTAGTGTCAATGTTACCCGAGCACTGGCAGGGTTTGCAGTAGTCGCCCTGCACCTCCGGACGTCCATAATATCCAGATGAACAACCTTCGCATCTAGCACCCCGGTAACCCTCATCGCAATTACAGTGGATCTTTTCGCCATCAGAGGAAACATCACAGCTGGAAGCGAAGTTGTTGCCGAGTAGTGGCAGGGGACAAGCGCAGATGAGACAGTCCATTGGAGTGCCCTGTTTTGCATTCCCATGATATCCAACGGCGCACTGATCGCAATGATCTCCGATGGTGTTGTGTTGGCAATTGAGACAGACTCCAGTGTGGAGGTCACATTCTGACGCGTGACCATTGCATAAGCATGGAACACAGAAACCACCATGTGGGCCAGTGCTGAGTCTGTAAAAACCAGGCGCGCACTCTTCGCATGATAACCCTGTGTAGTTCGGTGGGCAATCGCAGTATTCGACGGTATTTGCGATTTCCTGATGGTCTCTAGTTTTACCCTTTTCTGCATCATCAAAGGTTACACTGGATAACCTTGCAATTTCCGTAACAGACCAATAATTAGCACGGATGTAAATGCCTTTTAGGTCTTTAAGTACAACCATCAAGTGTTCGCGTTTGCTGGGGGCACCCGACGGTAGCACAAAATTGGTTTCAACAATCTGCACGCCAGTATTGAACTCTTCATCAGCTGGTGGCTGTTCAAATCCGTCATACTTCAAGTAGTTATTTGCCCCTACTAGGATTACATCGGGTCTCAACAATGCTTTACCACCATCACCGATCGTATACCAAACAGTATAGTTTAGCCATCCTCCATAGGCAGTCAGACTGTTACCAAGATAATCCTCTGGAGCTTTGAAGTAAAGAATTTGGTTCTTTTCCTGTTTTCCTAGTTCAAAAGAGATCCCTTGATGGTTAGGGTGTTCCAGCGTTACATTAACCGTGGTCACATTAAGTGATTCAAAGTTTTCTTCGATTGCGGCCACTTCCCAATTCTCCATGCTGTATCGAATTGTTCGGTGTAGGAAAGAGGAAACGTAACAGCGATTGGTCTTTCCGAAACAGAAGCACTCTGTACATCCATCTTCATTGTGTGCTTGCAAATTGTAGGTGCCTTCAACACAAATATCACAAGCTGGACCAGTTACCAATTTCTTACAGAAACACTCCGCAGAGTCCTGGTGACAAATATCTTTTTCAGTGCCCTGAATGTTACACTCACACCGATGGCAGTATGGAAAACTGAAGAATCCTGCCAGACATGTGTCACATTTCCTTCCGACGATGTTTGGTTTGCACGGACACTCACCGGTAAACAAGTCACACTGCAAGCTACCGTCAACACCCAATGGGTTACACTTACAATCCTCACATCCGCTGAATTCATCAAATCCGTAAGTTAGTGGCACGCACTGGTCGCATAGTGCACCGTGAACCCTCGGTGGGCAGATGCACTCACCTGTTGTTGGTTCGCAATTGCTGGAACTCATGGGACAATTACAGGGTTTGCAATCGGGGAATTCATAATAGCCTGGTTTGCAGATTGAGCAGTCGCGTCCAATGACGTTTTCTTTGCATTGACATTGCCCGCCGAATTTCTCACATTCGAAGCTCAGTGACCCATCGTAATCACACATACATCTGAGGGTGCCCGCATTGTAACCG
The DNA here is from genome assembly GCF_025399875.1 of Dalotia coriaria. Classification (NCBI taxonomy): domain Eukaryota; kingdom Metazoa; phylum Arthropoda; class Insecta; order Coleoptera; family Staphylinidae; genus Dalotia; species Dalotia coriaria. The sequence continues at coordinate 3,921,024 of NW_027045448.1, forward strand.
GCTGTGATAGAAAACACCGAATCGCGACAGAAACCTTTCTCTTTCGTGTCAATATAGAAATGGTCCTTTCCACAGGTGTTAATGAATTCGTCCGTTCTACTGAAATCATCCTCCTCGGTAATTCGAGGTGTGTACAGGTCAGCAGGCACCACAAGGATGTAATCAAGATGGACGGGTTTTCCACTAGGCGATGAAACAGTCAACATGAAGTTTTCTGTCAGCGAGAATTTGTTGGTGCCATCTTTTTGTGTTACCACTGCGCGACATCCGTAGATCTTGGGGCAGTGATAAGCGCTAAGTTTCGCATCGTACATAAACCCGTTCTGGATGAGAATATCAAGGTCGTACTCTGGAGAATCTGGTTGGTAGAAATGGATGACGAACGTGTAGAATCCTGGGTTGGCTACCTTGGACCTAATATCAATGACGTTGTTTGTCTGATTAAGGTAAACATAATTGACCCCATGGACTGTTTTAATTACGGGACCAGATCTTCCGGACTGTGTATCGTTCTTATCAACGTAGTTCTTATCAAATCGGATTTTCTTTGACTCTTCGGGATTGTGATAAGTTGATTTTACGCAATCACCATTCTTTTGAATACAAACAGGCTTCGGTTGAATGTAGTCTACAGACCATTCATTATAGGGTATCGCATGGACACTATGGATTGCTACCGAGCCATTTGTAATCGCATTGGGTCCACCCAATGCAAACTTTACATGGAGGCCGTTTTCGTCGGTGTTGTATACTTTGATAATGCCGTCTTGGTCAACAACAACTTGGCGACACATTGTGGTGTAACCGCATTTGTACAGAACAATTTGGTCATGGCCATCAGCAGAAGATTCAATCACATTAGTATCTAATGTCGGGGTAGTCACGTTCAAATAGTGGGTGACAGTGTTCTCCAATGGAGTTATGTAGTTAATCAACAACACATACTTTCCGGGTTTCTTCAGTGTTATATTGTAATCAATTTCTGGTTGTTCAGAACTTACAATCGGGATCCGGACGTTTGTTAGGTTCAATTTCCTAAGGTGATACTCATCATCATAGAATTTCGAAGGGTTTGCAAATGCATTGTCTCCAAGATCAATATACGCCCCAGAACCTCTGCTGGTAGGGTATTGTTTTGCCTCGGGATATTTAAACTGGCGACATAATGTTTGTGGTACTGAGTCAACGTCCATGTCATTCTCCGGAGCAATCACACAGGGTTCCAACACTTTTTGGTTGAGTATGGTCGCCATGTAGAATTCTTCTGGTAAGATTACGAAATAATCCAAAAACAGACCTTTGTCCGCTTGAATAGACATGGTCCACTTGCCGGGATTCATTACGAAAGCAACCGGTGCATTACCAGCGTTGATTGTAACAAAAGACGGTTTTGATGTATTGAGGAATGTCACTGGATATTGTTGCTCGTCATTGGAGTTCTCGGGAGTCACCTTGACGACACCCTGGATAGGTGCCTTCCCTTTGTTGACATACCTCAACACTACACGGTACAAGGAAGGCTTGTGGATCTTGATATCATGCAGGATAGTTCTTTGCAGATGGCTAAATTTAGCATAACCCTTCCAGGAGTAGTCCGGGAAATCTGCCTCGCTGAAGGCATACCTAACAACTGAATCTGCAGTACGGCCATCTTCAGCTTCGTATTGATGTTGGTATAAAGTAGGGAAATAATGCATCCCCACAGGTTCTTTGCACGTTTGTCCTGTGATTCGCGGCTGGCATTGACATTGTCCTGAAATTTTGTGGCAGATCTTGCTGATGGAACCTCCGACGTCACAACCGCAGTCGGTACAACCAAATAAGTTATCTTCTTGCAGGTTGTATGTACCGTCATCGCACTCTGTACATCTACGTGCCACCACATTAGGTTTACATGTGCAGTCGCCTGATTCCGAATTACAAACTGCAATCCCACCAACAACACCAGGAATGTTACAGTGACACTCTTCACAGCCTCCAGAATTGTGGGCATTAAGATTCCAGTATAGAGGTTTACACTTGTCACATATACGGCCTTCTACGCGGTCTTTACATTGACATAGTTCACCTTTGGGTACAGATCCGCATCCCAAGAAAGCGGAAATGACACCGGCAGGGTTACAGTTACATTCCTCACACGCCGGGAAGTTGTAGAAAGATTCTCGGCAACGGTCACACTTAGCGCCTTCATAGTTATGATGACATTGGCAGATACCGTCGTTATTACAAGAAAGACCATTTGCACCGTGGCTATCACAATCACAAGCTGAAAATCAAGCAATAAAATGCCTGAATATTGAATTAAATTAACACTTACGTAAACATTCCGGATACGCATAATATCCAGGACTGCATTGTTCACACGTTCTTCCAGCGAAACCTCTGAGACATGTACACTTTCCGGTTGCACCACAAGTAGTAGCAGAAGATCCAATAGTACTACAGTTACACGGTTTGCAATCTGGGTATCCATAATAGTTGGTGTCGCACTGGTCACATCTTTCTCCAGTATATCCTAGCTTACAAATGCATTTACCATTGGTTTTATCGCAGACTTCTCCTACAGTGCCCTCCGTGTCACAGTTACACACTAGTAAAATAAAGCAAACATAATTTTTTGAGTAACTCTACATTGTTTCTGGTACTTACACGTGCAAGATGGGTAATTAAAGTAGGCATCACGACATTGTTCGCATCGTTTTCCACCGTAGTTGGATTTGCAGGTGCAGTTTCCGGAAGACTTGTCGCAAGCGCCAGAAATAGCCCCCAATGGATTGCACTCACAGGCTATAAACCAATGAAACAATATTAACCATCAGGATGATTTAAATTTTTGTTATAAATTCTTACGTTCACAGTTTGGAAATCCGAAATATTGTTCAGCGCATTCCCGACAATGTGGACCACCGAAATTATCCATACACTCGCAAATACCATCGGTTGCTTCGCATTGCTGCGTTATTGTTCCATTAATGAAACAATCGCAAGCGACACATTTTGGGTAACCGTAATATCCGAAACTGCACCTGTCACAATTGGGCTCTTGGTACTCTTTGCGACACTCACACTGTCCGGTCTCTTCAGCGCAATTTCCGGTTGAATGCGAATTTTCACAATCGCATGCTAAAGAATAGAACATAAAATGAGTTATACATTTTGATTAGTTTGTAGTTTTGTGTGCATACGTTGGCAAACATCGATTTCGTCCCAGCTTTTGCCACGTGGTCTGTAGAACTTTGACATGCATCGATTGCAATTTGTGCCTTCTGTATTGTGTCGACAGTTTTGACAAACACCGCCACCGGCATAATTTCCATGTATATCAATTGATTCTCCCTTCTTGTCTACTTCTTCATCGTAGATGCATTCGTTACTGTGGTTGAAACAATTGCAAGCTGTAATATTAATCAATTAATCAACTGAAGTAAACAAAATGGCGCTGTATTTATTACGTTCACATTCGAATGGGTCCGATTCTTTTCGCAATCTCCACGCTTTCTGTTCGAAGCCAGGACAACAACGATCGCACTTTGGTCCACATGTATTGTGTCTGCACAAACAGACCAAGATGGCGGGGTCGGTTGAATCTCTATTGTCGCATGAATCTGCATGGCCGTTACACATACAACGCCCTCCAATACTAATATCTTTAATTGAATAGAAGTATCTTCTTGTTACAGTTGGATCTTGTTTTGTGACAGACATCAAGTGTCCCAGGAGATTTTTGGTTCGTAATAAGCGCAGACGTACATTGGTGGCACGCGTCCATTCTTGTAACACACTGGAGTTGAAGTAGTTGTTAGCGGAAGGGCGATTGTTAAGCAGAGAAATTGGAATTTCGCCGCCTTCAAGTGGTACAATACGAGAAAAGTCTGTCGTACAGATGATGCTGTCATCTTTGGTAATAGGTAACAAAGATTCTTCTCCAAAGAAGGCAGAACAGTCTGATGTTGTCTCGGCAAAATATTGCCATGGTACGAAAGACTTTCCATAATCGGCGGATTTTTCTAGAACCCAAAGGCCAGGTCGCGGGGAGTTGCCCATTCGTACGTAGACATAAGCCACGTGAAATTCCTAGAGGTAAACAATTAAATATTTTTAAATTTTGTTTCATTATTATTTCGTAATTTAAAAAAAAGGTTTTTTTTTTAATTCTACTATTATCATGGCGGATGAAGTGGTGGGTTGTGCGATAAATATTTTCGTCAGGAAATTAACGCCTACAAGCTTGTAACAGACGAGCAATCGTGTTTTGTAACAAAGTGACCCTAATATTAGAGCGTGACATGGATGTCCCCAAACGTTCAAATCAAAGCAGGACTTTGATAAGATACAAAACAAACTTTACACTTCATTCAGTTTTATTTCGTGTATGAATATAATTTTTCAGAAATTAAATGATTAATAAGAGTTTTCTGCTTAAGCAGCAAAATACAACTCTCATTTTCGTCGTACTTATAGTTTGTAGTTAAAAATTATAGGTTATAATGACTGCCATCTTTATTAACCTATCTTAATGATTAAAAAACGTGTATTAAGATAAATTCTTGCACATAAAACTTAAATACCAATAAATAAATAACTAAAATTTCCTCAAATTATCTCGGTTATGTTAAAGGTGCAGAGAAAGAACGTTTCGAACAGATGTTTACCACATTTTCGTTCACTCGAAAATTTAATGTTGATGTGAACGAAACTAGGGACCGCATGGCATGTTAAAGTTTGAAGTCACGTAAACGACAAGCAATTGTCTCTTTGAAAGTGATCGCAGTTCACTGTTTACTGTTTTGTCCGAGGGTATTACAAGCTTGCGTGTACTTACTCTTGGGGTTGTTGACTTGACTTGTCTATTTTCCCTTTTTTCTTATTTTGTCGTAACAGGCGTTGAAATAGTAAATCAACGACGTATTACTATAAATAACAATTGAAATTTCTTGCCATCCATTTCCTAAATGAAAACATTCATCCGCAATGCCGGAAGCTACGGTAAATCTTGCGTATCTTTTTTACAACTTGAGTTCATGTAACAACCAGTAGAATAGTTATTAGCAGTAAAACCCACTTTACGATTGCAATGACCAGCAACGACTATTCGAATTGACTTCATCGGCTTGTGACTTGAATATTCCACCGCAATTGACAAACGTGTTTGTGACTTGTGTCGTGCTTTATAATAAGTTTCAGTTCCTTAAGACCGCCATTCTTAGCTTGCAGGTTTATAAAGCCATAAAAGTTATAAATGTAGTTTCAAAGCGTACTAATAGTGCGAATTCCGAGTACTGCCTACTACAAATAGCTGAGGATATCGTACGTGGACAACGGCAAGATGAACGGCAAAGAAATTTGTCATGAATGGGCATGAATGAAGTGAGAAATTTTAGAAATTTAAATTTTGTAAAATTCACCATTTTAGGCATCGATAAAGAAAGAGTAAATACAAAATTTAAGAAAATTAAATATAATATCAAATATGACACATGCGAGAACTACTGCGCATGCGCATTACATCATAACATAACCATAGTTATTTACCTGTCCCAAATCGATGGTCAAGTTGACTTCGTTGTATTTCATCCCCCTGGAAAGGGGCGGTGATTGCCACCATGTTTCACGTCCGTTGACGGCGAATTCAGGCGGATGTTGTTTATCCGGACGAGTGGGATCGCAATAATCGCAGTGCTATAAAACAGAGAATTATTCATGTTTAATTCATGTGTAGAAGATATTTCATGCTGACATAGTAGAATTGGTTGCAACTTAATGAAAGACTTCAATTGTTTAAATTTAGTCTTCTTATCAACCAAAAACGGTTGACTTAACTTTGACCGATCGCTTTTTTCTTATCATATGCAGGTCAAACCTTTATTTTTAAACTTTGAAACTTTCGCTTATTGGAATCATTAAAAGCGCAAGTGAATAAAACTGGGAACAGCGAGGTTAATAAACTATAATGCGTGATAAGAAAAAATATAGTTTATATATAAAATAGTACATGTAACTAATTTGAATATTTGTCGATAATAATTGTCGAGGTAACAAAATTTGCTAAACGTTTAAAGTTACATAGGTTTCAAATTTCAATACGATGCAAAATATATTTTTACATTCACAAAGTCTGCACTTAAATTTTCGGCTGGAAAATTTTTCGAAATTAAAAATTTGAAAATATTTACCTGTCCATGAATAACATTAACATTCACATCGTTCTCGGAGTTTGTGGGACCAACAAGTTTACAGTAAAGCTCGGGGCCTTCGGTATCCTCGCCGCACGTGGCCGACGCATACACTTTGCGCCCTTCGGCGAGATTAAAGTACGGGGGTGTCAGATAAGTTTTGTTTTCGGCTTTTTGCGCGCTTGCCCCCAACGCACAAGCACCAAACGCAATCAGCGCGATAGACAACACGCACGCCGGCGTGCGGCCGCGACGACGCGCAAACATCTTCACGAAGCAAAGTCACCAGCGCAACTGAGCACTGCGACTGAGCTTAAGCCGAACGCATCGATAGTAATAAAAGCTCTAAGCGTAAGCTCTGTAGTAGATAGTGGATACTAAGTACATTCACACACACATGTGCACACGAATGGAGCAGTGGAACAAGTGCAACAGTGTAACTATACTTATGTTAAGCACTTTTGCATTCAGACGAGACTTGGATGAGACTGAAAACTGAAACCGGCATGTGGAGACGGAGAGATGATGAGATTGGGTGAGATGAAGCGGTTTCGAGCTTCAAGGCCCAAGGGAGGCATGGAATGGTTGCTTAAGTTATAAGACAGGGCTGGGGTAAGAATTTTTAACTTTTAAGTCGGGATATTGCTCTACTCAAATATATAATTTATTTTTTCTATTATAAAAACGACATAATTACGTTTTGTTAGATTATTTCACACACTTTCTTTGGAATTAATTAATTTTTGTTAAACAATTTGTTAGTTTGACCCTGTAAAGAGACTTATCCCCACTTTTTCCCGCTCGGAGGGAACTTGGGAGATTAGCTGTTGAGCTTTGGCTTGTGATGAGATGAGACAAGAATTGTGATGGGAGAGAAAAGGGCAGAAAGGCGAGAAGAAAAAAAGGGACCCTCGGAGGGTTATCGTTTTCGAATTTAGCCCAACGATGAGAAGATAATATCGTTCTTCTGTGATTTTTATAGAATTTATCTCAAGCGTGCAAGGAACAATATTCTTATTGGGCTAAAATTATTTTTTCGATAAGGGAAGGTAATTATTTAGTTTTTTTTTGCATTTTTAAATCATTAACGATGTTTTAATTAAATATATTCATCAAAAACAGTTAACTATGCAGTAAGTAATTTGTAAGCATGTCAAGTTGATTATTTTCACTCACATGTTTAATATTTAACTTAATTTGCTATTTAATTAATTAATTGCTATTTAGTTGTTATTAGTTGAAATTTCCAAATAATTTGTCAATTTTATAGCTTTATTCTTTCCTCCTGAATATTTTATGCAACAATTCGTTACTTTACAAACTTAGCAACATAACATTCACTAACATTACTAGAATTACACAATAATCAACATTCCATAAAATTCTACCATAAAAATTACGTGGGTATTTAAAGTTTAACATACGTTCTTATTGTATTACGAATTTCAATGACAATAATATGCAGTTTTCTTATCACAGAAATTATTGCAAATAAAATGATTATTGTGAAGTGTTAAAACTTGAACAAAACTTGAACAACTTAGACTTAAATAACAAATTGAAAATATAACAAAAATAGCCTCATCTGAAATATGACTATAAATAAAACAATAAAAATATATTTGCGCGATGAATCAATCTCGGTGTTGAGTCGAATTTAATTAATGCAGATACTGATAACGGCAATTATCGGAGAGTCAACCCACCGGTAATATTGAAAGTAATTAAAAAATAAATTAAAAATAGTCTTTTATCGTTTCGAACTGCAACGTGTAATCACTATTGACTGATATTAAATTATTTTTATGTCTTTTACTGTAATTCGTGTCTATATATTGACACTTTTCGAATGTACGACTATTTCTATCACTTTTGACGCATATTCTTGGCACAAGTATGTCTTTATAAGTTACAATTACAGATCTTTTGATTCTACTTTGAATCTAACATGAATTCAATATGAAACATTCCTAATTTGCCAAAATTCATTGAATGAAAGTGCATTGATTAAATGCGACGAACAATTCAAACTTTTCATTCAGGTTTTTTAAGTTTTTCAAGATCTTTCGGTTTGAAATAGTATGCAGCAGCTAGAACAGAACTGCTGAGGAACGTATTAACCGTGAAGTTTAGCAGCAAAGTTGTATCGGCCGAGTCGATCAAAATCGTGAAGATTCGTGCTGAAAATGATAAAATTATTATAGTCATACAATAGAATAATAGTAAAAGTACTTACTGAAGTTTGTAAATGCTGATATACTCCAGGTGAGTAAACTAATTGATTCAGATTCCTTTGTTTTGAGGATTTCAAACAGTTGGACAACTTTTGCAGAGGCTCCAATTGGGGTACACATTGGCTGTAAATAAACATGTAATATTAATAAAACAAAATATTAAATAAATAAGTTGAACTTACAACAAGGAATATCAATAATTCTCTGGGTAAAATTCCTGATAAGAAACCAGCAGCAAAACAGAAGTATATGCAGGCTCCAACTGAACTTGCCATATTAAAACTTCCATTGTAGTATAAGACAAATAATATTAAAACCATTTGCTGGGCCAAGATGATAGGATACTCCATGTAAGATAATAATGCATAGCCATGGCGGTAATTGTAGGAGAACATGATTGTGTAACTAAAAATTAACAAATATTCATAGTAAATAATTTTAATTTTATTTTTAAACTTAGAAAAGTTTATTTTAACGTAAGGAATATGAATCTAATGCGTTTACCTGCATAATTCCATGATAAGTCCAGTCAAATTAATGCCCCTTGCATTTTTAACTCGAACAATGTTGATCACCTGGGGAATCTTTTGAATAAAACAAGTTGCGATGGTGATGACGCTCAAAAAATCCGAAATAGCCTCGAGTACCATCAGTCTTGCTTCGTAAGACATTTTTACTCCTCCAATTTGTTGCTTTGACTAGATTATTCTTGATATATCTTTATTAAGTTTTTTCAGGCCACTTCAGTATCTTCTGCTGCTTTCAGGTTCTAACCTTAAAACTTCGGTGTTCCTTTGTACTACAAATCGCAAACTGCCGCAAATAATTATCGAGTTTTTATTTATAAACTTTCAGAATAGGTGTTCGTATAAAAATAAAAGTAGTACTGTGTATCGCAGAGCAAACTGGGATCTGAGTTCGGCAGCGCGGGTTTGAACGATCGAGGTTTAAAGTTTATGTAACGCTTTTTTTTTCTGTTTTACGTAGATACTCGTTTTTATGTAATGTTGTTTTTTGGGCATTGACCATAATGATGCGAATTATTACCATTAACATTTGTTGTTAATTTCGAGTTTAAGCATAGTTAATTACACGAAATCTAAAACGCTGAAATGTTTTAGCGCATAAAATGCGTAAAAAGTTGACTTCCGCTGTGATTGCTTATACAAAGCGACTTAAGAATTTAAACTATTTATTACAGTTATAATTTGCATTATAAAAATAATTATATGTATTACAAAAATATGTTTATGTCTAGAATATTTTAAAATTACGTGATTTTTAACTTAATAACTGAAATAATACTTATTTTCGAATATAAATACCTTTTCAACACTTGGTGTAACAACAAAATGACTCAGCAGTGCAAAAAACAATTCAATTAAAATTCAACAAACCATTATTCCATACTAAAATAATATAATTATGTTTAAAAAAATTTAAAATTTCTAACAAATAGCCAACTTAAAACAAACTTACGAAAGTCCCTATGAATTAGAACTGCGTAGTTACACAAGAGCGCATGCGCTATGCGCCATGCATGTGTTCCTGCTGGAATGTTTACTGTGACAGTGATGTTTACATCCATCTGCTCCTAGTGTTCTGATTTCGCCTCGATTTCTTTGTCTGCTGTGGTAGGAGTGCGTGAACCTTTGACTCCAATCAGTATTAAATAAACATCGGTAGAGTTACGAGTGTAAGCATTATCGCGACTTTCCTTTAAACCAATATATGCAAGTTATAAATACAGTTGCAGTGCGAAGTGCAACGGTGAATGCCGTCAACGGTGCAGGCGCAGTCGATTGCAGACATTTACATCATAGCATCGAAGCAGAAACGTCGTTCGTCATCTGTGTTATTGTTTTGTTAGCTATGGCGTCGTAGGCCTGCTTCTTGCAGCTCGAAAATTACCTCTAATCGGCGCAGAAAATTTCCGCGGTGATAATGTATCCGAAGTCGCGTGATCTGGAAATCGTCTACAATCTGTTATGGCGCAGCAGGCCGCATCAGAGCGACGACAGGGCGAATATCGTCGGAATGTACGACATTCCGTCGACGACATTGAATTGGGAGACATTTAAATCGTATTTGGTGAGTCAATCATAAATTATCAATGTGCACATGTCATGCTTGACTCATTATATTTTATTAATTATATGTGTGTATACAGTTGAAAAATTCAGGAAGCAACGCCACTGATATCAAAGTATCCTACATTGATTCGGATGAGAAAGAGATTGCCATCAACAGTCAGAATGATTTTCAACTCGCGTTGTATTCGTTTAGGCGTCGCGCTCGAATCGGGGAAATTATCACTCTTATCGTGGATAAAGTTAACTCGCGCAAACCTATCACACCGTTAATTCAAAGCTCCGATGCTGAGATTCAAACACAAGAATACAAGGATGAAGCTACACAGCCAGCAAGCCTACAGCAGGATGATGATATTCCTCCCAAATGGTTTACTAAGCACATGAAGAAGGTAATAATACTTCATTATTATTTCTTGCATTACAAGTTTACTTTAATTAATTTTTATTTTTATTTGTGATTAGTTTAAGAAGCAAATGATGGAAGATATGAAACAGCAGTTTGCTCTGATAAGTTCAAAGATGCAAAACACATGTCAGCATTCACATCCTTCACGATCCAAGAACGCTCAGCCTGAATCATACAAACGATCCAGAAAGTTTGAGTTCACTAAAGTTTTGGAGTAAGTTAATATCACCAATAAACTTAAATAAAAATAAATTTATATTAATTTTTTTTTTTAAATTTGAATTAAAGTAAGGATATGTGCAAGAAATATGCGTTCAAACTGGATGAACAGCGCCCATCACAGAAAACCAAAGCAAAGAAACTCACCGCGATTAAAGTCTCGAGCGACAGCGACGTCGCCAAAGAATCCAAAGCAAAAGCGGCTCCGAAACCGATGAATTTCTTCTTTACTGATCCTACGCCACCGTTAAACGATGTCATCTTGAATTCATCGAGTGATAAAACGGCTGGTCCGTTGTATACCAATTCGGTGTATCTTCAAAAGTGGGAGGTGACTAATTCGGGGATTAGTGCTTGGGACGAACGCGTAAGTTTTATCTTTAAGTTTAAAACTAAAAACATGATTTACGCTATTTTGAATAATTTTCCTTAGACTGAGTTGCGTTATGCGTGGGGATCGGAAAAACTCCGACCTACGTTCACGATTCTCAAATGTCCGGAACTTCAACCGGGCGAAAAGGGTGAAATTTCCATCTGGTTCCAAATTCCATGTAAGTACATTGTTTTTCTGTGCCAAGGAAAACAAAAATATGAATTTGATTGAAATCAACAGCTACTCCTGGTTCGTATGAATGTTTCTGGCACTTCTATGATTGCGGTCGGCGTTTTGGTCGCTGGATCGGTTGCCAGTTGAATGTTATTGACTATCCGCGACAGCAACAGTCTGCCTATGATACACAACCGCTTCAAATTATGCCACATGCCTGTATCCCAACCGTTGACACTTTACTCACCGCTGCGCAGTTGGATCCAATCGATTTGAGTAACATGGGCATTGAAATTCCTTGCCAGTCACAGGCGCCCGTACAACTTCAACGCGAAGAAAGCAAGGAGAGTGATATCTCGCAAAGTTTAAATGAACTTGTGCTGGTTGAAACGAGCACAAACAATTTGGATTACACATCCAATTGTGAACCAAGTTCAGATTCGGATAATGTCAGTATGCTATCGGGAGCACAAACTCCTCATTCAGGCAGTTCTGATTATGTTCTCATCCCATCACCTGATACTACTACAACCGCTAATACTAATGAAATAGATCGCGTTGATGTTACAGTTTCAAGTAGCCAGGATGTTCTAACCTCAAATCAGTTGCAACAACAAGAGAATGCTTCGAATAATGTTGAAGTTGAGATTCCAATCGCGGATGATGTACAAGTTGCAGGTGAATCAGGAGTAAATGATGCGGTATCGGTTGCGTCAGAGGCTAAATCCGAACATAATACGGATGATGTCGAAGAGGAGTTGCGAGAAATCAAAATGGCGGATGTTGACCCTGAATATTCTGAATACGCGTATATTTACTACAACGGGGAGAAATATCCGTTTCACAAGGATTACTTGCGTGCGGAGTACTTTAACGAGGCAGAAAAATGCACACCATCTTCACACAGTTCAGGTAGTATGAGTATTTCATCGAAGGCTTCCAACGAAGTGGTGCTTGCTGAAGGTGCATCACAGGCTTGTTCACGACAGGCGAGTACCTCGTCACAGGAATCGAAGAGATTGTTTGTATTCCCACGTCATAGTCCTGGCTTTGAGGTGGTTTATCCCGCCGATGATGCTTCAAACAGCGCATCGATTCCGAAAACAGATTCGGCATCGATGTGCAGTTATGAAGGTGAAGAGTATTTTTCAATGAAGGACGGTTTTCAGTTTCCGCCAACAAGCGAGTCGAATTATTATCAGGAGGGGCATTCGAGCCTTCCAGGTCAGGGTGATATTTGTAGAATGCGCATGAGTGAGTCCAAGGAATATGTACCTTCTTCGAACAGGCCGAAAATTGATGAAGTTGCGACGCAACGTTCGGAATCAGTATCATCTGCATCAAGTGCAGAGATGTCACATTTGGCTATGCCACATACGACTGCGACGCCATCTATGACTTACACATCTTCGACTATCAAGATGGCGCCGGAGAGTGGGGATACGCCGCGTATACAATTGAAAGATACGTCGAGGGCGAGAGCATCTGCGACAACCGAAGTACACACACAGAAGTTTAACGGAAGGGTTTATCGTCCCTCGGTGGGACATCCAGGTAAAAGGGAGAATATCATGACTGAGGCAGCTATTATGGCTGGCACTGCCATGGGTAGTGTAAGGAATGTTGTTAATATGGTTTTAAATACAGGGGTAAGATAATTTTCACTTATTTGTAACAAAAATATGACTGTTTTGGACTTTATTGCTGTGTAGAATGGAAAATGGGTGAACGGTCACTGGGTGGCCGAAGGTGAGAACACAAAGCGCGAGAATGGATTGAAAATTCTCGCCGAGATGGGCTTCTTGAATCGAGACCTCAACGCCACACTGCTGGCGCGGTACAACGACGATGTACACAGGGTGATTTCAGAATTGGTGCAGTAAGTCAACAATGACCTTTAAATTGCAAATATTTGTGTTGTCAGCTGCCTGGCTGAACATAACTAAATCTCAATGTAGGCGTCTCGAGATTAATTAACTTAAAAAGTAATTAGAATGGGTTTTGATTTGTCTATAAACTTCGCTTACACGTTGATATGCTCCTAGTGATATAGATTTATTTTATTTTTTGATGATCTTAAAGTTTACGCAAGCTGGAAGAAATTATCTAGGATACGCGTTTGGTTTACTGTCTGTGGTTTTTATCTTTTGCATATTGCATATATCTATGTAATCACATACACAGAAGAAATAAATATAAATATATATTAGATATTCACCAATACACGGAAGACGCTCGATGGTTTTTTTAAAGTAATTTATTCATAAATTATTATCATCTACGTATTCATCATTTGTTTGTACATTTATGCATAAATCATTGCGTAGCATGGCGTCTAGAAAGCGCTCCAATATTAATAACCGTTCTAACCATAAAATGTGTCCGAAAATATATTCTCGCGTTCATCGTAAAAATAGTTTTCTATTAAAATTTGTAATTTACCGATTTAGAAGCGTCGCCATTCCCGAAAACTTTCCGCCTACTTTCTTTATCAGTTTCGCTTCGATGGCGGCGTGGATTTTCGCCACGAAATTCTCCAGCTCGTTATCGTCGTACGTATACATTAATTTAAGATTCTCCAATTCGATACGCTTTTCTTGAATGTTTTCGATCGCATGCTCCAGGCAATAGTAACCGTTATCTGGACTATCACAAATCTAAAATTTAAATCATTAACATCATATTTTAACATTTAAATGTTAAATAATTTACCATTGTACAATACAAATTCCACCTGCAGTCCTCACAGATATACTCAGTGTCCGTGTCCTGCATCTTCTTCTTGCGCTTCGCGTCCAATAAAGGCAACCTTTCAGTCTTCTTGATGCCCATTTCCTTAATCTTAGCTCGCTCTTTCTTTTCGCGTTCGATCATCCGCTCAATTGGGGAATAATCCTTTTAGAACCTTAACATCACTTCTTGGATCCTGTGCCATACTTAACAATAACCTTTCGTAGGAAAACATTGACGGCTCGCAACTATTCCGTAACTCCAGGAATACTTTATCAGCACAGGATAACCAATCAGGTGGTGCCCAGAACACACTCTCCGAGACTACATAACCCGCGCAGATATTCGAAGTAAATGCTTTTGGGAAAACAACAACAAATTGTCCTGGTTCCTGCAGGGTCTTAGTTAAAGATACTCCATGATCTACCAGGGTAGATGGTGGAACCATTACTGTATCGGTTGGTAGCCATAGGCTTTTATTCAAACAGTAATGCGGAACTAGTTTGACCATTGTTTCGTGGAACTTGTCACTCATCGAGTCCGGTATACCATACCAGATCTTATTCGCTCCTGTGTGTAAGTATTCAATCCACGGTAGACTATGCGGGTCTCTGTACCAGCAACATCCAGCGTACAGCATTCCCACATGAAGTGTAGGTACTGTTAAACCCATTACCGGCCCCATTGATCTCAATATAGACCCGCTGTTATTGGTTAAGACTTTTAAATTCCACGCGTGTCTCGCGAAAGGACTGTTTTTGGAAACTGCAAAGCCATAACCAAAGTTTCCCGAGTCTATGGATCCAGAATGCACGCAAATGTGATGCTGACGCTCCACAACATGCTTCCAGAATTCTTCCTCGACTTCTTGCGCTGTTGGCTCGCCTTCTTTGAACCACATCGCCATTGTATTGCGGGCAATGCGATAGAATGCGCTGAGTGCCATACTGCGCCCTTTAACAATGCATTCAATATCGGCTTCACTTTCGGACTCTTCTTCATCTTCCTCGTCTTCTTCATCTTCGGGCTCAGGCTCATCCAGGATCTGGGTGCCATTTTTAGCTTTTTCAAGCATTTTTGCTTCACGCTTCGCCCAATCGGCTTCGACTTGCGCGAATAATTTTTCTCTTTCGTCTAATAAATTTAGTAATGATAAACTTTTATTTTTAAAGATGATTTATATTACTTACCAGGTGATAATGTGTCATAGGGTAGGAGATATTTACAATACATGTCGTCAAGCTTTGTGACGCGATCTTGAGCAGATTTGGGAATCTTCATTAGTTCCGATACGCGCGGCCATTTTTTCTTTTCGATTACCTCTTTCAGTCCACCGAGGATTTGCACAGTTTGATAAAGTTTCGGTAAATCTACTTCAATCCCTCCAATCTAAAAATATCAGATTAAATTATTATTATTTCTTATTTTGTTTTAGGAATAACTTACCCATGGTGGATGTTTTAAGCTAATACTCTGCGTAGCCAAATATTTCCGAATGGCAACCAATTCCCGAAAGTTAGGCCCCCATCTATGCATCATCTTATGCACATACTGATTATAAGCAGTAAACCGCATCTCATCCAACACTTTACATTCAGGTTTGAAATTTCCCGGCGGAACAATCCTGCATACACCAAACCGCTCCGCCTTTTCTCGGATTTTCTCAATGTACTCTAACGGATCCACAAACTCTTTTCCGTTGGATGAAACACCGGCGCCTCAACAATCTTCGCATCATTCAACATATTCGGAAAGTCTGTATCGTTTACCGGTTTGTACAAATCCTCATTAACTTGTTTTGCTCTTTTATTGACTAATTTCGCTGATGAAGATGAGCTTGCACTCGGCGAGCTGGGGACTTTATATTTAAAATCACCCGAATCTGATGTTTCACTCATACTACAACATGGCTGTTTGGATCTCTCCGTCTTCTTAAACATATTTGGACTAGATGGTGGGAACATTGGTGTCGATTGCAAGTTTAGACTTCCAGAAGAATTGTGTCGCACTAGTTTTGCGCTCATTACAACTTTCTGGTTGTTCGATTCGGTGCCCATCTTTATAGCAACGCCTTGAATATTACTACCAGCCGCACCTTTGGATCCCGGCTGGAAGGGTAAATAAAACATGTGCTCATTGTCACCCTGACCTGCAGGTTCATTGTCTGTGGATTCGAGATTTACTTGGACTGTAATTGGTCCACTGGTATTCGATTCATCCGTTAACATAAGTGAAACTTCTTTTGTTTTATTCCCCACTGCAGATGTAGTCGGCACTGACGCCATATTGGAAGTTGTCGCCATTGTCGTAGGCAAACGGAACTTTTTCTGTTCGGTTTCCAGGCGATCAAGACCCAAACCTAATCCTAAATTTAATCGATTAATAGGATTAGGATCGTCTTCTGATCTGCTCGTGGCTGTACTACTGGGTCTTCTTGATGGTCTTCGAAACGGTGTGCTTACTGAATCTTCATTATCAGCTTCGAAAGCATACACACTGCTTTCGTTACACGCTGAGAATGCATTGGAGTTCTTTGAGATTTGTTCTGCTTTACGGAAAATAGTCTTCTTTTCATTTGATAAAGGTTTCTGGGAACTAGTAGTCGATTTTTCTGGTGTAGTATGCACGGAGGAAATTAAAATCGGCGCAGTTTTCGTTATTTCTTCTTTGAGTAACGAATTTTTCAAATGTTCCATGTTGAGTGTGCTTAAGTTGTTATCAAGTGAAGTTTCCGTTGGTATACGCTCGCCGAACTTTAGCATTTCATCATTTTCAGCTTTGATTACCATAACACCGGCCATTGCACTGTCGTTAAGCCATTTTTCGATTTGTTCATTAGACATATTAACTTTTCCTTTTCCAAATCTGAAAATATTAACCATAGCTTAGAAGTGTACTTGGTTGCATATCATT
The DNA here is from genome assembly GCF_025399875.1 of Dalotia coriaria. NCBI lineage: Eukaryota > Metazoa > Arthropoda > Insecta > Coleoptera > Staphylinidae > Dalotia > Dalotia coriaria. Next base: position 3,938,339 of record NW_027045448.1, read on the forward strand.
TACCATAAACTAACAAACTAATATTTTGTTTATATATAACCAAAGAGTGTAGCGTGTACAACAAGCAATTAAACTACATGGTGTGTTCGGTAACTAATTTATTAACTAAAACATAAGTGTCGTGACATACCTTTTACCAATATCTTTTGAAGAAAGCAGGACTTCTTGTGCAGCAGCTGGAACTTCAGTCTTTGCAACTTTCTTCTTCATCAATGGTCTCTCATTCTTGAAGAACTTCTCCTCTTCATCGGAAGTAGAAAATAAAGGTAAGTAATTCTGCGGCCGCTTTGCACACTCTCTCTTTTGTTTTACTGTGCTTTCTGCTTCACTCTTAGACTTTTCATTTTCAGAAGCTTTCTGTGTAAGTTTCACCAGTGGTTCTTCATCCGATTCACTGAAACTGAATGTATCATCCAATTTCTTGGTCTTTTTCTTTGTCATTGTCTTCTTGGGTACAGCCTGCACAGTTTCAGCTGCATCTAGCTTTTGCTTCTTTAACTTTTTAAGAATTAGTTTCTCAGAGTCAGAATCTGAAAAGTTTGCAGATGAATTCTTCGTTGGTGATCCTTGTTGATTTTTTGGAGATACTAAACTTTTTGATGACGTTTTATCAAGTAATTCTGGTTTGGATTTGGTTGTTTCCGTTTCTGATTCGCAATCTTTACGCTTCTTGTCTAATTTATCAATTTTTTCGGTTTTGTCTACTTTTGCAGGAGAATTTGCTGCTTTCTTGGCTGTTGTTTTCATTTTTGCTTTTAATTTTAGTTCGTTTTCTCTCTGCTCCATTTTGCGAACGTTTGGTAGCTCCGGAAAACTATCGATAGACATATTATCAACATCATCATCGTTCACCAACTTTCTACCTAGGATTTCCATGTAAATTGCGGCTGCTAACTTTGTTTTGCGCGCTGGCCTCTCTCGAATCGTCGAAGTTTCAGTTTTCTTTTCAACTTTATCACAAGTTTCGTTAGATTTGTCACTTACTTTCTTTGCTGTAGGTGTTTTATCTACTTTTTCACACAATGTTTTGTCTTGTTTCTCTTGTTTTTCCTTTTTCTCTACTTTATCAACCTTTTTGTTAAATTTGGGACTTAAAGGTTTGTCTACTTTTTCAGCTTTTTCCACTTTATCACATTTTTCTGTTAATTTTTCAATTTGCTTTATTTCCGGCACTGGTTTAAATGGAGCTATTTCTTCAATAACGATTCCTTTACCAACAATAAATTTATTATTTTCAATTATTGGTAGTATTGGTATTTTGGAAATGTCCGTTTTATCAATATCCAATTTTTCTTTCTCTTTGGGTTCCTTAGCTTTCACATTTTTCGTCAATTTGTCATCATTATTCTTTTTGTTGGTCACTTTTTCAGGCTTCTCTTGAATACTGCTATTTTCTTGTTTTTGTATACTTTTATTAGATTTGTTTACACTACTAACTGTTTTATTCTCTGTGTCATTCTTTGTTTCTGACACAGGACTTTTCACATTCACGGTTTGATCAGCTTTTTTTGCGGGTGTCTTCTTTAAAATTGGTGATTCCTTAGGTTTTTCATCATCGGTGACTTTCTTGGTGTCTTTTGTTTTCTTTTCAGTTTTCTTCACCTTTTTCTCCGGAGTTTCTTCCTTTTTAGATTTTTCATCAGGTGTATTTTTCTCACTTTTGTTAGTTGATTTTTTATTTGCTTCATCTTTGTCTTCAATCTTTTCCTTTTTCACTTTTGTTTCAGGTAACTTTTTAGTTTTTTCTTCCGTTTTCTTATTTGCTTCAATTTTCTTTATTACTTTTGGTTTATCCTCTTCAACTTTAACTTTACCTTTGATAATTCTCTTAGTTTTTGCATCCTTCTTAAGAGAATTTAATATTTCCTGCTTTTTTCGTACATTTTCTCGGGTATTGGCTCCCGGCGACTCTTTCGCTTCAACTTTCACATCAGCCTTAGTGTCACTCTTCTCTGATTTCTCAACTTTATCCTTAGTCTTAGTCTGCACTTTCTTTGCAATTGTTTTTGTTTTGATCTGCACTTTTCTAGTTAAAATTCTTCGCTTAGGCACGTTCAGTTCAGTTTTTCCTTGCAAAATTTTCCTTCTTAGTTGACTTCTCAACCTTGGAGAGGTTGGCGACCCTTTTAGATTCTGTTGCCGTATTAAGATGCGCTTATTTTGTAGAATATTCGACCGCGTCACCCTTAAATTTTGATTTTTCCTCTCTGGCAATTTCTTCTGGGGCGGTGTTTCCTCCTGAGATTCTTCTGAATTATCTGTGGAATATTCCTCATCATCTTCATCCTCTTCATCTTCTTGGTTCTCTTCTTCTTCTTCAACTTCTTCCTCTTCCAATTCGTCAACTGCTTTTATTGAATTCTTATTTTTTAAATTTTCTTTGATGTTTCCCTTTGTGTTGGCGATTTTTTTAATTTCTCGTTTAACCACACGATTCCTGAGATTCCTCAGCGTCATCTTTTGTTTAATGTTTGCGGTGCTGTTAGTTTGCTGAATACTCGACCTTCTTGTTGTGACTTTGACATGTTTCGTTGCGACTACAGTGATTTTAGTTTTCTGCGCGACATTCTTCTTTGTAACCGGCTCCGCTTTGGTGATGCTCCGTGTTGTTCGCACCACAGTTTTATTCGTGTGAACTTTTTCTGATAGTTTACTAATTGTTATGGCTCGGATTTTTGCCATCTTTTGCTCCTGATATTTCCTCCTCAGTGCTTGTAATGCCAATGCATGCCGACGCTTCTTATCCATGTGTCTTGAAACCACAACAGGATCGGCGCGCTTCCTTACTCCGAAAGCAATGAACGGTTTATCACCCTGAGCTTTACCAATGTTTGCCGGCAGAATAACGCCATTTTTGCTCGATCCAGGCGATTCCGAAATCGGCGGTGGACCCTCAGTCATTGCAGCATTATTAAAAAAGCTCAAGCTCTGAGGCAATGCAGGTGTGCCGCGAAAACATAAAAAGGTCAAGAAGTCTTCAGTATTGGGTCTCTTCATTGGTAGCAACTCAATAGGCTCTGGCATCACTTTTTCCTGGATTTCAATCTCTGTCACAGGAGTGAGTACTGGTGAATTTATGTTTGAGGTTTGGGCAAATTTCCTTTGTGCTTGGACTTTTGTCCTAAAAATAGAATAGAGAAAATACAACGTAAAATTGGAAACAAAAGTAGTGCGTAAAAGCGATGTTACCTTTTCGGGCTATCGTCCAGTATAAAACTGGACGACCTATTATCTTTGCGTTTTCGGTTGAAGACCATTTTAAAAAGTCGCACATAACCTCCACGCACTAAAAACCCAAAGAAGCTCGCCGAAAGCTTCGTCTAAACACGCAAAACAAAACACGCACGACAGGTGCACTCTTGTTTAAATTACAACGCACATGGTTAAGGGCTCAGTTGTTAATTAAAGTCTACATTTGATGAGGGTAAACAGTTTTAACACCTGCGTCGCTTTTTTTTCTTGTTTACAAGCGCAAAGCGCTCCAAAAGCTGCTGTTAACTAATGTCAGGTAGGCAACTAATCATACTTGAAAGCACGAAAGCTTACAGTGCACTTGGGGATATCTAGGGATATTACCAACTTTATCAATGCGCAATTTTTATTTTTTACGCACTAGTATAAATTTTGCAAAGATTAAAATCTAAGTACAAAACAACTGGGTACTGTTAAAAAAATCGTATATTAATAGAAACGCAAATATATCTTTGTAAATAAAATAGTTTATTTAGATTTCAGTTTGTGTTACAATATACTTAGTGGTGACATTTTTCGCCTAATTATAATAATAATATATAATTATATATAATAACTATAAAATAATAGTTCGAAAAATGCCAAAAATGCGAAACATGTTTCAGTAACGTATAATGTAACACAACACGAAATTAAAATGGAAATAAATAAAATAGTTTACTATAGTTTCTTTAAAATTTACGTCCAAAATTAAATAACACTTATTAAATAATATATTTATCAGAAGGAACTAAACACGGAATGTATAAAATTGTTATGCGCATACCGTGCGCCCATAAAAATGGTAGTAATGTATGAAAAATCGACGAAAACAAGTCACGTTGAAACTGCATTAACCGTACAAAATATGCCGCTTATCGCTGTAAATCCGAACAAATACGTGCGCGATTGTGCATATTCATGTGATTAAGAAACATTTCGTCTGATACAATTGCGAAACTCGTTCGTAACTGTTAAGTACATACATACATTTGAGCATACGTCACACACAGTAAAAAAGACGCACGAATTGCCCGAAAATGGTTTAAGTGCACATAAAAATTCCAAAATATCTAGATACATATTGGACCTCTTGTGTCATAACTTATGATAGATTGCGACATCAGATGCCGGACTAGGGAACGTCGAACACGCCAATTGGGCCAAGTGATTATTTGATTGTTTTTTTTGTGTTGTTTTTAGAATGGCACTCGTATTGATCGAGATCATCGAGATCAAGCGAACTGTTCGATTCGTAGTTCTTTTGAGGTTAGTAAGTTGGGTTAGGATTGGTGTCATCACCTATCGTGTCGATTGAGGATATTGAAGATCTCCTGCGAGTCTTGTTCCTCTTCGCTTTCGCTTGTCAGGTGCATTTGCTCGATTTCTTGTTCTTCCAGCAATGACTTGCCCACGCCGAAGTCGTAACTATCGGACTCATCAAATTCATATGTGCGCGTATGCGCCTGCAGCACACTGATTTTATGTACCACGTGAATGATGATTCCGCCAATACAGAAGATTAGACCGACTACATTTATCGCCGAAAATTTGTCGCCAGTAAGGAAGGCTAGGAACAGCATGAATAATTCCTAAAACAAATGTTTCTCGTTATCAGCTGTTTATGAATAATTGCACACTCTGATAATAACCAGTATTTTAAACATTTGCAATAAATGTACATACCTTGAATATTCCTGCGATCGATAAAGTTAAGCTGGAAGTATAACTGACTACCATCACTTCGGAAAATTCCATCAGGAACGCAATGAACGCTCCGGCGAGAATTTTAAAAATCAACCAACTCATCTCGTTTGAATCATCATCGGCGAGTTTACCAAATTCTTCCACGACTTTCGAGCCTTCCATTACCACCATGAACGGCAACACCGATATGATCATAAAGCCTTGCATGTGATAAATCATATCAATGGGACTTTTCATGCCCAATTTCGACTTTTGCATGAGCATCTGAACGCACGTCCATCGCACGCCGCTGCTTATTGATGCAATTAACACCAGGATAAAACCGAGGAGATTAAATTCGCTCGCTTTGTACGTCACAAGGCACAAGCCGAACGAAATCATCGTGACAATCGTCGCCAGACTCCAGGATTTCTTCTCCAGTTTGAATAGAATTGCAAAGACTAGAATAAAGATGATAGTGGTTGATTTTGCCATTGTATACAATGACACAGTGATCAGTTCAAGGCCCCAGTTGGAGAAACCGATGTCGATGCCGCTGAAAACGCCGGCGGGCGCGATCGCGAGCAAATATTCCTTCCATGTCAGGTTGAGTCGTTGCCGACCGAATTTTAAAGCTATTACACTACGGATGATCACAGCCAGAATCAGTTTCACAATCATATGAATGCAAACTGTGAAGAGTGGACTTTTAAAAGACTAAAAATTAAGAACATAATATTTATTCAATACAATAATTATCTTTCAAGTTGTTTACCTTGTAAAGCCATCTTTGATAAAATGTGAGTCCTATTGATGGGGCAAAATAGATGCCAATGAGGACTGCAGTGTAGAAAGACCGCCATAGGCATGCGGAGGTAAATATCCTTCGTGGGGGTGTGTCGCCGCCGCCGGCAGGGCCAAAGAGATCCTTCGGCTCGATGTCGACGTCGACTTTTTGATATTTCTGGTGGCGGCGTCCTAACATATTGTTGCAATTGTTGCGCGCTTTAGTGTTGGCATTATTCACTCATTCGGCGAGTGTTGCTGTCGTGGTTTTTGTTTCCGTCTTTCCGCTCAGCTGGCTTCGCCTCGACCGTGACAACGAACGCGCGCGGCGGTTAAACCCACCGAGCAAAAGGTGAACGTGGAGTCGTGGAATTTTGAGTGCGCCAACAATGCGACTAGGAGGTACAGCGATAACATATGGAAATACAATGTATGCGAAGTAAACACTGTGGCAGTAGCGGGAACATTGATTACAATGTGTGTCTTGATGTCTATAACCGCAAAATTTGATAGGAAACAACCAAGATGATAATTATATTTAATTGATTAAGACAATAAACGTAATGTGTTGTGTCGTATTGTTGCAAATCTTATTTTGCTATTACTAAGTTTATAATACAGGTTTTAATATGTGTTTCTGAATTGCCCCGGACATGTTGTATATTGTGAGTTGTTATTTCTCCTACGGCGCTTGCGTAGCATAAATACAAAATACAACAATCTTTGTTTTCCTAACCGCTTCAAACCTTTCAAATCTAATTTTCAATTTCCAAACATGTCACACGAAAATCTCTAAAAATACAAATTCGCTCATCGTATTCTTCTTTGATGTACTTTTTCTAAGCCATTAATGTGAGTATGAAAACATTCTGGAGAGAAATAACCTAACCATAATTAATTTCGGAACATTTTAGATGATTTCACCAAGAAAACAAGATCATGAAGATGATAAAGAATTAAGTCTTTCTCCTGTCCTCACAAGAAAACGCTTCTCGAGAAAACATGTGAATCGTAAGTTTTACAAACCTTCTACTTCGCCAGATGCAAAGCCAAATATACCATCACCCACAAAGTCTCCTAATTCATATATACCAGTGCCTGTTAAAGATTACATTAAAAATGCAGTACATTCAGTTAATATTCATCATTCAGATGAGCACAGTACAAGTTGCAGCAGTTTGACAAACTTTAAGCAACAGGTGATTAAAAATTGTGCTATATCAAGTGTGTTATCACCTAATAAAAGCCCTATAATAGTGAATAATCAAGTTTCAATATCAGAAGGCTCAATTAAAAATAAAAAGAGTTCTCCTAAACACATATTTCAAGAGTGTTCACAAAATAAAGTAAAATGTGCCTCTGGAGGATTTGGAGATATGTCTGAAGATGAATTTCATCAGTTTCATAGTAAACATTTGTTAAACATTCCTAGAAAAGTATTGGATATGCTTTATGAGAATAGCAAGTTTGCAGAAGGCAGTAAAACAACTGTAGAATCTGATACATCACCTTGCCTGTCACCATCCAGCAAAGAATCGATATCTAGTCCGCGGAATATTTCCAAAAGGCCTATCCAAACATTACCACAGTGCATTAAAGAAGAGGATACTGATAAAGAAGCTTGCAGTCAACCAAACTATAATGATAGTACCGATGAATCGGTTGCACATGTACCGCAATACCAGTTTATTCCAACAAATAATTGTAAAAACAAAGTGAAAAGTTCGTTTCTAACTAAAAATGTATTTGATAATTCACAAGTTGATGAGCATATTGAAACAGAAAAAAGAAATTTTAGTTTGTCACCTGATTTACAGCGTGTGATTCGAACGTGGACCGAAGATGAAAAGATAATCGCTAACACCAATCCTGAAAGAGCGCAGCGTGACGTCAGCGGAAACTTGTTTGGTAACCATAGCAACGACTACAGTAACCATGGGAACGCCAAACAACGGAGTGAAATCCCGTTGCTTGGTTTCTCCTCCGAAGAAATTGAATTAATCGAGAAGAAGTACCAAAGGTGTAAAGAATATTTAAATTCAATGGGTAATAAGAAGAATAAACTTAAACGACCAAGCGTCAAGAAAGTAGTGCAACATACAAAACCAACACAAGGTAATAAACATGTATTAAATGAGAATAGTATAATGGCGGTTTCATCTCCTGTAAATCAAACCAAACTCAAATCACAAAATGACATCGTTATTAATGGCGTCGAAGTTGAGAAAAAAGATGATTCTATTGCGCTGGCTGCTAACAATCGGGTACAGATTTGTATAGGTAATAATCGAATTCAAATTAATATCAAAGCCGATAAAAAACCGACATCTTCTGAAACATCTAATGTACCTAATAAGCAAGATAGTCAGTCGACGGGTAAATCCATTGAAATGCCTTCTGCAAACTCTGGAGATATAAAGAGTCATGGTTTCTGGAGTGGTAGCATCGACGATTGTAAACACAATGATAAACTACCAAATACTCTAAACAAGATTGAGAAACTTGTTGCTTCGATGCGTTCACCGTGTGTTGCGAAAAGTTCAGCATCAAATAATTCAATCATCAACGGGATTACCGAACTTTCCAGTAGTGGTTTTAAGTCAGGATCAGGACAGGCTCTATGCAAGACGGAACCTCTTGAAGAAAGCAGTAAATATAGCGGAGTAATTAACAAGAGTATTTCTTTCGATGCAGCCTGCGGGTTTCAATCAGGTGGTGGAAAACCAATAAAGTTAAATGCAAGTTTATTAAACAAGGCTTCAAAAATGTTTGATGACTTGAATGGTTCTTCTACTTCTGGTAGTGGAACAACAACGAGGGGAGAAGGTTTGACAAGCACTACTGGGAGCACCTCACCCACCACTCGATTTTCTGCTGATGTTACAAATACTTCTTCAGACGAATATAAAGCTTTTGAAAGGAAGGCGTCTCCAGTTAAAGAGAGAAAAATTTTAAAGGCAAAGTCATTGTTGGGTAAGCATCGTCGTGAAAATGAATGCGGCGGTGGCAAGGAAAATATTAGAAAGACATTATTCAGTGATAACTTTGAGGGTTCTAAAAATGTTGCTGAAATTGTGCAGTTCGGTAATGTCCAAACATTTAATTTTGACTTTAACGCTGGGTTTTCGAGCGCGTCGGGTAAGAAAATAAATTTATCCCCGGACAAGCTGAAGAAAGCTTCAGAAAAATTTCAAGATTTGGATTTTGCGAGTCCTAAACAAGGAAATAATACAAATTGTGGCGGTTTCTCCAGCGCTGCGGGTAAAAAAATAGAAGTGGACCATGAAAAAATTGCAAGAGCTACAGCAAAATATCATTTTTTAGATTTTGAGAGTGCTCAACAAAAGTACGGTTTAAAAGTTGAGTCTAAATATCCAGAAATGAACACCAGCGCTGTACAAACGGGAAGTATGAAAAACTGTAATGCGTTTGGTGGTTTTTCTAGCGCATCCGGAAAACAGATTGAAGTGGATGCAGAAAAGCTTCAAAATGCTACTTCCACATATCAAAACTTAGGCATTGATTTTGAATCTCCGCAAATTCAAGTACCTCCGACAAGAAATATAGGCGGTGGATTTTCAAGTGCCTCGGGCAAGAAAATAACAGTTGATCCTGAAAAAATAAAATCGTTTGCCGATAAATTTTACGAGAATTCTGACGTGCCTAGTACATCATCAACTAAAACAGCTCCCGAATTAATTCAAGATGTTGTTCAGTCGTATGACAAAGCACTGGAACGTTTGAACTCATCAAAAAAGTTTACATCTTTTGATGTCACTAAAACACCAGTTAGGAATGATATAATTGAGAGTAAGAAAGAAAATTCAACACCAATGAAACAAGTTTCAACAAGTGGTTTAGCCAAGAAACGATTGGGAATGTCAAGAGTAACAAATATAAGTTCGATACCTAAAGAAAAGTTAGAAAAAGCGCGATTACTCTTTGATGAATGCGATAAGGACTTAACAATCACACCTATGAAGAGTTTCTGCAAGACTTCAAGAGTTCACCCGTACAACACTCCTGGACCTGCTGCCAATAATTATTCAACTCCTCTTAGAAATAATAATTTTTTAAATGAAATGAGTACCAATAGAGGAAACGATAAGTTAATGACAAGCACTCCAATGGTTCAAAAGGTTAGTAATAGAAATTTTGATTTAGACTTCACTCCAATTAAAAGTAATGGCGGCAATAAAATTAATAAACGTAGGAGAAAGAGTCTTAATCATGATAATAGCGATGATGACTACGATGGCATATTGTTGTTTTGCGAAAAATCTAAAAGTAATTTTCAAGAATTGCAAAATGATATCGATGCGGAGTATTTACGGCTTAAGCGGAAATTGGAGATCCTCGAAGAACGTAAGAAAGCATTAGAATCTCAACGGTTGGTAGTTGATCAATGTGATCATGAACATAAAAGACCACGACTTGGTATACTTAGCATACGTAAAACGAAACAAAATCGTGTTAAACTTTTGGAGTTACCAGGAATAATCAACCAAAAATCAGATTGCTATACCATTGAGTTTAGAATTCAAGAAATTACTCCGCGCAACGCTGAACAAATTCACTTCTTGTCGTTGGTTAATGATAAACCTGTGGTACATTGCCTGGACGGTGCGAAGGTCATTCCAAATACACATAATACAATCGGCTTGACCGAGATTAACAACGCTTTTCAAGTCATGCCTGGCATTGAACCCAATTTGATTCCCAAAGGGTGGGTTGCCAATCATTACAAGTGGATCGTGTGGAAATTGGCATGTTACGAGAGGAGATTTCCGGATGGTTTAAAGGATTCATTGTCGGTGGATAATATTATGCAACAGTTGAAGTATAGGTATGATCGAGAAATTGATCGGGCAAATCGTCCTGCTATTAGGAGGATTATGGAGAAGGATGACGTTGCTAATAAACGGATGGTTTTATGTATTGCGGACATTATACAAGTACGTTGTTCAAATCTTTTTTTAATGTTTAGTGTATTTGAAAATTACTAATGAAAATTTACAGATTTGTGGTAAAAAAATCGAATTAATATTGACCGATGGATGGTATCCAATTCGGACTAGCATTGATCAGTTGTTAAGCCAACAAATATACAAAGGTAAACTTGTTGTTGGGACGAAGTTGATGATTCAAGGTGCGGAGATTTTGGATTGTGATGATGGGTGTCATCCTCTTGATGTAAGTTTTAATTGTTTTTTCTATCTATTTTTTTAATTCAGTTTTTTTTTTGTTTCTTCAGGCGCCTGATCATGTTAAATTGAAAATCGGCTACAATAACACACGTCGCGCATTGTGGCATCTGCGTCTTGGTTATTATCACATTCCAACCCCATTTCCAATCCATATTCGGTCGATTCAGCCTGATGGTGGATTGGTAGCCTGCGCTAAAGTCTATATTGTGAGAGTTTATCCAATTCGGTATATGGAGGAATTTAAAGGAATGAAAAGTGCGTAGGTTTTATCTTATTTGTATATTGTTGTTTCTAAGTTGTTGAGATGTTAATTTTTTATTAGTTTGGAGAAATGCAAAAGCTGAAGACAAACGTTCATCTGAATTTGAAAGGGAACGCATAAAGGAGCTTGAAAAGATCAAAAGTCAAGTCTATGATGAGTACGAGGCTAGTCTAAAGATGTCATCAATTAAAAAGTTGGATAAAAATCAACTGAAAACAGTAACTTGTCCAAAACAATTGTATCAATTGATTGAGGCATCCAATGATCCAGAAAGTTTTTATGTAAGTTATTTATTTAATGTAGAATTGAAAGTTATTAATTTATACACTTTAGAGTATGTTAAGTTCATCACAAAAATCCTCACTTGTGGAGTATAAACTGAATAATGCATCAGCACGCCAGAAAGAGATCTCTGACCGCATTTCGAAAAAAGTGGAAGAGATGAAATTAGCTCGGCGAGATGTCACACCATTGTTGAAGGTTTTGGTGACGGATGCACTCGAAGATAGTGCAAAGTGTACAGTGTTAAATGTGTGGAGGCCAACAGAAGATCAGATACAGATTTTGCTGGAAGAAAATTGTATTAGTATATATAATGTTGTTATGAAGTAAGTTATTGATCATTACAATTATTTATCACTAATGCTTTATATTTACGCGGAAATTTGTGTGTTGTTGTAGGAGGACCTATGAGCTGAGCACTGTGAGGCGTACCATGTTCCGCCTTCATGATGGAGTTATCAACAAACGATGTCAACGGCAACTGCTACCGATTTCGATGACAACCGATGTTTACTATAAGCCGTTGTTTAATGAATTTGATACCGTCGGAGTTATTGTGGAATTTACAATCGGGGATTATGAGCAGGAGGTTTGGCTGGCAGATTTTGCAGGAAGGTCAGTTACAAGTAGAACAATTTATTATTAAGTGTTAGACTATAACCAAGATTTTAACTTATATTTGTAGATTATTGTATGTGAAAATTGTCGATGGACCCAAAGTGTGCTCATTGCTTGACACAGTAAGTATTGGTCAGTCAATTGGACTGTGCAATCTTGTCATGCATACTCCACACAACGAGTTTGGTCAAGCATTGGCCAATCAGTACAGCTCACTATCACAATTTCCGCAGCAGACGTTTCTACAGCAAGGACTGGAACTCTTTAACTCCCAACTATCGGTAAGCACTAGATATAGATTTAGTAGTAAAATGTGAAAATAGTTTAGATTTTATTATTTTAACGGTAGACAATTACGTCTATTTATTTCTATCAATTGTATCACGTATATGTTATATTTGTATATTGTTTAGGATGTGGGAAAACTTGTTAATGACTGTAAATTGAAGATTGAAACATTGCGCACACTCGTGAATCTCAAACCGATAAACAACTATCAGGATAATTCTGTGCTGCATACGACGAAGCCGCACCTCTTTGATGATTCGTTAGACGAGGACGCAACAATTCCTTCGCGACTCACGATGTTTGACGTTGCGATGTCGCTTATTGACACTGACAAATTTGTTTAGTATAGTTTCTGAAACTTGGTGAAACATACTTTTAAATTCATGTTACCTTCCATGTTATTTAAAACATTGCATATTTTATTTCAGAGTCTATATTATTATTTTGTTTATGTATCTATCTAGTTGAAAAAGTGACTGTTTATGTTATGTTGAAATTTATATATCTAAAAATATTGAAACGATTACAGGACTTTGCCGAATTGGCGATATTGCTTTTAATTGATGATTGTATGTTTTTTTTCTTACTACAGTTGACTGAGAGCATAATCCTTACGGGTACTACACAATATTGTGCGAGCTACCACTGCGATCCCCTCCTGATACCTGATGCTTTCCACCTGCCGTGTCGTTAACGCAGCAGGCAGTTTGTGCCGGGTAATTTATGATGCTGGTCGTCGGTTAAATAACGCAGATTCTGATAATTGATTCTGTTAAGTCGATACGTGATAATTAATCGGTATTAGGTGTTACCAATTATTTCCTTCGGTATACCATGGAATTAGGGTGTTTTCACCAGGGTGGGTGTGTGTGTTATCGCCAGCCGTCGGCAACGTGAATGTGCACATTGTTGTGTTTGTGCTCATGGCTTTTCAGCATTATTCTGGAATGACTGACTTTGGATTGCACTGGTAAGTCTGTAATGATACAAAATTAATTGTCTGGCTTCCCGTGCGGTATGTTAATGACATTCACGTTATGTTTTTGGTGCAGAGACGTTGTGAATTAGCGGGATATGCTATTCTTACCAATTTAGAACGGAGTTTCTGGTTTTTCTGTTTCTAAAACAAAATCACGGGTAAGTAAAAATCAATTTTGGTTTTATCGCTGATGGGTCGAAAACATTTCCAATTACTCTTTAACTTTACGTCGAAAGATGAAACAATAGGATATGACGCAACTGAGGAGGAACAGGCAGAATGCATTTGCCCAGACTGCGACTGTTTTAGTATATCCACTGCAAAGGTGTAATGGATGTGCGTATTTTAAAGCAAGTCTTTACATTCTCGATATGAATAATTGTATATATTTTTTATAATGTTAGTAAATAAAACACAATATAATATTACAATCTCGTTCATATTTCTTTTTGGTATCATCCTCTCTGTCGTTTTAGGTATTGTTGTATTAAGTCACATTGCATATAAGTCTTATGCGCGTGGAGCGTGTGCAACATAGCTAAACTTAGCATGGTGTTATTGTTTTTAATAGGTAGAATAAAGTAAAAACTTAAATAGAAGAATCAAATAACAATAACAAAAACACTCGGTGGTCGAGTGGAGACGTGCACCTGCTGGCATGCTAGCAGACACGGATCGAATCTAAGGTATAGAAGGCATTTTTCTCAAATATAAAAATATCAGGTGTAATTTGGGTTGCATATATGAATTGCAATAAAATATAAGAGAAATTGAAATACAAGTGAAGGCATTATGAGAAGTAAGAAAGTAAGTGGAGAAACGCATAGAAGAAATAGAAGAAGAATGAGGAGTAGAGAGGATAGAAGGAAGAGAAGAAGAGAACAGAAACAGAGTAGAGAAGAGGAGGAGATAGAAATCCACAGGAGTGGATCAGATTTTTAAATTTTTTGGCCCGTGTCGTTAGACAGTAACTGCTTCGATGTGTCCATTGCTCCCGGCCCATCCTACAGCTACGATGTCTCTGCGCTTCATCCCCGGAATTATCAGGCATATCAACAATTTTTATGGTGGGGGATCATCCCCAGAGAGAGGGAACTCCTTATTAGGACATGCTTTTAAGGACTTGTAAAAATATTTTTAATTTTTAAGTCGCCTCAAGAGAGGGGACACTTAAAATATTCTTACAAGTTCCGACCTGTACCTGAAATGAGAGAAGGAGTACACAAATCATACAGGTTACCTTAACAATTTTCATAGAGGGGATCATCCCCTGAGAGAGGGAACTCTTGCTGAAATGATAGAAGACGTACATACGAGTACAAATCAAAGAATACAATATATTTTACTATTTCTTTATTAACAATAGAATAAAAGTTTGGACTTTACAAGTCAACAGAGTATATGTCGCCATATTGAAATAGGATTTTCGACCTGCTAAGCCGCGCACATATAAGCGAGTACCATTTCGTACAGTTTTACAGTGATACAAAAGGGAAATTTAAAGTGCAAACAAAAAACTCTAAACACAATAGACCTGGCTCGTTTTCACTCGACAATCAAGGAAACTAATATACAGGGTGTTACAAAAAGAAAACAACTTTATTTTTGAATATACGTCAACGACAAACTTTCAAACACTACAAATATGACTATCTTTTCACGTAACATAAAGGAAAATTAATATACAGGGTGTTGCATTTATGCATGAATGTCATAGGAAATTATGATGCTGAGTGTCTCAAACAGAAAATTGCAACTTGCAATTGAAAAACAACCAAAACCTACAAGTATAGCTTATGTTCACTCAATGAAAAGGAATGTACAAAGTGTTAGAGAAAGAAAATTCAAAGTTCAAGAAAGGCAAGAACCAAAACCACAAAGACAATATTTTTTTCAAGTAACACCAGGAGATAGGTATAAATAGGCAGGATGTTAAACAAAAAAAACAATTTATAATAAAAGGTAACATTATTTTTTTAATAGTCCCGCTTGAGATGCTAGCCGACGGTCGACGGATTGCCATAAATTTACACTAAGACATGTTAATTGTTAATAAAATACAGATTTGCGATTGATCATCTTGTGTTGTTGGAGAAAACTTGTGACACAACCCGTGTTGGAGACGACAATTTCCTGATTAGTTTTACTTAAATGGAAGCTCCTATATTTGCTAATTGAGAACTAACAAGTTCTATTCCAAAATTGAGTTAAGTATAATTCTACAGGTGAAAAATAATCAGGGAAGGCCGACGGAACCACACGCGAGCACAAATGATCTTACGATGAATCTGCGATTCATGAACATTTAACGCGATTCCTATATATGTCGTTAATTGTTTGTGGAATATACTCGTAAACCGATATACCTAATTATGATCGGACGAAACAGAACTACGAGTAGTTGTGATGAACACGCGCGATTTACCCGGCGTCCGAAATAAAAGTGCAATGTGCCCAGTCTACGGCGACAACACGCGGTCACTATCAGTTTGCGATATGCTTGCTGAACGCGACCCAGGAGATAAGTGGTTTCATTTTGCTTATTGGCTGCACGCAACTCAAAACAATGTTTATTCACGATTACTAATAAAGGCAGGATGTGATGAATAATAAAATAAATAAATATGTTATAAGCAGGGAATACAAAGAAAAACAACTAAATTCTAGAAGAAAATCTAAAATTCCAGGAAGAGATCTTCCTAAACTTCCAAAAAGTCGAAAACGAATTTTTGAATAATGTACGAGAAATTGAACCCAAGCAATGAATTACTTAATTATAACTATCTTACCAAAGCGTTTGACAGCGGAACTCGAAAAGCAATTACAGAAGCAGATTCCGAATATTTCGAATTTTCAATCTGTTTCGTTCTATCGCTTTTATTTAATGAGATAATAACAACTGAAATATTGTGAAACACGAGCCTTATTTTTGTATGGTACCTAATAAAAAATTTCCCATAAATTTATAATTTGCAATTCATTATTTTCTATCACTTTTACTTTACAATATCGCGGTAAATGACGCTTCATAATGTTTAATTCGTCGCAGAAATACAATACATGACAGCCCACATGCTCTCGACAATATGAAAACTTACTTGGCAAGCCACTTGCACCGCAATATGTGTAGCTTAATATCTAGTTCAGTGGTTCCTAACCTTTTCAAGGTCACTACCCCTGTGAACAAGTATGGGAATTGAGTTTACCCCTAGCTAATTTAAAATAGTTAACACCACATAAATTCGAACGAAAATATGCTTATTATATAAGAAATTGCACGATTACGTAACTACTAAAGTAATATATAAATAGCGCCATGCTACCATTTACCGTACTATTATTTTGTTTATTGCTATTTTAATACTATTTCGTGCCATCCCGTGTTACCCCCCTAGAATCTCCGTTTTACCCCTGCGGGGGTAATTACCCCCAGGTTAGGAACCCCTGATCTAGTTGAATATATGTATATTCCATATTGGAGTTAGCACATGCACCGACGGAAACAGTACACAAAACATTAAATTCACATATAAAAATAAATAATTCCATCTTGGAATTGATTCAATGGTCAATTCACTCTAAATATCAGTATTGATCGAATACAGCGCGAATCACTGAATTAATTAATTAAGAACACAGGTAAAGCCAACCACACCGCCCGACGGCTAGAATAAAACTATTTGCCAAATGTCGCCGTTCATGTCAGCAGCGTGCAGAATACCGTTTGTATCAGGTAACGTTGCGCGCAGCAACACACACACAAAACCCAAACACTGATAACACGCACTACAAAAAACGAAAACAAGTCTTGAAATTATGTGTATACAAGCCAAATTCAATAAAATCAAACGTAAATATTAACTAAATAACTCAAAACTTGACGCAATTATCTTCTTTCACTACTTCTGCAATATGTTTTGTTATCTTAAAAGTCATTTACTAATTTTAATAATTAGTTTCATATAAACCATTCGCTTTAAATCTAGAATGTTAAAAGTTAAGTGAAAAGACTCATTGAACTGAATTGCATCTTAAAGTACAACTTTTGCGCTTTTGTAAGCGAAGGAAAAACTAAACAGTTAATTTTGAGATGTATCAGCCGAGAACGCAACTATCATATATATTTGCAACACGCGGCGGAACGCGATAAATCAAAACAATGTAAATACAAACTAATGGAGAACACAGGAATTAAAATGAAAAATATAATTGAATTATATACTTACCAATGCCGAACTCATGGACTCCAAGGCACGGCAAATACTGTAAATAGACAAAGAAATTACACAGCGGAGAAAAACGAACAATCTGTGCTGTTTAGTTAAAAGTTACTTACACTAGCACGATGGGCCATCCTAATGATGAATATTAAATCAACATGGGGGTCGACTATAATCGATTGATGATCGAATATAATGCGAATTTGGAAAGTAGATAACCGGACAAACAATACGAGTCGCGTAAAATATTGGATCAAGCAGATACCGACACGAAACTGGCTGCAAACTGTGCAAGCAACGACGCGACAGTTTATGATAAGAAAGCAATAGATGCGCAAAGCCAGTGCGTCGGCAGGCGACCTTGTTCGCGAATCGCTTTTGCACGTTACCTGCGATCAAAACTAAACTAAGATGCGCCAACATGCGGCGTGAGGGAATCTCATGCATTGCATTCTCGCGGTAAATGCAATAAGAAAGTGAAAGTTGTGTTCGAAACAAACACAATTCTCGTGTCGAATGCTCGCGCTTGCTGATAGCTATAGAAATAAACAATACATGTCTATTTTACAATTTTTGTTAATGCTAGTGCCATCTATAAATAATGCAAAGAGTAGTCCCGGAATTTGGATTAAAAAAATTAATAAAAATTTGAAATCCGAATTATGTAATTCAGATTTCTTATACTGAAAGATTGCCCGATTTTACACAAGTTACGAGTATTTTAGCGATATTTAATTCAATAGAACAAGAGGGATTAAAAATTGAAAAGAACGAATCGCAGATTCTTAATCGACCGACGACGTTAACGATTCAACGATTCTGAAGAAGTTTTCACTTCAAAAGATTAAGTTTACTAAATTAAAAGGATATACAGTGGAATTCCGGTAATCCGACAAACAGTTTGCAGGGCATTGTCGGATTAGCGAATTTGTCGGATTATGGAGTGCTGCCTACGACCCTATACAATCCGGAACTTTTCACAAAAGAGTACCTGGTAATCCGACAAATTACAAATTCAATGAGAAGATTTATTGATTTAAAATTTAGTAAATTAAACAAAAAAAAATAGAAAAATTACGTTTTGCATATTATAAAATTTACGTCATTAATGCTATAAAACTTACAAAAAATATGCAATACAGTAGAATCCGTTTATTATGACTCCGCTTATATTGACCAACCGGTTATTATGACGTACCTACACTACCAAGTTTGGTTTTCATATAAAATTCTGTATAAAAAAAGTCGGATATAATGACTTCGCTTACAGTGACATGTCGCTTATTATGACCCATTTTTAACAGATTATGTCCGGTTATATTGACCAACATGATTCTTTACACCTCCGGTAATGTTCGTTGATACCCGACGACGTTCGACACGTGGCGAACTTTTTATATTTATTGCTACATTTCTTTTATGATTGTCAAATTACTTTTATGTATTTACTATCGGAAAGGCCAAATGCTTAAATAATAAATATAAGCATTCGGGCAGCAGTACCTTGACCACGACTTAATCCGTATTTTCCATTAATCCGAATTTGGCGTGGGTCATTCGACAATCTCAATGCTTTTTAAAAAACAAGAACCGCATTAAGCAATCGTTCAATTCAAATGTTTTGAAACCGAAGAGGCTTTGAAAATCACAAGAAAATTAATTAAATGAAAAAACAAAAGCAGAAAAAAATTACAGATTACTTGAAGTAAAAAATACACTTGTATGTGTTATAATATGCTGATTACGTGCAATTTTGATTTTGATTTAATATGTATGAATATGTACATCTTCTATATATATAAAATTTGCGTGTCACAGTGTTTGTTTCCATACTCCTCCGAAACGGCTTTACCGATTTTTACCAAATTTTATATGCGTATTCAGTAGGTCTGAGAATCGGCTAACATCTATTTTTCATACCCCTAAGTAATAAGGGTTGTTCACCCTTAACTTTTTTTTAAATTTTTGGACAAATTCTTTTGTTTTTATTTTTTTTTTATAATGTGGAATTAAAAAATACATACAACCCTAAATTTTTAGTTTTTTATCACCAACCCCTATTTCTTTATAGCCATTTTAGTAATTTAATCATTTTTCATTCCGCTCAAAGAAAATTTTTATATGCGTATTCAATAGGTCTGAGAATCGGTAACTTCATATCTCTAAGTGATAAGGGTTGTTCACCCTTAATTTTTTTTTAAATTTTGGTCGAAATTTTTTGTTTTTATTTTTTTTTAATGTGGCATTAAAATATACATACAACCCTAAATTTTTGGTTTCTTATCACCAACCCCTATTTTTTATAATAAGTAAGTTACTTTTTGTCTACAATAAAATTTATCTAGAAACTAGAAATAATTTATATGGCAAAACAACGTTTGCCCGGTTAAGTAGTATTTACATAAAAAAGGGATTTCATTTCACAAAACGCTTTGTATGACGTCCGCTTATTATGACGTGTTTGTCAATTCCCTTCGATGTCATTATAACCGGACTCTACTGTAATTTTACATTAGGAAATAAAAGTGTACAAATAAATGTACCTACTAAAATAATTAAAATTATGAATCAATCAATTTTAGAAGAATTAAAATATTCGTAATTTTTTTTGTTTAATTTTAAGTCCAAACTGAGCAATCAGATTTAAAACTATACCCGTCGCCTCGAGCCTCGAGTAGTGGTACGTACAAGTTATAACTTGTTCATTCACGCATTTGCGACCCTTGTTGTCGGATTACAAGAGGTGCAGGATTAAGCCGGGTCCGGATTACCGGGATTCCACTGTACTACATAGCAAATAACAACAAGCGTGAAATGCAATAAATAAATAAGGAAAGAATAATTTTATTATAAATTTACCATTGTCGCACACAACGCAACGAAAATCACGCCGACAGCAGCAGGAGGAAAAATATCCTTGAACATCCGTTACTACCTAGTAAGGGCGAAGGTTGTTTGCACCGAGAGGCACACACGCATGTCGCCACATGTACTACTTTTGCCAATAAACCGAAAACTAAGTGAAAATTCCATCTCGCAGGCAGCGAAACACGTTCGACGCGACGATCAAAACAAATTGGGCAGGTAACACAACCGCACTAGATCACAACACGCGAGTTACTGATACCTGGACATACCTGCATCAAGAACCGCAATCTTGCAGCAATATACGCATGAGTGTTGATTTACACTCACGGAACATGAAATAAAGTTGAAAAATCTTAGAGTTTAACTTGAGGACAAACTGTGTTAAAATCGATATAAACTACATTCTTAAATATGGTTTTATTTTTAATAAAATCATATTAATTTCAAACTACATCAAATTTACAGCGCATTGTAAAATCACAATTATACTAGGCTCAAAATTAATTTGAATGAAAAAGATAAACTCCAGAAAGCAACCGTTTTGCTGAGCAGTTGAATAAACAAAAAGAAAATCCAGTATAAATGAAATAAAGAAGCCCTTCCTCTTAAAACGACAAAAAAGAAAAAGTCGACTTGTTGACCAAAACAATTCATAAAAAATAAAATACCCAATAATTAAAACATAAAACAAATTGAAGCTGAAATGCTTCCTGTTATACAAAGACATTTATTACTTAATATTGTTTTCGATAATTCTGTATAATTATCTTACAATTATAATATAAACAACTATAACTATTTACAATGCAACTTCGTACAAGTTATCCATACAAGTCACCTTCATATTCGTGTGTTTACGACGTCGGTGTGTTGTATCTCATCGGATTTAGTTCAATTTTCAATATTTCTTTCCTTATATATCTTCTCCTCAATCAATCGTCATCATAATCAATAAAATTTCTTTAAATATTTAATAAATACATACCTAATCAATGTATATTTTTATTAATATAGTAATTACCAATCGTAATCATTTAATTAATAATTGTTATTAACAACTCTTATCACAGCGACCATCAGTTTATTACTGAAAATTGCGTGTTTTTTTGTTTCATTATAATATTTGTCTTTTTACGTTCAGAAACACATTCATTCACTTTGAAAAGTTCATGTTGAGTTTACGTTTTTTGTTTGTCAATCAAAGTCAGTAAAACTGATGTGGATACAGAGTGATATTCATAAGTGTATCGCTATTTCTTTCTTTTTGTTATCAAATTTTCGTTTGCTCTGTTCGGATGATACCTACAGAATGAAAATGAAATCATTTTGATTTAATACTTATTCTTGTTACAATGATTTTCGATATTAGTTGAATGAGAAACAAAATGAAAAATTATGTAGCCGTGAAAGCGTGCTTAGAATATTGAGTGGGTCGTGTATTCGCATATGTTGGTGCTTTAAATTAATCAAGTGCAATCAACAAACGCATTTTCTTCTTTTTGTTTTAATGAATTTGTCTTAGATAATTATATTTCGCAAACGTTATCGAAATAATTTGCTATAATGTCAGCCTAATCATCACTATCAATTAGTTATCATATATCGATATTGTAATTTCGCGTGCATATTACATATTTGCTTCATATTAAGAACAGGACGCTTACTGGTGCATCGTCCACGAAATGTGGCCTCGCAGAAGTAAGTTGGACGTACCGTAAAGGAGGGGTGCATTTTGCCGCGTACCTTTAGTGCCTTGGACTAAATCGTAATTTCTTCCACTAGTTACGACAATAACGTGCTATCAAATTTCGTAGTCAAACAGACATTATGTTTTTTACTAGTATCGATCGCTAACAATGCTATTATAGTTAATGATTTTGATGATGATTTTACATGTTAATTATCTAAAATCTCTTTATCGCAAATTACGAACAACTCTTGATTGTTTAAAGTTTCTTAACGATGTCCGACGACTGAAACGAATCGTGCTAATTATGAATGTCTACCTAATTCATCGTTTCGTTTAGGCCTAATATTATTTATTTACTTTCTTACGAAATGTCTCGTTATTTACCTGCTCTATTTAGTGATAGTATTAGAAAGTTATCAAGTAAGGTGATTCAAATTTACAGTGACCATGAAAGAAATTTCAATTTTGAATTTTACTCAATTCTGAACATTAGTTGAGAAATGCAATCAAATGCTTCCATTTTATGAAGCATTACTGAACATCTAAGAGTGCAAGAGAAAGATGTAAGAGTTTAGCAATTGCATAAAGAATCAACCGTATTTTCTTAAATATTGAAAACGCTAATCGATGCAAAATCATTGAATGCTAGTCATAGTTAAATTGGATAATCACGTTTAGCTACCTGTTCACATTATTCCGTTTCAGTTTGGCACGTATCGCGTAAATTTGATTCGTTTGTTAACTATCATTAATCTTGGTCTATGCTTAATTTATAAGTTAACTTGTATATCAAGTAAATGGATTTCCGAGGATTGTTTTGCTGTCAGGTCGATCTACACTTCTAAAGGATTGACACATCGCTTACATGTATGATTTCGGTACAGTGCTACTTAAATGGCTTAACAAATTTCGAGGCTGAAGTTATGTAATGGAGTTTCTTTATAGATGGGGCACTAAGTTCAACTCTATGAAGTATTTTAGTGAATTGTAAGTCAATTTCTATTCACCACAACCACAAGAATTCTTGGTCTACTGTGTTTTCGTACCTTTTGTTTTTGGTGTCTCTTGTCGTTTTATTCAACTAGTAAATGCAACGTAATATGCTAATTTTACGAACTATATTTTACACAATTCATTGGCGAACTTCATAACTATAAGATCGTGAAAAAATATAAGGCAAATAATTATAAAATAAAGAGAGAAAGTAACTTAAAGATAATGGTTTATAGTGTAGATGAGTTTTACAAGTACATAATAAAAATGAACCAAATGAATCATACCAATGTTATGAATTCCTTGTAAACAATTCTAACATTTTAATTAAAAATTAAGAGCACATGAAATCACATGAAATTTTCCGGCATATTATCATAAAATCAAAGTAAACTTAGCAGAAGTTTGCTTGTTGGCAGCACAATGCCAGCTTCAGTCCACCGAATGACTGCAAACATATAAATTTACAGCATTTACAGCCCATAGTTTTTAATTAAGAACTACAATCTGTGACCAGATACATGTTTCGTTTTACTAGTCTTTTATATGACAAATTTACAGTTGAACTACAATTGAAGACTGCAATCAGGCGCCACACAAATCTCTCGTTAACACTGAGTTCAACTACGAATCAATTCAGAAGATACTAGAATCACACACATGGCAGCATACTGATTTCTATTGCAGTGCACAGTGATCCTCTATCGACATTTACCGACTTTTTTGCGTGCCATCATAATGCAGTCTTTCATTTGCTTCATTTAGTGGTTAACATCAATCATATAAATAATAATCATGTTACAAGTAATGCATATTTCATTATCAGTATATCATCATCGTAATTAATAGTATCGACATTCGTCTCCTTGCAACAACTCTTCGTTTTAATATTTTCTTCATATTTTCATTATAATAGTATATTTTATAATTGAGCACCATGGAAGGAATGGATCTATTTTCAAAATTTCATTTTAGGTTTGTTTATCAATGCAATTTCATTATTTGTTAGCCAATTTTTATGTTTGTCAGCTGATCGTTTGCACTTTAGCCCTTTTTTGCATCATCCATTGTTTGCCAGTTCACGCAAAAACTATAAACATAAATCAAAACTTCCGGCTCATGAAGATGAAGAATTTTCTTCGATGCGCTCATTCACGTAATGTTAACTGGTGACTATATGTACGTAATATGAAAGATGAATATGTACAATTGGTACAAAACTCCATTGTAAAATTAGCCCTTAAAAAAAGAGAACGCTCCATTATCATAAAAATTATAATCACTAAACGAATAAGACAATAATTATAAAAAAATAATTATAAGACTTAAAAACATAATAAAATATAATCCGGCATTGATTGCGTACGCGATATGTACGCAGCGATTCACATAATTCTTCATTTATTTAGATAGTAGCTGTACATTGGTGAAGCACGTTCTGGCTGACAGCGTCAGCTCCAGGTAATGTCTTCTATCGCAGACCTATCGCATCCTTGATTCGTTAAACTTATGTTGTTGTAAAAATAGTGTCGTGGGTGGCGACTCCGCAAGAGATGAAGAGCAAGTGTAGCACAGTCAAGCCAGGTCATTGTGTTTTAAGTGTGTTCGGTTGGTATCTTGTAGCATTTTCGTCGGTGTGAAATTTCGTGAAATCATTGCTTACAATAGTTGTTTAGAGTTTATTTAATATAGGTATTGTTCCTGAGTTTGCGTCGCAACTCGCTTTACTTCGGTCGCGGTTTGAAAAACGACATTTCGGTATGTAAGTGCACACCTTCAACACTGAATATTGACACATCTAGAAATAATCAATAAATTAGTAAGTGAAACCAAAAGGTTTTGTTTGTGTAACTATTTTAAATAGAATCTGACATACCGTCCGGGAGTTCGTGTAGTTTCTTAGGTAATCCGGCGAAATACTGATGCTGCATGGCATCGTCAGCACCTATCCGATTCTCAGGGTTCAACTGCAAAAGAGAGGAGGCCATCGCTTCGCCCTGCGCGATGTCGAACAGTCGCGGCCAATAAATGCCCAAGTTCTTAGGTCTATATAGCACTAGTTTATGTGGCTTGTAGCCGGGCAATCGCGTCACACCGTCCCATGTTTCCTCTGTCGGCGTACCAAGCACCTGAACAACACAACAACAATAAATAAAAATCACATCCATACATATTAAAACTAAAGTAATATTACCTTAAATATCTTGTCAAGCTGGTCGTACGTGTCGCGGTTACCGGGGAAAATGGCCATGCCGGTGATCATCTCAACGAAGATACAACCGACGCCCCACATGTCCAGCGACGTCGAGTACTCTGTACTGCCCAGCAATACGTCTGGTGGCCGGTACCAAAGCGTCACCACCTCGTTGGAGTAGGTGTGGCTGGGCACGGACTTGGCTCGGGCAAGACCGAAGTCGGCTAGCTTCAGTTCGCCGATCTCGCTGATCAGCAGATTCTGCGGCTTAACGTCGCGATGCAGGACGCGGCGCGCATGGCAGTATGATAGTCCCCGCAGTAATTGAAAAAGAAACAGTCTGACATTGCGTGGATCCAGGCCTCCGCTATGTCGCTCCAGGTACTGTGATAAGTCTGTATGCTGCATTAGAGAATAAAAAAAAAATCAATTTACCATCTCATTAGGATGCAGATAATTTGATATACTTACAACAAATTCAAACACAAACGTAAGCGTTTCTCGCGTATGTACAATGTCATGTAAAGTGACAATGTTGGCGTGTTTCAGTTCTTTGAGAAGGGAAGCCTCCCGAATGGCCGTGAAGGGAGCACCCTCCTCCTCTTGCAGCCGAATTTCTTTCAATGCTACTACTTGATTTTTTAAACTGTAAACAAACAGAGCGCAAACAAACCCAATTAGAATCCTGGCTGGCGTTGCGCTTGTTGCCAACGAGCGCACCCTTTCGAAAGGGTGAGCGCGCGCGCAATAATCGCTTCGCTAATCTGCTAATTATAACAGCGAGCGAGGAAAATTAATGGGGGTGGCATACGTACTTGCTAAAACCCTTATAAACAGTTGCGTACGATCCCTCGCCTAATTGTTCTAATTTAATGTAAGCCTCGGACTTTCCAAACGGCGAATCGCCCTGCGACAAAAACAAAGACATTAATTCATGTGGCCGGGAAGCCAAAGTTCGAAAACGTTTCCAATTAAATGATTACCACTACAACTGCGTCATCTAAGTCATCGACACCGATGAAAGCCACCGCATTGAGTTCGTTTGCGAAAATAAAGCAATAAAACCTCTCGCTTAACGTTCGCACATGCACGAATGCGCAAGGGAAGATAACAACCGACGATAAAACACAACGCAGATCAATTAGACTCAGAGTCTTTTTTATTGAATTCTTTCTAATGCGTCCTTTGTCTCCGCGCTTAGAACGCAATGAGCGACTCAAGAAAAAACGGGTCATAAACATTCACAGCGTATGTTTGAATGACTACTTTTTTTATTCGCATTGAAGTCACGTAGGTGCAATTCACCGAGACGCGGGTGCATTTTAAATTTGACGATGGCCGTTGCTTCCGGAAACGCGGCAACAAACGCGTCTGGTTTCCCATTCAGGGCAACCCAGTGATTAGGTATATTCCGAGCGCCGGGAGGTGGGCGCAAATACTTTCTTTAACTGAAGTCCGGCTGCACCCTCGCAGGCGTCTAGACGACCTGATCCTGACCCGTGATACGTGACGCTTTTTTCAAAGCACCACATTAGCAAAATTAATATTATAAAATAAAATAGGAGAGGTAAATAAAGGAAATAGCCATGGAAATTAAGTGCGCTCATTTCATTGGATTCGCTAATTTCGTTGCCTTCGTTTTAGTAGCGCTGGAAGTTTAATGATTTTACTCGTAATGGAAGAGAATGGGTCGCGGATGGCGCTCTGCCAGAGGGATATTTGTTTGTTTGTTGATTGAGTGCGTATTTCGCCCGCGGCTTTGATTTTAATTGAATAAAGAAGCGCGCCTTGCTGAACGAAGAGAATTCCCATCTGGATGGATGTCATAGGGCGATTTGCAAAAGCGGCGCGAAACGAACTCAGGACACAACTGGGTTATTTACTAATTAGGCGCGTCGCTAAAGTGCCCCAAGCTGCTGTCATCGTATACATCCGGGACTAACAAGCGAGGATAACAAGGGGCGAGGTGAGAATAACAGAAAATAACAAAATAATTTATCAACATTCCCAGAAACAAAAAAAAATTATAGTAAAAAATTCTGAAATTTGGAAATGTATAAAAGCTAAAAATGCCGCTTGAAAAAGGATCATAAAGTATGTTACGAGGTTAGGTAATATGCGGGCATCGTTTGCATTCGTTTCTCATAAACTTTGGAAGCATTTGGTCGTGATCGATGAACGCGATCGCTGCGAGTGCAGTCGAGGTGTAATAATTCCCAAGGTTTGACTTGCAAAGAAAAAAAACGCTGGAGATCGATTGCTCCACTGCCCAGACTTCGCTCTGGTATGAAAAATGTTCCAACCGCAAAAATATGATGCGATGGCTTTACAAGAAACTCATTTCGCCGCAAGTCTACAGACATAAATACTTAATGTTGATTTATATACGCGTTTGAACCCTTAGGATCTCATGAAACGTTTGCGCCAACTTCAAAATGGGCAACAGAATTTATTTGCTCAATACAGTTGTAATGGTGTTTTAATAAACACAAAAAATAAGTTGGGTGTAAACATTACTTACCCCGAAAGCAGAGAAGCGCTTCATCCGGCGATGGTCCGACCCCTGATTGAGAAGCACCTCCGACTTGGGTCTCGGGGGCTTTTTCGGTCTGAGGATCACGCGCGTCTCCTCCCTGATGTCGTCATCCAACAGCTTGCTGTCCGACGAGACGGAGAGCTGTCGCTTTACCCTGTCGTGACCCGACATGTTGTTCCATTCTGCAACAAAGCGAAAAAACGCGTAAATAAGATACGAAGAGAGAGATTTACGTATAGACAAATTGCACGTCGTTCGCTCCAGAGCTAACGGCAAAAAATTAGATAAATCGGTAAGCAACAAAAAATCGAGAAGAGAAAATTGTCAAGGGGTGGATAAAACCATTGGATTGACACTTTAATTTCGTCTGAAAGACATTTCAAATGGAAATAAAAGATGAGCTGTGTGTATATTGCGAATGTAAATGTGGAAATATAGAAACGCGTTAATGTCACACACAATTGAGACGAGTAGTAAAGCAGTAAAATCTTAGTTATGATCGTTATAAGGAAGAATATAAAGACATAAAGCAAACACGCTAGAGACCATGACTGCGGATGAAATAAACTTACAGTTACAAGGAATATTATTGGATATTAAATTTCGGTTCATAATAACTTGACTAAAAGGACATTAAAGTAAAATATCAAACAAGTTTCACGAAGTTAATTCAAACAAAAGAAATTCCTAGATAAAACTGTCCATAACAACCTGTAGGTGCGACTATATTCTAATCCCTAGGGCATACTGAGGCTGCCTCTTAAAAACACTTTAATTTTTAATCTTCGGAACTTTACGCCGTAAATTTCACGTCGCTATCCTGCAGTTTCGCAGTAACTAAACATGCAGTTGGTTCACGTATGCAACGCAATGCAATCATATTTACTCAACGACTTTTATTTGCCCCTTTTCGTGATTTTTTTCTTCTTTCGTATGGCGTTTTTCGTTCTATATTAAATTTGGCTGGTCGTGGAGCGCTGCATTTTACGCCATATCTGCCTCTGTCACTTTGTTGCATTGTTCATGCACGCCACACATTTCATCCGACTATGATTCATAAAGCAACGAGGTTAAGTTAAATTGTAAAATGTAACTAAATTGCACCAGACAGTAGAAAACAGTGTGACACCAACATTAAAATTTCCCAAAAATAGTGTTGTTTTAAATTTAAGCCCAAAAATAAGTATAACCATATGAAAAAGAAAGGATTTTAATTTTAAAATGTCAATTAAGATTAAAATTTGTAAACGAACATCTTGAACGTTGAAATTCGCAATTTTAAACGAATTTCACCCCCATGAAAGCAAACAAAACGAAAAGCGATATCGCTTATTAACGCTAATTAGTTTTTTTTGCGCTCGCAAACGACGCAAACACCATTCACAAAATGCGCCTTAGAAACGTGAAGAGGTTCACTTCGTTCAGTTAATGCGAGACCTGTGGAGTAACCTCCGCGACGCTTCTCTTATCGCAAAGACGGAAAGGGCAAGGGCGGGCAGGAAAGAGCATATAATACTAAAACGTAACGAGCACGAGAGCACGTCGTTACGGTCTCAATTTGAGCAGCGGCGTAATGTGCGTGTACGCCGCATTGAACACTCGAGCGTGCATCCTGCACGGGCGCCCATCATCAAGAAGGCGGCTGGAGACGTCTGCGTACGCGGTACCAATTAGCGCCGCCATCGTGCCGCACAAAGCGTTGTAAAATATCCGCTTTCAAGTGGCAGGTGAACGAGGGCTTTCAACTATTGACGATTAACGGGATGTCTTCCTGCGATAAGACGACTGATTCTCATGTGGGAGATGAACAGGCAAATTAACAGTTACTTTAGAAGTTATATTGATAATTATTAAGTTCAAGTTAAAATATTTTAGGGATAATAATTACGGCTACCCTCGGTATATTACCCACAAAGGTCACGCAAATAAAGCTAATCGCGTTGCGATCGCAATAGTGTTCGAATTGCAATGGAACAGCGTCAAAATTGGTGGAGGCGACGGGTTACCGCCGCACATTTAAATGCACCACACAATAAACGCAATAATGTATGTAGATAAAGCGCGACCGCCGGCGGCGGCGGACGTTATCAAATTGTCTGCGCATTTTGCACACGATGGAATGAACCAAGCTCCAAACGTGTACATCGTACAAATGAACATTCAATCCTATGAAAAAACTATCCAAACCAGACACAGAACTAATTAATACAAACAAAATTAATTACGCTAACAGTAATTTAATACGCCGCTATTATCAAAACTCGGGATTTTACTCGATTCCGATTGTTATAAAGTTTAAATCGCTCGTCGTTTTAACACCAAGGAAGCGATTTACCGAAGCAAAGAGGTGATCGGATCGTTCCAGATTGGAAGTTAAATTGAAGGCGAAAACGTGATGGGTAATGCGAGATTTCCAATCTAAATCGCAATCTCGTCGACGTCACCGCCGCCGTCGTCGACTCCACTGGTTTACAGTTACTCGTGCGCAAAGCGCCGAACCTCATTGTCTTATTTTCATCATTTTCTAATGCACCGCGTCCCAATCGCACGCCTTTCAGACTTCGTCAAAATATAACACCGTATTATCGGACCATTTGTCAAATTATCCTTAGACGACGAGACCTCGATGATCGGATTGCCAGCTGTCGCTCGCGGAATTAATCATACGCCTGGGTGTGTCTCGTGTGATGAGACAAAACATCATTCCGTGAAATTAGCACATCACTTACGTAGATGTGTGTTGTGTGTATGTTGACCAGTGCACACGTCCACGCTATTGTAATCAATCGTAATCAGTGCAATCGCAAATCTATTGTTGCCGCAAGCAACGCATTATGCATGTATTATGCATGCGATGCGAATATATTTATGACGCAATAATGTGCGTCATTACGTGCTGTTATTGATTGGTGTTCAATACGCTTTGATTTCATGCGCATTTCTCCTTTGCATTTTACGGAATTAATTAAAGTACAATCAACACTATTATGCGGAAATCCGAATAATCTGAGCAAACATATTCAGGGTAATAACATCAATACAGTACACGATTCAGTGGAATGAAGGTAAATGTTTGTACGTATTCGGAAATCAGAGAAATGCTCACAGGGTTCGCAGAAACATAATTAACTGAATGCATATTTAGAAATTGCATGCATCAATTTGACATAGCGTAATATCCAATTTCCGAAAGTCATTTTAACTTTGTACCTATGTTCTTCCCCGAAAACTTTGCCGCCAACTTCTCTATTATTATGTCTAATAGTAATATGTTTCAGTGCAAAGATGGCACGCTAGTTATTAATGCGGCAAATTGACGCCGCGCAGAATAAGTTCCAGTTGGCGCGAACTGTAGCCAGCGCGCGCCGCCTTCCCGGCCGGAAAATTATAGCTTCGATTAACTCGGTAATTAATTATTAGCCGCGCGCGATCCGCCTCGCCTCTGTCGGCTTTTAAAACCCGAGGCGTTACTTCTGCAAAGTCCTATAACGCCGTAAACACGCAGGCTTAACATCTGCCACTTAGACAACTAATAAGTCATCTTAATTTTCATTTTAACGTTGATATAAATACACTCGTTACTCTAGAATGCAGTAAACGGCGGAGAGAAAATTAAAGCATGTGAAGTATAGACATGTGATAATAAATATTGCAGCAGAGTCTGGAGGCAGATAAGAAGTTGAAGTTTGTTGCAACATAAATCATTTTCATTGGCATAATGAATTTTTGATGCCGCGCACTGCACTTTGACGTTCGTCGTTACGTCTTTCTTGTAGGTTTTACTGTGTTTCATACAAGTTCCCATTCGGAAGCTTTGAAAAGTTTACAACAAAAGCGTCATATTCGTCCGGGATATATAACAAACATATGTTATAATGTGAAGTCGTAACAAAGTTTTATGTTTCTTCAAACTCTGAAGTCATATTGAGCAAACAAACAAACTTTTAAAGTTTCATAAGATTTATGAAAATAAA
This sequence comes from Dalotia coriaria, assembly GCF_025399875.1. NCBI lineage: Eukaryota > Metazoa > Arthropoda > Insecta > Coleoptera > Staphylinidae > Dalotia > Dalotia coriaria. The sequence goes on from NW_027045448.1 coordinate 3,970,153, forward strand.
ATTTATAAATTATAACCAAAATATACCTATTTGAGCTCTAAATATTATATTTTCTATGACAATCATCTTGTGTCGTAATAAATGTCTCACATCTATACAAATATCGCCCAACATCTCATCAGAATCATTTGCAGACAGTTTATTGCGGAAGTTGAAAAGTCTCTGTCAAATAGTCGTCGCTGACTAACCGACGCCAAGTGAATATTACGTATTCTATTTTCCGCAATAATCCCAGACGCAAAACAATAACGCATAACAATAACTGGTACGCGACATGCGGGCAAAGTTGCAAAGTGCTTAACCGAAACTATCATCAACCCGCCGCGCGATGCTTGTAATTGTTGACAGTCGTTAATAAGTTTGCGTTTAATAAGTGCGCACAACTGCCATCCACAAGCACCAGTCTCGAGAAGTCATCACAGTCATAATCAGCCAAATTGTTTGTAGCAACACAATACACAATATAAATGCAAATATTCATAAAATATTTTAATACTTTTAATACAAACTTCTTTTTCTATTTTTAAGTAAAAACGTGTCTCAAAAGTGGCAATGACTCTGCTCGCAGACATGAATTTTGCTGAACAGAATGCCCGCCGGGCTTTAATTAATGCAGCGTGATTAAAATCGGCTAATGAAGTATTTATCAAGCGTCGCGACGCAGGAGCATCGCTTGTTTGCATTCGGTTGGCTCATCGCGCTATCGATGTCCGCACCGCTCATGAAATTACCAAGTGCAATCAAAACTTTGCCACTTTCGCATTTAACATTAATACAATTAAAGGCAAATTCATGATATTGAGAATATTTCGTATAATGAGCTCAAATAAGATTTCTACTCGAAATAGTAAACTAATTTTGACGCTGGGTTGGCACAATATTATCCATGCAGAAAGTGTTCGCTTTATCCACCCTCCAGACAAATTTAATTTCCTTGGCGCTTTTTTCCGTCTCGTGTTTGCGCTTTGTGCCTGCATTTTCCATGAGCGTTCTTTATTTCTAGCTTTAAATCCTCTCATTCCTCTCATATTTGATCACAAAGTTCTTTCATCCACCGGTATTTAAGTTAAGCAAAAAATGTTATTAAATATTTTAAAAAATCAACAAGAACTTAATTAAAACTGTTTATTAGTTATAGTTTTGTTTGTAAATTCCAAAAGTTATTTAATATTTCTACCTACGCAGTAAATTGAAAAACTAATAAATAATATCGGTAAATAATTCATTATTCACACTTAAACTGAATTTACAACGCTTCAACATATCAATAAATAAAATAATCTTGCATTTAACAAATAAAGCGTGCACAAAATATAAATTACATCCATTGAATATATAGATTTAAATCTTGCATTGTGTACAACTAATAAATCAAAAGCGTGCATCGCGACTGACTCACAACCACCGACATGGTCTTGAACTTTGGTTATAATTGCACGCATCGTGTAAACTGCACTTGTGCCAAGCGCGTACCAAGCACGTATTGTCAACTTGTGTACACTACGAGTTAAAACGTGACAAAATAATAAGTAAAAGTAATATAATAGAGAACAAATATCGTAAAAGTAAACAATACAGTTTTTATTTATTACTTGCTGCAATTTCTACAAAGAGCCTTAATAAATATTTAATATGATAACGAATGACAACGTTTTCCTTTCTTAGCTCGTCATAACAAAACAATGCATGACGCTCTAAACAATAAATAATTAAAGTGCCCCGACAATCGTCCATCAAGCGTCATCGATCAATACACGCACACTTCTTTGCTAGGATGTGGCGCTCCCAAGTAAATATTCGCATGATGCGAGAATGAAATCGTTGAAAATACACTCGAGCGTGCTCAAGCTGACAATTTCAAAGAATTGCGTTCGAAAGTAATACTGCTTCACCGTGTTAGCCGGTCATTAAAAAGTATGACGTTATTGCAAGCCGTTCTATTATTACCGGTACAATGATGAATCGATTGGCAGAGAAAGAATGCTTAGGTGATGAATAATTTATTGCTTCATTTCTCTTCGATTCCTGTTGAAGTAAAGTACACACCTGAGTTGTAAATTACATTTGAAGTTACACTTTTATTACGAATCGAAATAATTTTTACCTCAATTTTCAAAGCAATGAAAATGTGAATATTGGATAGCACTGCGGTCGAAGTGAACTTTTAGTTTGTTACTTTTACATTTTGACGCACAATGAATAAATGACGTGAAGTGTAATTAATCCGAGTTAAAAATTCATCACAATGCTCGTTAAACTTTTGCATATCACATACAAAGTGTTGCAGAAGTAGTAATTGCCGCAGTTCTCGTCTAAACATTTCTAAATTTACTTTTATTATTGATTAATATCTCATGTGACAATGTGTTAAGTGCTTGCTTATACTCTTGATGTAACTCCGTTGATATTGTCAAGGTTCCCTGCCTATCGATTGTTTACACACTCGGTGAAGTCCGTGAACTTTCAACTCTTCGCGGTTGGCAGACGTTCAAGCGCAAACGAGTGCGCGCAGAGCCGCACGGAGCGCATTAAAACTTTGTTACACTTTTGATAACGCGCGCCGGGCGTTTGATATAAAACTTTTCTATTTAACCGCGAATGGCGAATGGCCAGAGCCGCTGGGCAGCCTACGCAAACTCTTCTCGTGCGTGCACAAGCATATAACATCCAGCGAAACACAAAACTTTGTCTTTTGTCATCAACATGTTTCAATTCGTTTAACATTTATATAAAAACATAGGCATGTGGATGTAATGTGCAGATTTGATTGTTTTAATGTAGTTTGTAATTGTCGGGCACAAGGCCGACATGGACATGCACGAAGAAAATTCGTGACCTAACGACATAACATTTGGTTTTTTTCTGATGTTGATGACATGCGATTGTAATGTAAGTATAACAAATTGAAAACACGTTTCGACCTCGTTGTGCGAGGTACACGAGTTGTCTACTGCCATTACACGCATCGGTAGAAACTAATAAACGGCACCAATTTGGGTAGTATTCCTATTGAAAATATTATTTTATATTCTTTTTCAAAAGATTTATGGGGAATTTTCTTCGCGTATGTGTTTTATTAAGTATCAAGGGTGTGATTTGATATCTTTATACATTTTTCTGAGAATGTCGTTAGTATTATCTAAATAGAGCAATATTTTCTTTTTAATGTAGAAAAAGAAAACAAGAAAAAAATTAACCAGCAAAATATATATAAAAAATTAAATTAGTTTTTCTATTAATGTTAATTTAAATATAAATTCATTTAAATTTTTTTGAATAAAAATGCAAAAAATGACAAAATGAAGTTAAATTAATTACATACTGTAACAGAATAAAATGCAAAACAACAAATATTTTAGTTGGTTCGAATTAAATTCAATTAAAATCATTTTCATCCACAACTCCTATCAAATAACACTGATAAATTTAACAGAAAATAACGAGTTCCACAACACAACGCCCAAAAACAAATTATTACTAAAAGTGTTACAATTCTCTTCCGATGCCCAACCCCCATTACATTTTTTCCGCTCGCTTTTTTATTCGATGTAAATTTAAACATAAAAAATTTCCACAACGCTGTCTGTACTAGACAACAAATTGCATGTTTTATATTATGTTAGCGCACCGCCCTTCCGCCTCCATCCCGTGTTTGTCGACTTTCCGGCCGGCGTTTTTGCATGTTTTCACATTGTGCGTTGTATTTAAACGAGCGCATTTTTTCCGCAATTATTTTTCATCTATTGTTACAGAGCCACGCCAGCGCCGTTAGTCGAAAGCATTAGTTTAGTAATTTTAAACAAGCGCGCCGAATAAAGCACGGTGGGTTGCGGACGCAAACGGCCTCTCGCAATTTGATTTATATCGTCACAGGATTTCGGGATAAAATCGCACACAAAGCACCCCTGCGAGGACGACCGCACACACCAACATTACCGCGGTGCAACAATCAACATGGGTCACAACCTGGACGATTAAGGGTTGATAAATGGATGAGTAAGTCGTAGAAATCTCAAGATGGAACAATGTTATGCAATTTAATTGCGAACAAAGAAAATTATCCGAATTATAACATAAATTTAAATATAAAATAATATAAATCATAGAAAATTTAATGTTTTAACACCCAGTGTAATTAATATTAAACGTAAAGAGGCAAAAGGGGTGCAAATTAATTTACGTCTGGCTGCACATCTCTTTGAGAGGGCGGCCGCAAGCCCATAGGTATATACCCAAGTGTGCGTACGTGCGGCGGCGGAGGCGGCTTATCGCGTTTTCTTATCACTGCGTTCGGTCGTAACTATTAAGTCCCGTGCATGCACGAGTAAATAAACGCACTGCAAACGCGTTGGGGGTTGCGCGCGGAAACTTCAAGGCGTTGAGCTTCGATCGAAGTTAAAGTTGAGTCTAGTTGATGCGATGCGCATCAGAAGCTTGCAGAGAGTTTCGGCTAGAGTGGCTAGACAAACACATCCCGATGCGTTCGCCTTAATGTGGTGGAGGCGCCGGGTCATGCGGTGCGTGTGGTATGAGGGCAACTAAGCTTCAGACTAAGTGCGAACCCATTCAACGCGTAATTATAAAGGCACGAGGGCGAAAGCAATTTAATTGTGACGACCACATAAACGCCCAAGCAGAAGACATCAAAGCATGAGAAAGTTTAGTTCAAGAACAAAAAAAAGTTAATATCACAAAGATGAAAGAATGCGAATGTCAAGGATAAAACTCTTCAAGGATAATTTCCAATGAAAACTTGCGCGGAATGTTTTTCAAGGCTTTCGCGTAGATTCCCTGCATGCTTCATAAATATGTCAAGAGTCTCGGCATTGCGCTTGTTGTATTCCATCCCCCCATGGAACAAAGGACAAGGACTACGATGCTAGATAAAAAAAAAACAAGAAGAACGAAGCTTACAACTACCACAAGTTTTGTCCATGTAGTAATAGTATTAGATTTTGTTTGACAGGTCATCAGGTAGTGAATAATTGTCCCTTGTCTTTTCATGTCCCTACAAAGAGCAAAAGTTGGAAAAAGTCAAAATTGATTTGTACTAACTGAAGTAAACAAACCACAAACCACCAGCGTATCCTACAGGTGCTTCAGAAGATGATAGATTAAGGAAATAAGACGTCTGAACTTGGCGAAGAGAAAGTCGCCGCCAACGAAAATACAATGTGACAGTCAGCGCAGAAATAGAAATTACAGGAATAGAACTAAGGATGAAAAAACAATGCGCGCCTGGAAGACAGTTACAAATGGTGTATTTTGTAAGCAGAAGAAGAAAAAGAAACTCACTTGATATGGGTTATTTTTATCCCATTTTATATCCGAAAATAATTCAGTGTGACAAATTCGCAAAGTTTGATTTATCACACACGACACCAGACACTCTGTATAATTTCCATTTACCTGTGTCACTTTTTCCATGTTCAACCAGCACGCTACGATAGTTTTGCTAGTGAAATTATTCACCTCTCGTACTTTTGACACTTCCAACCCGACTGCATGCCATCGCCGGCGACAGAAATTAATTACCGAAATATGTTCCTCGTCGCGACGGCGTGAAATTCGGCAAATTTTCGCGCCTCCACTCGGCAATCAGTCATAGACCCTCCAGGTAACAGGCATGTAATGATATTTAAAGCCCGAAGCGTTATGCGACTAAATTGCGCTGCTTCCGGTTAACGCATCCACCTAACACTCACACGCACACACATTTCCAGGATCTAGGTACATGAGTATCATATGAGAAGAGTGGCAGACACGCTGTTGCTACTTAGTTGGTTAGTAAGCGTAGACTTTCCCTTTTAAATGATGTATAGCGGGCGCACAACACGTCATCTAGATTAATGTCTAGGCATACGCGTCACAAAGGACTAAGAGGTCCTCGGCGTGCATTATGAATTACGTCGGCTGGCGCCAGGACTCCGGGACAAGCATTTGTTATGCGATGTGGACGGATGTTGTGGCTCTGGCGCGGTTAATTAGTTTCTCCTTTCTTCTACCAATGTGCGAGCATTAAAAAAAACTCCATGCGATACAGAGTTAACGAAATCTATTGTTTGTGCAGGATGTGAGGGGAAATTCGAGTTTGGTGGGCAGGTAATCGAGAATCGAGAACAAATGAGTTTGATCACATTCATCAAGGGTTATTTCTGGAGTACGACTAACGATCGTACTAATTATACCAACCAAGGATAATTAACACATACACATTGTTAGTTATACTTAATTTGATAAACCATAATGGTTATAACTACTTATTCACCATACAAAAATATGTATAATATTGGGATACATTTATAAACGTTCACAAATTATCCTTGAAAATCCTGTGTCCTGTTATCAGAAACGAAACCCACGCTAATTATCATAGAATTTCAGTGAGTCACCATAACACAGGACATGAATAATAGGCATTGTGATAGAATCAAAACCACGAAACCCGATCGCATAAACAACAGAGCGCGGTGGCGGCAGGCGTGCCGGCAACAACCACGGACGGATTGCGCCGCGCCGAAATGGTTGATGGCAAAACGTGACCCACATCAATTACACCGCGCGTCCGTATCTCAGTCAGCTTCGATTCCACGCACGCAATTCGCGTACACCAAACCAGGCAGCAAAACAAACTCTATCATGCAAGCAGGAAGGATGATATCTACAAGGGGATCAGCAATCAATTAATTTAATCCAAAGTATATCGCGCATTAAAAACCCATCAAATCCACCAGAAACCATAAAACACAGCCGGTAATAAACTCATATATTTCGCTGTATATAAATCAAGTGCTCAAAACAAAAACTGCAACTAGGCTAAAAGTTGAGTTTATTAGTGGATTTACTTTGGCGAACGCCGGGTATAAATGTGAATCGTTAATTAAATCAGACGCCCGTCATTATTCATGAATTAAAATACGAAATATATTCTGCAGATACTAAGATAGAATTTGCTTCGAACACCGCGCTTTGATGATTCGTATGCCTCTGTCCATGACGCCTATTTCTGCGCGTTAATTAATCATTAACCGTACGTCGGTGCGTCGTGCACGCCCCAATTATCCTTCCAGGCGTGTATTAATTTTAGCCAACATGAACATCATTTACTATAGGTATATGAAGTCCAGTGCTGACGTCATACAATTCCATTTGCAATTTAATTTTATTAAATTCTTGCTTTTGCCCGCTTAGGTTTTAATAAAATAAATAGTTTACTTATTGCTTTCGTGCTCATATGACAAAGTATTAAGTGTTGATTCCAGGAATAAGATATTCCTTTATATTTTAAAGAAATGAGAAAAACTAATAATGCAGTTTTGCTCTATCGCAATCGGAATTATCATTTCAACTTCCATCCCTTATTCTACACCCTTCAAGTTATATTTATGCAACAAAAACTATCCTATTTTATTTTCCTTAGTCTGAAATATCTCTATACCAAAATTTATCAAAATTAGTTCAGTGGTTTTCGCGTAAGAGCGTAACAAACATACAAACAATCTCCCAGACGCATTTATAATATTACCTCGGATAAAAAATCAAAAACTAAAGTTGATAAACACTGACCTGCTGGAATATTTCCGTTGGGTTCTAACCTATCTAGGAATTCGTCACTGTAGCCGTTGTAGTGTAGCTTTCGCTCATCCTGCTCTTCCTTCGAGACGGCTGTAACAAAATAAACAAATATTATTACATGTCATAAAAAGCCAATGTTAAATCAGCAAAATAAAATAAGTAAAGCTCATGCAAAAGCTCATGAAAAAACAAGTCGAAACGAAGTTAATCAATCATTTTGTTGGCTGTTTTTTGTGCTTGGTTTACTTCGTTTTATGAGAGTTCCCGCTGGAATTGCGTAATGCGAATTTCGTATTGCGATGTTGGTCGTTCGTCCTTTTGACCTTCATCTATTTTTATATATGCCGTTGATCTGCGATGCGCGCAGCATTGCCAACGCTTCAATTCGCGTTCGGGGTGTTATTTTTGTTTTCTGCTGATAATGTAAGTTCTGCGTGGGAGAATTTGTTCCCGGGAGTGAATAGCGGTCGATAAAACGCAAAGTGTACAAAAGTCGATGGGAACAGACATCCAGGCGTCCGCAGAGGTAGTAAACTGAACCGCAAGAAAGCATTAGAAACCTGAATCTGGTATAATTCGATTGAATAACCCAATTTGTCAAAATGCGACTTTGTTATCAATCTCCTAGTTTCACTAAAAAGCCTGATTACAGATACCATGATACTATTAACCCCTATAATTTCCAACGCAGTTAATATTAGTATTCATGAGGAGTTACGACTTGGCTGAATTTCTACTCAGTCCCGTTTGCGGGCTCGTTTCGGGTGCGGGCGCAACCCGAATTTCAGGGTTCACATTCAGCGCCAGCGTCTAGGCCGTTTCCGGCGCTTCCGTTCATTTACATTACACCGCGCCGGCGTTACATAATTGCCAATTGGCGTTATGTTCGGAACGCAACCGAAGTTGAAGCAGACGCAGACACCGACGCCGCACTGTCGGTCGCAGAACTGGATCGTAATAAAACGATGACGGTTCCGAGATAAGGGAGCAAACCAGGCACACCGACCCAGGAATTTCGACCCGCTGCGTCCGCTCCCCTTTTGTCGTCACCGTTTAGTCGAGATCGGACGGCGCAATCCCATTCTACATCATCAACACTCTGCGAACCGAAACGGTGAATTCTACAATGGACATCATCACAGAATGTGTGTCAATTGCAATTCGGACCTTTCGAGAGGGTATCGCACATAATAACGGCTGTCAACATGTACCAATGATCCCGATAATCATGACAAATAGTGAGAATTCAACAAAAAATAAAAAATAAATTTTTCTTGGCGGCAAAATTGTGGTGATTGAAGTATAAATCATAGAAATTGCACATTTTCCAAGAAGCATGCAATACTCGTATAGAGAAAATGCAGTAAACATTACTCACGCCGAGTTAGACTGCACTCGAGCTATTCAAATATGAATTGAATTTTATAATGAAATTGCAGCATCATAACTTATTCACTCATTATGCATTCATTCATATGAGCGATGAGTCAGAGAATCATATTATTTAACGCCCACATTAATACATAAACATAAAATGTTACTCATCACAAAATTAAAACAACATGTAAATTAGAAATGATTTCATCCGTCTGCTGCACAACGTGATGATAATAATGCCATTGCGGTCATCCGAGCTCTCCACAACATTCTGGTCGTCGCCAACTCGGGTGAATTGAGTTCGAGATCAAAATTCAAGCTGCTGAAGTAAAGTAGAGAAGTAGAGCGGTTTGTTGAGCTGGGCGTGCGGGGCGGCACAACAAGAGTGCGCGCGGGATCGATATCAGGGTCACAGTCCTCAGCCAGCAGTGGAGTGCCGCCGCCGTGGATCGGAGTGGCGCCCTGGAATCGCTTCCCGCGCCCTCGAATGTAGGTCACGTGAAGGCGAGGCGGCGGCGGCAACGCATTTTACAGACCACCGCCGTCGTCCTGCGCCCGGGCAGGCAAGCAAAGAAGAGGAAACAAGAGCGGTGCGCACAGTATTCACCAACAGTCCAAACGAATACGTTGGATTTTTTACAATTCGGGTGAGCGTCCAAACGACCACAGCAGAGAGACCAACAACCCGGAGAAAAGTCGAATAACGATGTCGTATCATGTATGATGCAGCATGTGTAGGTGGGACGTGCAGAGACATGAAAACGTTTGGGATGAGGTACAAAGTATCCAACATGGGATGCGGTATATTGAAACATAAAACACGAACGAACCATATCTGCCAATTTAGAAGCAGTGGAATGTAACAAACTCCCACATAAATAATTTATCGCCAAAATAATCATGTCACCGTTTTTTCCCTTTTTTAATACGGCAATATTTGATAACATCCGAAACATGCAGTATGCAAGGTTAACACTCCGTGCACCATATATATTTCCGCAAGCCGGGAGCGTTTTGTAGGGCACGCGCAAACATTTAAATTCAGTTGTTTAGGTTCAACGAGAAGTTCTTGTTGTTGGTAGATAAACCCAGCGAATGGATTAGCTTTATCGCTCCATGCAAACCGCTCCCAGTGAGAACGTTGTGCTGCAACGTTTTGTTCGCGTTGTTCCCCAAATAAAGCCGGAAACGAGCCCGCAACGCTTTTTGTATTCAATGACTTTCCACTACTGCATATATGTATGCCCAGTGTCTGGAAGAACGCCGATAAAATTTTGATTTGAATCTGTTTTGGATCCACTTCTTTTCGTTGAGGTCGTTTACGCTAGATAGATTAGTTAAATCTAAACTTCTATCCTGTGCAGATTGAATGGTGGAATATACGAGTATATAGCACACGTTAAAAATGTAGGAGGTATTTGAGCAAAGCACTCCGTTGTGAACAAATGAAATAAATTTTAATTTCCTACGTTTTCGTTCATTGCGTGTGCGTGTTTTTCTTCCTGTTTCGGGAAGTTTGTATTTCCTATTTCGTTTTATTGCTTTTTTTTCGCTCCATTTCTACCAATTTCCCGTATTTTATTAACATTGGCGCGTGCGACCCGCTGGCATCAAACTGTCTTCTTGTTTTCGGTTATTTAACATAACGGCTTCATTGTGTCACGATGTCACCTCGCCGGAAGCATCACATCTTGGATTACTTAATAATTTACACAGTTCCGGATAATCTGTGATTCAAAAACATCCAATTCGCATTTTAAGATGATTGGAATAAATATATTCTACATCCCTAGGTGTATAATGATAAAATAGGAAAATTAATAATTTAAAGCACAATCTGTGCAGGATGCACCCAGGCTTGACATTTTCGGTCACATTGACAAACTGTGCGCTCGGCGAGTGTTGGTAAATAATGAATATTGTCAATTTGGAGCCAATCTTTTCCGGCTCCCCTCTTTTGCAGCAAGATCGGCTTAATCCTTAATTGCGTTAAAGGGGTTACGGCGTAATGAGAAAATGCCAAAAACCTCAAGAACTCCGATGACTCTTCTCCTTTCCGGGTTTAAAATGTCCATCATAATCTTTTATAATTTAGGCTGGAAACTTTTTGATGACTGCGTCTTTCGCGGCGTAATAATTTAGTTTGTTTGATTACCATCATGAATATTTCAATTTAAGTTGAGTGCAAATGATGTGACATTTTAAAATTTTATACGACACAGAGGTCTAGAGATCAAAAATCGAGATAAATTATTCAAAATTTTAATTTTACAACAATTTTGAAGAACAAGGGACTAAAAATTAATAGCAACAGAAAAACATATCGCATTGCTTCATGAACTCCTACATATTGCAAGAGTTCCGCATCGAAACCTTATTTATAATTCACAAAAACTTTCTGGTGCCTTGTTGCCCCTCTTCATTACATCCAACATGAGTCGACATTCGTCTCTAATACTTTACGTTACAAAGCTTGTGCTGCGTGAACAAACAAAGAATAATCTAATCTAATCGAGTGTATACCTTCGTGTGAATGAACCTCCGAAACTACTCGCAGAGAAAAAAAAACTTGCAAAACTGCAGCGGAGCGCAAGCAATCGACGAGGAAAAAATTCCCAAAGGTATCGAACGCAGTTGAAACTGACAAGTGGAGGCAACTCAAACAGGGCATGAACAAAACTGCCAAAACACGAAAGGAACGACCGACTACACTACGAATCAGGAATTCATCCAGCTCTACTTCCACGAGGAAGCGAAGAAAGAAAGAAAAGCGAATGCAGTCGCTCACACGAGTTGGAGAAACTGCAAGTTTGAAGTTGCAAGCACATATATTCCCAATTCACCATTCCCGGCGCCTCCACCGAACACAAAAACTCCGCAGGAAAGCTTTGTGCACTGTGTAACTAGATGCGACGTCTCGCTGGCCGGAAGAAAAGTTCATGCGGATGTGAAAAATCGACGCGATACATTACTGTCAAAACGGCGAAACTGAAACTAGATTAGGAGTCGCCGTTGTAGCCGGGATAAAGATGGCTTAGGGTCGAAAGTACATAATATGCATGAAATATACTTTTGTCTACGACTCCACATCTAGATCCAGTCCATCACGTCGTGATTTCGCAACAGCTTTATTTGATAATACAGCAAATATTTTCGGGAATAAAAATATAATAAAAGTGATGAATCGTTTATTATTATACAGAAAAAATAAAAATAAAAACGCGAAATAAATGCAACTCAACCGCGAATTACGTCAGTGAGAAATAAATTTAACAGAAGCGCGGAAGCGGGTGCTCATTTAGGAAAAATTGTCGCGTTGGAAAGCAGAAGAGTGGAATTCCACTAGAAACGGTGTACTGAAGTACTGAAAGACACGGAAGAGCGCCGAACAAAGGCAATTCAAGAGCGGGTACAATTCACACACCCTGGAATAAAATCTTAACAAGAAAAAACTAAAATTAAATATAAAATTCTCACTGATATTATATAAGTGAATATTAGTTTGTTTGTTGCACACGCTCAAACCATTGAATTAATTTTGATAAATTTTAGTATAGAGATATATTAGACAAAGGAAAATAAAATAGACTACTTTTTGTTGCGTAAAATTAACATTCAGGGTGTAAAATACAGGATGAAAGTGAGTATGGAAATTCAATCATAATTATAGTTATCTAATTCAAACCGAGGTGGCGCTGTCGGCCCACAATAGGTTCAAACACAAAAATATTCCTTTTTACTTAATTACACAAGTTATTCAAATTAAAATCGTGGGCGAAAGCTAGTAATAAATTAATTCCTGTATAAATAAATTACTTTAATTGCTACTATCCAAAAATTTTGCAACTAATATACTTTAATTAACTACCTGATCGAATCAAAATCCCTATACTCTCATAGTTATTAACTCATCAATTCCACGAGTGATGCAGCCTCATGAACTCCATGTCCACTAATAATGCCATTGCGTAATCATCGACTGGCGAACAAATGTACTGGCTTCTAATTAAAACCGAATTTATATTCACGTTCGAGAAGTGCACGCGCGCGCGGGGGATAATTCGCATCGCGTATCATTCCGATGCCGCATTTTGATCATTTGTATTCCGTGTCACGTTGCAAACAAAGCTGCAATTGCGCAACACAAACAAATCTTCGACGTGCAAGCGCAACAGTGCGCCGCCCCGTGTGCCATGCACTTAAAATCGATAATAATGTCGTTAAAAACATGACGTTAATTAAATTATTATCATTACCGTTCGAGCGCGCGTCCGACATTAAAATTCATTAAAAATTTACCCTCGTCAACACGGACGCTGTGTGTTTGCATGATGGATTATTTACCCCCTTTGTTATTTATTCAAGGTTTTAAACTAATTAATGTGTGTGAACGCAAAGCACACATGGTTTTTTATTTTGTAAAAATTTAGGATTTTTGGTGACAGTAGGATAAGCAACTTTTGTCTAAAACTTTCATTTCTTCTGCTATGCGACATTAATAAAACTTTTTCGGAAAAAAACTTTTGCAACAATATAGGCCAGGCAAAAATCCACGTCGTACTTAACCAACTTCTTTTTATCTTTTATCTTTCCTTCCTCCGTTAACAACCGCAGATAAAGCCGCGTTGTTTCATTTATTTTCATTCGTATTCTAGTCGAATGTGCGTGCTGTAGCAACTTTGACTCACTCGGAACTGTGCTGCTTCTTCCTTCCCTAAATGTACTTTTGTCTTCTTCGCTAACAAAGCTTAATGACATAATTTTTTTCTAGCACTGGCTCTCACATTACGCAACGTAAAATAAATTTTTCGTATTTATTTTCAAATGGTATAAATGTTTCAATTTCTGTTGGCTGAAATAAAAGCTACATAAACAGCTACTTTTCAATCTGTCGCATTTAAACATTTCATCCGCGTGTTACGTTATTTTCACATCCGTTATGCGATTTACTGAATTACACTTCAGGCATCAAGTTATCACGACTTCAGTGTTATTGTGTGTGAGCCGAGTGAAGCGCCGAGTCGAGGATGGAAACAATAACAGAAGTACTTTTATAACTACTTGCCAACATAACGCAACAATAGGGGTGAATTGTGCTAACAAATGAGAGATACAGCGAGAAGCGTGAATAAATGAGTGAATAGATTGCGAATTTGTCGGGGCTCAAAAGTCGGAAATGGTAAGAAGATAAGTAGAAACTATAGTGCTAAATAGAAACTTGTTTACAACAAATGCGAACAAAACAAACTCAACAAAACAAAAATAAGTATAAAAATCAAGCTACAACATTATTATTGAAACATTTTAGGGCCTAGAAAGTAATTTTAGACTCTGATTATGCAAAATTATCAAAATTTACTAAATTGCTTCTAAATTTACACAAATCTTTGTTTTTTTTTACTTAATTACACCCCGTGATTCCTGATAAATCATAAATTAAATATTTATGTAATACCAACTTTATACACTCACGACTCACCAAAAGAATAATGACGGCAATAAAAGCCGAGTGCAGAACAAATCTTCACACATCTTCCGTGACTTCACACTCAAATTTCCATACTTTTTCAAATTTAAGCACTCATGTGTGCAGTGTGTAAAAGCGAAAGAAAATTGCGTTTTCTTTGCTTGTTTTCGACCTGTCACACTTATGCAGATACGCCTCATCTTCGGCGTGCTTCCTCCGTTTAAACTCGGTAAAAACATGTTTTTCTTCTTCTTTAAATTCCCACACGCACATCTCGGCAATTTACAATGTTCCACGGATGATGCTTTTTTCTGTATTTATTCCGTCACAACGCGAGCGATATTTCCACGTCGCGAACAATTCGCGCGCCATTTAAAACTTCAGCCATTTTGACACTTTCACAAAATTGTCCCACGATACGGTTACTCACGCGCATTTGTATCGAGCAATTCGTCGCAGATGTTACTTTTCCGGCAGCACTCATTTGAATATAAAATTATTTACGTATGGAAAACAAGGGCCCGGGTAGAAAATAATGGATCGGCGCGTTTTTCCTACCCTCGCCTGCCGAAATACGCGAATTCATCCTGTCTATACGTGAGGTGCAGCATGATGATGCACGCAGTAGCAAGGTATATATAACGAGGGAAGCTTCATCGAGCGCTAATCCGCAGCGCGTAATTTATACCTGGCAGTGTCGCGATGCATCACGCCCGTCCGTCTAAACTTTCAAGCTTTGCGCGTTCCCTTGTCGGACGTTTCAAACTGTCGTGTGTGTTTTACGCGTTGCGAGTTTATCAATAATCCCATTCATAAAATATTGCCTCGATGTTGAGCGGGCGTCACCGGGGTTTAAAACTATGAACAACAATACGGCAGCAATGCGTCGCGTCGGAATTAAGCGAATATCGGAAATAATTCTGATAAATACAATGCCAATTTGTTAATATTATAACTAATATATGTAGAATATGTAGACAAATTCGAAAAAATAATAAAAACATGATTTCTGTGTGATGATTTATCAAAATTCAACTTCAATGGATTGAAAGATAAATTTTATTATAATTTATTGAATTTCCTTCATGTATTAAATATATTTTACCTAAATGTTATATCAACATAAAGCTATTGTGTTACAATTATTTATAGTCCAGCGAACAGCCAGCTTTATCAATGTGAAAATATTGATTTTAATTGTTATTTCACAACTCGCTGAACAATGTTGTCAATGTTGAAGGCAATGAAAGCCAATTGATAATAATTACGTTACTGCCAACAACATTTAGGTCATTATGATTTTAATTTGAAAATATGTTATCGAGACACGCAGCAAAAATTCACAAATTTCCAAAATAAATACGAAATTTACATAGTTACATCAAACACAACTTTCGCAATCAGTAGACAACAGTGTAAACACGTATAGTTGTCATTACCTTTGACACAACGTCTTCAAAGACATCACTACGTGTAGTTTAACGTCGCAGACATGTTGATAATGATGTGTAAACTTGACAAAATTTGAAACAATTTCATTTGCCATTCGCAAGAGGCACTAGCGCTGCTGGGGAAAGTTTAAGAAGAGTTTTCAAAGACGCTTCAAGTCTTCAGTGGAGCCATTATATAAGGTTGTGAAAATGAAGCAGTCTCAAGAGTGAAAAAGCGCACAAAGAACAATCAAGGACAAAGGAAACGCAGAAAACGACTGTTCCTAAAAACACAACCAAATTGCGAAATTAATTAAAATCACAAATTTTGTTTCATTTAAGCGTCCAGAAATAACTTCACATTAAATTAAATTTCATATCGCCTGCAAAATCAACTCTCGACTTTGATTTAATTTTAATTAACTTTCGGCCACTTCAATTCAAAGAATGTCCTTTCAATCCCAACTGCATTAACAATTTGTTCTCTTTGATTAAATTACTATTACGAGTCGAAATATAATATAAAATATAAATGCAATACAAGATTTTAAATTTCCAAAGTCGGAAGTCCTCTGCTAAGCGAATGTCGACATTGTTACAATAATAATCCAGCAAAGTCTCAAGAGAACCCGCTTGGTTGCCATGAAGAGGTTAAATCGGAAGGCAGACTCTCCCTTCACATCCCTTAGCCCTCAATCATAACACAACTGCGATGAGTGCAGGATGCCAGCCGATGCTGCATATTATAAATCTTTAGACGTCGAGAGCAAAGAGGGCTCTTAACAGTTAATGCCCAAGTTTAGGGGAGACACTTGTCAACGCACGTATCATCTCGTCGATGGCGCGTCGCCAGGAGGCACGAGCAAAAGTCGCACAGGACGCGCAGGAACTCACGCTGGGGTGGCGAGCGGCAATATCTAAGAATCTTTTTTCCGAAACTGCGTTTTCAAGGGCGCTGCATTCGAGATTCGCCGTTTATGAATGAGAGTGCTGTACCTCCAAGGCACACATAAGGGTATCAGAGAATAGTCACTTAGTAGATGAATGAATGCGAAGAGTGGAGAGGAAAATGAGGGAAAACAATGTGTGCTTGCGTGTTTTTTGTATCCTTGTGAGGATAACATCTGGAACGGGAGATAATGGCGATAACTGCGGAACACTTTCATATTCCTCTTTGGATTAATAAAATGCAGGAATAAATAGAACCACAACTGTGCACAAGAAGATCAAAAAGTATTATTTGTCTTTTTAGTAACCAGGTTGATTTCTAACACAAATTTGTTGTTGTGTAGCAGCAGTAGCAATCTTTTAATTACTTTTCGCACCAGTGTGGCGGAACGCGACACGAACTCGCCGCCGTCGCGATAACGAAGTTTTGCGTAACGCCTTTTAATTTCTTCATTTATTCGCGTTCCCGTTTCGCATTTTCCGCTCCGACATAAATTCTTCACGAGCGCGCGCTACGACTTCATCATCGCAATCATTCCCGCGCCGTAGAAAACTGAACAGTGTTTTCGGAAAATTCAAACTTAAAATTACAGCACTAGGAGAAGCTGCGAATTTAATGCAATGCGCCTTCTCATGCACCGCCTAGATACGTGGAGTACTTCAAATGAATATTAAGGATGTGCAGGAATCTCACGATGCTGATGCTCGTGCCAAGCGCCACGGTTGAATCTGTTAGTTGCGAAAGCGCATACGACCCGGAATGACGCAAAAGTGGGCTCTTGCTGGTGCTAGGGTTCAGCAGCCCAGTTCAACGTGCGTCATAGCCGAAAAGGAGAAGTGCAGAGCGGTGGCAATTCCGCCGGTGGTGAGAATGGTGCGCGGCGGATGGCAGCACGGATGCGCTGTTAAATTTACTGCGTCGAGATTGCGGCCCCTCACACCCCCGTGCGCCTGTCCCCGGTCGGCGACGTGATGAATTAATCTTTGCGGTCCGCGGGATTTAGGTAACAAGTTTATTTTAGGCTTTGTGTTAAGTTCACAAGCGCGTTGTTATAAACTTAGCATGGGTAAAGTAAGAAAATTTCAAAAATGTCAAAAATAAAAATTTTAAATTTCATTTCATAGAGTAAAATTTATATAAGAATTGTCCTACTACTTTTATTTTTATTCCAAGAATATTTTTCAAAGCTTTCTTCTCCTTGAAAGTCAAAAATATCCTTTGTGCGCCACTTTAACTTCAACTGACCGAGCGTAAACTTAAAATCGTAACTTGAAACGTTAAGGTACAAGAGGGAAAGTTATATTTATTTTATTTTGATTATGTGCCCACCGTGCCGCACACACAAAACTCAATCCCCTCAACTTCTTTGTGCCGCCGACCACAGAGACGCAATCTTCGAGGTCGCCGCTGCCGGCGCCGATGCGTTATTGGAGCCGTTTGGTGGGCGATGAAGCGACGCAGGAACCATTTGTCAAACGGCTAATGGCCGACCACCGCCGTCCCGCAATCCGCACAAACCTTTTTCCAATTGATTTCCAATTTCCTATATTGATGCTATATTGCGTTTCCGCCAAGAAAATATTGACCGTAAAGGATGCAATTTCAAGTGCGATCATAATTCCTACACGACTAGAAGAAGAGATGCTACTTGAATTCCTACAACATCCAAGAGAAGAGAGCGTGCTTAATTTTTATTCCATTAATGTTCGATCCATTCAACCAATTTGTGGTTTCAAGCGGAAAATTGCTTCGACCCAATTTACACAAACGATGCGTGGTTGTATAAACTACGAACTGAAAACAGCCGTCAGCGATTTCCGTGAATTCAGTTGGACACGCTGAATGTTGTTATATTCAACAACAAAATAATTGGCACTAGTTAATTATTATCTTTGCGTTGTGTCACGATGAGCATTCACCGAATGCCTAAATTATTTGTCACTCAATGCAATGTGAAAAGACATTACTGATTAACCAACCCACCAGCCGTCGAGTTTGATAAACGTAATTTTAAATGTGGTTGCAATGCGCCGCGCTGATTAACAACACACTATTGACCACCATCCGCTGCCACTCGCGGTTTCAGTTTTGCTGTCATTTGAATCGTTCTAATCAGTTCGGTGTGCACTTTATTTAGCCAATTGGCACCGTAGTAATTAGCAGGAAATTGGGTTTTCGGTAATGCCATTACAACTTAATTTGCCACATGATAAAATTTATCATTATTACCTATTTATCAAAATGTAGAAATTAAATGTTACTACTTTTGGGATGCAATTTACGTAAATGCGAATTCAATAGTCGCCAAATCGTTGTGATTGGATAGCGGTTCC
This sequence comes from Dalotia coriaria, assembly GCF_025399875.1. Lineage (NCBI taxonomy): Eukaryota > Metazoa > Arthropoda > Insecta > Coleoptera > Staphylinidae > Dalotia > Dalotia coriaria. The sequence continues at coordinate 3,989,284 of NW_027045448.1, forward strand.
ATTTAGAAAATGCAAAGCACAGCGAAAACTGAAATCCTCTTTCAATTTCGGCATAAGTGCCATGGATATTAAATATTTACGGTATGATAGATATTTCAGAATTAAATGGAATCAAAATAATCAAGCGTGTTTCAATTTAGTGAAAATTATGAATTGAGAGGACTATAATTATATCATTAACTGGCTTTAATAAATATAGTCGAATTCATTTCCATTTACATTTCATAATGTTTATTATTTATTTTTAGATGAATTGTTTTGAGTTTTTACATTTTTCGCCTTGAAGGCATCGACAGAAACTGATTCCACATCTAACTTTAAATAAAATTTCATAAAAAAATAGTTTCTTGTTTCTTGAAGCTATTATATGCCAATTCTCCCAATAAAATTCTCAATTTTTATTCAAAGAAATGAGAAAAGCTACTATTTCATCTATCAATCATAATATCAACTTTTATCCCTTATTTAACATCATTTAAGTATAATTTTCCTTCAAAATATCACACAATTACTCACTAAACCTATCTTAAGATACCGTGAAAGTTTCATCAAAATCGGTTCAGTCGTTTTGGAGTTCATAAATGCTCGACTTTTATACAGAGACTCAAACATTGTCCCTTTTCAAAATTTCCATTTATACCAAAATAACATACATTAACCATTCCTAATAGCTAAAAATAATACCCGTCGGTGTTAATTATTCACTCGCATAAAATTTAAAAAAATAATAATATCGCGTGCACCCGCCAAGGTTTTTCGTTGTAATATTTTTACTTCAACAAGTTTAATTTCACAATGTTTACAATGAAAACACGCGCATAATGTTCCGCTTATGCAATGAAGATGTGTCTACCTGCGCACGATTTTTTTCTTCCACAATACAGTATAATGTAAAAAAATATAAATACCCAAGCGTACTCGTAGATTATGATGTTATCAAGTGTATAAGTGTAAAACAACCTTGGCGAAAACATATCTAACAAGGATTCGCAACTTATACAACCTATCACCTTGGGTACTCGTAGATAGTGTAAAATATATGTTAAAGTATTGTGAAACTACATGACTACTACTACACCTGTGAGAATAATTATTAAAAAAATGATTTTATACCTTCTTCAAACATCTTGTATGAATAATCATAAATAATTTCCTATTAGGTGGTCCTCCACACGACACTAAATGCAAATTACAATTTCATATGAATTTGCACAGCGGAAAGTTGCTCTAAGCTCACTTCAGTTTTGGGTGTATGCGGAATAATATACAGAGCAAAAGTGTACTCCAGGGAAGCGTTTTACGTGAAATTTATACAACTCTCTGCGACTATAATGTGCTCAGTACGCGGTACGTGTATGTGTGTGCTCTCTTGCCTCCTTCGCCTTTGGAGAGCGCACAAGTACAACAGCGGAACGGATGCTGTTAACTATAGTGTAACACACATGAACTACAATTGCAAATTACGTACCCGTGCGCAGTGCCAGTGCACAGAATCCCCGCAATAACTAAAATGTTCATATCGCACACAAAATAGGAAAGGAACGAAATTTTTATTTTGAAATGCATAAAGAAAACGGTGGAAACCGTTTCCATTTCGTATGAAAATTTAATTTTTAGATTATGTAAGTACACGAACTATAAATATCAAGCATAAATAGTCGCTGTGTACGAATTATTTAATAGAAAAAATATTGCATTTTGCAAAAAATTAAAAGATACTAAATTTAGTAATTAAATTAAGATAAAAATGTTAGTTTAAATCATTTTTAAGTATTGAAATTAAATTTCTGAAACCATGTCAACATATCCTCTATGTTTCTATACTTTCAACTCAGATTAATTAAAATTCAACTCTTAAATTTTCTACCATTATGAAACCCCGCATTGGAAATGTGATTACGCGAGTATTTCTGTTTGTAATAAGTTTTTCCGTCCCGCAATTTCACAGAATATTTTTATGCATGAAAAATCATAAAAACCAGCTCGCTTAAAAACGCACGTTATTTTCGCGATTTCCCTTTGCATAAACAAACCTCGCCATTCAACCTCAACCCCCCAGAAGCAGTACACATGTACTCGATACTCTCTTCAACCACCGCCACCAGCAGCAAACGCCGCGGTGAAGTACTACTTCAATAAACTCCAAGCTGTGCGCACTTCAATTCAGTTTTTCCAGTTTTTAGCCTTCGGACCCTTGTAACTTATCCATTCCATACGAATATATGCACAGAAACCATAAAATCAAGTGCAATTTACATATTCGTAGAAAGTCGGACCTTGCGCACGCTCACAACCGGAGTATAGTTGCGCAAAATAACCGAGAAATATGATTTGCATACGTCAATATTGGATTGAAAAATGAATATGTACTGTGTAAGTAAAAACCCTTTTCATGTACTCGGTGGAAAAACCCGTCGAAGGAAAAATGTCTGGATACTCACCTGTAACAAGAAAAAAATGGTATTAAGATAAAATCAAATGTTCAACAAAGTTCATTCATTCATAAATTCAGTAATGTAGCGAATATTCTTTTTATTACGAAAGGCATGCAAGCATTTCATCGTGTTGTTCATTTTGCAGTGTTATTTTCGTCGCGTGATGCCGCTTTTATGCAAATGTACTTCTCAGCAAAGCTTTCAGCTTCTTACACGTCTAAGCCAGCAATACCAGCAACGCCAGCGACAGCTAAGAGCACGAAACAATTTCGGTAAAAGTTTCGCACTCGTATACATCCCTTATACGCTTACAAAGTTTAAGCACAAGCTCACACTGCGACGCTGGACGCAAAATGAAATGACCCCGAAGAAAAATCCCGCGACGAAGCACAATGGCAAAAATGGCGAGTGCCGAGTGGAAAAACTGAAGAAAATCGTTGCGGCGGTTATCCGTGAGTTGTTAATACGCGCTGCTTTAAGCCTTTCTCTCGGGTAAAAGCTAAAGCTCGCGATCGAGCGACCAAATTGTGCTCGAGCGGTGGCGAAGCGAACAAAATTACAAGATTAGGCCAGCTTTGCACAAACACGCGGCGGTGGCAAGTGATTGCGTGCCACCGTATGAATGAACACACAAGGCCAACGAAAGCAAAATAAAAGCATCCTCGTTTTGTTTCATTTCCCACACGCAGAGCTTTATTGCAAGTTGGAAAAAAAAAGCGCAAACGAGTTAACGGGGCGTCAATAAATTTCCCGTCTGGAATATTCAATATTCTCAACTAAAAGCTTATAATTTATGGCGCGAAACACATAAATAGTGATTACTGCAGAGACGTCGTCGCCGAAAGAAATGGAAAGTTTCCCAAATGAGAGTTTAAAGAGTCGTAAATTCATTAGGCGTTCCACAACCACTGACACTCACGTACCTCGGGCGGAAAATAGATTTTCTAATTATAACACCTTCATGCCAGAAAGGTTAGAAACATACAATGTGTCAAAAACGAAAAAATATTAAAAATATACTTTTCTTCGTTGGACGCACAGTAAATTTACATTTTTTGAAAGAAACCCTTGCGTTGAACCCGTTCGCTTTTTTCGCTTCGGACGTCGTTATGAAACGTTTTTCCGTGCTGGTGAAAGAAAGTCGCGCATAAATCACTTTCGTTCGGCGTACATTCTTCGCGCTCGTCGGGCCGGCGAAATCCCGAGACAAGACTAAATGGAGAAATGAATGGAAGAGTCGACGAATAATCTATTTAAAAAAAACGAGCCATTAATACTTTTCCGCTTTTACGTCGTCATTGGTCTTTTCAACACGGTACTATCTCTTATGATTTCACCACTGGAGACGGGATAGAAAAATAACCAAACGAAAAACATGCATTTTCAGCAGATTTTCCTCTAAAAAGCGACAAGATAAATTAAATAATTAATAAAATTTCAAGTTTATAAACTTTAAATTTAGTTGATTTGGTTTTAGGTTATTCACTAGTGCAATTAGTTGAAGTGGTTGAAGTTGAAGTTGCTTAAGCTCACGTTTAGGCACTATCCCCTCATAGCGTTTTGCTTTATGACGAGTTTAAATTGAATTGCCCACTTACGTGCACTCACGACTTCCAAACTTTAAACTTCGCCATCGACGTGCGAGTAGTCGCTAGGTCCTCGCAGTACTTTAGAGTTCAAACATCAACTTCATATCCAGCACGTCATGAGTGCACCTCCGCGCATTAAAACACTTCAGGTGAAAATATCGTCGGCATTTCACAATTGTAATCATTACCCATTACACATCACCCTCCGTGGAGGTAAGCTAAGATTGAATGAATTCTTAATATAACCCAGTCAGCACCTGGTGTAGTGGCACAGTGTGTTTATTTAGCAATGTCGGGGTGTGAGTAAGACTTCTGGAGCAATTGAAAATTTTAATAATCGAAAGCTTTAAACTCTCAAACAAGTCTGGCTTTGCACCTGCTGGGGATAGGCACATTACGAATTGAAGGATTTAAAATTTTGTGGAACCTATAAGCGTTTAGTCAAATCCTTAATAATGTAAAAAGTAAACCTTTGTAAGCCGCGAAGGGATTCGATAAAATCCCCAATCGAACGTACAGTAAGCAGTAATGTGTTAATATTAATTAGCTGCGATGAATAATTCGCTTCATGTATATGCACAGGATTTACTTTTCAAGTTATTAGCAATTTTATAAAATTACTGCGCAAATTACTCAGAAATTTTCGTGATTAAGTGATAATAGAATTTATTTGTTAAAGTGCTGTACAAATTTGCTCAATGTCTACGCTACTGCAGCGTAATAAAATAAAAACTCAAGCGAAGAGGTTTTATTGCCTTCCGCAGCCAGAGCCAGCATTCCTGGAGGACTAGACGATCTAAAGGGAGAAACCATCGCCACCACTACTAGTACCTCGAATTTATATTGTTCGAACACTCCTGGCGAGCATTCACCTAGGGTTTCTATAGTATCCATAGAAGGTAAACCAACATCCACCACTATATTTCGCAATTTTCGTAGTTTCACCTGGCTTGCAGGTCGTTGGAGAGTTACAGAATGGATAAACGTCTAAAGTATGTGCTGGATATTGCATGGATCAACATTCCACAAAATAAAAACAAACAAATACAACTTCACTAGAAAACCTCAGGTAAATAAATACAAACTGAACAAAACAAAACCTTAGTCTGTTTTAGACGTGACTCCAACTAATCCTAATCAGCAAAGACACTCCTAGTAGGTATCTCCTCGAAGACATGCATTAATCGTCTATCGGTTAAAGGACAAGACACGAACAGAAGCTTATAGGTTCCGTATTTAGAGGTGGAAGTCATTAAACTACGAGGTTCGCAGAACTAGTGGATAGAGAACTACTACGAAACTCCACGCTAGCAATGTTCGCCTGAGAGGTCCCTTATAATTGCCAGAAAGCCACTACTTCATTCAACTCCGCAACTCCTCAAGCGCACACAGTCAGAAACTCAAAGCCAGACCAATCGACACATTCAAATTTCTCCCTCATTCCTTGCACAAGGACATTCCTGAAGAAAACCAGACGATCCCAAAAACCTCAAACCTCAAGTGTTCTCTGGCTGTCTACGTTGACGGTCAACCCTATAGGTATGGATTGACTTGAAGGGGCATGACTCCCATGAGGGCAAACGTGCTCACAGTGCCAAAACCAGATCATTAATTCACTAATTAATTAGGATACGGAGATGAATTGTACTTAGATTATCATTGCTTTAGATAAATATATGATTTTTTTCTTTCCCAGCCATATCTACTAGAATTAGTTACTACACTAAATCCTTTGAAGCGTGAATACTGAGAACATCAAGCGTTTAGAAATGGCTGCCGCAAGTCGTAAAATGAGTGCATTGCTTTAATTATGATTTTTATTGTGGATTTTACGAGCGTGACCCTTTCGGACGACGGAAAAACAGACACATAAACCGGAATATTTATTTATAAGGTGGCGAATGACCCATACCTAACCCGAAAAAATATCAAAATCAAATTTCCTAAAACTTCATTCTTTCATTCACAAACTTCTGCATGTAGTATGCTTAAAAATAAATTGTTGGTGCTTACATCTACAGGAGCTGTGTTTGCACAGAGTCGATTTACCGTCACTTTGTTCTATTCGAGCCCATTTCGCAAAACGCTTTGAAAACGATCGCAATGCGTCTTTTTCGCCGCTTGGTCTCGCATCGCTTCTTGCGCCGTTCGCGCCTATCGTAAAACGCGTTTTATGTGTTCGTCGTGGGGTCATATCTAAATATAATCAAACGACATATTACCATTTATTACCATTTTACCAATTCGATCGCTTTTTTCGCCTTCCTTTTTCTTGCTCTCCTCTGCTCGCCAGCGAAAGCAAACAACAATAAAACCCAGCGAATCGCTAAACAAACAGCGCCGTAAATAACTACTCTTGCGATAAGTAACTGAAATGTGTGACCCGTCAAAGTACTAACGTATTCCCACAGGACAATTATAAATAAATACATAAGTAAATATCGCACAAAATAAATTTTACTTGTCGTCGCAGAGAATATTTAAATCCGCAGTAATTATTTTAATCCTATTATGTCAAAAGAAAACATTTGTGCCTAAACTTGATTCGTTTGTATGCGCAGTGCACTAACAGACAAGACAAAAGCCCAGACAAAGTGCAGTCAATGAAAAACAGTCTCTACGTGCGTCGTATTAATGAACGACTGCCGAGAATTAGTGGCTTCTTGCAATCGCAGCAATTGTATCTCAAGCAGTGATTACCGCCGACCGAGCCGCCGACGGCAATGGAATTTTGATCATTTCCTGTCTGGCAAAACTCCCAAATACAATAAAAATATCAAAAATTTCATTTTATATATTTATTAAATATAAATGCCCTTCAAAAAGCTTTTAAATCTCATTACCCATTTCCTATACGCAGCGTTTTATTCAATGTCCGTTCCCCCTACAATTTTTCATCTCCCGCGTTTTGAAAAAGTGAAGCTCCTTTGACTTTTCGAACAGATATATTGTTTTTCTCTCGATACTCATAGGTTCATTCATCCGATACGCGATACAAAGGCGCAAGCGGGTCGTCGGGCATATAATTTAATAAAAACGTTTTTTGACAAGGGTCCAGAGTCGGGAGATGACCAAAGACACCGGACTCCCCCGCACCAGACAGACACTTCCGGCTTTGAGTAATAGCCGCTCATATCTATATGCCATTTACGGGCACGCCCGATTGATATCAGTATAATCCCCCATTGTCGATGCGTAGACAAGAAATAGGATGCGCATGTAAAGGGTGCGTTTTGATTTCTTATTCTTCGAGAGCCGTGCGGCCGCAGCTGAGAAGGGGATTGCCTTTCTGCCAAAACGCATACATATTTCAGCAGCAAAAATTGCCTTTTCTGGCTTGCGGAGATTTCGACTTTCTGCCTGCAGACTTTTATTAGCGCAACCCTATATATACGAAAAAAGCCGATTCGGTTTGAATTTTAATAAAACTCCCAAGTGTTTAATTCGCTTTGCATTCCAATTTCGACATGTCCGTTCGAAAGCTGCGCAAATTGCGATTCGGAATCGCGGCGCGGCACTAAATGAATGAAATGAGTAAATGAATCAACATACAAATGAATGAGCGCGCTGTGGCAACCAAGGAATGAACGAATTCTTTTTCGGTTGCGCTACAAAGAAGAAATGAGGGGTGGCTGCGTTTAATGTCGAATAAGTAAGCATCGAGCTAACCGAGATAGATGCGCGGATAGCGACTCAGGATTACATTTAGCTAATTATTTTAGTGCGCAATGAGGAAAAAAGGCACCAGAAGAGAGGAAATGTTGAAAGACAATCGCGCGAGCCGTGTGGAGGGAAATAAAAAGTTTGCTCCCCTCGAAAGTCAGGCGCACAAATGGTTAATTAAAGCTTCGTTTTTAAAATCGCATTTCTTTAGTGCGCTACTCAAGTGAATGTGCATTTAATTTTGCAGGGAACAAAAAATATTACAATGGAGTTTACTAGAAAAGCAGAAAAATAATGTAAAGGAGGTTTAATTGCCATGAATGTCTTTTAATTTACTTAATTAATTGTAATCTAGTGGTAGACAATCAGAAAAAAATTATGTGGAACTAAACAGCTCCAAAAAAACTTTTCAAAACATAAAAATTAGTTTTTCAAGTAAAATTTACCCCAAAATCAAGAAAAAACATTTTTGCTAATAAATAAATATCTATTGATTTTTCTGTCATGTAACCCACCTATCCTTCCACCTCTTTTCTATACCACATCAAGTTTATATTTATAAAATAATTTCTTTGTGTGGTCAAGCAAATAAATCGTTTTTCGATTAAAAAAGGAGCCTACAACAAACGAAATTGAATATCCATTCCATACACACAGCTAACCCTTGGGGGTGGCAAAGTCGGCAACATATGAATGCGAGCAAACATTTCACAACGCTGAAAGAAGTCCATCCAGGCCGGCGAATGCAATCCCACATCCTGCATTCGATCTGAGTACTCAAAGACTCAAAGGAAACGAATATAAGCGCAACAAAAGATGCATTTTCTTTTCAATTGCTAGGCGTTTTTTTTTCGCTTTGAATTGCAATATTTTCCTTTATACGAAACAAAAATTCAAACACAGTTATGAAAAGAATAAACAAAACCAAAAATATCCTGAATTGATGTCAGCAACATCATGCTGTTGTTTATCTGCCCATGACACGTGGCAGTGGCAAATCTCGCATCCAATTCGACTGTTTCAGTCGTTTCGTGCGAAATATCACGGGGGGTAGAAGCGCCAAGTTGAAATTCAATTAATTTACGCCGTTAACGAGTCACGTCAAGCCGTCGAGCACCACCATTAGCAGTGTATTGTTACACTGTATTGTTTCATTTGGTATAACCTATTCAAAACAACCGTTGCCTTGTCTTGCTTCCATCAGCCGGCGCAATGAAATCGAAACGTCTTCGAGGAAACAAACACCATGATAAGACATTCTAAATTTCAAGTTATAGGTATCCGTATAACTTGGCTAATCAGGAAAATCGTCGTAGACGGAATTTACAAGTAAGCCTCTGCATCCAGTGGAAATTGGCGAATTCGAATTCCCAGTGAAACAAGAAAGTCCCCAGTTACAAAATCGAACCAAACCAAAGTTCACTTGAATTGACACGACATGTATAAAATCAACTCGCGGCGGATTCTAACTAGAAACCTTAAGAGTTGTAAAATCCCTGTGGATTATGGCGTCACTGGTCGCTTAGCGTGCGACAACGCAGCCGACAAATTAACATTGATGCTTCGTTGGAAAGTTGTTCAATCTCATTTGAGGTTTGCTGACGTTTTCCTAAAGTTTACCACTGCTAACTGGAAACCAAAGGATTACACGGTATACTCATGTTATTTATAACTTCCAATCAACGTGAATTCAGGACAAATTTTAATAATAAAAGAAATAATTATAACTCTAGACAAAAAAATTACTAATTGAAAAGAAGAGCAAATCAACTGAATTTTCAAACTTTTTTGCGTATGAAAAGCAAAAAAGTTGTGTAATTCTTTTGAAACATCAAAGGAAAGTTGATCACTTGCATGAAATTGAAGGGGAGTTGCTTTTACTGACTGAAATAGATTCACCATAGAGGAAAGTCATGTTGTAGTGCACACCGCGTGAATCAACCCTTTTGTTTCCCTCTGGGGAGACATATTTTACATATATTTATGCATATTTGGCAGTTGGTTAGTTAAGACTTCCGCATGAGAGGGGAACACACCCGTTTTTGCCACCCCATACGCAACTATTATATAAATTACAATTCTTACAACTGTACACTTTCATTCAACTTCAAAATTCACCAATTACTATTTTGGTAACTAAATCTTTTGTTACTTCATCCATTCACCAGATGGTTGATTTTATTTTCGTAAAAACCTAGAAATTCGATTCCAGTTTGAAACTAAATAAAACTAGAAGCAAATACTCTCTGCTCTCACAGGCTGGTCGTAACCGCACTCCACAACTCGACAATTCTCGTTACCGTTTGCGAACCATCGCCAACATTTCATCCACATCCACAAACCGGCAAAAGAAACAAACGAGGGGCTGTTTGTTTACATCCGCCCACACACACACTGCGTGCGGGCATACATCATGTGCGCGCCCGCCGCCGACCATCCGAAACGATGAATACATTCAGGCAGCGGCGAACAAATTACACATATTTACATTCATATTCACCAGCGCACGCGTTCATATTTCAGCCCGAACGCATTGCATAATATTCGTTAGTACATCACATCAGTCAGTACATTTGTACACACAATCATGCGTATTTATACATCCGCTGAGTGCGCGTAAGCCTTTCAATTCGAATTACAATATTACATCCTCAAATATTGCCACGCTACATAAATACTAATTTTTCACATTTAGAATTTATGTTTGATATATGTTGGAATCTAGGTAGATATAAGAAAATGTAAAATACGAAAGGTCGTTTCCAGCAGAAAGCAAATAATTTGCAAATACTCATTTACACGTGCTACACGTGTGACCTCTGAACTTTTGAATCATTGCTGACATAAGCCACTTATACCGCTTTCCATAGAAATGTAAGAACATACCTTATGTTTCCAAACACAACGTTCACCTACTTATGAAGATAGACTCATGGTACTTACCTAAAACAAAGAGAAAACATAAAATTAGTCATAGAAAACATACCTTTTATTATTTTCAAGATTTACGTTATGAATGTAATTAAATTATAGAGCTTTATATGATTTATTATTGAGTTTAGTATTGAATCTGGCTATGTATACGACACAATTACATTAGTGTTCACTACAATAGCACATGTAACGTAATGTAATGTAATAATATTGAAAGAGTTGATATCAAATTCCACTCAAATATTTCGATCATGTTTGCATATCGGAAATGAAATTGTGCACCATTACATATTGATACAATCATTCAATATTGCTCCACCACTACAGCTGCACTATGCGCGCCGAAATATTACAGCAGAAACATGCGCGTAGATCCGTAGATAGAGATAAAAATGAAATTGAAATGTATTGTTGCACAAAGAGTTGATGCATACACATAGTAGCGTGGTGCAACGTTTCGTGCAGCACGCCGAAAACAATGTTCAATTTCATTTTTCAATCAGAATCAGCGGCGTCGAAATCACGGCGGCGAGCTTCGCGGACATCGTTTGCTTTTCCGGGGGACCATGGGCCATCATGCCATCAGCATGTTTGCGTCGACAACGATACTCAAACACAGTGAAATTCGCATAGTGTAGTTTCATCATGCGACGACTGCAAAATGCGATTCAGACTAAACGAAGCGCACGAGTTTTGCAAAGTTGGTATGATTCAATCGCGTTTGTTTATTGAATTACCGAATGCCTGATTGCTGTTTGTCTAATTTCAGTTTGTAGATGTAAGTATAGTACGTTGGAAGTATTTGTAGTAATTGGAAATGTATGAATGGTATTATTTTCGTAGAATTTAGAGGAAAATGGAAATTTTGTCTTAGAATTTTATAAAATTAACCTCAAAGAGGACTTTTTTCTGTCTGGATCAATGGAACGGATTGCTCGCTTCAACAATAAGACAGTGACGAGTAAAATTCTTCAAAGATCAACTAAAAAGGACCTCTAAAAACCCAAAGAAAGACTGAATTTAACTGTCCTAAAATAAGACTCTTTGAAAGAAGCTTGAAGTTAAATATTTGAGTTAACAATAATAAACTCTTCCTCAACAGTGACTCTTATCACTTACCATCCTCCTTTCTGCATTTCTTGCTCACAAACCAACTCCTTCACTTCCAAACCACTCCACCTCATAACACCCCCTTAAGGGGGGCTTGCACACATAAGTGTAGCGCTAGTACCCCCACTCCAAAACACAGAAATATAGACTTTGACGCCATTCTTCGTGATCTTTTAGTGTGTGCCACACTCAATTCAGTTTACCCCCCATTTGCCCATTTAATTGCCATCGCGGCGCGCGGCGAAATTGGATTGCATGACTGCGCGGAATGCCTCCACGGCGGCTTTGGGCGACACGCCAAAAGTCCAACCGCTTCGCGTCTCCTACACACGTCTATTCATCGTCTTTCCGGCCCTTGGGGGGATATATCGCTATGCGCTTTGCACTCGCTCTGCATACTGCATACATCCGCGCATGCACATTGCATGAGCATCGGGGTAAACCGCACTCATAACCTAGGCGTGCGCCTCGATCGTAAACTCGTAATAAATCCCACCTAAACATAGCATCCAACACACACACACCGAAGGCCTTTATTTATAAACACAAAGCTTTGAAAAATTAAAAAGCATTTTATCACAAGTTATGCGCACGCCGCGCGCGCCAGTACCGAGAACAAGCTGCAAACAAGCAAGCAGCATGAATGATTTCATAGCTTCAATGTTACAAACCTCAAATATAAACCAGCGTCCAGGTTCAAGTCAGTTCAATGTATAAATATAGTCCTTCCGCTGTGCGCCGAGCACGGACAGTCAGGCTTGTGTCCTTTTGTTCTTAATTTTTAGTCTAAGAAACTATCCAGACCACGAGCCAGTATGAATAAGGGAAATAAATTACGAGGAAAAATAAGTCGCCAGCGTCAAGTTGACTTCCTCGAAGTCGCAAGGAAATAAAAGAGCTCCCGGACACGATGCGACGTGAGCGGGGTGACAAGGAAGTCAGTGCGCAGGAGTTGCATTGTCCTCCGGGGTGGGCAACGCAAGTGCAGTACTCTACACCCTCAGGAGCTGGTTATAAACGACGAAACAAACGACGGCGTTAAATCTTTTTAATTATCGCAAGAGTGTGGGTTCGGAACGCCCACGAGTGTGGCACAAGGTGCACGATCAATCAAGAGGGTCGCACAGAAGAGGGATTAAACACCCTCTATCAATATAGTATACCTAATGTTGCAGAAAAAAACTTGCAGAAATAAAATACAATTATTTAATTAAATTTCGACGTATTTACTCCAAAATACTTTAAAAAGTATTAAATTTTATATTAATTTAATAAATTTATATGTGGTTTGTTTATGTCTTACTAAATTCACTTCATTTTCTTGTTGTGTATGACCCGCCTCGAACCTGACCGATATTGATAGGCGACACATGCGACCTGTCATCGTCCTCTTCTCTTCGACTTCCTGCTGCCCGTCTGCTGAGCAACGCACTCCCGCTTCTAATTTCGCAACCTTCGTCTTTGCCCCGGCAAACTCTCGACAAACAAGCGACCCTAGAAAATGCGCGCGTGGCGGCAACACGAAAGAAGTTTGTCGACGACGTCGGCAACAACAGCCGATGTCGACGTATTACTATGCGCGCGTATGGAATACAAATGAGGTACGGCGAAACGCTGCGAGGCGTGCGCTTCTGCATGAAGCGAAAGATTCTTCAATATTTCGTCAAAATATTCCAATATCGTACAAACAAGCGCACAAGCAGCTCGACGACCCAAACAAAACACAATGTATTCACATATTCAAAGTGCAGCTAAAGATGCTCATGTAGCATGAAACAACATCATACATCATGGCGCATATTTAAAATTAAAATATTTTTAGGCAGATAGCCAAATAGCCAACACAATATCAAAACATTGGGGTGGAATCCAGGAATGCAATACGAGTGTGCAGGTTGTAACTAAGTGCATGTAGGTACATGCAGGCTTATTCACAAACGTACAAGGGATTAACCACAGTTTGGGTAGCACGCGAGTGCGGATAACGGCCATGCATGTCCTGGTTTTCGTCCTCGCGGCCATAGGGAGAAAGATATGCGCACAAAACACGCACAAATTGCAATAAACGACACTGTTCATTCGTGCATTATGCAATAAACCAAAGCACCCTTCCGGGTGTAAATTTTGCAATATTTTACCGATGCTGATTTAATTAGAATTACACTCCGCGCAGACAATATACATTATTTGACAATGATTTAGAAATTTCAGCCACGTAGCGTAATTTATTTCGAACGCGCATTAATTGTTAATTAAAGTTTTAAGTGCGCTCGCATTTGTATGTGCGCCGAAATAGAAACATGAGAAACGCATGAGAGCGCCAAACGGATAAATTAGCACCTAATAGATCAACACGCGCGGCACGGTGTAATAAAATCGTAAAATAACGCGCGCCGTAGAATGCAATTCAGCGCATCGCAGCGCGCGAATACTTTCAAAATTAATCTCAAAGTATTTACAAACGGAGCGCGCTCGCATTCATTAATCAAGCAAATGCATGACGGAAATGCCATCATATTAGCGCCATTAATTCAATGAAAAGCAATCAACGACAGTTTTAATTAGCCATTAATTACCTTCGCCTACTTGGCGGCTCACCGCACCACTCAAGGCGATGCTGAAATTTAATTATAAGCTACAGCACTAGCATTCGCGTATCGATGTGCTGCTTTCAAAATATTGTGATGGTGCATATCCGGGGGAACTTGAACAACAAACAACAAATCGTTAAAAAAGATCAATGGTAAAATTAACTGAGTAAAACTTTACATGTATTCATGTTCAAGTGGTTGGCGAGTTGTGTGAGTGGTTCGGGTCAATACCAGCAACTTCGAACGACGTGAATATTTTACTGGCTCGTTCGCGCTAATAATACAAGTTGAATGTCACGGCACAAACCGCAAGACAAGGTCCTACATTGAAATCTATAATTTCCTCAACGCGTGCGTTTGATTTTTTTCCTCTCTCTCCAAGTCACATCGATTTGAATAGATACAAATTACACTCAATCTAAACGCACATGCCGAGGGTGGATTTTTCAGCCTAGCAACACGAAATTCCATTTTTAGATGGCATTAAAGTATTACCAATCGATTTGTTCGTGTACACCCTGCTTTGCCGTCGTCTGCACACAGGTTGATGTTGATAATGCGCGGCTCCGGTGTTTCGATGAGGGTGGAAAGTGAAAAGAAATATGCGACGCGATTGACGATTACGCGACGTTTCGACGTGTTGCTGCCATCCCTAAATCTGTTGCCGGTGGGCAGACGACGGCGCCGGGGAAAATATCGAGCCTCTTCCATTCGATTACGCGAACGCGTCAGATTAATAATTAACAATTAATCCAGCGTAGACGTAGACTTGCATAGGGTGAGTTGAGGGTGAGGCATGGCTATTACACGTGGGATGATGTACGAGCAGCTGAGTAAACGAGGTTTTAATTGCATTCCTCCGACAAGCAGACGCGAAATGTAAAGTATAGAAATAATCAAATGATTCAAAATTTTGTTATACGCCACCCAGCTAACCAGTGACAGTAAAAATAAAAATACAATTTATAGCCACAGGAATAATCCAAGATCCTCCTTCGGATAGCGTTTTGGACACGTCGAGTATTTATTATTTTCTAAATTAGAGCAACATCTATTCTTACCACTCGACTATACTAGTTCATAAGATGAGCCCAGCAATTTCCTGCACAATGCAAAAGAAATGTTCTCGACGCTCGAGTCCGAAGCATTCTCCACCGGCCATTTATAAACACCGCCTCTCGGAACGTGCCCGACCGATGGCCTGGCTAGCTGCTTTTCTAATGTCTTCCCTTCACGAAGATTGATGCCCAGCGGGCAAGTTCCATAAGAAACTGCGTACTGCAATCGCCCATTCCAACCCAACAGCAGCATTGCGCGTTCTTGCTTGCCGCGCGCAGCCAAATTGAATTTGCGTTGAATTGTTGAAAATGACCATCGCCCCATGTCTAGCGCTTATCACACGTCACACATACGTGCAAAACTACTCCGCAAAATTGAGAGGAATTCGAAATAAAATAAAACCCAAGTAAAAAATTGACTACAATGAAACGTAGCAGCAGACCAAGAAAAAGTAAAGTACTTCACCACACACACAAGTAAATGCCCGCCGAGTTTAGTACGTACAGTGCTTCGCACTTTACAATTTAACCTCGCCGCCAGGCCGGGCGCTGCCATTTACCTCGTCCATTAATTTCATCCTTGAGTTACGGCTTTTAAATTGCATTACGGCTCGCCGACGCGAGGAAAGTGCGAAAATTTCGTTACCTTGCAAATTCGTAAGTACTCCCGAGTCTTGTATTGAATTGTAGGCGATGACGTGTGCATATGCCGACGTATTGTTTTATTTTGTGTGATATGTTATTAAGCTCTACGCATTCGAACGCTGCGCCGCGTTGCACTACAAGGCGAGGGTGCAATTGGTTGTTTCGATGCAGAATGTGTCTGGCGTAATTGTGCGTTAATGCAAAGACGAGAGAACACACAACGCGCACGGAACGTGATCGCAAACCGAATGGGATATTGACGCATTCAGGCACAACGACAAACAAGCAAACAACACATGCGTGGATGGCTGATGTGTGTATATGTTGAATGAGAGGCAAATTTGATTGAATTAATAATATTATTAGCGCAAATTTAATAATAACCGCGATGCATCAGACTAATTGCTTTAATAAGCGGATGTTTCAATGAATAATATTGCCGTCAACACAGAAAACTAGATTTTAATCCTGTTGTCATTGGCAATCATAAACAAACGCTTAGTTTGCAGTCGGAAAATTAATCGGCAACTCAAACAATGTTATATATTTTTTATGATAAAATTAATTTAGTAATTTTTTACATTGTCTCACAACGATGGAACTTTTGTACTACAATTTGTATTCGCGCTAATAACGCATGCAAATATTTGCAACGCAAACAAGTTAGCAGAATTCCAACTCATACCAACACAACTAACATTAAAATACGCGAGCATCGTTTTTCTCCATCATCGCCGAGTATGTGCAGCATGTATGTAAATTGAAAACATAAAATGAAAATCCAGCACGTTTTAACGCGGTAGAAAAACGTGGCAAAATGCGGCACGTGCAGCTTTGTTTCACTCGCGCCTCACTTGCATTTTCAACTTGTATTATTTCGGAAGGAGGGCGATGAAAACCTACAGGGTTTAGACGCAGGGACTAAAGCATGTGGCAGCCACAAAAGGCGCGATATTGTTGCTCATAATTTATTCAGTCGCGATGAGGGAGGTCTGCGAATGGCCTACGCGCGGCGATCCCAACAATCGTCGAGAGCACAGCCAAATGAGGAAAAAGAAAGAAAATTAGAAGCAGGGTGAGAGAAGAAAAAATTACACACACAAAAAAGAGCAACACAAAGAGTGTGAGACGAAGAAAAACTACGAAAAAGAAAACTTCTTCACTGTTGATGTTGATGAATGCAAATATTAAAATCTAAATACGTAATTTTTTCTTGCTTCAAATTCAAATTCGTGTAAATCTTCAACATCTCCTAATTTCCACTAATTTATTTTAAATCGATTCTTTGTTCGCCCTACAATTCCACTGTCGAAACACGTCCGCCAAATTCCAGTCGAAAGAGAGGCGAGAGGCGAAAATCATTACGTGAATTATTGATATAAACAGGAGAAGAAAACGCGGAGAATGCACACGCGCGCCGCCTCCAAACGAGGTGGATTTGTATTAGACATTTCGGAGTACGCACCCCAACCACCCCCGGACAAATGTATAGGCAAATAAATCGCGTCCTGAGCACTCCGGGCGAAACACACTCGAAGAACAAGCGCAAAAGGCAGTCGTGCGCACCAACACGTATAATAAATAACAAATAACAAACAAGAAACAGCCAAAAATGTAGGTAGAAGAAAAACATAACATCACAAAATTGCGACGCATCAAACCGTGAAAAGTAAATGATGGCGGCACGATGAAACGCCGCGCAAACAAAACGTAAAATTAATTAATATCTGAAGATTGTCATTGATAACATTTCACAATTTCGAGTTATTTAATTGTATATCAATCAATTAATCACAACTGTCAATGATAATACCATTGAAACAAGAAAATCCGGGAAAATTAATTTCATAAAACAATCTGTATATCCACAACCGCTCAATATGATGTATTGTTTTAACCGGCATGTTTGCCTACCCTGGTGAATCAATATTAATTCACACCTGAGTTACATGTGATACCTACACCACCGCCAATGCGATCCTCAGTCAAACATATTGACGCCAGCCAGCCGCAAACACGGAAATCCACTTAAATTACAACATTCATGTTGCTACATTCGATTGAAATTCAAAACGATAGCGATATACCAGCACAAAAATTAAATCATCATCCGCTAATCCACGATTCAATTAAGCCCACCACCCCCGCCCCTAATTCGCGTAGGTACATAATTTCTAATCTAAATTTTTAATGCGAAATTTGTTTTTTAATCAAATTCGGTGCGCAATGACGACCGGATTTGCATCAAAATACATCTTCTTGCACGCGCAACGCAACGTCGTGCACATTAATTTACACGGAGAAACAACCCCTCCTGGACGCTGCCTAAAACGGGTGCCCGTAGATTTTCCGCCTTTTAATCTATTAAAATATTCCCCGGATGCAATGTATCCGGCGATGCGGGAGACGCCTGCGATCGCCATCCCTTATATCATACTCTTGTATACATACATAACAAGCCACCACCATGGACAGACGCAGCACTAACTCACATCAGAACACCACTCTCCTCTACAAACACTAATGAGTTAAACAAAGACGGAAGAAAAAAGTTTGCGTTGCAAGGATCGACGCTTCGACAAATGATGTAAAACTTGTAATGATGTAAATGGACGAGATGGAAAACGCCGCCGCAGGCAAGAACAGACGGCGAACGCGCCTCCACCATCGCCCGGCTCCTCCGCCAGCGGGCAGACAATGCACAAGTCTGGATGTTAGTCAATTTCAGACGTCCCCGCAAAGAAGGAAACTTTTTCCAACAGATTATGTGCACGACTCGAACATGGTACCTTCGAACTTGTCGAACTTTGCACTTAGCAGCGTAGCGAGCCTTGGAAAATATAGGATGTTGCGTTCTTCCATCCTTTGTGTACACGCAATTTCCACACGCGCAGAAAAAAAGTTGAAAATAACTAAAAACATTGAAAACACCTTTGTGTGGAAGACTGTGGAGGAGGGTTGAGTCCTCGATAAAAACATGTCGATGGAAACAAACACGTGTGCGACGTCCTTTCGGTCGTATAAAAGCGCCGATGGCTGGCCTGCCGGCGGCGTACAACCCGCGCTGTATTACATCCATCAAGCCGGGAGAGACACGGAGGATGTCCCGCGGTGATTTTTCCACGTCGTGCGTTCTATCGACGTGTGACTTCCCCGAAGCATCGGCAGATAGCTGTCGATGTGTAGCTTCGGGGAAGCGGCGACGGCCGCGAGCGCATGGAAAATAATCATGTCAAGGCGGGTCTTATGATTGATAACGCGCGCTTTCCGATTGATTGCCTTTGATTTATCTGCACGTCTCCGGCCGCACGTGAATTCCCATCGCCAGCATTAGTGAGATTAAAGCCACAAAATGCAAAAAATATAAACGCGAAAAAAGTTTTAAAATGCATGAAAACTAATAAATATAAAAAGAGAATTTAAAATTTAAAACTAAAAGTTATAAAATGTTCCGTGAATATTAAATTCTTTATATGCAAGCTGAATTATTGATGTGTGTTCATTTTTTGCTCGTATAAATGCAATGCAAGTACATAACTCACTCTTATCGCGTGTAGTAATGTTAATAACTTTAATGCAAATTCCATTTGATAATTATATAATTAGTTTTCATTTTTTTTGCTCGACATACAGTCGGAGTAAGCGTTACGGTTGCACGTTAATGTTATAAGCTTATTACATTATCTGCAACTTGCAACACGTCTGTTTTGCATGCATTTATTTGATGTTTTCGTTTTATACGTTTTCACACATGAAATTTATGCAAAATTTTCATGGAAAAACGAACATAGAAAAATACTTCGTATATTAAGGTGTAAAATGAGTCCTTTAGGAATTACGTACATAGTGATATTATCAATGTAAGTAAATTCATTTTCCAAAAGAATAAAATTAATTAAAAAACGCTTCAAAAATTAAAATTTTAAAAAACCATCTACAACAAAATCCTTAAGTTGTTACACTTGAGTAAATCTTCTTTATTTCATCATTTCAAGCCCAAGTATATTCCTCTACATCCTCTGCGCCCATGTTTCAACCCTCCTGCACATATACTATAGAAAGGATAAAAGTACTACGCAAGCATGTTATGACACTTTTACCACCTTGATGAAACAGGGGCGCAAACGTCCTTTCAGGATGTCCTCCGCACTTGTACTTTTGAGCGCAGTTTCTATACAGTGCATAACTCAAAGCGGGCATTTTTTTAACATCCTCTCATGTCAGTCTGGCGGCCGAGCACCGAATATGAGACTTTAATGCGTATGAGGGGAAATTCATGAATATTTCATTCAACTTTTTGGTTTCGCGTATTTTTTCTAACTCTCCCGCTTCTTGAAAAAAATATTTCTTGATAGAAAAGTATGATGAATGTATCTCGGTTGGACTGGCCTAAATATCAGAAATTCCCTCAATATTCAAAAAGTTTTCCCCATTGCAATAAACACCGAATGCGATGGAAATTTTGCGCATCGACTTTTGTTATTACTCTGCTGTTAATTAAACCAATAATTAATCTACACTCGTGTACTTTTGTCGTGCGAGTCGTGTTCGTGAGGTTAACGATAATAAATATTTGCGCACATTTAATGAGCAAACACGCGCGGCGGCCGGCAATGCTACTAATCGGACTAACATGAAATACAAATCGAAGATGCCGCCACAAACAAGCGCCCGGTAGGTACGTTCAAATATCGCTTATTGTGTTACCAACAATGGTAAATAGATGAAGTTAATACAATTACCAGGCTACAATCGCAATTATCGGTCGCCAAAAACAAACGTAAAATTTCCATTGTGTACCACCAAACTAAATTCGACCATATCAACTAAAACAAACCCGAAACAAACTAAAACATCTTATTTCTAGTATAAAACTGATTAAAAGACGCGATTAAATCATTTTATCGAATTATCCGAATCAAGATCAAGCTGGAACTTCGTCCTGGATAAAATAGAGTCGTCCGTCGTCGCCGAGTCCAATTTAACCCTTTTCAATCTCACATCCGAGAGCAAATTAACCGCCGCCTCCGTCGTTTACTTCTAGCCTAAGCGAGACAATGTACACACACAGAGAAAAAGTTTTCCCGGTGTTGTTTTTTTTCGGCGTTTTTGTGTTTTTGTTTTCGTGTCGCTCGCTGCTCGTGCACGCTTGTTTAGCCAGCAACCAAAAGCAACCAAAACAAACACCCACAAAACGACGAAAAACGACCGCAATCACTAGGACGACAGCCGCGGAAGGAAACAACTCTCGCTGCGTAAAAAAAGCAATGCGCCTTCGCTCACAAGAATGGCGAATAGATTCACGAGTGCAAAGCGAAATGGATGGAAGTGAGCACGATACCATGACACACATATAGATATAAAGTGTTTTTAGTGCATGTTTTGTTTTCATTTGCTTTGAAAAAGCTCAAGAAAACATTTCTTACAAAAAAAGAAAGAAAGTGAAATGTGATTTGTAATTACAACTTTTTGCCACTCTGATATTGATTATATTTATATCTTTCGTAATTTCTTCTACAAGTAATAAATATCCCCGGCTAGCAGTTATTGCAATCATTCGCAGTACGATTCCCCCCTTTGTAATTGCAAACGACGATGATCCCATCACACTCCCCCGCACATTGTGCACTTTTTGCCCGTTTGCCAATCTCGGCGATCCCTTTGCAAGAGAAGCGCAAAAAAATGATAAGAATCGTCACATCTTCATCTCTATCGTCAGGGCCATTCGTCTAATATAGCAGCCAAGCTCCATAGCTCCAAGATAGAGTGGTAATCTGAAGGCCATTCGAGACCAGCATAGACGAAACTATCTCAGAACTCTAGTGATACACCAAAGACATAATAGAGTTGAGCGCAAAAAGCGGCGAAGAAAGTGGCTAAAAACAGCTTGATTATTGTCATTTATCGTTCGGAATGCGCAGCGTTTGTCAATGTCTAGATCTATGCGTTTTGATATCATGAGAATATAATCAAATTTGAATGATCTTATTGCAACAGTGCAATTTTCTATTCCCATAGAGATAATATTTACTTGCATTATCTTACAAGTTGCAGTTCTTGGCCGATGTAGATATCAGTTTAGTAGTTCCGTTATACCATCATCAAGTTTAGCTAACAATGCTCTTACTTTGTGGCAACGTCCTTCTTCCGCTCTTAATTCTACTGTTTAACGTTTTCAAAACTCTCATCCAAGCAAGAGAAACGCCTGCTACTGGCACTTATTAATGTAGCATTGCAGCATCTTCCATTATACTTGATAAACACAACCAAGCAACAATACCACAACAACAAGAGGAACAACAAGGAAATTATCCGTTGTTAATTGATGGTAAATGCATTTTATGAGAGCAACAAACAAACTAAACACACAACGGTGCATGCTACCACTTCATTTGCAACCGATTATTAATTACTTTCTTTTCACTTATGTGTACGTACATTTCTATTCATATTTCTTCATTTCTTCATTCAAGTACTCGTAATAATGTATTATATTGTTTTTTCTTGCTGCTAAACTTTTACTTTTACTCTATACAGATTATTATTTATTATTCGTTTTCCTTATTACATTTTTTGTTGCTTTATCGTTTAAATAAATAAATAGCTTATTATAATAATAAGTTATGAAATATTCACCTTACGTATTAAAAGTTGATCTCGTTCTCACATGCTACAGATATTCAGTAGGTGGAAGTTTTATAGCTTACAAACATTAACGATCGAGGAATTCGGCGTGTGGGTTTCCACGTTTCCCAATAAACCAATACAGAAACGACTTGTCCTCTAACCACAAGTGCTGTACATACAATAAACATTGATTACACAATATCATAGATATGATTACAGCATTTTTAAATTATTTCGGAAATCAGCTGATGTAATCATAGAAAATATTAATATTTTTCTATTTATAAATAAAAAAAGGAAAAATTCAATTGTTTATTACTAAATAATTTAAGAGTAATTTAAATATTTTTATTCCTTTTAAAATAATTATGGCATGTATGTAAAAGAGTAATTATTTCACATCAACGCATTTAAATAATTCTAAGAAGCAGACTTCCGAACGATGCCTTGTGCATACATAAAATAACTAAAACAACACTCAGGTGAACCAAGCAACTCGACCACATTCTACTTAAGGTTACACCCAGCTATGGCATTACAAAACAATTGTGAGAACGCACCAAGCGACTAATCGCCATTCATTCATCCGGCGTAATTTTAATCTTATGCATTTAAGTGATTCTAAAGTCGCACGTCCTTGAACATGTCTAGAATTATATTCCACCCGAGTATTTATAGCGAAATCACATGTCTACAGAAAAATTCACACTGATAATATTTACTAATGACAATTTCCGCAAATTTAAGCTAAGCCACGCATTGCTTTATTAAACTGATTAGTGCTCATAGACTTGATTCATTATCACATCGCATACTCAATTCACACTCACAGACGAAAAGGAAAGTCTCAATTTAATTCAATAATCGTATTATATGCGTGCATGCTACGCAATGAATCAAATTCAAACGCCAACGCAGAACCGTCACTATTACACGAGCAAATCATAAGCACCGACACTGTGCACGATTTAATATTGCTTATATGGTTATTATAAATCAGGTCCTGCAAGTGAAAATTTCTACATGGTAGTATAAAGTATGAGTTATGATCTGCTATTGCAACTCGTCGCTGTTGCAACAAAACTAATTTGCTTATTTGCCTATTATAATAAATGAACGGGAGAGTTGACAGCGCGCGCTGCATGAGCGTGGTGTGGCGACTATCACTATGATTACCAGCCGCTATAATTCATTGTAATTGAAATAATGTCAGTGTATTATAATGCAGTGTGAGTACGATGTCCTATTTTTTACGTTCCAGTGCATTCAAAGGTATTTATTTCGCTCAGACTAAACAAAACATAAAAAATTCCAAGAAAAATACGTTTTCAGGAAAATTTCCTATTTCTACATTGAACACAATAAAAATCTTATTTTTTTTCTTCGATGATAATTTGTTGAAGAAAATAACTTCAAATCACATGATTGATAGCTTAACATTTATTTTTAACTTTCAAGATCAATTTCAAGTTTTTTATGAGGAAAAGTGTCAATTGGTCAAGTTAATGGCGTTAATATAAATAAATGCCACCATAAAGTATCAAAAACACGCTTTTTGTTAACTACGACTTGTTTGCCGTGTCCACAGCGATTTAAAACAGTGCAAAACGAATAAAAGGAGGAATTTTATCTCGGCAATGGCAGTTCTCAGGATTGTGCGGTGTACGTGCAAAAAATGCGATTCAAGGTAATCGAGCACAGGAACTGTAAGCATTACAATTACCTGCACATTGAATTACGAGCATCGACGACAATGCCACCGCAATTAATACGCCACACGAGCATCGGCCGCAGACGCATAAATAATTGTGATTAATTATCACAACACGTTTCTGATTAACAAATTTTAATTACGTAAGTCATGTTTTTTCGTGGAATATCAATTAAAAATAGTGTTAGAGATCTAAACAAATAAAGCGATTTCCTATAAAAGCACGTGAAACGTTTAAAAAATCAATAAAATAAACTTGAACAAATAATATTTAACAATGAAGCGATGAGTAATATGAATCTGATACACTGCATCATTTGCATATTAAAGTGCATATAAATTCAAGCATTACAACCGGAAATGGTAATTAGCGGTCGCTCCAAACTGTAATATATACAGGATCGGATTAATTGAAATTTTAAAAAACATCCACTTCATCAATGACTCAAAATTAAAACAAAACTAAAAATTATTCATCATAATTTTACTAAAAATATACTGAATATTTAAATTCACCCCTGGATAATACACACAGTTATATATAATTGCATGTGCACTCCACCATCAGCTAAATCGACCGAAAGTGCTTAACTCTGCCGGTTTCAAACAGAACACCCACCCGCACACCCTGAGCTTCTTTAAACAAGGAAACACATTCAATTTCCTGTAGAAAATTATTCGTTTTCAAACCCTCCGTACGTGCCGTGCTCCTAGTACAACTCAGCGAAACATATGCGTTACACATGATATTTTTCCTCCGCGCCAGCGCTGATAAATCAAATTGCGATTGTAAATTGTACATTATGTACGCTTTACTTCGCCATCAAGGTGCAGTACGTAGAGTATTAAAGACCCTTCCGCACGTTGAATATTTCGCCCACGCCTAAAACCTCCTCATAATGAAATATTACGTACGTCATGAAAAAAAAAACGCCGCTTCGAAAAATTATTGGCTTCGTTCATTAACTTCCTTCGGCATTGTGAATATGCCGGACATAAATTTCTATTGTGTGCTCGATATTTACGATATTCAACTTCCGAACAGCATACACATGATTGCGTACTAAATTCGTAAATATGAGAGCATCCTAATGAAAAAAAAAGCACTTAAACATAAACCGTGTACAATTTCGATGATTAACCTGGTTACGGAAAAAGTTACAGTGCGGTTGTCGGCTGTCGCAAACGAAGCATTAAAGCACGAGTCATTAGTTTTAATCGATGGTTACATAAAAATCGCCCGTAAACTACAAGAAAAAGCGTCGACGCAGCGCGATAATAAAAAAAAACAACCACGAACACACAGTGCATAACCTTGTAAACAAGTAAAATTTATGTACTTTAATTTCCCATACTACACCTACGAGTACATCAACGATTATTTTAAATTTTTAAACTTTTTGATTGATTATTATTATTTCGTACCTTCCTTCCGCGTTGAAGTTTTTTTATCGTCTCGTTTCGTTTTGCTTTATAACTTTTTATGGGCATAAACTTTGCGTAAAGCAAACACGGCGTAATATTCGGCGAGGAATTCGTGGGGCGCGATTTTTATTCGAGTTTTTTTTATTATTTTTTATTTGAATTATAGGCACGCGGCTGCACTCGACTTCAAAACGCAAGTCGATGATCTTTAATGTAATCGCATCATGGACCCAGCGCGTAGAAAAATATGAACTTGCTGTGCGAAGAGTCGTAAAAAATCACAACCCCAACGCCAACGAGCGGGAATCACCCCAATAACGTTTTTGCATTATTATCGTTAGTGCCCGGCAAGTATTCAAACTATTCGAAAATATTCCGACTGAAAGAAATTTCCAAGGGTGCCGCACACAAAGTGTGCATCATGCAGGAATTCAATGCGATTATTAAAATATTTTTGCGCCCCCCTTATTCAAAAACTAAGAGGGATGCCGAGAAAATGCTCTATAAAATAAACCGGTACATTCTGGAAGCGTCAAAGAAATAATGAAGTACGCGCCAAGAAAGTTTTGCAAAACAAAAGTTTTGAAATTTCGAAATTCGAGCCGAAACATCAAATTCGCTTGTAGTCGAATTCGAACATCTTGGTCTAAGAATAGACGCACTTTGCAATCGTTTCTGCCCTTTATGCCGCCAAAACTTTCCAAGTTGGAGTTTTGAGCGAATCCTGCGTCGCCTGCGTACCAAGGTACAATATAAAAGTTATGATGTACTGAGTGGTTGCACTCAGCGCTATTATTTTCCGCAATATATAATATCAGACGAGGGGTGAAAAGAAACGCACCCCCGGCATGCCGCAGATAACTCGG
This sequence comes from Dalotia coriaria, assembly GCF_025399875.1. Taxonomy (NCBI): domain Eukaryota; kingdom Metazoa; phylum Arthropoda; class Insecta; order Coleoptera; family Staphylinidae; genus Dalotia; species Dalotia coriaria. The sequence continues at coordinate 4,015,938 of NW_027045448.1, forward strand.
CCGACTTTTACTTTACTTATAACGCGACGAAAGTACAATAGAGTTAAAAGCAGTGGGAATAACTTAGGCGACAACTACATATTTATATACAAAGTGTTTCAATATAAAAAATTTCAAGAAAAAACTAAATTTTATTATGTTTAAAATATTATTGGAACATTTTGTATATAACGCTTTTTGATATAAACGTTGAAAACACTTACATAATCGTCCGAAGGAATGCGACAGTCTTTTCCTGAGTTTCTGCATCTTGGAGGACAAAGCGCCACTTTTCTTCTCCCTCATGGTGACACCGGAGGGAAGGCCGACTGTAACAGAGCAAAACAAACGTTTCTTTTAGTTGGCGTTCCACGAGGCTAAATAAAATGTATACGGGCGATGAATACAGAGAAAAAAGCTTTACTCAAGAGCTGAAAATCAGCTTGGTGCAAGTCTAGCGGAGCCAAAACAAAGAAAAACACAAACGCAATCGCCAAAGGAGAAAGAATAAAAATACAAAAAAATATGGAAAATATCGAGTATAAAAATCACATTTTAAGGTCGCTTTCATGTCCCTTAGGGGGAATATTTAGCCTCGAAACAAAAAACAAGAAAATCAAAAAGAAGATCAAAGAATTTTTTGTTATTTAAACTGTAAAACAAACATATAACTCCAAATAAATGAATTATTTATACAAAAACTCAGATAATTGAAAAAATCAAGCACAATTAGCTGTTTCACGAATTGTGACAATACAGAGTCATATGCTGCGCACATGACGCGACATTTTCGGCATAAATACTTAGTGTCCGCCGCGTGATAATTTGATTCGCGACCAAACGAATCCAGCCGTCACAGCGTTCTTTTGATCACTTGTTAATTGTTAGCTTGTGCTGGTGTTTAAAGCATTCCCGACGACATTGTCGCATTGTGTTGCATTCGCTAACCGGATTACAAGGCGTTTGCTCTCCGCCAGTGTCACACTCGAAACTCGACTCATTTGTGCGCGCCTGATGCGTTAATGACTTGATGATTTCATGCCGGCTGCAATTGACTTTTCCCACACGCTGACGCAGAGTGCACGAGCACATCTTGCACACAAATTCTATTCCATCCATCTAGAAATTTGTTTGGTATACATGTCACTCGATTCTATTTTCTAAAGTCTTCGTATAAATACTTCTTTGTGTGTGGCTGCCTCATCATCTGTTAATGCTTCTGTATTTTTTATCGCAACTGGTTCGTTGACACGCAAACTTGTTTGAAAATTAACTATATAGCTGAATTAAAGCTTGACTGGTGCATTGTGGTAAAGTGAATGTTTTGTTCTCATACTCATGTGCGCGCTTGCATTCATTCAATTGATCATCAGATGTTGCTCATCGCTTTAAACTTGTAAAACGATCGCATTGTTTTATGGTCGGCTGTCGGCCTGTTTACGGCGTTATTCACATATTGTTTGCATCCGGCTGGCGCACTATTTGAAATTAACAAGATTTTGATCTTGTTATTTTTTCTCACCGGCGAGATATTGAAATTTTTGAAGTGAATTTGTTTTTGTTTGCCTTCTTCCGCATCAGAGCGAGATTAAAATTGAAAGAAACAACGCATTTGTAGTGCAGGAGCTCCGCCCAGTGAGTTCTACGCATGCGCAGTTAGGAATTCAGTGACTTTTCGCACATTTTTTCGTGGTTTCGTACACATTCATGTGGTTAACATTCATTCCGATAAGATTGTGAAACGGACGAATTGATGTTAATATGTTGCGACTATGCTATTTCAATATTTAACCATTTGTCGATTAACAACTTTTCATTTACTCACGCTTGAGGCATACCAACAATATTTGAAGAATGCATTCCATGTCAATCATACACAAGGCGAAATTTATACTCGAAATTGTTTTAATTTGAAATTTGCTGACTTTTGGATAATTTACTGCTGTGCACGCGTTGTTTTTGCTTAGACTGCAGTTTATTTTATGTCATAATACGAACTTTATGAATTTTACATTCCGAAAATGTCTAAATTAAAATCTTTACGATCACATCGTGTGCACAACATGAGAAAAAGTAGTAAATACTGAAATTGCACTTGCATGTACAAAATAGACATAAATCTTGAGAGATCCCAATAATTTCATAAGAGACATCCCACATCCACATCCAATTTGGTTGCTTTAAACTTTATTAGAAATCTGTGGGCTGAAAGCATACACTTACTAAATTAAAAATACTTAATTTAATTTGCGGGACATGGATAAATGCACTCCTCGCTTGTATAATGCAAGTGCATAAATTCACTAAAAATACAATAAACAATAGAAAAGCGGCTGAATTCGTATCCGTTTATTGACTTTCTTCAACTTTGTACTGCGCACAGAAATAACACACTAGTACAAGTACTAGTACTGGTACAAAACGTTACGACTCGCAATGAATAATTTATTGCGACAAAATTTATTATCTTCGGGAAATTTAAATGCTATAAATAATCGATAAAACTGCATGTAAGCGTTGTTGAAAAGACAATGCATTGCATAACAAAAGTGCATTTAATTTACCTACTTGAATATAATTAGAAAATAACAAAAATTTACTGAAAGACTTATTTAAGTTTGTTTGTAGACTTTTCACCGGAAAACTTCTGAATGAATTTTTGTGAATTTTGAAATTTGGGAAAATTAAACTTTGGAAAAGAACATAGGCGACTTTTTGTCCCAAAAATCAATTTTGAAGATTCAATATAAAAGAAAAGTTTTTACGAAAAATCACTGTTTTCCTAACAAATATACTCATTATAAATGCAAATATTAGTTTTCCTGTTTATTTGTGGCGTTTCCACACTAAAATCATTGAATGATTTTTAATATATTTTGGTATAGAGATAGTTTTGATCAAGGAAATGCAAAGAGGCAACTTTTTATCGCAAAAACGTAACATGAAATGTTTAAAATAAGAACTCAAATTTACAATGACGAATCATGACGCAAAAGTGCATTATGAACATTTCTCATTTCTTTAAATAAAAATTGATAAACAAACTTAAATAATAAAAATTTATATTTTACTACAAGACACATATTTACTGTAAATTCACAAAATAAACTTCTTAAAATCTTATTTTGCGCACTCAAAATAGTAATTTTCTTCAGAAGTAAATTACTTCCGAGCAAAGCTCGCACAGATTACTACACAACATAAACAAAACAAACCATTTTATTTTTTGTGTCAACCGGGAGTCATGGACAAGTAGAGACAGTCCAAAGACTTTTTTTATTTAGTATCCATAGTTATTAATTGCATTTGACCTCCGCGACAGCATTACACATCACTTACACACTTCTATTTCCTATCCAACACACATCCCGAGACCTAAATAATCGCCGTATCAAACAGAAGCGACCACCGAGGCGACGGCCACAAAACGATATCCGTTTTATTTAATACTTGGAGGACAAAGCTTGTTTTGATATGTTTCTTTTTTTAATATAAAATGATATCCAGGCGCACTCTGAATGCGAACGCATTCCAGCGTCATTAATCATTCCCCGCATTTATATTTATATACACAATGTGTATCAAAATAAAATTTGTAGGAAATTTGTATAACACATGCCGATAAAGTCGACATTCTACTTGACTGGACTGGACTTGAATGAATTAATTCTCTACATTTTAGCCCACGCTCTACAATCGCAGAAGATGAAAAAACTGAATGCCCACATTTTAAGCAATCAATCACTTTGATAGAATGGTGGCAAAATGGTGCGCGGAGAAAGTCGCAACTTGGTTGCAATGTGCATAATATGTAAATTTTAGATATAATTTATAATATTGCGCACATTGCATAATATTGGTTTTTATGCCTGAATGACTGACCAAAAAGGTGAGCTGCGGTTGAGTGTTGAAATCATTAATTAAAAGCGCACAACGTTCATTCATTAAATTTTATTTTGTGTGTCTAACCGTGTGTGATATTAATATGGAAATTTTGTAACATTAAATGAGTGTGGAGCCCAAACAAGCTTGTAAGTTTTGATATTTTATGACAAAATCGAAACTAGTACAATAATGTCAATTAATTTCAATGAAAGTGCAAATTCAAACAAAGTTCAATAAATGTGAGGACATATCTACTGTAGTTTTGAAAGTTTGAAAACTCAGTTTCACATCGAGAGACCACTTGAAAATTGATCAATTACTCGTCATTATTTGCGTCCATTATTAACATCTGTTTAATCTTGACATTGATGACATTCAAACTATCTCGTTTACAACCAAATACAGAATGTAATTAAACTGCTTTCTATTCGAGTTTTCCAGCTTATTATTTTATTATCTATCGGCTATTCAGTACATGACAATTATGGTAAATGTTATAAATTCAAATGTACGTTTGTGACACTTTCAGACATAAACTATTAAACAAATTTTTATAAATTTTGGTATCGTGATATTTTTGGGAAAGAAAATTAAAATAGGTTGATTTTTGTCACAAAAATATAACTGGTAGCGTGTAAAATAAGGCATGAAAGTTGATATGAAGATTCAATCATAGTTATAGTTCTAGAAATCTGATCAAGATGGCGGAAAAGCATATTATAAGCCTTTCTCGTCATTTAAGATTAAATTTAAAATCTTAACGTCAAAAAATGACTAAAAATAGCTTTAAAAAACAACAAACAAATTAGTTAAGCAACTTTTAACTAAAATCAACGAGAAAAAAAAATAGAACTACATATTTTTATCAAGTTTAAAACATCGCAACGTCTAATTAAAAAGCCCATATTTCTTAATTAAAGAAAAAACTAAAATTCTTCACGCAATTATTAATAAATCATCTAAACTAAACCGATATTAACCCGCATATGTTAGATGATAAGCTCGCCATAAATAAAAACATCTCGGCATTATAGATTTAGAGAAGATCAACTGATAGCGCTATTTTCGTACCGGTTGCGGTTGTGTCCCAAGCAGAACCTCAATATATTGATTAATACCTTCATCGCGTCGGCACTTAACATCATCATCACCGAGAACGCAAGCAGTCAGTCAAGAGCGACACAAAAAAAGAAGTGCGGCTATAAATAAACATCGATAGACGCTTATTACAACATTATAAGCCTTAATGAAATTATTTTCGGAAGCATTCGCCGATCAAACAGCCGTTTATTATGGAAGTTAAGTGGAAGCAGACTAGACGCGAAACGTTATTATAAATAAAATCGAACTTTCAATGAGCCAGTTGAGCTATTTTTAATGATCAAACACAATTTTCCGTGAAATCGTAGGAAGAATGTGTAAAATAAACTAAAAGTCGATGCATACTTCTTTGTTGGTCAAGGATAAACAATGTTATTTCAGCATTATTCCAACAAAACATCTATTTAATTTAAACTTGTAAAATACTCTACTTTTATTTTAAAACTTAAAATAAAAAGTGTTCTAAAGTAGTATCTAAGCTGATCTGAAAGGTCTGCAAATCTGATCTCGCACTAGCATAATGTGATCCTTTTCGGGTTCATGTTAAATCACCTGACACGAATCGTTTTACGTCACGGTCTTCAGCTTTTATCGAATTAAGATTTTTTTCACTATTTTTTCGTTGTAGTAAAATATTTCCGTTCGGTCTACGGGCAGCGTTTTCAAGTTAAATCACCTGTCACGAATCATGTTACATTATCTGCATTTCAAATGCTTCTCAAGCTCTAGAAATATTCTACTTCTTCATAAATCTTGTGCTGGGCTATTTCTATAGATCCCACAACAACTTTTCACGGATATTTGATTTCAAAGAAGTATAAATAAATAAATGCACTCTCCGTACACTTGCAGCCTGCACGCCCGATTGATTTTCAACGTTGTCGCGTGCTGACACACTTTCTAACCCGTCGAGTGGTTTATGTGCATGAACAATAATTAAGTGCCAATTTTCTGCACGATGTCAAAACCAGCTCCGATGGTATTTGAGAGACATGCTGCGAAATTTTAGACGTTTGATGATTCTTAGCATCCATTAAAAAGCCATTTGGTCCTCTTCAATCACAACCAATCGCAATACCGAGAGACAAAAGCCAACAAAAAGGGAGCGGCATGTTTATTTAATGTCTTTATCTTGTAAAAACACGAGTGCATGCTGCGAGACAACAAGCGTTGACATTGTCTTCGCCAAACGTCAATAAACGATGCGTGAAGCATCGTCAATTGGATTCGAGCCACAGCGTCCCTCTTCAGTCTCACGAGTGACAATAAGCCGTCTTCTTGATATCAAGGGGATGAATGTAGATTTTTGGCTTGCGGTCGCATCCGGTAAACCATTTGTTTTCCGCGCATCACTCAGGATCGAATGTTTGCAGAAATATGTATTAGTAGCGCATTGACATGAATGCAACACCCCTGAACATCGATGGGGGGAAATGCCACGATCCATCAGCGCGCGAGGAAAAACCAGCAACAAATCCGCGCGCCACCACAAAAGCAGATTTAATTTATTGATGGACCGACCCAAAGTGTACGAGAGACCAAAGAGAATGCGTTAAAACGTCAATGCCAACGCTGGCGAATGACAAACGACGCAACCATAACGTGTTCTCGCTATGCGTACATTTGCACCCCCAAAGCACTCACGAAAATGTGTAAATGTGGAGAGGAAAAACGCATTTTCGCCGAGTTAACTATGTAAATTTATGAATGAACAAAAATCACTCAGCTTAGCCACCAGCGGGAGAGTAAAACTAAGCCAATATACACCCGTGGTAATTTTCCAATCACCCTGTGTAGTTGGATTTGTTGTTTACACAAGTGGAGAGCTTTCCGGCGGGCTTATTTTAATTTCCGCATAGCGCATGATAGGTGTACGTGAATATATGAAAGCTAAAAAGCATCCACTCGTTCGTTGTTGTCCAGCGCAAAACAAACACAACACCAGCATTCACATTCGCATAAAGTTAGCGGGGCACTTCGATTGTACACAAAACAACGGACAACAGCTTTGCTGGTACGGATGGAAGCGATGCGATTACGTATTAATTCGGGGCGGCTCGCCCGCAATTACGAACGCCGATTGCCGGCGAGCTGGCGGCGCAAATAAATCAACAATTTCCCATTAACAACACAAACGGAGTGTGCGCGCACGCGCCGCAAACACATATATACATAGATGAACGAGTATGTCTCCCGAATTAATTGTAAATCAGTGAATACGGCCCATATGGGGCAGCCGCGTGTGTGTAGTTTGCGAGGGAGGATGTCGTGATTACACCAACGACTAAGCCTATGGTCCAACCGAGTCTAGACTGTAGACAAATTAAACAAAACGAAACATTCGACGCCAACACGGATGGTCGCGGATGGTTTTTATGTTTGCATTACGACGCGACGACAACATGCAGCCCAACCAAATGTGCAATCAAACTTGATTTTCATGTTTAGGTATTTATATTTAGCCAACAAATAAATATTTTATAAAAATGCCAACAATGCACGAATAGAAGAAATATTTACTTAATTAAAATACTGGAATGTTTTTACTACAACTAATTAATTTCATTACACGTTCTTGGGCTATTTTTAACTTCCAAGAGGTTAACACTGGACAATTACACGTCGACATTCATTCCAAGAGTGCCGGCAAAGTTTAGCACTCGCCGTTGAACACGAAATATTAGCAATAAAAGAAATAAACGCCCGACACCAACTGAGCAAATACAAGAGAACCTGAGAGCACCAAGAAGTTCAAGTGGAAGTTGGATGCGCGCACTTTTCCACTGAAATGTGCAATTTCTTAAAACTATTTGCCGTAAAGATTTGCGCCAACCTCGCCTACTAATACATCCATTGCGCCAGCGGCTAGCGAAGAGAACAAAACTATACACGAGTAGTTTTAATGAACAAATAGCTGAATGTCGTCGCCTTCTATTTCCACTCGACTGGCCGTCGTCGCCGAGGCACTGGCCGCGCGCGAATAAATAAAAGATCGCAACGTCGACGATGAGGCGGGGGCATAAAATCGCGCTCGCATCACAACCGCACGACGAGTTTGAAATTTGCTGTATGCGTTTATGTGTGTAGGTATATCTGTGTGCACTGAATGCATCTGTAATTACAACCAACAAGTAACAAACTAGACGGGCGCAGACATGCGACTAGACGATGCGTGATGCTTCGGATGCGTCGAGAAATACAAGATGCGAAAGCAGCGAGAGTCGGAAATTAATGAGATTGGATGCCTCCAATATGAGAATATGAATTCATATTTTGATGTTTCAATGACAAGTGCTCACGATATGACAGGCACATGATTACTAAAATGTCATTAAACTCGCTGCAACAGACGTAAAAATAGTTACGAATAGTGCGTTGACTCGTGGACGTATTTTTAAATTTTGCGATCGACAAAAATAGAAATTTGTTGATTGAAGAACGATCGTTAATTTTCAGTGTGTAATAAATTTCACCATCAATTGAATATCACCTGCTAAAACTACGATAAAAATAAATTGAGTGTCAATGTCCATTCGTGACGTTTAATTTCTGATGATAAACATCATATTAATACCCTTTCTGCGTGAACTAGCAGCGAAAACGAGAAAACAAGAATGCAAAAATAAATGGAAACATATGTATCAATGTCGTGGCGTTTTCATTCGATGCAACTGATATTGATTTACCGTCATGCACACTCTGACAATCAAATTAAAAATAGTTTTTATTGCCGACAAGAATTTATGGTGTAATTTTTAATTTTTTCTCCTTTTTTTCTCTAGATTAATATAAATTTCTATCAATTCGTAATGCAGCCCACATGTGTAGGATGACTTCATCGATTAATTAGACAAAACGTTTACAGAGTGGTATATAAATTGTACTTAGTGTTTAGTTTGATAGCTAATAGTCTAAGTAAAAGTCTAGGCAAACACTCTATGCCAGCCTACATGCATTAAAACATTAAGTCTTTGTTTCGTCGTGCGGCCGACCGCCAATTCGGAATTTAATGATTCATTGAACGTGTGCATTAGCATTATGCGAGTAAAGTTGAGTAATTACTAGCATGCCGCCCCCGCGCGCGCACTGAACCCAGCGCGCCAAGTTGTCGGCTCAACAGAGCGCAAAACCGCTAGGAATTAATGTCTTTATAACTATTTAATTAATACGTATAAACTTGGGCAAATTAATTCACTAAAAACCTGTTAGGAGATAAGTTTTCCTCTTGGTGAATCAAGAAAAACATTAAAAACAAGAAAATATTTTGGTTATTCTCTGTTTGAAGCCATAGATAAAGCAATACTCAATTCTTATCTGAAGTTGTCTTCGCGCAAAAGTCGTGCCAAACTATCGATATCGAAATATCGAGCAACATCGACCACGACACTCAAATCCCACCAAAACTTTCGCGCGGCTGTCGATGGAGAAAAAGAACGCGATTGCCCCGTGGTACGTGCATCCTGTGAGGACGAACGTGATAAACCGTAATAGATGTTCGCCCATTTGTGCCGGATTTTCCGTCTTCGCCATCCGTCGCAGATCGCAAACACACATACAAGTCTCTACCTGATACCCTCCCCACATACTAGCATCATTCCCATACCACCCCACGTACACTTTATTATGACGGCTGCCGGTTGCCTGCCAGGCGAATATCGGCACCGAAAAATACAAGCAGCGTGGGGACGAGTCGAGTTTTATGGGCACTATTCTTAAATGATAACTGGGTCAGATGTTATCCCAGAGTGCATTCGAACACGCCCGAAAACACGCACGAGCAGACGAGAAGAAGCCGAAACCGAAAGCTTATCTAGTGAAGAGTATTGTCGAATAAAACGGTCTAATGCTTTTATTCAAGTTGGAGGAAATATATGTTTGGTGTTTTGGATTCGAAGAGCAATTTATTTTATTGTAAAATATTTCTATTTTTTTAAATTTTAATTAAAATTCAAGCGACCTTCTAAAATTTTCAATTTTAAAATCGAAAAATGTTAATATTTGACAGTTGCAAACGACTGCATAACTAATTTACTGCACAAAGTTGAAAATTTACCATCGTTATTGTAAATTGCCTAGACATCTGATCAAACATCGTAAAAGTTATTAACAAGTCAATAAAATTTTAAAGTAAACGACACGAACGTGACTGAGAATATTTAAAATTTGACGAAAATCATTTTAAAATGACCATAAAAGTGATCCTAACAAAATATAAAATGTTTCCTAAACTATTTCGACTTAAATCAATTCTCGGAAATCTCTATCTTTATGCACATTTTATATGAATCACGAAAGATAAGATATTAAACTATTTGCTTAAATTTTCAAAAAAACCCACACATTATCTCAATATAAATACCGAATAAAAATTTATCAAAGCAGCAATTTCAAGATTCTTCCCGATTTTCACATCTGACGCGCTGAGATAGTCGCCGTTTATGCATCCAAGTGCGTTCTGGTCTAGGCAAAGCGGCACGGATATAAAGGCCGGCTTTGTCTCTTCCTGCGCGCTCGTCGAATCTGAACGGATCTACAAACGTCGCGGCTCACAAAGCATACACTCACACACACTTACATACATACATACATGCACTCAGTGGCGGTGAGAAGCGTCTAGGATAAAGCATTTTATTTCGTGATAAACGCGCGCGCGTATGAAACAGCCCCGGCTGAGCGCGCGCATGTAAATTCTTTTAGCGGCGCGCCGCGACAGCGAATCGTCCCACGAACACGCGCGCCTGAATTCTATTTATTCTTATTATCTCTTCATACTTCATATACTTGATATTCCAGGCGCACGCAATCAGAGATAGACGCGTCAACTGTGCAAGCAACCGCGACAAAAAAGAAACCGTCAGAGCCCAGTGATGTGAATACGAAAAATAAATGTCTTGAAATAACTACACAAATCAAAAATCAATTTTTAATTTAAGCATTGAAAAGAAAATTTTAGTTTTAGAGCACGAAAAAAATTGTAAATCACGAAAATGTGTTTATTTTAATATAAAGTAGCTTAACTAATTATTGTCTTGCCTAATTCCTGTCAATTCCGCCAAAAACATTCCTAATTTCGAATTATATAACTAAAACAATGATTAAATCTTCATAACAATTTTCATCCCTTATTTTCCACCCATCAAGTTAAATTTTTACAACAAAAAGTAGCTTATTTTATTTTCCATGATCAAAACGATCCCAAAACCAAAATTTATCCCAATTATTCGAATGGTTTCCCCGTGAAAGCGTGACAAATAAACAAACTGACATTTCACATTTGCAAAATGTATTACCAAGCAAAACCGAAAATACAATTTGCGGCTTTTCAGCACACACATTAATACCTACATCAAAGGCGTAAAATTACACACAAATATTGCCACATTCCGCACATCCTCCGCCATAAAATTATGCAATAACACACACAAACGTTGCCGTTGTTGCTAATATAGTATGAGTATAATAGTATGACAAAGCACGAAGAAATTTAAAATATGCTAAAATATAAATAAATAAAAGAAATAGAAACACTCACTATAACATTTATTACAAAACGCGTTGACTATTTTGTTGAAATGTTCAAATCTTAAAATCAAAACAACTCCGCGCGATGTTCTTTTATTCTACTTATTCTGCACTATTGGCACTATTCTGCCGCAAAGTCACCGATAGAAGAATGTGTAAAGTAAACAAACAACTGATAAGACGACCGCGTCACGTACACACCACGTTTTCGGGTATGCAAAACTCAATTACTCGAACTTACGCAAAAAGTACTGATTTCAAGAAAAATCTAATTATAATTAATTAATGTACGCGATTCGCTTTACAAAATGAGCCAGGTTCGCGGTTTCAACCGTTAAAATTGCGTTTCTTTCGCGGCGATGAGCAAACCCCTATCTAATACCATGTAAAAAATACACGATGCACACAAATTTATATAAATCATTAATATTTTAAGTTAATTTGAAAAAAATTAATATATACTGCAAGTGACTCACTTGTGATGGTAATGTGCAATGATTTTCACATGGTAACGACACTTTTCTGCAGATTTTGTGAATTTTCAGCAAATTTTTAGTGGAGCTGCACGCTGCAACGACTGATTGTACTGAGTGTACGATGCGCGAGATTAAGCAGTGTTGGTCTTCCCCTGACATGCGCGCGAAGAACATCAGGTGATATGACGTAGGCATTGATAAACCCGAATGCGAAAAGGTGTAAACAACCCAAAATACAGACATTCAAGTCAATGTATTCTTTCTCACTTTCTAACGCGTCTTAAATACACGGCGCAAGTCTTTGTTACCACTTATAATTCGCTGCAAAAATAAGAATGCTGAATGAAATTGGAATTAAAAATATAACACTTAATTTAATTTTAGAAATTTATATTAACGATCAACGCGCAATTTAAAGAAAAATATAATATTGCAAGATTTGCAAATGTAATATCAGCTGAAGTGAATAACTTTGGATGAACCGGGCTCACCTGTTTGATGCATCGAATGAAAATCAAATGATTTAAGTAGTGAACAGCTGTAAAAGTTGTCAATTTTTATATCAATTTTATTAAAATCAATATTTTGCGTGCGCAAAATGCACGCTCGACTATCAAATCTATTTCAATGCCGCATCTACCGTGTGAAATCACATGGACACGGATGTACACACTCTACTACCACCAAACAATCTCCCTGCTGTAAATAAACTTGAGCTGCGCCATCACCTGATTTAATTTATTGCAAATACTGCATCCTAGTGTCATCTAGAATCCATTTAGAATGTTGACATCACAAAAACTCGTTTTTTGCATCAAACAAAACATCAACCACGAAAATACTATCGCGCACGCACGCCTCAAGTCACAACTCAACGCGTTCACTTCGCTATAGTTTACTGCAACATTTATTGTTGTTACATCGTAAAAACAAATAATTTATATCGCAATCATAACGCGGTCGGTGTGTGCGATCAACTCCAAAGAAACTACAAGTAACCTTATCTCGACTCTTGTCTTTGCTAAACCAAACTAACAACAACAACACTTAAACGCCTGTAAAAACCGGCTCATAAAACGTGCACTCCCAACTAAAACTAAAGCAGCAGGAGGAATTTGCGCACCCGAATAAAATCCCAAGGAGATATAATTTCATGTGTTGCGGGACAGCTTATGAGCAATTCGACAACATGCCAGAAAGATGGCCGGAAGTGCAATTCAAAGTCTTACACAAACCTAAAATATTGGCTTTATACGAGCAAGAGGCAGATGTGCTGCATATTAGGCGGCAGGTGGTTCAACACTTAAAAACAATTCGCGTTCACAACATAAATAAATAAATGCGAATAAACTAAATTTATTCATTTTAATAATATAGTCATCTACTGTATAAAATTACCTTTTTCAATGATGTCCTACTTGTATCTCGCACCGTTTCTTAATCTTCCTCCCAACTTGATTTTTTTGTTGTTGCTCGGCGAGGTCGAAGCGAAAACACTTCCTTTGCACGTTTGCAGATTTACAGTTTCATTTACTTTTTGCTATGCGAATTCGCTACCACATATTTCTCAACACATCCACTCAAAGATGAACAACAGCAACAACTAGCCGTAGCACGCAGGCAAGCGCACACACAAACAAAAGTACCGTAAAAGTAGGTACACTTTTATACGATTACAAGTCCGCTGTTGAAAATATTATAGGTCAAAACTTTTACGCAGCTATCTATGCGAGTGTTCTACATAAACAAACTGCACAATTCCGCACGGTGTGATATCACCCACAGAAAACAAACACCACAACTGCTTTCTTCACTCTTCCACACAACAACAACACTCAACACACGAGATTCAAACTATCGACACGCTAATCATGCACGACACTTCTTGTTCTTGTTGTTGATTAGTTTTCCGCGAATGGAATCTCATTGTTGTAATTGCGTCGCGGCGTTAACGACGATGACTACGAGTGCGTTTGCGTTTATTTATGCCGATATAATGCACACCGATTGTTGTGTTATCAATGCGATTAGATTACAAACAGGCAATGTGTGTGTGTTTATGCTTGACGCGATCTAGCACTGGCACTAGCACAACACCACGCTCCGTGTACCGCTCGACGCTACCTCCAGCACACGAGTGAATGAATCATGATGAGGTAATGGCAGAGCTATGAGCGGCCGCGGTGCGCGGCGTGCGCGTCGTGTGCGTTGTGGAGGGATTGCGCGCAGCGCGACATAAACAAACCTGCTGCTTCAGGTTCGGGAGCGCGCGGCGAACACAGTTCAAAACCGTTCTTGTTCTCGTTCTCGCGCGCAGTGAGTGTGTATGTGTGTGTGCGACGAGCGCAATCGGCCTTTTTCTACCAATTATCGCTGCAATTCGCTCATCCTTCTCCCTTCGGGGGCTTTGTGCACACAGCAGGACGCGCGCGTGGACGGAGGGTAACATCGCGCATGCTTTACGACCACGGCGGGGGGACGCGCAGCCGAGCCGAGCCGGCAAGTCCCCGATGTTAGTTAGGTTCCAGAGGTGCACGCCGCAACGAATTGAAATAGAAGGGCTGTGATGGTGTGCCGCGCTCCTGCTGCAACGCAACACACAACACAACACAAGGGGGCTGTGTGCATGTGGCTGTGCCTATTTTAGGACAGATTATGTTTTGACTGACTGCACTCGCCGGGCGCATTTAATACGCTTGCCCCTGCTGCACACCACATTCAACGCCTTAAAGTCAAATCCTCCCCGTGGATAATACTTCGGCTGTGCTTGTATTATCGCATGTTGCAAGCAAGCGCTTGAAACTTGCGACGCTTATAAATTGATAGATTTACGTGCATGACCAACTCTTGCATCATGGGTAATTACCGGAGGGCGCTTTCTAATTAGTACGATGCGTATGTAAGTAAATTATCGTGAGAAAAAGACGAGTCACGTGTTAAGAATGCGTGAAATGTGAAAAAGATGCAACCAAACACCGCGCATCCTTTCTATGATTATAATTGGGCTTAATATAGCTGGAAATTCAACCTTGAACTATAAATAAATTAATTTCCCGGATATTCCCTGCGTAATAAAAGCAATATAAAATATTTACATGCCTCAAATTACTTTGTGTAATTAAATTTTATATAAAAAATCAATATTTGTAATTTATTTAATGAAAAAGTGACTTTCACGGTAAATAAATGTAAAAATAAACAATTTACGATTAATAATACACAACAGTTTAATTTCATCAAGAGATTAATTAATTCGCGTTATTAATATCGAACAAACACTTCCACGAACAGTTGTGTTGAATGTTTATATGGTGGTAACGCAATTCGTAAAAGGAGTAATGTCAATGTCAGTTATAATAATGATAATAAACGTTACGTAAATATAAACACACAAAATACCGTAATACTGCTTCCACTTTTTCCACGTCCACAATAATAACATAAATTTATATAATACACAATAATAAAAATAATAATAAAGCAGCTGATTCAAGGTCAATTTTGCATTTTGGCCAATTTCTTGATTTATTTTATGCGATTTTATTAATATACCAGCTTTTATCGGCGACTTGGTCTAGGTAGTGTTTAATAAAAATGTAATTCGTGTTTACTCTCTTGTTCTAGACATAGTAGATGTCAATTCTATCAATAAGATTCGCAATTTTATTTTAAACAAATTAATTATATAAAGAAATGTTAACAATGCACTTCAGCGCGCCATCTCGGATTCA
Source organism: Dalotia coriaria (assembly GCF_025399875.1). Taxonomy (NCBI): domain Eukaryota; kingdom Metazoa; phylum Arthropoda; class Insecta; order Coleoptera; family Staphylinidae; genus Dalotia; species Dalotia coriaria. Next base: position 4,031,632 of record NW_027045448.1, read on the forward strand.
ACTGTTTAACTATAACTATGATTGAATTCCAATGCCAACTTTTATCTTATAGAAAAGGCGGTTTTTAGGGTTTTCCCGGCAATTATTCGAATTTTTCTCGCTGCAAAAACCATCATTGGACTTAAACGAACATTAAAAAAAAAAGGTTTGGCCAAATTAGCCTAAGCGTTGTTGAGTTATGCGCTTACCAACAAATTTTGCGATTCATTTTTATATTATAGAAAACAGAATACACAATAATAAAAAATAATAATAAAGCAGCTGATCCAAGGTCAATTTTGCTGTTTGCAGTCGAATATCAAAAGATTATACTTAAGTGACCAATTTCTTGATTTATTTCATGCGATTTTATAAATATATTAGCATTCAATCGTAAATTGAGAACAAAAGCAAGAAAATTACCTTTGGCATTTATGCTATAAGCTGTAAATACGATAATAACTGCCAGTTATTTGTGTATATCCATTCAGAAGTCAAGAAACGACCATTGTACGTAAGTGATTTATAAATAATAAATGCGGCGATACAAATAGCAAGAAATCGACAATAAAATAAACAAGATATTTTATTCCGATTAGTCATTTCCTTTAAGCTAAGATTAACTTTAAAAATAAATAAATATACCGGTCTAGTCATACCGCGACATCAAGAATATTTATATTTAAACAAGATAACAATTTATTACGCAAATATATGTGCAATGTTTTTATCATATCATATTTCAGCTGTGAATTAAAATTTTATTTTCACGTCTTTTGTACTCGTAGATTGGTAAGTACGAGTAGTAACTGTTGGTTTACTTCTTGGCAGACACATAAAATTTTAACGATTGCATAAAACATGCCAACTTAAACAGACAATAACTACAATTTCGAATTAAAAAAAAACTAATACGAAACTAGTTAAACCTCCATATCAAAGTAAGATAATCATTTTATCAGAATTAAAGTAAGGTAATAACAAGTGCCACTGCACTTTATTTCTATTAACGATTGAGTGTTGAAAATATAGCAACGATACTATGTAGGAGTAATGTTACACTATAGTTGCACTATAGAGTAATGTTGGAAAGGGACATTATGACCTGAGGTACCCTCAGTACTTTGGGTTGTCAGCGGTCATCGTCAGTGTCATCTGTCTACCCGAGACGATCGGTCTACCTTTTTGCATTGTCATATTAATAACCAGTTTTCTTGCTTATTACATTTCAAGTGTATATTAACTCATCAATAAACATAATAAACTGTATCAAATATTATTCTTTCTAAAACCTTAATATTATATTGTCTAAGCTTCCAGCCTCCAATTCCAATATTGAGTAATTACACGTGTGGTAGACATGATTAAGAAATAGTGTAAACTCCGGCTATACTTTTTTACATTCTTACTGATATGAAATTCTGAGAAAACGAAAAAAGCAAAGAGATATGCACGTAAAAATATGGCGAAAAACAAAATGCAAATTTATCATGCTTACGAGTAAAATGCGAAAAAAGCGCGTACTGCGCTCAGCTTCCATTATGTTTTCGCCAGTGTTTCGACTTCCATTAAGCAATCAGGTAAATTATGATTTCGCTCGCCATACTCGCTTTAATGGTGACTTATTTATTGTCTGTTTTATCGTTATGCGCTTTTATTATGGCCGTATTAGTCGCTACACGATCTGCAGATTAATGTTGGGACCTTATTTCATTTATTTCAGCAATAAATATAGTAATTTGATATCAAAAAATTAAAAATAATAGTTTTTATCAAATAATTTAATTTAAGATTTTATTTTGAAGAGAAAGGATATATAATTGTTTATCATAATTAGTGGCAATACGTTAGTGCATCTATCCATCGTTTGATTTATATCTATGTACGTAAAATAAGGTTTTGTTAGTTACAACATTTATAACTCAAGAACAACTGAACAGATTGTGATGATCTATAGTTTATTGGATTCGTTTCCGCCACGAATAGCAGAATAACCATTAAAATATTAAAAATTATGACTCAAAGGGTGTTAACTAGGGGATGAAAATTGATATAGAGATTCAATCATAGTTACATATTTAATATTTACAATTTAAAATAATATTGAGCATTTTATCGATAGAATCGACACATACAACGTCCAAAACACAAAAACACATTTTTGCTAAAAACTACGCAATTTCCTGCATGAAAAAGTATTAAAGTAATAATACTATTTGAAACAGACGAATATGTAGCTTTCCATTTGCATAATACCATTGTACGCTGCATTCGAAAGTTCGTTTTCAGTTCCGCAACGTATATTCCAGACAACCACCCCTTAATTTACCCCTAAACCCTCATCGTCATCGCAACAGACCGACCCTAACCATCGGTCACACACCGATAGTGTTAAAAGGCTTAATATTATCACTATCCAGCCAGGGGTTAAATTTTAAATTGAACTCCCCGTCTATTACGGGAAATGAAAAGAAGTGAAAGCAAAAAAACGCAAACCGAAGATCAATAATTGCCGGTACAAAACTTACACCCCCATTGGGATTAGGGGGAAGTCCCGTAACGCCGGACGGCACCTAGCACCGGACACTCGTACTATTTAAGCTAGTTTAAATCTTTTCATTTCAAAAAACAAGTGAAAGGGGTGCGGGGAGCACACAGGTACAGGATCACTCGTCGTGGCTCGCCAGAAACGCACACGGCCACGGCGGGAGCAGCCGTTTGCTGTTTCAGGCGCAAAATCACGACGTCACCTAAATATCAATGTAAGTAATTCTAGTATATTTATGCATTTACATTTGAGTGGTATTCAAAGATACAAGTAGTACTTGATTGTTATCCGTAAAATGGTAGAATATTATTAGATTTTTTAAACAATTTTAGTAGGTACCACCAAATGAACGAAAATGTCTGTCCCTTAGCACCGGACACTAAGTTGTCCCTTAGCGCCGGACAGTAAACATATTGATATTTCTTGTGAGAGAGAGAGAGAGTGAGGAGATGGCTATGTTGCAGTCAATGCATACATTTAGTAAATGTATACATTTACTAGTCAATGCATACATTCGCTAAAATTCGTAGTTAAAGTATTTATTGTAACTGAAATGAACACATTAGCTAGTGGATGTATGCATTCACGGGCTGCTTCTAGTCAGTGTGTTATATCCGTTGATTAAATCGTTAAATTCTATCACCCCACCCCCCACCGCCCCATAAATAATACCAAACAAGGTAGCCTACCTAACCATATGACATATTTGAAATGTCCGGTGAGAGGGGTATGGCACAAATATGTGTCCGGTACTAGGTGCCACTTTTTAAAACTATACTTTTTATTACCAAAGTTTGATTGATAGTATTAATTATTTTTTAACAGAGGTTGCATTTTTGTTATTTTAATTTGATTTCTAACTTTGTTATCTACTATATGTCATAATTTAATTAACATTTCTTCAAATATTTTTTGATTTATTTATAAATAACCTTAGGTGTCCGCCACTAGGGGACTTCCCCCTACAATTTATTAAACTTCCGCATCGACTTTATGTGCGTCCCATTTAGACGCTGCGGCCGTGTTTGTTCAACCCCCGGGCGGCAGGGAAATAAATCGCAGCACAACATCATCGATGTCCCATCGATGCCGGGCGCGCGTTCGAAAATCGTTTGGGTACGGAAATAACGATGCTACCTAACAATCACCTACACATACTCATCTATGGAGTTTATATGGACGTGCCAATATAACGCGACGATAAATATCTCGACTCGAGCATCTTTCGCGCTCGTAAAAAGTAGAAAACAATCGCGAAACTCTTCGGATGGACAAGTTTATTTACACGGAATACTTTTTCGTAAAATAACGGTGATAACAAACTAACATCTAGCGAGCACGCGACGCATCCGAAACGATGCTCGAAATAAGTTTTCAATTAACCACAGCACAACTGCTACAAAGGCACGAAACAAAAGCAGCGAGGAAAACACAACGAAAAACAGACGTATAATTAATTAATTCAATTAGTATTGATTGTTAGAGTTGGTTCTTTCTGCGGGTAAGCAAATAAAACTTGTATTTATCTATTATGTAAAAGTTTCACATTTTCAATGCTAGCACTAATTTAAGTTCCGTTTATTATTATTTTTATTGCACTGACGAGTAATTCAAAGGTATTTTAAACGTGAATGGTGGAAAATATTCCATAGAATTTACTTTTGTTCGTCATGGAAATTCCCAGATTTAAATTCGTTTTCCCGTCAATTCCTGGCGTTTCCCACCTATTATAAGCGTGCGTGTCTGATATCAAATTGACGGGCGGCGGGCGCACACGTCCCAGACTTCTGACGCCGGCGGTGGAGTCGTCGCCGCCACCGCCACAATACATTCGTTTTCGCACGCGATGTATGCGCGCCTCCACCACACCTTATTCGTTTCATGAAGCGGCATATTGCGGAGGCGCCGGTCATGGACGAGTAGTAGATGCGTCGTTAAAATACACTAGTGAACAAATACGATTCACTGCGCGATGCAGTGGATATGCATGCAAGAGTGAATGAAACTAATTTTATTCTTATATATAGTGTCATCGTTCGTAATGATAACGAAGGGTTGAAAAAATCAATTGCAAACATTGTAGAAATATAAATTTTAATAATGCGTACCTTGTGATTTTGACACAAAGAGAGGCGAGATGGGATCATATAGTTGAAACTCACCTGAAATTAAGAAAAAAAAATTATTAAATAACAGTTAAATATAAATCTGTGATAAATTTTTGAAAAATTAATTTAAAATTTAATTATATTGCTTCCCGAAGTAAACTCGGCTCTAAAACAAATTGTGTTTATCACAATATTGTATAAATAGTAATATATTTTCAAAGCAGTGTTAGTTACATAATTTATAACACAAGTACGGCTGAACAAATTTTGATAATTTATGACTTGCTGGGTGTTTAATAAGAGATAAAAGTTAGTATAGAGTTTCAATCGTAGTTATAGTTGAATAATTATATCCGAGATGACGCTAAAAGCATTATTAGCATTTCCCGTTTCTTTAAAATAAAATAGCGAATCTATCTGATGAAATCAACACATACTAGGACCAAGAAAGTAAGAATTGATAAAATTTTACTAAAACTAATGTGACATTAGTTGTCGCGGGAAAAAGCTTTATTTTAAGAAAAATTACCGCATAAAATAATTCTTCCCCGCTTCGTAAAACACCACATATTTATAAACTCGAAGAAATATAATTTAACAAGCAAAGGTTACGTGATATGTAAAAACGTAATACTTAATAGCCAACAAAGAAACCACAGTTTATGTTAATCACTTGCTTTGTGTAAATTTCATGCATATTCATATTAATTTCCCATTTTCCTGACATATCAAAGCGTACGAAAAAATTTACTATGTCGACAGCATGTAATAAAGAAATTTAGATTACAACTTTCACATTTCTTTGTAATGCTTGTAATCAAAACTCATAATGTGAACAATTTATACAAATTAATATGTATTAAAGAAAAAAAATATATATATATATATATATTATATATATTTAGAAACATAAACTTCTCTTTTCCTTTTCGTCTTTACTAAATTTATATTCTTTGAATTTTTACAAGCTTGTTCGATACGAGTTTGATACTATATCGTTGTCTTTGGTACATGTGTATCTTAAGTTCAATTCGCGCCGAAACGACGCAATAACGAAAAACACTTTCGCGCAAATCGCTTTCGTTTAACACCGCGCCTCATGTGCACCAATCCAACCACCGCCGGCGCTTTCCCGACAAACAAACAACAAACACAACCAAAGCAGCAAGAGACAAACTCACGCAGGCCTCGAAATTCCAACTTATAAAACAAACAAAACCACACGCTTCCACCGCACACCAGGCGAAAGAAGAGCGAAGAAGAGGCAAAAGCGAAACCCAGCAAACAATCGCCGCCGTTGCCGCCGCCGCCACCGCCGAAGCAAACGGCATTTCAATAAAAGAAACAAACGCGTTACGAATCTATGGCGTTCATCTGGCGCGTCTCGTATATTCGACTTTCAATTCTTTGTCTCTCGCAAAGAGGAACAAGACTATAGACTACAAGGCATCAGAGTACCGAAGACGCTTTTGTTCCGCGCGCGTCGAAAACCACCTCGATTTTCATTTCCACTGCATGATGCAGACGTCTACCCGCTGCATTATATCAATGAATACTCGATGCGCACCTATTCCAGGCAAGTAAACACTAAATACGGCATTAAACCAACAACCAACAAATTTCGGCGTCGTGTCTCTCGTATATTTGCATTGTCGGGCGCGCATCATTCCCCGCCATCAATGTCATTAGATCGCACGCCAAAATGTCATTTGTCTACATACACATCCACATTGATTCTCCAATGCATGTAAAATAATTACACACGTGCGTGGAGGCTGTGTGAGTAAATTTGCATCGGGAATTAGGTTCATTTGGCCTGCGACACGCTTGTAACTTAATATGTGAAATTACGTCGAGGATGTGAGTGCCATCGAAACATCGCGAGTCGTCTAATAAATGTGCTTTCGAAAGGAGGGTGGCGCGCGGTTGATGTAATGCGATGTGCGGCACTTTAGTGCTAATTATAATTGACTAGGATTAGAGTTGGAAGTTTTGGGTGTGGATGTGGATGTGGAAATACCGAGAGTTAATTTGATTAAGTAAAACATTTTCAACGGTGAATAAAACTAGTCTAATGTAAAATAACGTTGAAAATTCGTGCAAATCAAGCAATAATCAGAGTTAGTTCACAACCTGCTGGAACAGATGCTGTGTGGGGGTGTACCCACCGAAAATAAATCTTCACGCGCCATTAGCCCAACTTTGGGCGCATTCGACACCTCGCCGCGCGGCTCAACAAACGGCAAACTGAAGCGAAGGTGCTGGTGTCGGCGCAAAAGCACTAAAACCATCAACAAATGGCTTAATACTACTCATTTCGGTCCGGTTCCTCCAGACGCTGATGTAACTGGAGTAGACCAGTAGTGTGCTCTTGTGCTTTTGCTGCTCGCCCGACATCCGACACCGCAATTTGTTCCAAGCGTCTGTTTTTGCACACTATGTGCCTCCGTTCGCTTCCTTCGTTTTGTCGCTGCAGCTGACAAAGATCTTCAGCAACAGTGAGCTACTTACTTACACTCGACACCGCAGGGCCGGAGCGAAATGTGCGAGACGAAAGCCGTTAAAAGAAATAAAAACCAATTTAGCAGACTAAACAAATCCCTTTTCCGAAATAAGATAAATATGTGCTCATTGTGTGCAAGTCTCGGGCCGCTTGTCGAGTTTGTACTTCAACGGTGGCGCACAAAGAATTGAACCGACAGTAAAGTGTATGCAAATGTTGAAAGCGAGAGGAGTGCCTGCCTTTCAATGGCAACACAATTATTTCCGGAATTGTGTAGACAAAGATGTGTAAAATTCAATTAAAACGAGGCATTCACTAAACTCAACATGTGACAAATTATTTTAACTTATTTCCATTTTTGGTTTAAAATTTGGTCATGTTTTACTATATTGGCATTTTTAAACAATATAAACGAATTAAGTGAAAATAAAAGCTAAAAAAATATTTTAACTAACGAAAAAATATATAAAGAATATGAATAAAATAAGCCCTACAAAGATCTAAACTCCATTCAATTCAATCTTTCAGCTATGCAAATGTGGAAAAATCACGAAAACAAATCTCTTCAATCTGTAAACAACCAGCTAAGCTTCTCGTCTGTACGTTTTAAGTAAAAAGATAGCGACGTGAGAATACACAATGCGGTAAATAAAAAAATAAAAACATCAAAATATGCAAATCGAAAAATTGATTTCCACAAAACGAGAGAGTAGAGCCGTGAGAAGACGCCGCCGACGGCGATGAATTTATGTTTTCCACTTTGTATGAAGCATGCACATCAGACACTTTCAAGCTTTCACACTTTTCCATTATCCGATTTTGTCGCTGCAATATGAATTTATGAATTTTATAAATTTGCTTCGCGTCAACGCGAAAAATAATCCCAAAAAACTATGAACGTGTGGGATCGGTGAGTGGGTGCAAATGTTATAATTGATGAGTGAGTTAAAGACACGATGTTTAATTATCACGAACAATGTTTATTAAGAAGTATGAAGAGAAGTGAAGTTAGTAGAACTGTAGAGTTTGAAGTGTGTGGAATAACTGTAGAAGTGTCGCTTGTGAAATGTGTAGAATAACTGACCTTCCTAAACCCTTGTCACTCACCAGCAACCCTTCAGGTTGATGGGTGGTGACAAGAAATTTGGAAGTAGGAAGAAAGCGATAGATTTGATTGGTAGAAGAAAGTGTGTGACATTGAAGAGAGGGAAAGTTGACCATCGGATTTTGGGAATCCGAGCCGGACCATCTGCTACTGACCGCACGCTAGATACAGCGTGCCAAACCGTCCGACTCGGGGATTAGGTTTTTCAAGGGTAATAAAAGTAATTAGGAATTTTGGGAATTTTATACGAAGAATTATGGCATGCAATATAGATGAAGAAAGTTATAGAGTGCATGCAATATAGATGAAGAAAATTAGAATAGATAGATAGAATAGAATTAGAATAAGCGTTGGGTAATGATCCCCACAGTACCCCCCTACCAGTGATAAAGTTACCGGAAACCGGCCTGAAAAAAATTGGGTGGAACATTGTTTCTGGTTGATCTTCGCACAGGGGCGGCGAAAGAAACCTTCTTCGGTTGCTTCTTGGGCGGAAGTGGACCTTGCTGTTGCATCTGGGCAGGCATCCCATCGGGGGGATGCGGAGACTCGATGGCGGCAGGCGGCATGTTGGTAGATGTAGTGGAATCCTGGGGAACGGAGGGAGTACCAGCTGCAGAGGTTTGAACGTTGGGCGTGCTAGCAGCAGAGGCACTACAGGTGGGCGTGCCCCCGGCAGTGGCGCTTGGAAGTTGCTGCGATTCTGCAGGTTGCGGCACGACGAATGAATGATAATCGGGCTCTTGTGGTATAGCATGTGCCGCCTCTTGTGTGGTGAAAGCAGGTTTCACTCGGTCTATGGAGACGGTGACATCCTTTCCCTTGATCCTCAGAACAAATAGTTTGTCAGTGCGTCTGACGACAAAGAAGGGACCATCATAGGGTGGCTGTAGGCCCTTGCGAACTGCATCATGTCGCACGAAGGCATATGTGCAATCCTGTAGGTTCTCATGTACGAACGTGCGTTTCGTACCATGACGTACCACTGTTGGCTGGATCCTGCGCATTTGTGATCGCAGATCCTGCAAGAATTCGGAGCCGGCGTCGTGAATCGTTGGTGTGTCGCCGAGGAATTCGCCAGGAAGACGAAGAGGTTGGCCGTATAGCATTTCCGCAGCTGTTGCTTGTAAGTCCTCCTTGATGGCTGTTCGCATACCTAAGAGAACGGTGGGCAATGCCTTTGTCCAAGTGTCTTCTTGCTGGCACATGAGGGCTGCTTTCAGCTGACGGTGCATGCGCTCTACCATTCCATTGGCTTGGGGGTGGTAAGCAGTTGTTCGCAGGTGGATCGATCCAAGCAAGGAGTTCAATGCCTTGAATAGATGCGACTCAAACTGCCGTCCTTGGTCGGATGTTATGCGGAGAGGTGTTCCGAAACGACAAATCCAATGCTCGTACAATGCGCGGGCGACAGTTGGTGCTTCTTGGTCCCGGAGTGGAATCGCTTCCGGCCAGCGCGAGAATCGGTCGATGATGGTCAGACAATATCGAAAACCATTCGAGTACGGCAGAATTACAATGTCGATATGTAGGTGTTCGAACCTGCCTGCTGGGACCTTGAATTCGCTGACTGGTGCGGACACATGTCTGGAGACCTTGGATTGCTGACATCTTAGACACTCTCGTGCCCACTGGCGACAATCGGCTTTGACGCTTAGCCAAACGAATCGTGCTGTTACCGCTTTTGTAGTAGCCTTAACGCCAGGATGCGACAAGTTGTGGATGGTGTCGAATGCCATGCGTCGGAATGATGGTGTCAGGTACGGACGGGCTGTTCTGTTGGATACGTCACATACCAGGGATGTTGTTGTTCCGGGAATACCAATTAGTTTTAATTGGAGTCCAGTGTCGTTGGACGACTCCAATTGTTGTAGCTCGATGTCCGTGCGCTGAGCCTCGGCGAGGCTCTCGTAGTTTATTGTTTCCGTTATCGTTGGGTAATGATCCCCACAAACGGTTTCCGAACCAAGTGAAATCTGAATTGTGCCGATACGAAAATCAAATATGTTTATTTGTAGCATTTGCCTACAAAGTGTTGCATTTATAAAATATTCTCAAATCGAGTATTATCTATAGCTCCACCTTCGTGTCAGATTTCCGGAGACATTTTGTACGTATTTTAATATAATATTAAATTGAATGGCAGTAGATTCCGCACTGACTGCTTCCCATCCATGCACCCGTTCGTATTGTATCGACGAAGAGAAAAAAAAATCTATTTACATTAAAATACGTCGCCAGTTTCGTCCGCCCATCCACTTTCCGCCTGCCTGCTTGAGACTTGGAGCAGCTGGGCCTTTCGATGCCAATATAAGATGTGGAGATTCATTGGCGGATGCGAGATAGGCGCTCACATGGCAGGCAAATGCAAAGGGAAACGCCGACGCTGCGCTAGCAGGAAAAGGCAATGCATACGCAAGCGGGCGTGGAGGAAAACGGAGCAACGAGATGAAATGAAATTTCCATTTTCACAGACCCAGACTCTGTTCTCCTTAGCTTCTCAAATCGGGAACAAGTGAGCACTAACTTTCAACAATTATTCAGATTCAGAAAATCATCATAGAAAACAAAGTCGTGTTAGTTACAACGTTTATAACTCAAAAATGGCTGCGTAGATTTTGAAGATCTATGATTTTTTGGATTCGTCTTAGCCTCGAATAGGAGAATATTTATTAAAATACCAGAAATTATTATCTACAGGGTGTTAAATATGAGATGAAAGTTGATATAGTATCATTTACATTTTTCATGTTTTTTAGAACAAAATTAATTAAATTTTTACTTCTTTTGAAGTAAAACTTCTTATAAAATATTCAAATATTTATTTGCCTTGCTTTTGAATTAAAATTCATTGTGATTTGAAGTCATGTTAGAACGAATCGTACGCATTAACACACATCGCCACACACGAGAACGAAAGATGATAAAAATGTAACTGTATCGATGTGATGCGTAACTTCATACACGTACAACGCAGCGTAATGCGCGTGTAATGTGCCAGTTACCATCATGCTCGTGTGTGCATCAGTGATTTAGGTGTCATTGACATAATGAACGGACGCCGCGAATCTGCCACAAAATACTCGCACGAGTCCATACTGCAGCCGACATAATAAACACTTTCGAGCTGAGATTTTCAGACAAAATTTTTGACGATCCGTACGATTTTGGTCCGCGTCCAAAAATTCAGAGTATTTAAGGAATAATGCACTGGTTGAATTTGAGTTTGCATGAACCTGTTACTTTGTAGATTGTTTCATGTTTTTGAAACTTAGATATATGAATAGAAACAAAACGTTGTTAAGTAATTTTAATTAATTAATATTTGGTCAAATTACACTTAGCTATAGTGGCGACCAGAGCTTTAACACAAATTGAATAGAATGAAAGCAAATGCGAATGGAGTGCTGCAGGATGTGATACAAGGATTAATTAAGAAATGCAGCTTACGCTTCGCCACCTAACGAATGCGCCCCAGGGGAGCACCTAACGCGTGTAGGACATTAGTATCCCGTATTAGTTTTACTCGATTAGTAGTTATTTTGATGAAATCAGCACTTTTCGGCTGGACACTGGCCACAATGCGATGCTACGTCTAGTGCAGGCGTTGGCGTAATTGAATTAGTGCGTGTGGTTGTTTTTTGTTGCTAGATTTATGTTTTTATTTCAGTTGTGAGCAAATATGCAATTTGGAAGAACAAAGCACTAATTTCAAGCTGCAATTCAGGATAAAGCTGGACAATCAGGGATTCTCAAACAAAAAATATTGATTTAATGAAAAATGTGATTAAAAGTGCTTAAAATGGAAATTTCGTGTTAATTTTTTTCGACGTTTTTTGATAGTGAATATCTTCTAAACCGATAACGCTAGATTCCAACGAAATACTGATTAGGAAGAATTGCAAAATTCTCTATCAGATAAAAATATAAAATAGTTATATTTCCAACACTAAAAGGTCGAAAATCGCCACTACAAGTATTAAATAGTGACATTTTACTATTTTTGCCCATTTTATTCAATCGCGAATATCTCGTGAACTAAAAGAGATAATTAAGATCTGATCGCAGCGTATTAATCTACGGACTATTCTCTATAAGATAGAATAGTTAAAACGGAAGTCTGAGATATGAAATTTTAATTTTTAAGAAAAAATGGACAAAGGGAGGTCCTTGATAATTTTTATCGACGATTCTTGATAGTGAATATCGTGCAATATAAGCAACTTTTCCCCAAAATTCAGTAAATTCTGTCTATTTGCGGGCTTCTAGCCCTCTTTTGTAACCAAAATACACACTGTACACAATTTGAGAAGTACTGGTTTGCATTATATTATCGAAAAAACACCAGAATGACTATGCTCTCCTGCACCGACCTTTTATATACACATGTGGAGGTACAGTGCGCGTGGGCAGGCAGAGATACTGCGCCAGACGTGTAAGTTGATTGGATACGGAGGGGCGATTACGGCGATGATAATTAAATCGAATTGTAGTTTTCAATTTCCGCGTTGCGCGCAGGTGCGTGCGTCATTGCATTAACAGCGAGTGCTAATAGTCTAGTGGTCTCGCTGATAAACACTCGTTTAAAGTGGCCGAAAATAAAGGTGATTCAATTTCAAGCAAAAAACGAACATTAGTTATTTATCTGGGAAGGTTCTATCTATGTAATAAAAATTATATTTTAATGACTCTATTGTATATGAAGTAAAATCTTAAAATTTTCAACTCATTGTTTGATATTTATCATTAAACTAAAATTGTAAAATTTAATTGTAAAAAATGCTTAGATAAAAATTGTTTATAACGATTTTTTTTTGCGTATACCTCACATTTTTTTCTTTTTAAAATTTATTTCCCGTTTTCGCATACCGATATGGTTCCTAAACACGTAAACTAAAACGTAAGCAGCGTGCCCCGCGCACGTATCCGAAAATTGCATTTCTTCCTCATGTCTGCCTCCATCGCTTTCAATCATTTTCCCCGCGAACTTGTTCCTTTCGCTCTTTAATGCGTTTAAAGACGCGCATCCGGTGTTGTTGTTCGCGCGCTCGTCTTCACGATATGTATTTATTACCGATCGCAAAAGCAGGAAAACGCGCAGCGGAAAAAAATTGCATTTTTCCGTGTTTCGCTTCTTTTCTTTCTGCACGGCATCAGCGTTTTGTACTTTTCACATAAACACGATGCCTATCTAGTTATAAAGCATTATTTCCAACTACTACCCATCTGCCGTTGCTGCCATTTTTTGCATGATACATTTAATGCACGCAAAATGTTTTTATATTCCACGTAAGCAATAGCAATACACAACACAAGCAAAACTGGAGAAAAGCGCATCGCATCACTTTCGCAAAAAAAACCGAGGGGAAATATCGAGAGGAGGCCTTTTTGCCATCATTCGTGCAAACTTTTCAATATTGCGTTACGCTTAGAACCGACCCACCGATCCGACATTTCGTGGTCCACGGAAGCGTGTTGTACCTGCATCTTATTCACCGCGGAACGCAATATCGGAGTTTTCCAAAGAAAATATATATTACGCAGAGAGGACTTTTATTGGTTTTTCCTGTCTTCCACTTTGGTAATTTCGCTCACCGGCACTGCTTCCGCGTGCATCCCATGCATTCAACCGAAGGTATTTGCACACCCGCCACACTGTGACACACACCACACAACCTTCTGCACCTTTTTTACGCTCCTCGACCACCTCGGGGGCATATTCTTTTCCCTCAGCGCTTGTTAACTTCCCTCAAATAGCCGCCGGGCGCATTCTTACGCTGTCATTGCTAACGTCAAACTGAAATGCACCTTGAAGACATAATTTACCTCCTGATTTACACGCGCACAATTTCAAGTAGAGTAAACACGACACGTCGCCACTTAAACGCCACGACTTAAACGACTCTCACATGCCCGCGAAATGAGCGTTACTCTCCATGCACGACGCTGATATGATTACCGCGGGCACGAGCGTAAATTAACTCTTCCGAAGAGAAGTGTGTGCTCCACTTCTCGGAAGAGACCAAAGCACGACGAGGCACGAAGAGATGTTGTATTAAGCAGCTTCAAGTTGTTGAAGATGCTCTCGCCCGGCGAAAACTTTGCGCCGTCGACAACTTTGATTAATTTCGAAATTATACGCGACGCTGCACTTTGCGCACGCGGACATTTCATGCACGCTGCGACTAAACGCGCGTATGATAGTAGAAATAATTTTATAATTAAAACTTACGCGCGAGTAACACACACTACTTGTAAACAAATTACGGAGCAAGATATTGTGCGCATGCGCAGCTGAAGCAGGCGCTTTTGTTGTTGAGCAAACTCAGGTGCAGTTTAATCTCTTCTGAATCGATTGTAGTTACCTGGTAGACGACAGTACACAATGCACACTGGTGTAATTTCATTATGTTGACCACAAACGCTACTATAGCAGGAGCGGCTAATTTACAAACGGTCTATTGCTAAAGTGACATTATACAGGGTCCTCAAAAACATCTAAACACTAAATAAAACGATTACTTAGTTAATTAAACATCGATTTCTAAATAAAAACATTTTATGCTGGTATTAATGCAACTGTTGTAATACAGTTTGATGCCTTTGTATGTACAGCTGCAAATTGAACCGATACTCAATGAAGGACTGTCCTACGAATTGATTAATTAGCACAAATTACAATTGATACATCGTGTCGACTCAGCGATTTCACGCAAATTGTAAAATGCATTTGTCATCATTCGTGCATGATGCAATCGCACAAAAATGCACAAAATAACAACAAGACCAATTTGTGCAGTTTAATCAACTGTCTTCGGCTCATCGCCAATTTCGCCATAAATCACGGAAACATGAAACCATGCAGCAGAACATGGTTGGCAATTTGTCCAATTGTTGCAAGACGCGAGTGGCGCGTAAAGACCAAACAAGCAAGTAACAATAAATCAGATGCAATTGTCAAACCGGATATAATCGAATGCAATGCAATGCAATGCAGAGTATTTCTATATATTCGCTGCGTCGTTTTGCAGTCGCATGCTTTTTACTGCATCCGCTCTTGTGTGTCAAGTGTCGATTGTAGTGCGCGTTGTGCACTATTGTCACACATAACGATGAATGCGCGCACATGCACAGCAATGGGACATGCGACATGTCGTGGGAAAAATTCAATAAGCCAAAATAAGAAAATTCATGTACGGGAAAATTGCCGCGCTGACATTTTCGCATCGCGCGCGGCGCAGATTGAAACGAGCAAACGAGCGCTGCTCGTGCGGAATTGTGCCCGGAGCAGCGACTGAAAATTTCCACGAAGAAATTACATTCATATTACCTACATAAACCACTACACTCGCCTACATTGTGGAAAATATCATTCTTTATCAACAACTACATTCATTAGTTTTAAATTTTATATTTTACCTCGTAAAAATCTTCGTTTAATTAAATCCCACATTACACCCTTGCGATAAAACTCAATCATGCACCAGGAGCAGAGAAAATCCGTGGCTGTTATTATCGAGCACGTTTATAATATTTGCGCGGTGGAAATATTTGTGCAGAAGCTCGCGTTGCACAAACCGAGCACACACAAAACGCCATCGATAACCAAAAACCAGCATCATACGAGCGCAAATTTTATTTAATTTCATAGTTTGTTAGCTCGCGCACTGCTCCTGCGGCGAAAGCAAATTTGCGCTATAAATACGTTTGTTTTGAAAACAACCACACCTGTTTATCCGCACAATATGCAAGCGGCGACACGCACCAACATTCGCACAAGAGCTGCACCATTACGCACACAATCACGCTCAATTAATAACGCCAGTCACACCAGAGTTGATTGACCGATACGCGGCGATTTGTCGCGCACACTTTTCAAACACTAATAATCATATAACCCGACTATAATTGTGTGTAATTACTGTTTTTATTCTATTTACGCTTTACCTGAATAATAGACTCGCTTTTCAATTGCATCTCGTTTGTTTCAATTTGTTTGATTGCATTTATTTAACGCATGTGTAATGTTTATGTTTAATTGACCTAATTTGTTGAATTAAGAGAGTTGTAGCCCGACCGCGTGTGTTTTTGTATAAATATTGATTGTTATTTTATTAGTGGAATGCGTGTCGTAACTGACTACTGTTCAAGTCGAAAATGAGCAAACAATGTGTGAAAGACTGGAAAAACCTCTCAACAGGCTAATCGTAAATTTCCCCTGCAATGCGCAGTGCATCGCATGCCACCCGGGGTGATATATTTTGTTTAAACAGTAATTTTTATCATGAAAATAGTGCAGCAGAGAAGCAACAGAGGATGAAACGAATAAAACGCCGAGACTGCAACGGTGATAAATCCTTGCCGGGACGTTACCAGCTCCAATCCTTATTTTATGACCAAAGAAATCGTCGCCGGCGACAGGATGGTGTTTAAAATGTGTCGAAAACTTCAAAGCACAACCTTTCAAGATTTATTTCGTAGAATTTAATTATTAAATGTTGAAAATATAAATATTTTCCCATTTCACAACTATTATCCTCGCAAATACCGGTTGATATGCGGCACACGTTTCTCACATAAACGCCCGTCGTAAAAAAAATTAATAAATTTGTTCCTAAACGACGGAAAAATGTTTTCTTTATCCTTTGCGAAATCAAATTTTACGAGTAATAAATAATAAAAAAAGAGCTCAGGCAAATAAAAATAAAACCGCATGGATGGAATAAAAGCCAAAGACAAAGCGACTGCAGCACACAGGCACGGTTTTTGGGCGCAAAAATAAATTAGATGCGGGAAGAGAGCACGTTAACGGCGAAAAGAATTGCGCACCGGAAAAATGATAGAAAATGGGGAAAAGAAAATTCAATATCCCACTGCGGATATTAAATCGAGGTCGCGCATTTTGAATGTAGATACGTGTTATATCTTCTCTGTGAAGTCGCAATGATAACAAAAGTATCATGCAAAGTAAATTGTGCTATAAGTTCACAATTGTTGAATAAAAAAATCAAAAAAAAAAATAAAAATAAAACAGCGGTGTTTTTTTTAGATTTAATTGAATACAAGTGTAATTAGTTTTTAAAATAAAAACTTAAAACAGTTTGTATATAAATAAAACATGAACGTCGTTGGTGTTGGCGGATTTTGCGGCACTTTGCTATTTTTGTCGCCGTCGCAGCGTGGACTGAAAGGCGAATTTTCATGGTGCGTCACTCGGCATAAAATCGTTAATCGAGAAGAAATTATTTCGAAAATTTCGTTTTCCCAGTATGACCGCTCTCGAAATGACAAATTAACTACACGAAAAACCATTCCGACGCAATTTTCGCAGCTTTTAGTCGGTCGCAAGTTAAAAAAAAAGGGTGTCAAACACATTTGCCTCGGCAATATAAAATCAATTAAGTCGTTTTAATATCAATCCACATTAAAAGTTTGCAATTTGTGTTTACGAGCGAAAGTATGCAATTAAATCGTCAAAATACTAAACTTTAGAAAATCACAAATAACAAACATTAAAAAAAATTAAACGTAACTAGTTTTTCGCTAGGAAATGATGCAAAAAACACATTAATTGTAGATAATCGCCGGCGTGCTACAGTTATGCAATTCGCGTATTTTCAGACTAATGGCCCCCGCCAATCAACTCTCCGGATAAACGGAGTCAATTACAATTTTACTCTCTGTACACACGGCATTTGCGCATCCGACTGTACGCGATTTACAAGTGCAAGTGCATTCGAGTTGCTTCCAGTCAACCCGAACAACATCATCATCATCACTAACGAGATGCATTATCCCGGGTCGATCGCATTAGAACAATTCAATTCAATTGACTGACAATTCACTCTCGCAGACCAATTCGACTCTCGGCCAGCCGTAGTAAATGCGAATGCATCCAGTATTGATTTTTAATTTTCGTAGTGGAACTGTCCATTAGCCAAATAAACTTGAAAGACAAACTCCAATAAACAATATTCAAAGATATTTTACAAAGTAAACATGAAGATCAAGCAGGAATTACAGATCTTTACATGAAGTTTTTAAAAATCCCTTCAAGATATCCACAATATAGTAGTTAAGCGGCTTAACAGACGCGAAAGCAAGCAAAAGTCGCACAATGGATTTTATTAAACTTTTCATTCATTCTTCTTTATTTGTGTGTTTTTTTTGCTTGTTTTAGACAACTGGGGACACAATTTCCGTGCGGAGGAAACTCGGCCACCCCTCTACGGTACGATTCTTTTTAATAAAGATCTTGCAAACAACAAGGAGAAAAATATTCATCCCAAAAACCCCGCTTCAAGTGTAGGTGTACAGATGGAGATAAAGATAAAGATTTTGAAATTGAAATACAGAAAAAAAACAGCGCGTAATATGGTGTTTGGTGCAGCGCACATTTTTCCAACCATTTTGCGTGCATTCGCGTGCAAGTTATGACCAGCAACAGGTATTATTACTTATTGCATTTGCTGCGTGTTGCAAAACACGTACACACACACACAAAAACCCACAGTAAGAGTAAATTACGAGACGTTTACATCTGGAGCGGGAGAAATTGGAGAAATAAATTCAGCGCTCGCATGCGAGCCAATAATTAGGCGTATAAATAATTAAATCGGGGGAAATGAGATAATTGCGGATAAACACTTATACGAAAAACCTGGCAAGAAAATTGGGATACAAATCATTACCTAAATTACACTACTTTAACCTAAATATTTTCAATATTAATTTAATTTTTTACTAATCAAATTTAATCATCGCTCGGGTGAGAGAATTAGAGAACCAAAACAAGATTACGAATTAACTAGTTAAATACCAAAGCTGGGAGCACGCAGTGTCCGTGTGGGCCGTTTGAAGGCCGATGCTTCGCCCATTTAGCCGTGCATTGCTACAAGTTTGTTGACCGTGTCGCTCTAGGAAGCGGTGGAATGGACAAACTAACGCAATCTACAGCTGCCAGCACAAAACAACAACAAAACGCTGCAGCGCGCGATTCATTGAATCCTCTGGTGTAAACATCACACCAAAAACCCACAAGCTAAATGATAGAGTATATAATTATAAGAAAGCGTCCGAGTCTCCAACCGCCTTGTATAGGTATGTAGACTTGTGGACTATGAGGATGCGAATTGTGGTCGGGGCTACACCAAGAAGTGACGATGCTGCTAAAGTAAACTAAAGTTGTGTAAAGTTGTCGCAAACGCAATATGACCGTAATGTTTGTTAACAAACTGAAATGGATTTCAGCGCGTGTTTGGGTGGTAACAACTTACGACTCTCTAAACAACGCTCGGCGGCCCAAAGTGGGATTTGATGCGATGACTAAGCCCACAGCGGCCACAGCTGTGCGCGTTGTAACCCAATGTCCAAAAGTGGACGTGCAATTAATACAAGTTTAGTCAAAGAGCAAAGCTTTAAACAAAGCTAACTCATTCAAACCGAGTCAATATTGTAACACATCCCGAAACATCTGATCTGAGGACAAAAGTTATGAAAGTAATCTTGAACTTTAAACAAGATCAATAATTGATTGTAAAAACATAGATAATCAGGTTGTAGACCTCATTTATCACATCCACTCGATGCCAATTAAGGTAATCGTAACTGGTGTCATCATCACATTTTGTCATTTAATAAATAACTCGTTTTGATTGCGCACAGACTGGAAGCACACAAATTACATATTTCTAGTTTTCTCGTGGGAGTCGCTTTAGCACACACGAGAGTGCGTCACATTCGCAGAAATGACACTACTTGCGCATAATTTTCACCCACTAGATATTTATCGCTTCTTCGCCTGATCGAAGAATAAAATTAGTAAAGTATAGCTAAACGCAATTTTCGCGATAAATTGTGAGGTGTCTCGTCATGTTGTAAATGTAATGTGTCGGCCGGGGCTTCCAAATAGAGTAAGTAAGTAAGTACGTACTTACTGACTATACTTAGAATGCTCAATACACAGACGCAGACTGTATTATACCTAAAATACCATCGTATGACGCCGGGGTTCGTCGAGGAGACAGTAAATAGGCATATAAAACGGCATTAAAACTACCTGTGCCTCTGTGTTACGGTGCTAAAATGAAAAGATGAATTTCCGCCCGAAAACATCAGGTAGATAAGGCCAGGCTTGTTTCTTAGTAGCAAAATATACAGAAAAACAACCTAAAAGAGCAAAAACTTATCAATAATTATAGGTGGATGAAATGGAAGCAACTTTAGTATAAACCAACTTAATAAATACTTAATCAGGTACTACTGGCGTCCAGGGTCGTCGAGTTGAAAGAGCATACATACTACTACCCTGAGATGTGAGTTGGGGTCACATTAAAAAATTCATGCGATTCCATGGAATTTTAATCCAGTTAGTGGCACTTTTCTAACATGGTACTTTTCGGCACGCCGTAAATGTTGTTTTAAACGCCTGTTAAAACACCCACTTCGAAGTGTTTCGCCGTTTAATAGCTGTGCGTAACTGTGGCCGAACAATTTGGTTCTTGGTCCATCGCCGGGCGCTTTGTAAACAATGCGTAACCTGGTTGTGCATCGCTCGTGCCCGCGTAACCCGTTCGCCTATGTACTAATTAATGCCGGCGCGGTCACGCTCGGTGTCTCCGCAATTAAAATATTATAAATAGCGGAGTGCGGGACGGTTATTTTGACCAGTGGCCGCTCATCGGACACGATTTATGTCGAATTACATCAAAATTGGCGCAAATTGATTGATTACATGTGGATTTGTTTGTTTTCTTTGTGGTTTGTTATTGCTAGGTCTAGTTTTGAGCTGTGTGGTGTTTGCTAGTGGTTTTTGAATAAATAATAATAAAGGGGCAACGCAGTTTGGCACTCACCATCCTTGAGGCTCTTGGAGTGCGCGGCCGGGGCCCCACTGCTGTGGCTCTTGTCAACCGTACAATACATACTCACGCGAGTTATCACAATCGCTTGGGGCACTCTCACCGAATCGCGTCGATCATCGTTTACGCGCTTTTTCGGTCGCGAGCTGCGGACACAACACACGCGGACGCGACACGGGAACTCAGCGGAACAACACCACTAACAACACCGAAACTCGGCCATTACTATTTTCGCTCGACGCAACTCGCCGCATCGCGCACAGATGTCGACCGTGTCGTTGACCTTGATTCCGACGTTTTGCGCGCTGCCACGTACACAGGATCCTACAGATTTATTCGTTAACATTTTTTCAGTTTTAACGCAAGAAAACTATTAGATTTATTAATATAAGTAGTTTTATTGCTCGTTTCTTAATTCTAAAGCATTCATTAATAGAACTACTACCACTTTGTATCTGTACAATTTGTATTTATATTTTAGTTAAGTGACATTGTATAAAATAGCAACGTGTGTTAGAAGTTGCCTATAGCTAAAAGTAAAAAGTCTCTTCAATAAAATGTAACAATATTGATAAATAAAAAATAGAAACAACAAAAATTGTATTTAATAATTACTATCTCTTATTATTTTTAGTATTTTAATAAAAAATACGTTTTTGTTAAACGTGTATGCTTAGTACCATACCTTAAAACAATACCTTGATGTTTTAAATTTGCATAGAATTTACAAGAATTACACACAAAAACAAACATTCAAACATTACAAATTGAACAAACATGCCTTTTCACAAATATTAACATGCAGTTGCACAAAGAGTTTTCAAAAAGCACTTGTCTAGCTGGCATTTTGCTAAGCTAGCAACTGTCATGGCAAGTAATCACTCCAGCTGTTTATAAACAGCAAATCCTTAAGTAAATTTACAACATTTCAATCTACCTATTAGGTTATCACTAATGGGCGTGCTGGCAATGCCTTACAACTAATTCGTATTAATATTTTAATAAATCCACAACAATGTCATCAAATGGAACAGTTAAAATCAATATCATCAATGTGGATCCAACTCACAAACAACTAAAAACAGAAAAAGTCAAACTAAAGATATTGTGTTTTGATATATCAAACTACTCACAAACAGCACAATTCTCCATATGTACATTTGCAGTATTTGTATTTTTCATACTCTATGGCTACATGCAAGAGTTAATCTTTACCATAGATGGATTCAAACCTTTCGGATGGTATTTAACATTAGTGCAATTCTTTTTTTACACTCTTTTTGGACTAACAGAGAAGTACCTGCAAGGAGTTGGAAGCAGAAAGTAAGTTATATGCATATTATAGATTTTAAATAATAATAATTAATACCTGTTAATTTTTAGAATTCCAATCAAAACTTATGCATTACTAGCATTACTTACCCTTGGTACAATGGGCTGTTCCAATTCATCTCTTGCCTATCTTAACTATCCAACACAGGTGATTTTTAAATGCTGCAAATTAATTCCAGTTATGATTGGTGGAATAATCATTCAAAAGAAATTATATGGAGTGTTGGATTTTTGTGCTGCTTCATTAATGTGTGTGGGCTTGATATTATTTACTTTAGGTTTGTACTAATATAACTAAAAACACTTCTGGAAACATTAGTTACATCTATATAATTGTGTTTTGATATATTTTAGCTGATTCAATGGTTGTGCCTAATTTTAACATGACTGGTGTGATTATAATTTCAATTGCACTGCTCTGCGATGCAATTATAGGCAATGTGCAAGAAAAATCCATGAAATCACATGGTGCGACAAATGTTGAAGTGGTTTTATACTCTTACTCCATTGGACTTGCATATTTATTTGCATTTATGTTTGTCAGTGGTGATTTATTCAAAGGATATGTGTTCTTTTCAGAGGTATAAACTAATATCACATTAATTTATTTTTACTTACTGTAATATCAATGTGGACTGAATTTTAGGATAGTTTAGTGAAATATGGATATGCATTTGTCTTCTCTTTGACTGGATATTTGGGTATCCAGATTGTGTTGACTCTAGTCCGAACTTGCGGTGCATTCGTCGCTGTTACAGTCACAACATGCCGCAAAGCAGTCACGATAATATTTTCATTTTTATTCTTTAGCAAACCATTCGTATTTCAGTACGTAACTTTATAAATTAAACACTTCTACCTGTTTAATTACTTGTGTCTCATTTTTTTTAGGTATGTAACGTCTGGATGTCTGGTTGTCGCCGGAATATATTTGAATATGTATAGCAAACGTCATCCAACTGCTGGGCGAGATATCTGTCGCAAGTTGAATGAATTTTCGAGGTTGGTGAGACGACGGCGTACCGCGCGACAGTTTAGCAGGTTTACCACAGAATTGTAAATATATTATACATATTTATCGGAAATAAATATCTGCAATTTGCGTGTTGTGTGTTGACATACCTGCGATTGCGTTATCTATGATGCTGAAAGATAAAAACTAATAAATTACAGGAGTCATCCCCACAGTGTTTTTTACACTTGTAGAATAGCACAATATTTTATTTCGAAATTTTCCTATATATACAAAAGTTTTTCGTATTTATCTCTTTATATCTTACTTAGAAGGGTATGAAAGTTCTATAAAATGTTTGTTTTATTTCA
The DNA here is from genome assembly GCF_025399875.1 of Dalotia coriaria. Lineage (NCBI taxonomy): Eukaryota > Metazoa > Arthropoda > Insecta > Coleoptera > Staphylinidae > Dalotia > Dalotia coriaria. Next base: position 4,055,390 of record NW_027045448.1, read on the forward strand.
TATTATATCCTAAACTATGGCATTTTCTTATACACAACAACATACAACTCTTTTCCTGCACTCTGTACTCCTACGCCTTCAATTTCCTGTATTTTGTCAACAAAATAAAAGGACTATTTAGATGTGTCACATATCGTTCATTGCGTGTGTGTGTGTGATTCGGTGTGTGGCTGTGTGTAATTGATTGTAACATATATTTGGTTGATGTATTATTTATCTGTTTGCGTGAATCATTGAAAATATTCGTGTTTTCTTGCCTCTGGACGAAGTTTACCCGGTTTGCTTCACGATTTATGACAAAATGGACGCTACAAGTTGTGCCGTTTATGCACGCCCAGGTTGTTGCTTCGAGTATGCATTGAATTCGCTAAAGAAATGCAGTCGTAACGTTGTACACAATCACAAATACACATTATAAGTTTTGCATCACACGACAATATAGGTAATAAATAGAATAAGAAGGTAGGCAACTTGAAACACAATCAAAAGTTTCTGTTTCCTTTTTGCAGTTTGATTGTGATTCAAGTTATGCTAATGTATGACTACAACGTTATCAGTAAATACAGATTATGCCAAAGTATTTCACCAATGTGCGAATTATTCTCGGATTCCAAATCGAAGAAATCATTTGATTATTGCACTGCTAATTCACATCATCATTTGCTAACTCATTCAAGTAACCGAATCAACTAAACAGCTTTATAAACGTTTCGAAGTTGCTAATTGATTAAGTCAATTTCGTGTCGCGTCCGCAATGTAAACATGAATGCTATATTCGTTTTCTCTTCGGAAAACAAAAAGCATCGCTAAATATACAGTGTTAAGATTAAACTATAATAATCATAGTTCACATCACATACAATATACAAAGTTCCTGTTTCGCGCATCCCAACTATCTTTACACAATATTCATTAAGGTTTAAGTGAATTCTCAGCGATTCTCTGCTTGTTCTTCATTTGCTTCCAGTTGTGCCATTAGAAAAAGTCGTCGAAAAGTTGTAAAGATTTCTGTTTGTATAATATAGCTATCGTATAAAAAAACACGTCGAAAAGCAGCTGTGCAAATCTATAAATCTCTAAAACCCATCAAATGACGTAATGAATAATGATAATGAACGTTTTTCACATGACTTGTACGTTTTGGTTTCGAGTTTAGTGTCATGGGCGACGCGCTCTCGCCCCCTGCACCACTTAAGTACCGATTCGCTAAAAAAAACACAAATACACAGGACTGGCTTCGACTTGTACTATTTTTGCGCCTCGTGTTTCCTCATTTGGCATTAAAATCGTGTGTTTACTAATAAGAATAATAAAAAGATAGAAGATGTTCATCATGTTCATTTAAAACCCTGTTAAAAATATTCCGTTTCGTGTTTCTGTATCGTCTTCGTTTCATACCCCAGCTTACGCGGGATGGTTTTAATCAGGGACCTCCTGTAGGGAATCTCGGATGTCACGTTGAATCCTTCAAAGTAGTGCGTGAGGAATTCGAATGTGGGCCGATTCTCCGGCTTGTTGTCCCAACAGCTCAGCATTATCTTGTAGATATCATCAGGCAGGTAATGCGAGGTGGGTTTGGGCATGCGATAGCCCTTCTCAACTTGTTCGATGACTTCACGTCCATGCATGCCCGGATACGGCACTTGTCCGAACGTGAACAACTCCATCAGTAGAATACCGTACGACCAGACGTCGGATTTGATCGAAAACCGGCCGTAGACAATCGCTTCAGGCGCCGTCCACTTGACAGGGAAGCGAGATCCTTGCTTGGGGCAGTATTCATTATCTTCGATAACGCGCGCAAGTCCAAAGTCGCAGATCTTCGCGATGTTGTTCTCACCGATCAATACATTACGCGCGGCGAGATCTCGATGAATTAATTGTTTCGTCTCTAAGTATTCCATGCCGGAGGCAACTTGGAAGGCGACATAAATCAAATCTTCGAAATCCAAGGTTTTACCTTCGTCCTTTCGCAAAAAGTCCAACAAACTGCCTTTCGACATGTATTCCTGCACGATGTAAATCGGCTCCTCCTTACTGCAGACAGCATAAAGAGCAACTAGTCGCTTATGCCGGAACTTCTTCATAATCGCAGCTTCTTGTAAGAACGCCGCTGTGGACATGGTGCCTTCCCGCAGCGTCTTCACAGCTACTTCAATCGAGTCACGCCACTTGCCGTAGTAAACCTCACCGAAGTTGCCCCTGCCCAAACGTTTGATCAACTTGATCTCATCGCGAGGAATCTCCCAGTCGTCGCGGAACGCCGGGCCAAGGTCCCACATCTGCGGCTGTGGTTTGGGGCACGGCTTCGAGAGAACGTGACACAATCCGAATGCATTGCCTGCAAAAATACGAACGAACGTGAGAATGCAAAAGCCTCAAAGCTATGCATAGCAAGTATACGATAAGTGGATGCGAATCTGATCGCAGGGAGAGAAAGGGCGGAGGACTTACGTGAATATGCTTGCACCAACTCGGAGAGGGTGAGGAATGTCTTGTTCGTCGAAATGTAGAAGCCGCCGTTATCCAACGGCTTGATTTTATAGTGCTTGACGTGATAGCCGCGCATCTCCTCCCAGTCCTTCACGGATAGTGAATAACCGTGTGGATTATGCTCGGATGGACGTACGAGGAAGGTTCCCCTTGCGTTTTCCTCGGCCAACAGCAGCTTATCTGCTTCTTTACGCGATACATTCTCAAAGAACCAACTAAAACAATAAATCAACATTTAATACACAAATAAACGCAATCGAAATGCATTCACTTACTCTTCGCTCTCGACGCTCAATTCAGGAGCAACAAAATTACCAGGAATAAATCCTTGCTCGCCAGTGGTTAAGTGAATGACGTTCAGCCAGTCGCCGTCAGAGTCGTCGATCACTTCCATGCGGTCGCCTTTCTTGAAGGAGACGTCGCTCACATCGCGCTCCTTGTAGTCGTAGACGGCGACGACGATGCGCGTCTTGGAGATTTGATTGTTGCGCGTCGGCGTGTGCTTCGTCCGAATGATGTCTGCATGACTGCGCTGCGGATCGGGCGTGTAGCGTGGATTCTGCTCCAATATATTATTCAATTTGCCTGCAAACACACAAGAATCACACTTGAGTAACCTGCCAACTGCCAACTACACAAACACTTCCATACAAATCACATTATCGCATGAATAATGCAAAATTAAGTTTTCTTGGTTATATACTTGATTATGTAGACTACCCTTATCACAGGTGGTAGTAGTGAAAAGTAGTCTTCTTAAAATTAATTTCGGTTTAGTGCCAGCGCTGTTCATTAACTCGGTATAACTTGAAGTCGTTGTAATCAAGTGGAATTGACTCAAGTAAGTTTGTTTCACGGAAACTAGCGTTCGCTGCCGGCCAAATTTGAAAGTCCTAATCGCATTAAGACGGTATTGTGTTAATGCTCGCGCATATTTGCATAATTAATGCGCGTTAATTCGTTTGCGTTGATTACTATTACCGCACAGCTTTACTCTACACACGAGAATGCGCAAAAGAAGCGGAGAAAATTAACAATTAAGGTCAAGTTTAAAACAAAAGCAAATAAAGACTAATTATTACATAAATGTTATATTTTCGTAGTAAATAATTATACGCTTAAAAATGATTTTGCTTTGTAGTGTTTTTAAGAAGTTCAGCGTTGTGAATACATTAGTGTTATCTGGAGTACACGAATATAAGAGAATCGCAGACGTTCGGTCATGAACGGCTCTCTTATCGTGCGATTCGTGTGCGTGCGTCGTTTGAGGCATTAGGAGCGTTTCGCGTCTCGCATTCCATCGAGAAACCTCAATTTCCGCTCGTTCAAGCGCAAGTACAAGAACTTCGAATTAAGCTCTCAACCACTCGACACGCATTACACTCGGATAAAAGTAACGAATCATTTTTTAATCCTTTAAGGTTAAGTTACAATTAAAAGCAGAATTCTGGCGAACTTGAATAAAATATTGATGAATACTTTTGTTTATGTCGTCACGGTCTAATGCACTGCAGATATTTGCCTACAAAGGAAGTCATAACTTAGCGTTCGTTTAATTATTGCTGATTAGTGCAATATTGGGCGTCGCCATGCGATGCCGCCACGCACGCATGCCTGCACTGACGATTAATTTGATTATTACTCAAACTCATTACGAGTTGAGAAATAATTAGCAAACCATGATCAATAAAATGGCATAAATACACAAATAACAGTATTGAAAAATAACCAAGTCGTTTTGTAACCTATAAAAAAAACTTGGATAAATTGTTTACTTAGTGACTTCCTGAGAGTTTATTTTTTTATACTTGCGCGTTTAATCTTTTCCCGGAAACTAAGCCACGACAAGTGCACAGCAAAGAATAAACCCATTATCTACGCGATACACTGAACGCACAGCGTCTTGCCCGCGTCGTGACAATTAAAAACTTTACAGACATCTTCATCAGTCAATTTAACAAACGCGGCGCCGTTCTATCGACAAGTTCCTCGAAAGCGTAAGCCGTGAAAGCGCAAAAAGTCCCAGAGGAAGCACGGAAAAAGAGTGCAGCGATCATTAATCATTTTTTTGGCATCAACAGTTCTTGACAATTTCAAATTAGATTACAAATAAATATTGCAGTAAATATACAAAGATGTATATCTGGTTGCCTATGTTTTGAGGTTGGTTCTAAGAAATTAAAATTTATTTTTTAAATTCACAAAAGGCCAAAATCTTCTCACAATCGTGTCGCGAAGCAAGCAGACTGTGTGTAATCCATCCATGCCGACGATGCATAAAACGTTCCTTCCATTAACGCCGCCATTAGACAAAAACCGAATGCTTGCTCCCCGGCCTGATTGAGATTGAGACACCGGCGACAAAACTCTACGCGTGCACGCTCTTAATGATCATTAATCATTCACGTGCACCAGCGAAGTTTTATAATTTCACACACTACTTCGTTAAAAATTCTCGTCTGCCGCTGACGCGTACAATTCCAACCGAAAACGACTTAAAACATTGTCTCAGTACAAAAACACTAAAAAAATGTCTGTTTTGGTCATTGCGTTATTAATTATACCACGAAGCATTGTTTAATAACAAAAAAAAAACACTAATTAACTAAATTGAGATGTTCTAACGTTTAATTTAATTAAAAATCATGATAAGAGTTGAGTGTAGTAATAATAAACGTCATAAAAACGTTATGTACGAGATTAGAGCTTGGCTAACTGTGGATAATCTATTAGAGGCGAAGAAAAGAAAACTCTTAAAAATCCGTGTGTGTTGATTTGTGGTTTACCTTCGAGGCCCGGATTGAGTCCGATGAACGTTTGCTGCTGTCGATGCCGCGGCCGCTTCTGGGCGCAGCACAAGCAATTACCCATGACGTCGGCGTCGATGTGCTGCTCGCTGTCTAGGTCAGTAAAGGTGCACCAGGAGGTTCATCTGCAACACCCACAAGAGAAGAGTTAGTATAGTATTAAAACGGTACATTCGAGATCCTATAATAAATATTACAACAACATACTCTCACAATATACAATCTACACGTATAAAGCATAGTGTGTTAGTTACATCGCTTATAACTCAAGAACCGCTGGACAGATTTTGATCATCTATGATTTTTTGGATTCATATCCGCCCCAAATAGGATAATAATTAATAAAATATCGAAAATTATGATTTTAAACGTGTTAAATAAGGAATGAATCATAGGGATTTAATCATGGTTTTAGTTAAATAATTGAATCATAGATGGCGCTAAAGTGCATTTTTCTCATTTAATTAAAATAAAATTACTCAACTTACTGATGCAATCGACACGCTTTAAGTCTTAAGTAATTAATTTTTACTTTTTTTTACAAAAATTACGAAGTGACGAGTAAAAACTAATATACAATAGATTACAGGTTTCTATAATTTTAAATTCACCAATATGTTTAATAAAATAAAATAATTTCAGGTCAAGATGAATTTACCACGCGAGCTTGACCGTAATTAACATTTGCTCGTTGAACCATGCGCGGTTTCAGTATTCTTGAAGTCTGTCATAATTATATTCAACGGAGGCGCCGCAAACGCGCATCAAACGATCCGCGATGATGCATGTAACGCATACGCGTACTTGAAACCATTAAACGATGACGCTGAGTTGTTACAAACAAACAGCGCACATTCGACTCCGCAATTCGATCGCGAACACGCTCACCGTCTGCTGCACTATAAATACGTCTAGGGCTATATATGTGTATGTAAGTCAATAGTCAATGAATTTGTATCAAGTTCAATCTAATCAATTCGTACTATTACTGTTAGTGTATCAAATACAAGCGATATTTTAGACATTGAGGCAATTTTAACCTTAAAATTGTTTAAAGTTGGGTTATGTCAGTCAATGACACAAAATTGACAGATGGAAATATGTCAACTTGTAAAAATGAGGTTATGTGAGGTTATACACAGTAAAAATCATCATCTAAACTTCTTCTGATGCATGGTTAAACAGATTTCTAAGTTTTCTTAGGTGACTTTTTGCGTTTCTAATAAATTGCTCAGTAAATTGATGAGTTACAGATTTCAGCGGCTTCCTCGCCGCGCCAGTATACCACATACATGAATGCATGCATGCTGAGGCTGTCAAGAGAGCAAAAAAGAAACGTAATTTGCAATTTCCCGTGCGGTGCTTAAGTTTAACTGGGAGAGCAGCGCGCAGGGAGTGAGCAAATTTGCTTTCGCTGCGCTTTGCAATCGCGCTGCAGTTAGCTTTACTCTATTGGCGCTGATAGCGCGAAATTGATTGCTTTAGATTTTCCACGGCGAGCTTAATCGATGTGCCAAACTCGCATTAAAGCGCAATATGTTGATCGGCAATTGATTTCGCGCTTGCGAATCGGTTAAAATTCAATTAATTTTGAAATAGAAAATTTTGTTCCGATTTTGTACTATAGGCAACCCAAAATACAAAAAATTGTCATCCATGTTGAATCAGTCACATAATTTTAGAAAATTCGGTTATATTTTGCACGATAGGCAACCAAAAATACAAAAAATTGACATTCATGTTGAATCAATGAATTTAATTTATATATTTGGCAACTATGAGAATTTCTACACCTACTAAACACATTCTAATGACTTTGTGCGTTGGGAATTTGTTCCAGTGCCAGGTTCCGTCATAAATCGGTTTGTCGATATTTATAAACAAGCGACTGCCTCCAATCTAAATCTATTTCAATCCTTCAAATACGCATGTCGACGTCGTGCTGGGTGAGTGTCAAGTTATGTGTTATAATGGTAATAATATCTCGTCGAACTGGTTGACCGAGGTCCGAGAAAATACTGTTAGCTACGCCAGCGTGCAATTAAGCATCGTTTTTTGCGTTAGCGGTCTTTCTACTTGACATTTCGATATTTTTCCTCCATTCTCTAGTAATAGAATTCAAGCACCAGAATCTCAAATCTGAGAATGAATTTTCGTGTTTTCCTACAAATTAATACATTTAAGTACGCGAAGCATTCGAATAGCAAAGATATCTGCGGATTATGGCAACGTGGCAGTAATCATGATAAATCTTTGATGGCCAACATTCCGATTGCAAATCTCTTTGCGCGTCGCTTGAAATTCGCCGACAAATTCAACTTAAAAGGCATCGCACGCCGCAGCCAGAGTCGCGTATGCATCTTCCTAACTGTTTCTAACCACCAGCGAACAAATATTCATCGTTCTATCAACAAATCATCGCCGGTTTCCATCGGCGTACCCGGTTGATTGCAATTCGGACAAAACGAGCATGAGAATTGCTTTTTAATTTACTAATCCTATTTTATTCCCATTTTCAATAACACGCTGAATGTTTTCAAACAGAGTTCTCCGCGCGGTCATTGTGATTAGTTTGTGATTAACCGTAATCCGCGTCGATAAGTAAAAGCGCCGGCATGCAGCAATGCGTGGTGTGTAACATTGCGGTGCTCTTCTCTTCAGACTCTTCATAACTTCGCTAATTGTCGGCATTAGCGAGTAATGTCTCTGATTAATTGGCGTGTTTCTTGTTAAGGCCGCGCAGAATGTGCACACAATGACAAGACTTCAATGAAGTTGAATAATGCGCATAACTGTATGGCTATTGTGAAATGCAACAAATCACAGAAAAGTGCACAATCAAGAAAGTAAATGATGATAAAATCACAACAATACTAATTGTTCATTATGGGGAGTTAATTTATTTTATTGTGGGTGTAAATTTTAATAAAAAAAAAGCTTAATTAATTATTTTCTTGTTTCTTGAATCGGTTATAAAGCAAATTGGTCAATAAAATTCTTTATTTTATTTTTGAAGCTATAAAATTTGAATTTTAACTTTCAACTCTTATTTCACACCCTTCTAGTTATTTTTTGTGATAAAAACTAGCATATTTGCTTTTCCATGGCCTAAAATATATCTCTACCAAAATTTATCAAAATTCCTCCAATAGTTTTGGCAGGAAATCGTCACAAACATACAAAAAATATAATAATACTCAGAATAAGTAAAATATTTTGCAAGTTGATAATTTTGTGGTTATCTTAACTAAAAAATTGTCATTTCAAACATAAAACACAACGTTTACAGACCTGAAATGTAACTAATGTATAATTAAAGATAACAGCATTAAAACACGCAATAAAATATGTAATTTTATGAATATGACAAAAGACAAAGCAAATGTTGCATCCAAAACTAAACATTAGCCTAAAATACGAAATGAGACTCGTAAAATTCACACTTTATAATCTAAAATTCCAAAGCTTTATTGCACCGTGACAATCACTATCTCCATGCCATACGAAATGAAAAAGCCATTAAAATATGCCCACGCGAAATAACATATAAACGCATTGCACACACGTGAACAATCGCATTAATAAAACCGAAATCGGTTCGCCACGCTTTGCATTGCTTCCCGCTGCATAAACACACTTGATTCAATTTACATGTACGCCAAATAATCACTGATAAAATCGCAGATATCAACGAACAACTACTCCAATTTCCAACAGCTTGACACCCAGTTTAGTCTCTCAACTTCGATTTCATTGCTCTGAATAACATAAGACTGGTCTATTGTGCCATTATTATTCATTTAGTTGCGATGAAGATAAGGGTTTCCCAAGAGAACAATTTCACGTGATAACTTGTATTGACTGAGTGACAAGTTAGTTATGAGTAATAAAGTTTAACGAGTTTAAAATAGTTGAGAAAAATATTCGTGTTATGAAACGATGATAAAATTTTCCTCCGATGTAGTTTATTAAAGTAAAAGAGGTTATGATCGAGATTATGATTACTATAACAACTAGAAAATTAGCAATAAAATGTGCCGTTCGACGGTTAGTGGTTTGCACCTGAGCAAACAATACGCGTGCGTAAAATTCGTCCGAGTGCACATTCCGGACGTAAATTCGATTCATCGTCACTTCCGCATTAAACTACGAAAGCACGGAGAAGAATAAATAATTGAATAAGTAGCCGGCGAAATAACGTAATAAACTGTGAAATGCCCACCATTGAGCATGGTATCTAGAGCTTGGCGTTCAAATAAAGAAAAAAATCAATTAAGTGCTGTAAAGATGTAAATTGGGTTGCATAACTTTAAATACTAACATAAAACGTTGATATAAAAATCTAGTTTCTTTTTATTTTGCAAGACGATGAGGTGGTAGGCATGAGTATCACTTGGTTGTTTCATGGCGGATTGAGGATGCGCGATTTTCAGGTCTAATAAAGATCAATCATTTCCGGCAGCCGAGCGAGAAAAAGAGTCGTCGCTTCTGAAAGCGCATTCGACTCGCCGCTGCGCTGGCAAAACTCGCATTAACAGCTTGAGTGAACATTCGCGTACTCGCCTAATGTATATAAATATAAATATTTTAATAAGCCATATCTGCGGGCATAATTTGCACTCGTTCGTCGGCGAAGTAAAAGTGTGTGGGATAATATCATGCATGTAACCGGTTGCGGTAGAGACATCCAGCAGCAAGTTACGGAAACGAAACCGGCAGCAAAAGGGATTAGGGATAAGTTTTAAATAAATAAATTATTTCACAAACGTACCAGGCAAATATGATTTTTATGCCGAGTATGAAAAACTTTGCCGCGTTTTGAGGTTAGAATCAAATAACTTTCAAAGAACTCTTACAGCATGAATGCACCCAGTGAAAAAGAAAAAAGTTCCAAAAGAATACGAAATTTGATAAAGGAACTTGAAAGGAAACGAAAAAATATCGCTGAAAGCGATGAAAATGTATAGAAATGGTATTGAAACTCAAGAAATAATAAAAGAATGTCGACTTTTCACTAATATTCCAACAAAAGCCTCGAAAACAAATCGATTTTTGATGTCAACACAAAAGAAAACCTCATTTACATAATTGAATTGCACATATACATATATTCTGCGCGAAATGAAAGAAAATAAAAGATGAAATCATGTCGTGTGACTCTGTGAAAGATTTCTCGTTTGATCATCAGTGGGTTTTCTAATCGGCGACGTGCAGTTTTACGCAGAATGCATGAAAGAAGCGCGGCTCAATAAACGTCCCAGTCGTATGATTACCGACCATAAAATTATAACAAGATGCATCTGCGCACAGCGCATCACATCCGCGCTTAAACTCACCTGTTCCCTGGGTAACAACTATCTATTGATTATGTGCTTATTATAACGCAATATGCGAGCGCGATTAGGATCTTGTAATGCGCAAGAAAGTCGAACGAGGAAGTTTTATTATTTTTAATATGCGCACGTGTGTGAGAATATAATATTCATTAAAAAAATATCAAGATGCAAATGATAAGCGTAATATATTCTTTAAAAATGAATTATTTTAGAGAAAAATCGATTTTTTCGATGAAAAATTGATAAAAACAAAGCAATAAAACCTAAATCCTTTAGGGTTTCACTTTCGACACTAGATTTGTGGCCTTAGGACGCTCTAATAAATATATCTGTGACTCTAGAGAGTAATAAAGTCCTAGGCGTTGGATTTATCATTAATACAAAGCTTTTTTCTCTTTTTTTCTCCGTTTTTTTTGCAGTTCTTGCTTTTATCTAAATCGGGTTTTAATAAATTTATGATTGTTTTACTCTTGCATTCCGCTTGCGGATTAAATCGTGATGCGATAGTTTCGCATGGATAGTAAATGAATAGTAAAATGCTTTGCATTTAATAAGAAGATCATATTTCTGAATGCGTGCTACATGAGCAAATAAAGCCGTTTTGAAAGCTGTATCAGTAAATCACGAGAAACAGAGCCGGAAAACTCGACAGTGCAATAAAATTGCTCGTTATTTATGCGATTTAAAATGGTTATTAATGATTATTATGAATATGCATTGTGCACAGTCTGGTTGAGCCACGTTGAGGCTTCATTCACGCTTTGTTATCAAGTTTTACGTTATTTTTATTGTTGAACATTATTCATATCGGTGTTATGCGTCAATATCACGATTTTATTTGTTCGTTATATGGATGCAAATAAAATGTAAATGGTTCTTGAATTTAGTATTTGTTAAAACCGTCAATAAGATTCTAAATAATAATTTAAACAACGAGAAATTTACATAAAATGAGTATAAAAGGGATTAAACGTCCATATTCACTTTAAACCCTTATTTTAATTAGTAACATTAAAATTTTTGGGATGAAAAGTAGTCTATTTGCTTTTCCTTGGTTAAAAATATCTCCATACAAAAATTTATCAAAATTAATGAAGTGGTTTTTGCGATAAAACGTAACAAACAAATAAAAAACTGTTCATGGGTATATTAACGTATTTTATCTAAATATTTGAACCAATATTAACGAAAATTTTGATGTATGTTAAGATCAAATTCAAAATCGTTTAGATTCGCAATTTAAAATTAAATAAATTTTAAAATTAGATTAAAACATCGTTTATTTCGTAGATTTCTTAAAAAAAAATTAAATATTAAAAACAAAATCGAACTTATTTAAGACAACACGTATGTATAAGAAGATGCTAAGTTTGTAATTATATTATTGTAAAAATCAACATTTAGTAATTTTACTACAAATAAATCAATAGTATATGACGACGGCTTCTAAACCAATAGCAAATTATTCACATTAAAAAATATTAATGTGTTTACACTTTACGTTTCGACGAACACATAACAACACTAATAACGTTTTCCTCTAATTTGTTTCTATTTACCGGTAACAATTATTATTAATTGCTCATTAGAAAGCATAGTTTTCCATTCGACCAAACGAAGAATTTAAAAAAACAAACATTACCAATAAACATGAAATTAAACCGCAGACATTAAAATATTGCAAACAATTACATTTGTGCAACGTGAAACCTAACTGTTGTTGCTTCTTGCGCACTTGCAACACCAGCAATTGTTTAATTGTGATTTAATTTCAGGTTCCAGCAGCTAACAAGCCATCGCCCATCGTTTTAATAACTAACTGCCACTAACTCGCGACTAATATTTATGCGCGTAATTTATGACCTCTTGAAATATTGCGCTGGACAACGACGGACATTAAAACACAACTGATACCTTGTAAACCTTTGCTGATTTATTATTTACGACAGTCTCTTACGGTAGTGAAATCGTAGGATTCTCATTTAATGTCGAAACCTGCGGTTCTGTGTAGTTCCTAGCTTAACTAGTTGAGATAAGCACACGATGAAGAAGAAAAAAGTCGTAGTATAGTTATTCTTCGGTTATATTGCACTCGACAGACTGGCGTTGGCCCAGTGGCAACGAAGCAATTAAATGCTCCTTCCTCGATTAGCATCTTTTCGGTTAGAGTGCCTGCCAGTGGGTTTTTGTTCTAGTTGTAACTTGTAACGAGACGAGCAGAGAGCAGACTTCATTCATTGTCTGCACCGGCGGGCATTATCGTTTCCACTTGCTAACAATGTTACGAGAGCAGGGAATCACTAAACATGCAAACTGTCATAATTTTGAGCACGGTAGCAAGAACAAGATCCGGGAAGATACAATCAGTGCGGAGATGTGAGTGAATATTTTATGTTCAATTATTTTAGGTTACAAATTGTTGCAAATTGGATTTTAGACTTGCTGCAACTATTTATAAAAATTTCCGCTGCAGGAGAATAAAAGTTTTTGTTTTATTTTTTAGTTGCCATCAAAAACAGCAGAAAATATGAAGCATATTGTGCTTAAAAGTATAATTTTTCATATTTAACATACGAATTTCTATGATTTTGAACATATTTCCTTTATTTTCAGAATAATTTTTGTTATATTTAGCAATATATTAATTATTTAACGAGTAAAATAATTATTTGTGTTCATGAATCACAAAATTGAGTGAATTGCTTTATTTTCAAGTGTTAAAAACACGATTTTACATATTTTGATGTAAAATATCAAATTATTTATGTTTCTAAAAGCATTGCAACTTTTTCTATGTTTATTTATGACCGAATTATGCACTAGTGCGCTAAAATAACCTTGTGAAGCTTACTAAATAAAACGATAACCTCAAAATATTTGACATCTCGTTATTTTAGGTTAATTTTTTTTTAATTGATTTCACATTAATTTTTCTTTGATTTTTAAATTTTTTTCCAACGACAATAATAAAATACTAATATAATTCTGTATTCATATAAAAGCATGCTCAGTTTTCTACTTTTGCAGTTAGAATAAGCCCAACTCTCTTTACAACATCTACGCTGATGCAGATGCATTTATGAGTTACTGCAGCTGCATCACATGAATACTAAATATGAATATTCATCCTCATTCGCATAAATCCCACAACAATGCTATATATGCCACCACAAATGCTGGCTCACAAAAAAAGAACACCATAACTAATGCTGTTAAGTTGACTATATAGCTAAGAATATGTGCGTTGAGCATCATGCTTTCGCAGTAAATGAACTTTTTTTGTTCAGGCACTCCTCTCTCGCGCACTTTTTGTGTAGTGTTGTTGCATTTTTTTGCACGCGGTTGTTACCAATTCGCACACTTTCTAATTCGCGTCGTATTGGCATGTACGCACACGCTCCTTGTGTTTCTGGTGCCGACGGCTAATTTACTAATCACAATCGAGACAATCGCCGACGAGGCTCATTACTGATTATAATATGCGTACCGGAATATATCCTTATAGGAGTAGCTAGGAAAATTTTATATCTGGGTTTCTATTTTGTTTGCTATAGGCAAAAGGCAAAAGTAGAGAAGAAAAATGGTTATTTGCAAGTAGATATGATTTTTGACTAAAATCATTAAAAAGGAAAAAATTGTCTGTTTGTTCTCGTTTCACACCTAAACGACGCCACCAATTTGGATGAAATTTGGTATAGAGATAGATGGGACTATGGAATAGAACATAGTCTACCTTTTAAAGCAAAAATAAAACTTTAAAGGTGTTAAATAGGAGATTAAAATTGACTTGGAGTATAAATCACCGTTCTTGGTACGAGTACATAATTTAAAGCAGGATGATACTAAAATGTATTTTTTGTTCTATTTATTAATTTTGCGTATTAATTAATGATTTCCCAAACAAATACATAAATAAGAATTAAGTGTAAAGTTGGTTGCCTGCAGCAACATGTCTACTCTTTGACACGTTCTGTTCGAAAACATAAATAACACATAAACAAACGTTTTTTATAATGGCAAAGGTCCCGCATAAATGATCTAAATTTACAAAACCAACGCTTAAAAATAAATCCAACAAGATAAAAATATCTACTCACAGATTTACCACATACGCTCGCTGATACTTCAACTTCAACTATTGCACAATTAATCTACACACATATATGTTCAAATTATGGCATAATTTAATTTTAACCTTCGCTCCGATATGTGTGTTATGAATTATTTTATCGTGTTACATTTATATTATTTATATTTACGTTATATTTACATGTTGTAGCCATTTCTAATATATGCAACGTTTAGGAACTGTTTAATTCACGCACCAAATCACTAATTTATTCGAGCAGCACTAACAGGGAACTGAAGCAAATTGGCGCACGATCAGAAACACAATTCGAGCCGCTTTAAAAGACAAATGCCGAGCGAACAATGACTAATGAGTTGTCCGCGCAATACTTTTATATATTAGTGTGGTGCACTTGTCTTTGCTTTAGTTTTAGAATCCAGTGTGGCGATTGTCGAACGCTAAGCAGGTTTGGTTTGCGTTTTTAATGTGAAGTTACTTGGAATTTTATACATTATGTTCCAGAATGTTGAATCATTTGAGCAATATTTTGATAATTAGAACAATGTTCTATTCTGACATTTTTTGGTTAGTGTGGAAATTGTAATAGGAAATATTTGAATGTGTAAAGTGATAGTTTTATGCACAAGTGCGCAAAATTGAATTTTCTGACGGTTTCCAATAAAAAAAAACTGATAACAATCATTGTATTACGTCAATAGGCACAAAATCAAAGAAAAAGTTTAAAAAGTGTCAAAAAGTAATTTTTTCGAACTTAAGACACTAATTTCGAAGATTTTGAAAAAGTAGCACTTTTCTATTGAAGATTGAAGTATTTCGACATATAAAAATCAAAATATTTATTAGTATTGCGTAAATTTACGTAATTAGAATATTTTCCCTATTTTCAAGTGTCAAAAACGCGATTTTACACACTTTATACCAAAAATCAGATTATTTACATTACTGAAAAACAACTCAACGTTTATTAATGTTAATAATAACTAGTGAGCAAAAACCAACTTATAAATGTTGCCAAACAGGAAAATAACCTCAAAATCCACTTAAATCGCATTGAATGTGAAAAAACTAATTTTTTACACTTTTTCGTTCGTTTTTTCATAATTTTTTACAACACAGTAAATCACATTATAAAAACACAGTGTATGACTGTATACATTTAATATTATTATTGCAGCATTAATGTTTATTATATTCCAGTTCTTTTCCGTAGGTTGAATACGAGCAGATCAATTGAGAACCAGTCAAGTCATTCTAGATTCCTAGATTGCAAGCCTCTGAACTACCTTGTTGCGTGCTTCATTCTTTCGAACCGTTTTTTGCCACCTAATCCATAATGTAATAATTTATTCCAGCAGCGCTGTAACTCAATACCGACGACTTCTTTGGCACTTGATATCAGGCGGCACGTGTCGTGTTAATCGCTTTTTATCGCTTAATACTTCTTTATTGTTTTGTTGTTGTCGATTAAACAAAAGTTTAACGTTTTTCAACACGACAAGAAGTGCCATTACAAGCGCACAATGTCGTCAAGTCAGCGCGAGAGTGAGTAAGCAACAAGGAAGCTATTAACTGTGTAACTCTATAACTCTGATAAGACAATGATATGCAAGTGGCAAGCAAATGGCACCCAGGCTTCCATAAAAGTTTGATGAACTTGTTACTTGTAAGTTATAACTTATAACTGCATTAACAAGTCGATCAAGTTATTTGTTGACGTTTTTATCGCACATAAACAGTTTGTTAATTAATTTAATAATTAATAATCAAAGAAAAACAACATATTTTTCTGTGATTATAAATTTAATGCGTAATTTATTTATTTTTACTAATAAATACAAACAAATTGCAAAATGTGTTATTAAATACGCATTAGATGCGAATATTTCACGTTTTTAGATTAAAATTGTCGTAAATTTGCGTAATTTTCTGATTCTGCAATTTACGAATATAAGGGCGTAACCAATTTCCTGTTTCAGCACATTTGCACACACAACATTGATGTAATTTTAATATTTGGCGTCGAATAAGTTTAAACTTCTTACGACTCGACTGCCATTTGCTGTCGAAGGTTATCGCAGTGCGGCTGGTTGGTTATTTGTATAATTTAGATGTGAAGCTAAATATTTAACTGTTTTTGCAATATTTACGTACGAATTGCACGCGTATTCGCATGCGAGTGTTTATAGAAAAATGCGTAAAGTAATGAGACTTTAAAAACGGCAATTTCCAGCTGGTAATGTCGCCATAATCGCATTAGAAACAAATTAGGATTTTGTTTTGAATAAATTGCATCATTGGCGAACAGACTGCAAAACAATTTGCAAACGATTTGTTTTGTTGCATTATGCGTGAGATTAATTTTAAGCAAGAAATAATTATAATATGATATTAAATGAATTTATCCATATTTTGAATTAGATGTGGCTGTATCGAGTGCATGGATTTATTGTGAAATTGTATCGGAATGATGTGAAATATTCGAGATGCTCATTGAAAAACAAAACAACAAGAAGTCAGAGATTGCGCACCGCTAACAAGCAATAAAGAACGTTTAAGCACGTATGAATTTATGTCATGGGATGACAAATATGTTATATTTGCTGTTTTGCTGAGAATTCTTGAAAGAGAAATTCAAACTCTAATTGTGAAAAGTGGACAATGATTTATTGTGCTTTTTATTGTTAAAAATGAAAATAAAGTGAAAATGTAGTGTAGTGTGATACTTTAATTGTAATTAAAGACTCAAAACTAATTGTGCAATTAAAGGAATTCTTTTGGAAATAAATTTAATATTAAATTCAACATCAATTTATCAAAATATCAGCTTGATAGAATTGAAATGAAAAAGTTATCAACAATTAAAGTTATATTTTGTAAGAATCAGAGAATTAATACAAATTAATCTGCCACACACAGAAAACAATTGTTACCAATAAAATATACGTGGATTAGTTCACAATTTAATACTAAATAAATTATTGAAAATTTCATTAAAAAATGTCGATTGGTTTTCGAGTTATCACTAAAAAACTATGCCGATATAAGTATCATTCACACCGCACCACAACTCAATTTGTTAGCAATAGTTTTTCATTAATTGCTCAAAAACTACTAGTGCTAGAACGATAATTCCTTCAGTAAAACACTCTTACTTAAATTATACGTCAACTCTCGATTCAATTCCAGCAATTAAACAATTGCTAATTGCTATTAAATAATTGAATTTAGTCAGAATTATAGAATGAGTCTGTAATTTCTAATTTATTATAGTTATCAACAAAACACTTACATAAATATACTCAGAATTTAATACTAAACAAAATTTTGAAATAATCATTAATATATAATAATTAGTTTTCGAATAATAAAAGAATAATAATATTTTTACCTCCGAATAAAAACACAGCGACTTTATCTAAAAGTTCAATGAAATATAATTACTAAAAACACGACTTTAACTACCGTAAACTATAAACAAATAGATTTTATCATCTAATAATTTATTTAATTCTCAATTATCTTAAGAACTATCTATGCGTTGCTATGACTGTCCGAATCAAACAATCTCCAGTGCTATCTGCGCCTCCAAAGAGAAAACCTTGAAAGAAATAATTATAATAACTCTTATCAAGATGAAATACCATTAAATATCCCAACATAATACGAATTAAGCGCTGCGTACATAAAATGTAATTTTCTCGGTGTTACTCATAGCTTTAATAATGACATTTAATAACGAAGGAAATAAATGCTTGCAGCAATTTAAATAATCCTGCCTCAGAGTTAACTCGTGTAATTATTGTTATCAAATGGTCATAGTCGCTGTGTGCGACGTAAATCAACTAATTATTTAATTATATTCTTCAAACAGAATCATCCTCTTTTAAAATACACAGCAATCTAGTTTTATATTCGTTTCTTTTTAGTTTTAATAAAAATAAAGAAGAAAAAAATTAATACAAATCGGATCAATTGGTTAGTAGTTATTTAATCGTTAAACCCATCAATCATGTGTAACGAGAGTTGATTAATTAATAAACTCGACATAAACTTTGATATTAACCAGCGCTCAGGTTCTTCATGTGAGTTATATGTTTTTGATTGGCATTTGACACTAAATGAGGATATTGTTGAATTATTTTCTAAGTGATTCACTTATTTTTAGATTAAATACGAATATAACTTTGTAATTTAATTAAATTTTCACAATAAATATAAAAAATAATTAAAATATTAAGAGTTAAAACTAAAAAAAGAAAAATTTTGTTTCATATGCATTGCAATGTCACAAAAACTTAATTAAATTTTTAATTAACAATATTTCAACGACATAAACAATTTACTTCACCTCACGCAAGTATGTATCGTCCTAAATATTTCTCGGAATGAATTAATAATTATACGCAAAATTACGTTTAAAAAACCTAGGCTTTAAAATTTCCAGACAGATTTACAACATTGTTCGTAGATTTTTACTATTACTCCACGTTATTTTACTTTTTGTGAACCTTCGTGTATTATAATTTAAAAAATGTAATTCCCTCATGCGGTAATGGTGATTTATCGCGCATGAACGCAAAAATAAATGCAATAAACTTGAAACAAAAGAACTATTGTGACTGACAGATTAATTTGCATACTATGCGCGTAATGCGCGCAACAATATTAAAACGCAACGTAAATCGAGTTTTTTTTAATGTGTCTATTCAGTAGTACATTGTAATGCTATTCGCATTAACCAAGCTAACGAAAAAATCGCGTTTGTAAAGTGCATATGATTATGATTATATGAATGACGAACAAATTGCACTTTGCCGCGGAATGAATGAATGCACATTTATTCTATGAGTAAACTCTTTCGTCTTTCGAGAACCCAGCTTGAAGAGGTTTTTTTTTTGCATGTCACTAAGTTGTTTTGTTTTTTGTGATTGCGGTTAGGATTTTTGTGCTGTGTGGCTGACGTCGTTGAGCGTCGTGAATGCATATAACTGTTAAAGGCTGCGCAAGAAATCCAGAAAATATGTATTTACGATTAGATGCTATTAGGAAGTCATTGTCTACAGGTCTCTACACATTCGTGCATGTTTGGTTACGCCTGTTAAGCGAGATAAGCGACACTTGAATATGACGCGATGCAAAAACGTTGCAACCAGACAAAGCCACGTCAAGGTCCTGATGCAAGAAAATATTGTTGACGAGGTGATGCAGTGTAATGCATTAAAAACAAAATGGTTACTAAAAATCAAAGCAATTAGATTTTCTTGTGATGATGTGATGAAATGTTTATTGCTGCAAACTTTTATTAATTACTCGGAGATTACTTAAGTTATTTTAATTATTTCTTCAGTAATGTGTTCAGTATTAAATTGAGCATCTAAAAAAGTCAAAATTTTATTTATAACAAATTTTTTTCTGTAGTTATAAGCACATTTGTGTGATATTTGTAAATTTTGATAAAATTCAATTTTAATTGTTTATAACATTTTATGCAATAATAATATTAATAATATTTTTTCAAAATTATACGTAGAATTTATTTAGGATTAACTTTTGAGGAAATGGCAAGCGCAGCATTAATACTTTTCGAGTAATAATTTAAAAACTAAGAAAAATCACAATAAAACTCTAAATAAAATATTTAAAAAAAATATTCCAACTTTAATTATTTATAACTTTTTGTATAATAATAATACCATAGATATTCTTTCAGAATTAGGCGTAGAATTTATCCAGAATTAACATTTGTAAAAATCACATGCATATCATAAATACTTTTCGTGTAATTTCACAAATAAAACCCAACTTTCTGCTTCACAGAAAATATTGGTTATTTCTTCAAGTCAGTATGTTTCCCTTTACCTACCTAATTGGCCAAGCTGTTAATATTCGCCTGACAATAAATGAATGCTCATGAACCGCAGACACACTTAAATAAACTCGTCCCTTCAACGTCACGCCGTAATTCAACGTCGAAGCGCACTCAAAATGGCCAGAAACAGACGCGACAATAAACATAAAACCAAACAAGCACGAGCTCCATTCAGTCAACGATCCAACAATCCAATGATTTCGGTCGTTCCCGTTTTCCTGCAGTATGCCCAGTACGCTCGACTAGACAAACCGAAGGGGTGGTTTGCATTACATTGCAGCCATCGAAACAAATGGAACGCACGAGGCGCACATTTCAACCAATTCTTATTCATTGTGTCGGCGTGTCGCCAGAGTGAGCTTTGAAAGAAAATAAACCCTCCCACTGGCATTACCCACAGATGTTGTGAATGAAAATGACATATTTTGATGCAAAAGTGTCAAAACATTGAAATCGAGTTTGTTTTGGTGAATTTTAAAGAATTTTGTAACAAGTTTAAAGTTTTAGTTTTAACTGTCGAATGAGGACACTTTTTAGTTATTGTTATTCAGTATGGCACATTACAATCGTCGCATAAGTCATAACTAACGGCAAATTCCACGCAGTGTCGAGTGGTATCAGAATACGAAATGAGTTTTCACTCAGTACAATACAATGTTTCTTGTTGTAGATAAGTTTGGACATGTTTGCAAAAATATCAAACGCGTTGACAATTAACGGTTTAATATTCTTAGAAAAACAAATCAAAAATTACTCACTTTCAATGAAAAAAGTTTGGATACTTTTGATAGTGTAGAATGGGTTGCATAACTGTAACAATAATAATTTCATTAGTATTTTCTATCTATGTAATATCTATAAAACCAAGTAAGGTTAGTTACATCATTTATAACTCAAGAACGGCTGGACAGATTTTGATGATCTATGATTTGTTGGATTAGTTTCAGTCCCAAATAGAAGAATATTATCATTTCTTAACATTGAAAATTACGCATTTTATTGATGAAATCACCAGATACTAAGTCATTTAACAAGAAAATAAAAATGAATTAGATTTTTACTAAAAACTACGAAGCAAAAACTAGTTTTTTACAAAACGAAAAATATTACAAAATAATATTACGTTTCCACATTTTGAAATGTAATGTTTTGTTGCGTTTGTGAAAACATGCCACATGCTAATGCGATAATAATAACACCTTCCGAAATTCGGTTAATAAATTCTCCACATATTACACAAATATTTTTCCATCTTTCAATTCATCAACACCAAACCAAAAACATCAAAAAATAAATTATTACACCACCACAAGATTAATCACATTGATATGCAATTTGTGACACTTGCCAACACAACATGTTCTTTCCATGTTCACACTTTTTTACAAATCTTCAACAGACCAACAAATTTCTGGTCGTAATCATCGTGAAATTGAATTACAGCGTGTCGGCGTATCAAATCCCATCCGTCGTAAATTGACACGATAATTACGTGTAACAATTTTGTCTACCATGGATTTGGCGGTTCACAAAAACAGCGAAAACATGTAAGTAGCTATATCAAAGTAGATATTACATGACGCATCGCTAACATTCGCAAGGCCAGCCAAAAAACACTAATTAAGTTCGAACAATTCAAGAATAATTACAATTCAACTAATAACTAATCATAATTCATTAATAAGAACCGTAATAATAATTATTTATAAATTGATGTAATGAGGAAGTTATTAATTGCCAATTTGATTTAACAAAACACAATAACGCTAGTTAAAGCATTAAAGACCATAATCAATTAATTGCGCGCGAATGCCTGTAAATGTTCAACCTTAAAACTATTCAATGGCAAGATAAATAGATAAGTTGCTCAAATAATTGCGAATTTAATTTGTTAACTGCATTCAACCACGAGTTGAAATTAAATGACTTGCACTGTTTTCTTTTCCCTCATGAAACGATGAAAGTGAAACTGGATTCTATTGGCATTTATAGTCGTCATTTATATCACATTAATTAATCTGTAATCTTGATCTAAAGTTACAAATATTCCACTTGAAATTAAACTCTAATTGCAATTAATATCTGCTTAGCAAATTAAATTGAATTATAATTTAAAGTGAGTGAATTTATTAGGTGATTTTGTGCGGATTGTGTGTTTATTAATTATGAGCGTTGAGATTTTAAGATAAAGATGCAAACTTTGCGAAAACTTAAGTTACTCGTACACCGTTGTGCATAACGCTCAATTGTCTGGAAAGGGCCCGGAAGTTTTTCGATTATGCATGCAAGTTTTGGGCGGATTTGCGTTGGAATTAGACGAGGTGTTAAAAGTTTCATCTCACTATGTGCTAGGTAAGTGTAATTCTGCAACAACATTTTGCAAAATTGAGGAAAAGTTTGCAAAGTTTAACGAAATAAATTTTAAGGTAATTTTTTGGTTCAAAATAACTATAAAAAATTTTGCTAAGATAAATTTTTTCTAAAATTAACTTTTTAATGTTTTATTGACAGGAATTTTGCAAAGAAAGACGCTGTCTTGACAATTATCAAACAAAAATAAAAAACTTTGAAAAAAACATTTTTAAACCAAATTTTTAAGCTTTTAACAATAATTATTAATAAAAAACTGAATTTTTATAATTAGAAATTAATATTCTATAAAAATAACAAAACTAAACAAAAATTAGGTTAATTGTATGTGATTTAAGATGATTTAAGACAAAATTATCAACAAATTTCATATTAAAAACTCGTGGGCGAAAATATAACATGTGTACAACATGCAGAAAATCCACACGGAAGCATTATAACAAATAAAGAAAAAGATGTTTAGCAGAAAGAAAGTGACACGCCAACATGCCCGACAAACATAAAACATATTTATAGTCAAGCATAATATGTATAATTACAGAATAAAACGATGAATGAAGACGACGCACGTCGTTGACTTGCATTGCATGCAACGATGCAACACATGCAACACTGTTCGTTGAGACAAGTGCATAACATCTGGTCTATGCACGACATCAGTCCATCCGTGCGCATCAAAATATCACTCCTGCGATCGTGCAGCAATAGCAAAGTTAAAGAAAACGCACACACAAAGAAATCGAAAACCAAGTGCTACTTTATAGTATAAGATTGCCAAGAAAAGAACAAAAGGGTTTGTTTTAGATGCACTCCAATAAAAAGCGAAACAAAAAATAGATAGCATGTTGAAAGAGCAAGTGGATAATTTATCTAATCCACGGTATGATGGTGTGGGTATTGTGTGCACTATATGATGACGTTGTGAGTGTTACGACTTCACGTTGCATTACATTGATTGTAATTGTAATGGTGTGTAATATAGTGTAATAGTAATATTGTGCGCGGTGCACGAGGAAACCGGCGGCGATAAAAGAAGCACAAAGAAACTAACTGCAGCTCGTGATGCGATAAGAATACGATATTGCCTTTTTGTGTGGTTTTTGTAGTAAGTAGTAAGGGTAATAAATTCAATTAATTTTATTGTGCAGTAGTACTGGATTTTCTTCGCAAATTCGTCTCAATTTTGATTTAAAATAATGAAATATGGTAATAATGTACTTTAGCGCATCTCTATTCGAATTATATAGCAACAATTACGGTTGAATGTCAATATAAAATTTGATACCATATTTTACAACCTTCTAGTTAGATTTTTGCGACAAAATGTAGCCTATGTCATTTTCCTGGGTCACAAATAACTTTATATAAAAATACATCAAAATTGGTTCAGTGGTTTATGAGGGAAAGCATTGCAAACAAACAAAATCACATTTGCGTCTAAAAGATTAGATGATTTCTATGTTGACTACATTTTATGAAAAATAATAGTAATTAATTAGTTATACAAGAACCATTTAACATACAATAATAATTTCTTTTGAAATTAACAAAGAATTAAGTTCTGAATCTTATATTACAAACAATTTTTTATTTAACTTTTTTTATCAAAAGATACAGGCCAAAATCTATGAATATTATATATCTTTTTGAAATATTGACTTTAATTGTTTATAATGTTTGGTAATAAATATAAACAAATAATTTTCTTATATAACTTGACGTAGAGTTTATCTTAAAATTAATTATTCCAAGAATAACGCTTTTACAACAAATTGTTTTTGAGTATTTAATAAATAAGTAAAACTTGTCAACTAACACTTTTACTTATCATAAATATAAAAACTTTGTCATATATTTCATCAATCATCATTTGTGATGCCTGCAATACTCGTACTTAAATATTAAGTCCCAAACTAGCCTGACAACAAAACATAGAAAATAACTGCGTCCATTAAAGTTATTACCTGTTTTTAGGAAAAACAACAACTTTCGTTTCTTAAAAACTCCTCAACTCTTCAATTCTTCACAAGAACGCTCATTATACGCGCGAGGTTCGTTATTTTTAAATATATTAATTACGATGAGACACATCGATGAGAACATCAGGATAATTATTTATTTGCTTCATCTGCGTGTAGTTGTGTTGTTGTATAAGTGCGTAGTGGAGTTAATTTATACGCACGCATAAATACCAAAGTGTGAAGATAAAAAGATAAATAGTTCTAGGTCTTCAACTCATCCTCAATACATAAAAGTCTACATAATTATCTCAATATAAGTAATAATATAAGTACTAATGCGTGGAGATATCTTCGTAGAAATAGAAACAAAGATCTTCTTCAGTTTCAAGGTTGGATAGATTATTTATTTCATTGAAATCAATGATAAAATACTTAATTTATACTAATAGTAGGTGGTAAAGATAAATCTGTATGTTTGTTTTATTTTCACGGCTAAATAAATAAATTAGTTTAAAAAAATGTATTTAGCACCATCTCGCATTAAATTAATAAACTATAACTATGATTGAAACTCTATGCCAATTTTAATCGCTTATTTAACGCCCTTTAAATCATAATTTTCTATATTTCAAAGGTTATTATGCTATTCCAGGCCTAGATAAATGCAATAAATCATAAATCATCAAAATATCTCCAGTCGTTCTTGAGTTATAAATGTTGTAACTAACACGACGTCAAAAATATATGAAAACTTCGCTTTTTAAATTAAAATTTATCATTTCAACACACTTCCCTATCACAACTCGCTTTTATAAATATTTTTACCATAAAAAATAATAAAATGAAATAATAGCACTAATAGACAAGCCTTGCTCCTAAAAATAGCCTAATTGTCAACAGGGTACATGAACTGCGAGCACGCTACTCACTCCTATTATTACGATTACTATAAATGTGCGTGGTACTGGCATTGCATAATTACGAGCGTTGCCAAAGTGGCTTATAGAGCACACGAAAACACAGCAGGTGCCAGGTGCCGATGTGCAATTAAATTAGAACAGAACAAACAATCGCCGATTATATTTAACTCTAGTTCTTTTCTAAAAAAATAAAATAAAATACGACAAACAAATTAAACGAAATAAAAAATCACAAATAAATTCGCTTTATGATATTATAAATCCACTGTATACAAAAGATGAATTTCGCCGGGGCATGTTCTGGACGATCACGACCCACGCACCAGGGAATCGCACATCTGCCCAGCAGAAGAAACCGCATAACGAGCACGATGGCGATGCACAATGGTAAAGAGGTGCACGAGATGCTCGCCAGACGTTGATTACACACGACGCGTGTGTGCTCGCCTGCATTTTGATGCACACACCAAGGTCTAGAACTCCGCATCCAAACTGTGGCTTTCTGTTTCACCTCTCTCTAGAGTACGAGTACGACCAGAGAGATAAAATATTAATTTCACTTGTATTTATGTTCGCGTGGGTGTCTTCATAATACATCAAAACTCTTTTGTTGCCTGTACAAGCCACACCAAACTAGATTCATCAAAAATTACACATAAAATATTAAACTATCATAAAAATAATACCGAAAAATGTTAAATAAAAATTATATATGTAAAATAAGTTAAAATAATTATTTTTGGTTTGGTTTCTTTGATGACTAGAGATTGTTGATTGCAGAGTGGGTTTGGTTCAGTGAATTAGCTTGCAGTCCCACACAATTCACGTAACGTATCAGTACGCGTGTATCGCGCACATCAAAGCGTTTTAATCAGCATGGCAGAGCAGAAAAAGGCGTAATAACACGTTTCACGAGTCAGGAAATTATTTCTACGGAGCGCACTTTTGATAGTGAAACCGAACGAAACAAGATAAACACTGAAACAAAAGAACTACGCCCATGCATCACTTTCTTTTGATTAAAACTTGAGCTATTGTTAACCAATTTAAACATTTTTCTACTTCCACCATAAAATTACTAGTTTTTACAGCTTTGAGACACAAAAAGTGATTCTGTAAGCTTGAAGCACCAAAGCCGGGACTAAAGTACTTTAATCACGAACTTTAGTCACGGGTTTGCACCTGCGCAATAATAAAAGGTAAAAACTGAAGAATTTATTAGAAAAATTAAAAATTTTATGTTACTTTAACATTTCAGCTGCATTTACCATGCCAGTTGGATTTTAATGACACAAAATGAGAAAACGTAATATCGTAAAATTATTCCACGGCGTTTGTTCCGTAATTCTTGCTTTGCTTATATCATAAATGCACTCGGCGGCGAGTTCAGTGCTCGAGTCGCTAAATGGCTTTATTCATTGCTCTTCCTCGTTGAAACAAACAAGGTTTCAACAGACAACATCATTGTTATCACCGTTACATCTCTGTGTTTCTTTCATCTCGTCGACACGCACACGCCGCACCAAAACAAACATTTGCAATGGTCGACAAAACAAAATTTATTGATTTTGATTTAGCTCCTTTTTCGCCGGCATGTCATGCAGCTGGGTTTGCTTGATTTATTGGGAATCCTTTTTTGGCGAATCCGTGCAGTCATAAATTCGCAATATCAATAATTCGGCATGAAAGCGAGAACACGCGTTCGCACGCGTTTTCGGCGAGGGTGGAAAGCCACATATTTACGTTTTATGTGGTGTGCGTGCATTGGCAGACAATGGAAAATACGGGCCGGGCGCCGCCAACAAATCGAATGAATATAAACACCACACTGTCGAAGCCTGCATATGCAAGAGGGATTCATTAAATTCCAACGGGGTATAGGTGTAGATTCTAACAAATAATTTCACATCGAGGATGAAACTGAACGCAATCAAACGAAATTACGTTTACCCTTTGAATAATAATGAATTTGTGTGTGATATTAATTCAAATAATAAAAGAAGCTATAAATCAATTAGAAAAAATAATAGAATGGAATTATTTTATTTTAAAGGAATGAGAAACGCTAATAATGCAAATTAACGCCATCTATGATTCAATTATTTAACTAAAACTATGATTGAATCTCTATATCAACTTTCATCCCTTATTCAACACGCTTTAAGTCACAATTTTTGATATTTTAATAATTATTCTGCTATTCGGGGAGGAAATGAATCCGAAAAATAATAGAACACCAAAATCTGTCAAACAGTTCTTGTGTTATAAACATTTTAACTAACCCGACTTTATTTTATATTTATATAAATTATTGTATTTCATGTAACTGTAAAATTAAATCAATAACATGAATTAATTTCATCCCAACTAGGCTCGCAGTTATTTGCCCGGTATGCTTAATTATCACCTTTTTATTCACGCTAATTAACTGTTATTGACTGCTGCCTTTTCGATCGCTTCCTGTCCATTCAAACCAACATTTTTTTGCAGTCGCATTTTATTGTGATGCGTTTTCGACCGAATTTCTCCACTTGCATTTAATTAATTTAAATTAAAGTGCTAATTGAGTGAATATTCATGTAAATTAAATCCGGCACTTCCTCCTAACCTGCGCGCGGTTATTTATTTCGTGATTTCCTCGTCACTATCTCCAATTTCGACGCCGTGGTAATTTGTGACGATTGTTACGATGACGATGATGTTCGTTCACACCGCCATGGTGTAATTTTGACATTATTACGTTTGGTCCCCAAACTGTCTTGATGTTGGTAACTTGTAAGTTTGCGCGAAGCAACAACCAGCGTAATCGCATTACTGGCGCAACCACCAAACGACAGAAGCACAAAGTCACACAAAGTCGAGTGCACTAGGAGACAACGTCAATAAAGCCAACGAAGGTTAGATGTGTGACGACGAGTGCGGTGAAAATGTTGAAACCACTTCACTGCTTCAGCTGCCACACCACTGTCGGTGTTGTTTGATTGTTTGCCGCTGTGTGTTTGGCGAACAATCGACGATAAAATGCTTCGCACATAAATGTTTCAACTTAGTACTCCGGAGGAGTAGGGTTGTGATTTGTAAAGTTAAAATTTGTCGGCTGCAGAGCACCACAACACCATTACCGAAACGAGTTCGGAACAATTCTCCGCCGGCGTCGTACTCGAGTGGCAATTGTGCCGCAACAAAAACAATTCGCGCTTGTGATTCAATGCGAATCAAGCGTAAAGCACAATGAATCGATGCGTAATGAATGGACTCGCGAATTCTAACGGTAATGTTACATAATTTTACCGAACAACAACACAAAAAACAAACAATGAATTAAAATTAAAATTAAAACAAACAAATTTAATTTATTTTATTTAAAGTTTTTGCTTCTTCTTTTTATGTAAATTGAAGTGTTAAAAATAAATAAATAAAAATCTAGATGTAGTATTGATACATAAGTAGCTTTCAGAAGGGAAGGGAACCTATTCTGACTGTTTGAAATGCGTCTGGAGTTCGTCTCAAGCGCGTGTGATATGTGTGCAAGAAACAATTTGTTTGGAAAACGCATTGCACTTGGCAGGATGGCAGCTGCACAGCTCAGGTTTAAGTTGAACAAAGTTATAGAAGTGTTCCGAAGTACGCCGCGATTTGTTTGACTGGAATATTTTTCCATTTCCGAGAATTCAATGCGTCGACGACACCGCGGATTGTATTTGAAATTTAAATTTTATTTTTTTTACATACAAAACACCTCGACACCTCGAATCACAGGCTTTCCTGTCTTGACACTTTAACAAAACGCAGAGATGGATTTAAAACGAAAAATTCAACTCAAACTTAGACTCGTTTATGTAAGTGGAATGTACCAGTAGACAAATGATAAAATCATGTCTCGTTTTCCCCTATTCTGCAGTAAAGTGTGTTTTCATCGCTCAATATCAACGAAACTTTTTTTCTTATTCTTCACAGCCACTTGGTAAAACATCCACGACGTGTTGGATGTTTTTTGGTGGTTGCTCCTGATGTGGGGCTGCAGGAACACGCATAAGAATGCGACGAAATGCGAAGAAATTAGTTTTTCCTTTCGGCGTTCAAGTTGAAGAAGAACAAGGAAACTTTTTGGGAAAAGCGCGTGCGTACATGCGTGGCTGCGTGCCGGTGCGTCCGCGCATACGAAACGACTTTCGGAATAAAATGCAAACAGTAAATTGAATGAATATTTTAATGCTCAACAAGAATAGCACAAGTCGTAAATTGTGCACTTAAGAGTGCTTGTGAATTTTGCGTTTCAATTCACCGTCTTCCACTGTCTATAATTATGTAAATGAGGGGTTGAAGAGATAATATTTCCCAAAATGCATACAATACCACAAAGAAAATGCAAATATTTCCATCACAGCATAAAAAACATAACCGCCCCTTAGGGAAACAAAAAACAGCAAATATTTACATTACTATTAAAGAATTACACGATCCAGATCCATACTAATAAGATACATAGATAAATATTTCATTTTATTTACTCAGGAATTAATCCACCCTCCCTGACCCTCCCTTCAGCTCGATGCTGAAGTCCGATTGAAATATTCTTAATGGTAATGCTTGGAACAAGTAAACCTGAATCAAGTCTACCGCCATTGACGCCCGCCCCTGCTTGAGTTCAGTTCGGTGTTCAGTTCAGCAGTCGGAGTGTACAAAGCTTCAACTAATATTGATCGTTTAATTTATACTACCACCCCTGCTGCACCATGGCTCCAGCGGCATTACGCTAGGTTCGGAATTTTGGAGGGTGGCGGCGTGTATATGCACTTTGCACATATCTATATCTGGAAGCTGATCTTCCCCATACTGCGGTGGCGGTACGCTTAGAGTAAGAATTGGTGAAATGGGAATGCAATCTAATTCACAACTGGTGTCGCCTCCGCCAAAATTATTCGGAAGCGCGGAAATTACACAATATGTCATTATAACTAAAATATATTCATTTTCTGGAAGTAACTGTCTATTGGTTGGTAAAGAAAAGGATCAAATATGATTTGACGTCTTTACATTTTGGATTTTGTGCGCATTTTCTTCAAATTTCGTGCGAAAAGACGTAAAACTGACATAAATGTCTGAAATTCCAGGAAAATATTTTACTACCTTAATATTTCCAACCGTGTTTATGTCTTTATACTCTTCGCAACGCTTGAAATCTTTGTAATTAAACATGTAAAAAATAGCGCCGACTTTATTCCGATTTTAATTGTCTGCCCGCGTTTTTTCATCTCCGAGGTGCGAGTTTAATTAAATCTGTGAAGGAAACGCATGTTCGATTTAGTCCAGGCGCGCTATTTTATTTTCCGCAGTGAATTTATTCGGTTGTGGATGATGCAAATGCGAAACTAATTAAAATTGGCTCCGACGAAACCAATTAAGAGCTGCAGCGCTCCATTCCCGACTCATTCTTACCGGGGTGCAACTTCCTAAAATATTGTATACAATGTGTTCCTAAAAATCAATAACATTTAGAGTAAAATCTGCTGTTTTTGTTGCTGCCGAGGCATAGGATATGCAATGTGAGGGTTGAATGTGCAAACGAGGAGAAGTCAAAAAGAGGGGACATCCGACACTCGGGTTATTTTTATGCACTTTGTGCCATTGTGAACGCACGCGGTGTGCAAATGCATTTTACGAGTGTTATGCCATTAAAATTAACGCCCTTCTCGCATTAACCTCTCCGATGCAACGGTTCCACTCGTGAGCATTAACCAAATTATAAATTATTATTTTAAAATAATATTACCTTCAAAACTCGCAGTATCCTTGCGTTTTACACTCGTATCTATAGTTGCGATGGCCTTACGTGGAATAATAATGATAATTTTAAGTTTTTTGTTAATTACTTGAAAACTATTAACGTTATTAATATAATTCTTTCATAGGTTTGTTCTGAATGAAATTCTTGATTATATCGCGTCGAAATTTTGTTAATAATGTTGTTATTTTAGAAGATATAAACAATTAAAGTTGAATTTTGTAAAAAAAAGTAAACTCGATACAAATTGCTCTGTAACTTTCGTTTAAAATTAAACTTTAGAAAAATTTCTTAATAAGAATATTAAAAATTTTATTCTGAACAGATACGTGAAGAAATCATTGAAATACGTTAATTAGTTTTCGAGTAATTAAGTAAAACGTATTGAATTATTTCGGTCACGTAAGAAACGCTGCACCTTTCCTGCATAGTTGAATAACACAGGAATATGAACTGAATGTTTACCTGCAATAGAAGAAAATATAAGTTAGATTTATTTTTATAATTATTGCTCATAAAAATAAATAATTTTAATTAAAACCGCAAATAAAAATAAAAAAAAAAAATGAGAAATTTAGGCATTAAATGAAAGATCATTCCACTAAAAACCGGTTGAGCATGTAGCATTTGCCCGAGTAGACTTCCATTTGCATTGACCACTTTTTGATAGTTCAAATATAAAATCTACGAAGCGGAAGTGAAAAAAAAGCGCCGCACGTACGGATTGTTTTGGCTGCATTCCAACCGCGACCGCGAGTCGTCTGCACGCTCATATTAATATCCAGGCTTGAGCCAACGCAATGGAAAAAATGTTTAACTCTTCTAAAAGTGGCAGAAGGAATAAAATGCGGTCGCGGTAAATAATACTAGGCATTATGTGTGTTTATGTGTGTCCAGTTTTGAACCGTGAAAGTGCTCAAGAATTATGTTGCCACAGTTATGTTTTTAATTAATAACTCGGAAACTATTACTCTGAAAAACAAATTTTCTTTAGGAATAGATTAACAGATAAATTTTGAATGGAAATAATACAAAAATGATATTGATAACGATTATTTTTCACAAGTTACAAAATATTTTTGTAATTTTTCAATTTAAAACAAAAATTCAACTTTAATTGTTAATAACTTTTTGTGCAACAATCCAATCATCAAAATTTTAAGCTTTTAAGATACAGAATTTAATACTAAGTAGATTTCTACAAGAACTTCCCAGAAATGTTAAATAACTTTTGAATAATTTAACATTTTATAAATAAATCAATGTACAATTTTTGCCCAGTTTTCAATTTTTCTAGTATTTATTTAGTCTTTATTCTGAATCATGTGGAACTCGATGATCTTTATGTACCCAAGCTTGAGTTGCGATGTAATAATAACCAGCATTTGTCTAAACATAGTGCGCGCTCAACCAGATGCAGATATAATTAAACATCATCGTGAGTGTGTGTTGACTTCGCGAAACCAAGGCAAAGAGTTCTCCAAACGTTCAAACACACTTTACTCGAGCCAGTCAAGACCAAAGCGAATCAAAGTTTAACTCAAGTTGAGTAAACTAATGTGTGTACACAATCAAACAGATGCAGATTTATAGTGGAAAACATAAACAGTTAGAAATGGAAATAAACGTTAATTAGTACAACACCAATAAATTGCAATCAATTTAAACATGTTGGGATAATCATATAAAAATTTGGTTAAGAACCAGTTTAAATTAATTTTGTCCACAGATATTTGGCTTAAAATAATGAGAATTGTTGATTTTTCATCAAGTTTTTATGTTTTTGTGAAAACTTGCAAAAAAAATAAAAATTGCATTTTCTTTACTCATTTGTTAAAATAAAGGTATTTAGGGCACGTAGGCATTAAAAATCAAATATTAAGCAAGTAAAATAAGTAAAAATGCTTAAAAAGATTGCTAAAAATGTTTTCGCATAAATTTTTTTCATAACAAAATAAAAAACTGTTAAACTAAATTAGATAGACATAAATACATTAAATTATATGGAACGTATTGCAACACTCAAATAAAAATAATTTACAACTTGGCATAAGAAAGAGAATAGTAGATATTACTTAAGAAAATACCTACGTATTCTAATAGTTGGCTTCTGGCTGAATGTGTATCATGAGAATAAAATACGCGTATCTCGGCATTGCATTCAAATTTTCGCTTGCCAAATAACAAACAATTAATACATCATTAACTTACAATAAAATTAAGAGTTTTTGAGAAGTGTGATTTATGTTGAGATATATTCCACTCGTATTTAATTATTAAATAATCGTTTGTATTCTTTTTCGTGTAAGAATTGGATTACGTGATACAAACAAACGTATTCACTTGAAAGCGAAAAATATATGTTTACTTCGTGTGCGCTACGAAGTCGACCTTGTCGTGCCACACTCTCAATTTCAAAGTCACGAGAATTAAAAATCTATTGTTATTAAATTTTGTTGATTAAATCTTTGTTTTTATTTAAAAAAATATTAAAAAAATTAGATTCGTTAAAAAAACATAATTTTGATGCCTAAAAACTAAAAACTTTGTTTTGTAGCTTATAAATTAATATTTTGTCTCTCTTTAAGTCTCATAAAATGTCTAAATAATTAGTTTCTTGTCAATAAAATCCTCAATTTTTATTTAAAAACATGGAAGACTGCAATAATACCCTGTATCGCCATATCAATTTTCATCCCTTATTTTTCACCCTTCTAGTCAAATTTTTACGACAAAAAGTAACCTATTTTATTTTCCATGGTCTAAAGTATTTCTACACCAAAATTTATCAAAATTAGTTGAGTGGTTTAAGAGTTAAAGCGACACAAACAAACAAAAACTCACATTTTTCGCATTTATAATATTACATTATATACTACATTTCCTAGGCAATAATATTGCATTCTAAAACCACAAAGAATATTCACGATTTCTTCTTACTACAAAATTTCAACTTAAAACTATATTTTTCGCAAATGTAATTAAATTTTCATCAAAGTAAAACTAATAAAACTAATTTAGTTTCCAGTTGTTTACATTACTAAACCCATTATGGTATTATGCAAGCCAAAACACGGTTAGACCATAACACACTTTTACTCCCATTCCTCATTCGCCACCGCGTTCACACTCGTTTTTTGTATAAATTTATTTAAACCATAATAGTCTCAACACGACCGCTGCCTACGTGTGTATGACATTATTAGCCTGCGCGTTACACTTTGCCATTTATAATCCAGTATTTTTTACATTTCATGCCATAAATTCAATGCAATTATTAACTGGCTAATACAATTTACACAACATTCATTCGATATTCGCATAGAATGCATTAATCGCTCAAGGAAGTAAAATCAATCAATGCGGACGCAGTATAGTACTCACATAACACAATTTCCATTTCGTTATTAGCACTACAAACGCTTTTATTAATACACAGCGATGTGTTCGTAAGAGTTTATTGGTTTGTTAGTTGTACCAAATGCGCGAATATGGCACGCCGATGAATTATGACTTCAACACACCGCCGCAATCCGCGCAGACGGTCGCAATGCATTAATCTCAACCCTAATATGGAATTTGTTTATTCTTTTAATAGGAATTCCATCGCACATTGGCGCACGCACGCAGCAATAAACAACATTGGCAAATCCGTACGAAGGCCCCGGCAATTGCAAACGCGCGCTCGGTTTTCTAGCTGATAGATGAAAGAAAATAAATTTACGTTGTTATTGCCTTTGTCTCTTGTCGCAATGTTTCATAAGCGTATACAAATCATGTCCATTTGTATACGCTCGCGAATCTACGCAGCAGTGTTTTCGCCATCAGCATTCGTAGATTAATTTTTTCGATTCGGGCGAATACTTGATTTATGAACGCGGACTGCGAACGCGGAATGAGTTTTCTAGCTGAAAACAATCACATTCAAATCTTTGTGAAACACTTGTCTTGTGCAATATTTTGACAATGAAACATGTCGAAGAGAAATTGTCTCATTGTTTGAGTCGTCAATTAATCGAACATTCTTTTGTGGATGAAGAAATTTTCTTGTTTAATGGTAATTATTGTGTGATAAACAAATATTTAAGTATTTAAGTACATATCGTATTGGAAATGTCAGTTATTTCATAATTACTCGAAAACTAATGGCGATAGAATAATGATTCTTTCAGTTTTGGATTGTGGTTTTAATTCTACGCATAATTACGAAATAATTACTTTGATTTTTGGTATGAATAAGAAGTTATTCTCGATTGAAATGTAATTTATGAAATAATTATGCATAA
Organism: Dalotia coriaria; assembly: GCF_025399875.1. NCBI lineage: Eukaryota > Metazoa > Arthropoda > Insecta > Coleoptera > Staphylinidae > Dalotia > Dalotia coriaria. The sequence continues at coordinate 4,091,307 of NW_027045448.1, forward strand.
ATTGAAAATCTTATTTGTTACTGCTCCAAAATGAGTGAGCAAATGATATTTAAATGTTTAAGTGACAATTGAAGATTTCGATTCATAAAAACATGAATTATAACAATAAAAAACATAAAAAAAAGCATGAATTGCTTGCAAAAATTGCAAATTTTATGCAAAACTTGATCTTAAAATTCACCAAACTGCATTTCAAACGTAGGCAGCAATAGACAGCAATAGATCTATTCAGAATTATAGTGCTATACCCAAAAATAAATTTATGAATAGCCAATAGCAGCAGATCTGCAATATTATGACATGAATGAAAATTATGTTCGAATTTATCATCATGCGAATGGTAAACGCGTATAGAACGAAATGTAACCGTAATCCAACCAACATCCCGAAAACACGAAACGTTCGTCCAACACGTGATATTCCGGTGGGTGTACTCGTATTCGATGCAGGAATTTGCGCCCGTGCAATAACGTAATATGAGTGATACGCGAACGCGGCACGTTCGCCGCGCGTAATAAATTCGCCCCGGCGTGAAGGCGAGAGGCAAGAACGAGCGTAATCGCAGCGCAACGAAACGATATTGCTGCGAGCGTAATTTAATGTCGACGGCGGCGTCGCGACGTCGACGACCCGGCCACGCCGGACGCAAACACGATGTGCATCGTGACCTACTAAATGCACCTATGCCATTTCACAGCGTCTCCGATGTGTCTGGGCTTAAATTCACAAGAAAATAAACTTCACTAACTAAAAACTAAAAATTTAAAACTTTTATTTGTTTCTGTGAATTTAATCCAATAATCCAACGGGAAATACGATGAAATATTTGCATTCACAGTTTGTCTGTTTTTTTTTCTTTATTTTTAATTCGATAAGCAAATATTGGCGATTTAACGGTACCACATGCGCAGGCGGAGTGACGTTAATATACTCCGGTTTTTTCTTTCGCCACAAAGAAAGTCCAATGACACAACTTTCCGGCTTCGATGTCTGCGAGTGCGGCTGCGGCTTGTTAACAAGCACAACCGTAAAAAGCCGGTATGCAGCATGATTCTCGAATCGTGGAAACGATAAACTCGCTTAAATTATTACCGCAAATTTATTCAGTCGGCAGACAAGTCTTGTATTTACGTACATGCTTGAGTATGACAAACAGTTTATGACAAACTGATTGCAATTAAGAATATTAAACTGCACGAGCGCAGCGGCGGTTTTAAAACGCATTATCATTTCAATGTTGTATGTGGGTCATTCGTGCAGGAATGAAGGCGCCACGAGCATTCAACCCGAAGAGTCACCCTAACATTAAATCAGGAAAACATCGTTGAAATTCCCCAAAGTCACATTAGCACATATTCATTGAGTAATGGGTGTGCAACCGACCAAAGAGCACTTTAATTTATTTTTTAATTTAAGAAATTTTTATATTTTTTCACAAAAAAAAAACAATTTTGTGTTTTTTGATATTTTTAAATGATTTAAAAGAAGTTTCTTAATTTTATACAATTTTATAAGCTATTTGACATATTTTACCGTATTTATATCATCGATAGACTTAACTTTTCATATTTTATTTTAAATTTTTCTTGCGCATCGGCGCATCTATAGTTCCTGCATCATTGAATAACGAATTACGAGTATGTAATATTATAGTACGTACGTGATGCGATATATTATCAGCCCCATGACCGCCCGAGCCGTTTAATAGCACACGTCGGACACACTCCGTTAATATATCATGCGCCCTTAGCACCCCTATATTCCTTCCGACTGGGGAGCGTTGTTCGTTAGCCCTTGGTCGTTAGCCGCCAACAACTCATTTTATCAGTTGGTGTGTAAGAGCGGCTCTTAAATGAATAACATAACCAAATACCTACGTATACTAGATAAGTGCGGATAGATAAAAATGTTGTTTGTGCTTTATCCAGCGTTGAAAAAAATGCAGTTCGTAGGCGTGTGTCGCGTTAATCAAGCGATTTAATATCACTTTTATGGCGTTTCCACGAATCAGGCAATTGTTTATCACGACCACGAATGACAGAATGCATATTGTGGAGATATGTGTGCTGTGTGGTGCACGGTAAACAAAAAATGGTTAATTATACGTTTTTGTTATAAGTAAATGATTAAATAAAAAGGAAGTGATAAGAAGTTTAAACATGTGGTTCACATAACAAGCAAATATGATAAGTAAAGTTGTTTGCAGCATGAGTGGAAAAGTGATTATAATATGGGCACGTTTTATACAATGTAGTGAAATATTTGTATTTTTTGTTAATTACTTGAAAACTAATCGATGGATAATAAAAATGTCAACAAAAATCTATTCTGTATTAAATTCTAGATCTAATAGTAAAAATATTTTAATGATATGAAGTTTCTATCAAAAGTTACAGGTCTATTATTGTAATATTTGTATTTGTTATATTTTTATGCAAAATTCAAGTTCAAGTTTTTGTTTATAACTCAGCTGGTAATAAATTTATCTGCTAAATCATTACACAGTTAAATAGAGAAATTAATGTGCAGTTATGCTGCAAAAAATGACAATTTTAAAACAAATAGTTATCGAGTTATTAACAAATTAAAAACACGCTACAATTTTATTTTACCCCGGAAATTTTTATACAACACTCAAGTTTTTATTTGTTTATTACTAAAGCTGCAATAAATGAATCTGCTAAATATTAACACAGTTAAATAGGGAAATTAATGTTGAGTTAATTTACAAAAAAGAACATTTCTAAAGCAAATAGTTATCAAGTTATTTACAAATTAAAAACACGTTGCAATTTTATTTTTTCCCAGGAATTCTGACTACAAATAAAAAATGGAAAAATCATGTTCAATATTTTCAGCTAACTGGAATATATAATTAAATCAGTAAATATTATCTCCTGTCATCAACAAGCGTGCAGAAATTGTTTTTTTTCTTTCGACTTGCACGCTTAGAACAGTTCTAATTTCGCATAAATTCCATCTATTCCTCTAGCCGACAAAAACACGCTAATGCGTTTCTTTGTTTCGTCTGCTGCGCTGCCTCGAATTGAATTACTTCCGTGTGATTGCGATAAAGAGTAGCAACCGAACAACATTTAATTACACGCACCAAACCACACTACACGAGTTCCCACAAACGACAAAAATCCCCTTTTCAAACACTTACTCGTTCAACACGACACAAGAAGGTAATACAAATACATATACAAAAGTACACATATGATCGAAAGCAATCATCTCGAAGTACGAGTAAGAACGAAAACAAAACGGTAATTTATTATGTATTATGTTGCGCCAACATACCTTTTCGTTAAGCGTGCCGCTCGTGCGAGATTCACCTCGCGATGTCTGCTCGATGATAATGAATACTCCGTGAGTTCCTGGAAACAAATGAATTTGAGCACAATTAATATTCGGTTGTATCACGCTTCGGAATGCACATTAGTAATAAAATGTGGTAAATTACATGTTTTAAGAAAAAGTATTGCATGTGGTTGTTCTTTTTGTCGTTGATTAGGTTATCAGAAGGCTATATTTGTGTATAATGATTCATTTTGGTTAGGTTTTCAATCAGGAAATGGGTTGGAAGTAAAATGTTTTACTTTATTTGTGAAAGGATATGCTCTTATCAACTACGTCAGAATTATTTACAAATTGACGTATTAAACATAAAAAAATTCAAGGGTATATGAGAAATATATAAAACAGAGTTGTGTTAGTTACAACGTTTATAACTCAATAACGGGTGGACAGATTTTGACAAAAATTGATTTGTTGCATTCGTCTCCGTCTTGAGTATGAGAATAACTATTAGAATATCAAAAATTGTGACTTCGAGGGTATGAAATAAGGGATGAAACTTGGTGTAGAGGTTCAATCATAGTTATAGCTAAATAATTGAATTCTAAATGGCGTTAAGTGCATTATTAGCATTTCTAACTTCTTTCAAATAATATAATGAAGTTTCTTCTTCTTCTAGTGCTCCTACTGCCATTTTCTCTTATAAAATTTTGTGATATTTTAATAATTATTTTGCCATTCATAAATCAACATAGCTTGATTGATTTCTTAACTTAATTTTATTTGCTTTATAACTTACTAAGCATAACTAAACTACATTTTTTTTCGGTCTACATCATTAACATAATTACATAATTTCAGCACAATTGTGTATTTGTTACCCATACTTATGAAAAGAAGCACATTACAGATCAAACTCCAAGCACATAAATGCGCACACCAAAGAATACTCGTAAAAACCGTAAACGAATGTGAATTCCACTTTAATTCAGCTGTCATTGCCACCAACGAGCAACCATAGAGTAATCAACACGAACACACAAAAAAAACCTTTTGCTTAGACTTCACTTATGAGTCTAAGTAGATATGACTACGTTAGGCATGCAATTAACGCACGAACAGCACACACAACCCGTAAAATATTTCCTCAATATCATAATAACAATGTAACAATGAGTGACGAAAAAAACCTCTTATAAAACGGCGGAGACAAACAAGCATCGAAGGTAATTGAGCGTTACTAACCAAATTTATAACTTTTTCGTTTTATAGCCTGACTTGACTTATCTCGCTAAGTATTCGTAGATTATCGCTGCCTGGAGCTTTTATTGATACTCGTAACGTGTTTTTTTTATATTTTTTTGTATAGAAATCGTTGATCTCATCATGTCCACTAAACCAGGAATAAATCAACAATGGTTAAAAGAGGGAAAAAAAATGAATAACTTTGAATAAGCGAGGTATTATACCAGGAAACTCATCAGCATCAATGAAATCAGCAGCGTGGTAAGGCGAAGAATGGTATTTTCGATTCGATTTCCATGCATGAATTTACGTAAATCGACGGTGTAAGCGTTGAATTCCAAGTACAATCGAGTACAAGTACATATCAAACAAAACTGATGGATGAAGGATGTGTTAGAGGCGAGATGTAGATGTTGAGGTAAATGTATGCTAATGTTTCACGCAGGTATTTGAATAAATCCAAGAGTTAAAGAGTCAATGTCACTTTAAAACGCTAAATTTTGATATTACTTATTTAACGTTTTAGTTTATCTATAAATAAATTAATAAGTTCGGATTATGTATTTTAGATTGTTTATATCGAGGCTTGGAATTGAAAAACTGTGAAAAAATTATGTTATAAGTCGAAATTTGAATTTGTTTGTATGTTTGTGACGTTTTCGCGGCAAAACTATTCAACAAATATTGATACATTTTGGTATAAAGATAGTTATAACTAAGGAAAAGCAAATAGCCTACTTTTTGACACAAAAATTGCCCAGAGAGTGTAAAATAAGGGATGAAAGTTGGTAATTCATGCCGAGATGGTGTAAAGTGCAATATTATGGTTTCTCACTTCTCCATTTTAAATTAAGAACTTTATTGATGAATTCGGCATATAATATGTCCAAAAAACATTGAAGAAATAGGTTAAAGTAATTTTTACTTAATCATAATTTTCATCATTCGCACCCTAAATATAAAAACTGCACCTTAGACAACAATAAAAACAAAATAAAGTAGTTTTCAATGCGAAATTCAACTTTAAAAGCTTATAATGCCTTTAAAACAAACAAAAAATCACTTAATACGTTCCTGTACCTCAACTCAATGCGCTATGAATAGATAAATACGAAGTGATCTCGAGCTGGACGCAATCGTCGACGAGAGAACTTGCAATACTACTTACGCTCTTGAATATATTAATTTATCGATCCGATCCGTCAAGTCATTGAACCGCTGCGAAGCTCCGATGCATGCTGGACGAGCAAACATCGCCTAGGATTATTCCTCCATCCAGTCGTATACAGCCATAGAATGAGCTCCATAGGTTCGAATTCGACTCCGTGCTCAACTTCAGCTATAAACTTGTCGCATGCACATTTAAACGCGCACTTTGTGCATAATCTCATTGTTTATGACGCGTGTACGGTGCTGAATTTAAAAACGAACGCATGCGCCGTAATTAACTGTTTACATTTTGTTATCAGCCGTAATTTTTACTACATTTTTACGTGTGCAGTGGTTTTGAATAATGCATACAACTGATTGTTTCAGCCATCAAAAATCGCTCGGATTTTAATGGCTTTTAAAGTTTTCAACTTTCAAGCGGCGCAGCACTCTGTTACAAATGCATTATCACAACAAGAAATTGACTATTACTCACTGCAAGCAATGTACAATAAGAAAAGTACGGATAATATAAATTACAACCTCATGCGGTCCTAAAATAAAATTGAAACGAAAAAATACGATTTGAGAGGCCATTAAAAGCTTCTGTGTTTTCACACACCCAGCAAGGTCAGGAGGGAATTTATCATGCATCAAGATCGCGCTTTGTGCGTGTAACGCACTCTATTCATGATTATTATTATCGTAGAGCACTTATTCCGTCTTGATATAGATTCTCAATTACTAAGAGCGCACAGAGTCAAGGATTCGGTCATACATTTATCGATATAAGCAGTAAAACAACGAATTTTTAGGATTTCATTAATACTAATGTATCCGTTATGCAATTAACATTCAACTTCATCATTCTACGACTTTTAATGAGTTTTCAAGTTGTTTTGTTGTATCGCAGCGGAAAAACGAACAATATCGGTGTTTGTCTCAAATTGGTAAAGACTTTTCACACGTCTATATAAATTTACTTCCTTGTGAAACACAATTAAACATTCTAAACGATTTTCTCTTTTTTGCTTTTAAATTTCGCTTTCAAAACTTGAATTTTTCATACTAATGTCGGTCATTCGTATGAACACTTATGAGTGATGCTTAGCTTTAGCTTTGCCTGCTACCTTTTTTTGTAGCGTGAACCGAGAGGACATTTTAAACATTTCCAAAACGCCATTACCGCATTACGCGCACTTATTGTGGCGTAAAAAGCGGCTTTTTATCGCCGTTTACACACATCGCGCAGGCATGAGATGCTTTTACGGTTGCACAGTGCACCGGAGAAATTGAGACGACATAAAAAATATAAATAATAAACTACAGAAACGAATAAACTCCAAACGAGCTCCTGAGTATGTGTATACACCGTGTAAACTTACAACATTTCGGTGAAAAACGCAGTCAACTCAGACTCAACTTTCTTTTCGACTCGCGCAGCGCGATAAGAATAAGGATAATAAGCGTACTCGAGCTATAAAATTCAGTCGTAAAAATGTGAGCCTGGGCAATTATTCTTTGTTCTTTCATTGTGTGGTTTGGCCTGTGCGTGGTGTCACAAACATTTTTCAAAATTGCGGTCAATAATCTACTCAATTTCGTGTTTTGTGTGCACGATTCGTCAAGGCCAATTATTTTCGATAAATCAAATTTGTTCACCGGACACTAAAACGTCCATCGCTTACACTCGTGCATTTTTTATCACGAGTTTATCTAAGTAAACACGTCCGCCATGCGCAATGCTCCAATTATTCACGACTAAACAACAAGAAAAAGCAGAGGAAAAAAACAACTAACTTCAGTGATGATGAATTAATAAATAATCGGTTCGCCGTGCTCCAGCGCTTGCATTCGACGTTTCGACGTCATGGGACGCTGCCCGGCATTAATTTCGTCGTTTCTGTGCCGATCGTGTGAATTATTAACTACTGCGCTTACTGCTTGGCTCGTCTGGAAGTTTATGAATTTTGGAAGCGCGATTTGAACATCCGTGCGCGGTGATGGCGTAAGCCGAACGAGATGAGGAATTGTTTCGAGCACATAATTACGAAATAATAACCCCGGTAAAGAATCACCAGAGGATTGTGACTCGCGACTACGACGATTGTAACAAGTAACAGCCTTGTGACCTTGTTTTTTATTACTCTATATGTGTATAGAAACTCATCTCCCGCTAAGACGTAAAGTTAAAAATTAAAAAAAAAAAGTTAAAGTTGTCTAGGCGGACGAAAATAGGAAGAGTCACTGGAGGCGAATTTCGAAGTGTTACTACATGTGAAGTAATAAAATAAATATCAATCCAAACAGATGATTTATTGGCGTTTGATTCTCAACTCTACTCAGAAAAAAACAACGCGAAATTGATTTATGAAATTATCGAGGCGCGTCCAATATGTTTAATTCAATCAGATTGATAAACATGTACATAAAACACTTATCTGTAATCAGTAATCATCCATCATCGATCTCGTATGTTGGATCTTGTATACGGAAACGAAGTCTTAAACTAAAAAAACTAAATTTGTTTATCGGACGATCCTAGAGAATTTAAAAGGCGCATCAATTTCATAATCACGTAGCCATATTAAATACAACTTTCTTTCGATGTTGAATCATAAATAAACATCCGTATTCTGATTAATCCTAATCCCAAGCAATATAAATGCGAATGTGTGTTTGTGACGCGTTCACGCAGAAATTATTGAACCAATTTTGATAAATTTTGGTGGAGAAATACTTTTTACTAAGGAAAATAAAATAGCTTACTTTTTGTTCGAAAATTTTAACTGAAAGGGTGGAAAAGGGATAAAAGTGGTTACAAAGTTTTTATCATAGTTATAGTAATGTAATTCGCATATAGATGGCGCTAAAGTAAAATGTTTGCATTTCTCATTAATAAAAATTAAAAGAAAGAATTTTTGACAAATTTCGCACTTAATAAGCCCAAAACATGAAAATAATTAATAATTCCACATTTTATTAAAATCTATTTATGTGTAAAAGATTAACATGATTGATTGATGATACAGCAAATACTCGTATCGATTACGTGGTAACCAAAGTGAATCATGTGGTAATCGTAGTAAAAGTGTGCGAAAAGCACAAAGTGTCACGAAGGCGGCGAAACTTTTACAAACATTTATTTTTACTCATATCTGCCTGAGCGAATGTTGATGCTACACTCAACCAATGGCGAATTGGGTCTCAGTCGCAACACACGGACGTGCAATTCGAACTCGAAGCACGACGAAATTAGGTTGCGGACTGCGGTTTGTCGAGGCGACGAAAATATCTCAACTACGACTTGGACGATATACATTTATATTTTCGCCAAGTGGTCGCAAACGTCTTATCGTAATGTTTCACCTATGAATCGTGAGAAAATGTAGATTTTTTCCTCTAGAAAATTGCACCTCGTAAACATAGGAAATCGTCTCATTTATAACCACTTAGGTCCGACATTGTTCGTTTACAATTCGTGTTATCGAAGCACACAAGGTATACATAAAGATAAGCGCGTGTCGCGTTTGTGTTGCAACGTTATCGCCACCGCTGTAGGACCGCAGCTGATGACCTGTGAACCGGCCAACACTTTGTTTTATCTTTATATTCTTTCACGCCACGTAACTGTGTCGGGCCCTTTATCAGCATGCGGGAACTCGGCGTCTCTAACCGAGCAGAACATCCGCCAGACAGGCAACAACCGAAACACAGTAAAGTTTAGAAAACATTTAACTTGGAAGAAAATCTAAGCATCGCAACCCTAGAATACAATCGGATAGAACAAGAAAAGTACTTGCACAATGCACATGTGTGTCACATCTCGGCGAGGATGTGACAAAGTGACAAATAACAACGCTGCCGACATGAATCTTTCGTGTTGAGTCGCGACGCATTTATTTATCGATGTGCCTGGATTTCCAAGAAAACGCCGAGTATTTTAACGTCACTGCAATGCGACTGTGACAAATGTAAAACTGCGTCAAATAGAACAATGGGTGGATTTATTCAGACACCAAAACAAACACAAATACGCTTGGTTTATTCTGGTTGATTGTGATTGTCGACTGATAAAGAAAAATTTACAATAAATCGATTATGCACATTCCATCTGTAAATACATACCCTCAATTCTTATCACATGCACACATTCACACTATATATTCAATAAAATGAATTCAAATAAGGTATTTGCAATTTGATGCGACAAACTGTCATAAACACTGCGATAACAAATCGAAGAAATTTATTACGTTATTTCTGCGCGTTTTGTCCACAATCGGCGGGAGTGCATAGTGCCCTCATCCATCTCCACTGATGGGTCAAGAATTCCCAAATTCCTTCGTTTCCTCGAAGCGGCAACCCGAAGCGAAACAGTTTTATCGGTTTTATTATACGCCGCGCTGCGCCTCTCATAAGTCCATAATGTCTCCGTTTTCTCCAAGCTGTCCCTTGCAAAGCGCGGCAATATACCACCCGACGACCTCACCAGTCACCGCAAACCTATCTGCGCTTTTTCTCTATTTGTATTCTAACATGTGGAAACCGGACCCAATTTCATTTCGTGGGATATCTCGGAAATTTAATACAAACATTTTTGGGGGAAAGCGAAATAAATTTTTGAATTTTCTGCGAATATTTCGCATGAAACAATTATGAATATTAAATTAATACATATTTAACAGTTTAAGTAATATTATGACTGTGATTGGGAGTAAATTGTATGTTTGTGACGCTTTCACATAAAAACCATCGAACCAATTTTGATAAATTTTAGTTTGGAGATAGTTTTGTATTTGGAAAATAAAATAGACTACTTTTTATCGCAGAAAAATAACTTACAGGGTGTTAAATACTTGATAAAAATTAATATGGAGATTTAATCATAGTTATAGTTATATAATTCAAACCTAGATGGCGCTAAAATGCAAAATTAGCATTTCTAACTTCTTTAAAGTGAAATTATGCACATAATAAACACAAGAAACAAGAAATTTCACATTTAGGCTTATTTTTATGAGTATAGACGGTTAAATCACGTGGAAAAGCTACTAAATATATACCCAAAATATGTAGGTATAATACAGTGACAAAACGCCAGATGTTATCGTGGTGGATCTCCGAGGATGGCCCTCAGACTATTTGTCTAGTCTGCAGCAAGTCCTAAATGCGAGGCGTTCGTGTTAGTGTTGGTTTTGATAAGTTAAACTCCAGGCAGTTATCCCAAGTCAAACAGAAAATGTGGCAGCAACGTGTAACAGTCAGAATTATAATATTAGTGGTTGGAGTCGACCAGTCGACGAAGCCAAAGCTGCATTTTGTGTTCGGCTTGAAATTCATGTGACCATATGCCGATAAACCGATCACCGACAGTGGTTAACAATGCAAATGAAAGCAGATTAAAGAGATTAGACGAATCCGGCAACTTTCGGTTTTTCTAATTGTTTCAGCGACTTCAGCACTTTGGAGGCGATTAAATCGATCTGCAGATTTGTTAGGAAAGTAATTTGTGAAAAAAGTGATGATTCGATGGAAACTTTGTAAGAAAATAATATTTCCAGTCGATTAATCCACAATAATTCAATTTGTAACTTTTTTCTTTTAAAAAGTTAAAGAAAATTGCTTAAATTGGGTTAATATTTTTATATAAAGCTAAAAAAGTAATTAAAATGTAATAAAATAGAAGTTAAATCATAAGATTGCAAAAATATTGGTGAAATGGTAGATTGAGAGGTTTTGAGAAAATTGAGATTGAAATTCCAAGTACAAGTCAGCAACTCAGCGACTCCTTCACTCAGTCAGTAGACACATCGAAATTGGAATCCATATTGAATGAAATTCGCGATAGGAACGCGAGATTGAAGCGAGAGCAAAGAAATTGCGAATAAATTTTCTCCAACTGAAATTCACCGCATCAGTAAACAAAATATTTTACCTTTTATGGTATAATTATAAAAATAAAAACAAAAACTTGTAGCGTCACCAATATTAATATGTTATTATTGTACTTATTCCACAGCAGTGTAATTACAATGTGTGCGCATATCATTTAGGCCCTTTGCGAGCATTTATAATCCCCACGTTGCTTTCCCAGTGCATGTTTTAGCGGAAATCGTGAGTCATAGCAATAAACGCCGTAGTGTCGTGTCGTGCGTAGGTAAATTGCAGGTAAGTAGCCGAAGCCGGCACCAGCAAGTCGAGGGTTGTACGGAAAATATGTAAACCAAATAACCACCACCTTGGTCTCCATTGTGCCGCAACCATGACATTAAACTATTTGAGAATTAACTCGAAATCTATAATATAAAAATGAATCGCAAAATCTGTTGGTAAGCGCATAACTCAACAACGCTTAAACTAATTTGGCTAATTTTTTGTTTAAAATATTCGTTAAAGTCCAAGGATGGTTTTACGGCGAGAAAAATCGAATAAGTGCCGGAAAACCCTAAAACACCCTTTTCTATAGAATAAAAGTTAGCATTGAGATTCAATCATAGTTATAGTAAAATTCTTTATATAATTAATTTCTTTAAAAAAGAATTGCGAAACTTCTCAGTGTTTCCAAACAATAATCAAAACGCATATTTTTAATTGAAAATTTCAATGAAAATGCATGCAATTTTCCTGTTTGGAGAAAATTACAAGATACAAATGTATCTAATTATGTCTTCTTGTTCGTAGCAATAGTTTATCGAGCGCAAAAAGTCTCCCAACCAGTTATTACACAAGTACTCGATTGAAGACTATACGCACATCTTTAGCATCTTCTTTTCGACTTCCTCTTGTGTTCGTGTTCTTATTGCACAAGCTCGAATCGCCGTCTAACGCCGATCGAATAACTGTAATATTTTTTTAGGCACAGACCACCGACAAAATTTAATAATGCTAATATATGTCTAGGTGTATCAATCGTCTCTTCTCCGTTTACACACGTCGTAATCAACGATATTAAGAGTTGAATTCAAATTTTAGATTTGCGCTGCACGGAATAACACGAACAATTGCGCGCAGCGCGCAGTTACACAAAGCTCGATTACGCTTTGAAGTCATAAGTACGTTTTAATTATAAAAGCGAAAAGTACGGTTCATTTCGACGTTTTCATTGCAGCATTTTACTCCGGAATTGTGAAGCGCACAAAGCGGAAATAAACTAATTTGCTGCGAAAACTAGAAAAATACATGTCGTATTGATTTTATCCGGAAAAAAAGCACACACGACTGAATTATGTCTCTTCATGCGTGTTTTTGATTATAATTTTATACAAATGTAATATTTTAATGTAATTTATAAATTTACCTTAATTTGTGTTATATTTGTATATTAGCATCCCAAATTGTGCACACTTTTCACAAGTCACTGAATATTGTTGATGATAACGCCGAACAACGACTGAATTAGTATCACTAAACGTAGGTGTATTGAATGAATGTTGTGTCGCGGTGGATGTTATTAGTTAGCACCGTGTTGAATTGTTTCTTTAATTTGTTGTGAGATGAAGCACCAGCAGGAAAATTGCAAACGACTGCCGAGACGAACGGAACAAAGTCAGTTGGCCCCGACGGCCATTTTATCACTGCTTCTTTCGTGCGAGCGAAAACATGTTCTGCTGGATAATATGGAGGGCGCGCGTTGCGCCGCTGTGCTCGAATCCTCTCCCTACGCAAGCTGTACCGATCGTGTCGTGCCAAACAATAACAAACGGATTGCTTCGTTTAGTAGACATATTTTTGCAAAATATTGGCTGGTAAACGAGCAAAATATGAATGAATAACTGATACAATATATAAAACAAATAAATTGTTAAATTTGTTGATTTTGAAATTTAACGCATTGCTTATTTATGCTTCATATTATGTTATTATTTTTTTAATCCCATTTATTCATAATTTATCATTCAATAAACGTTATTTATCTTTAAATTATTAAATTTTTATTAAAATTTGTGCAGAAATCATACCCACAGCGCCATCTATATTCAGGTTGTTCAAACTAAGTAGAACGTCACATTGTCATATGATTGAACTCTTTATTAAACCGGCATTTTTTCAATTAAACTCTTAAATCTATCTAAGACAATAGTATTTGTACAATAACAATGATCTAAATCATAGGGTGGTTCTATGATTAAATGATCCTGAAACTTGAGGGCTTCTCCATCTTCAACAACATCAATTAAATTAAGCTTCAACCAATCTTTGAGTTTTTTCTTCTTTTCTTGGAGATCTTGTATGCTGTAGCTTTGGCACCTCTTTTCACTAAAAATATTTATTTCACCTATGTCCTGTGTGGTATCAATTTGTATGTTCTTGATTGTAGGTGCTGTGATGATAATCAGATCACCAGAACTATGTTCAGTCTTCTGTGTGGTTAGAACCACAGATTTGCTTTCTGGATCCACAACGTAAATATATCCAACGTGGGTTTTGTTGTCCACTGTTTGGATTGTTGCATGTATTCCGATGAATTTTCTTTTCGAGATCTCTTCGGCACTTTTATACATTTTAATTTTGATCACAGAATGTTGAAGATATGACCAATGTATACAAACATGCCAGAGGCAGAAAATGTTGAAATAGTCATGGTAGCGTCATCTGTTAGTGGTTTGCGTAACTTTTGAACCAATTGTATGATTCAAATAATTTTGGCACTTTATTAACAAAATTCGTTATGATTTGTTTATTTTTTATTATGTAATATTATTAGTCCTATAACTACCTACCCGTAACACAACATTCCTAAACGTGGATGATAAGAAATTGTATATTTTATTTCGTTACTAGAATTCGAGACTAATGATTGTCGATGAATCAACATGAATTTGTAAAATGCGTTCAATTTTTTGTTTATTTTGAGTCCCAGAATGATAATGTTTAAAAGCCTGATCAAAATAATAGTCATGATACCATCTGCGCGCTTAGTGGTTATAAAATGATTTGCAAAATAGCACGTACTTGATAGATGATGATGAATGAAATAATCGATAATATTAATCTCAGATTGGAGTATTTTTTAGTTATGCCACCTTTAATATATTAAATTATGTCTGTAATTTATCTTAAATTCCCGCATTCTGAGTCACTACATTCTGAAATAATGATAACAATTTAAAATACTTACTTTACTTAAGTAAATTATACTTGTAAATGCTTATAGATTAAAAAATTGTTTCTTGTTTTTTAACAATGCCATAAATCATTGAGCATAATAGTAGGTAACAGAATTTGTATAATAACATAATTCGGAAAATCTAAAACATTATAAACAAATATTAAAATAAAATAAAAATATATTTGTATCACATGGCAAAACGGCAGTTTTACTCACGAGATTGATTCTGAGCGAACTTAGCGAGCGTTTAATCAATCAAGTGTTTAACATCGTTTACCCACGAGATGCTTACGCTATTTTTCTACTTCCACTCTAGTTTTGCGTTGATGTTTTGTGTTTTGCATTTCACATAGTCTCTGAAAATACTTTAGTCACGGCCTTGCCAGTCCGTGTTTAAAGTCCCACTATTTGTGTCTTAAAACGCTTTAAAGGTGAAAGTAGAAAAATATATGATTTATTTAACATCTCCCTAAAAGTATATTTACCGATAAAACAATTCTATTGTCATGATATATAGCAGATTTTTTTGTGGGTTTCTTATGACTTTATTTAGTTATGCTGATAATGATACACAGATAAATTTATGATGATTTAAATGCCAAGAAAGGAATTTTGTCAAATCATCTTTGTAAAGCATTTCTACAATATTATTCATCACAATTGAAGTAAATAATAAAAGAAAATCCTCTAGTTTATTTTAAGTAACGCACAAACCAGTGATTGAGTTGCGGTACAAGTATCAACCATACCAATTTACACAGTTCTTATAAAAACGCAACCATCCGTTTACTTATGCTTGCCACAAATCAAAAACCTTAAAACTTTAACATTTTTAGAATGAAATATTTAAAACAACGTACAAATATGCAAATAACTGTTTAAAGTTAAAATGCGCATTAACCTTAAAACTTTAAAACCCAAAAACCTAAAAAATACTTTTACTTAAAAAAAGTCGATATACTCATATAAGGTACTAAGAGCATTGCGTATTATCAACGTGACTAGCTTAACCCGTGAAAAAAAAAAAACAATATATAGATACATACATTACACACATTTCTATAGTAGTACCGATGCTGGATTGTTGTGTTTAATGCTCATAATGCTCTTATCTCCAATAATATTCGTTATCGATGAGATGGCATTCTTTCCTGGAGAGTGATAATTAACACGTCAACGATTATCTCACAGATATCAGTGAGAGCTTGGCGCAATTCTGCTTCAGTTCACAAATCGACACCGGCTGGATGGTTGATATCGATATCACTAATTACTAATTATTTCAATTAATTTAGTTCAGTTACTGTGATTCAAGAATTACATTGCGACAAAATTGCAACAATTAAATCAGGTAAGTTTTAAAATAGATTTAAGTCAATTTAAAAACATTTAATCCAAAAATAAGCATAATGTAAGCATCTACAGGTAAAAATACATAAATTAAGTAAACGATAATCGCAAAATCGATTATGTCATTCGTCAACCATGTGACGCAAATGGATCTTTTTCTGTTGGGTGTAAATTTTAACTATTCGGTTGTTCATGTAAGTTTTTATGTTAGTTTGAACGTTTATATTAACGTTGCTAATGGTAACCACCAAATGTAACTTTTACAATGTTTATTATGTCAAACATTTTGTTATTATCTACTTATACATCGAAGAATATCAAAAAGTTAAGTTTTACACACTCTATTCTCTTTTTTACCAAAGAATGTCTTTATTTAATTATGATTGTCTAAACATTTGTAACTATGTTTAGTATGTAAATCGATAAAGTATGTTTATTGATTTTTCGCTAACGTGGGAGCCTCACACAAGTTCAATTTCATTGCTACCCTCAGTACCTCTCGTTTTCGTCATTTGCGTTCACCAACTCGAAGTATTAACAACAACCAAAGTGTCACACGTAGTTCAAAGACCGCGTTTGCAATGTAGCAAAAAATAATTCGCATAACAACCATGGATAACAAGTAATGTTTGCGATGTGAGGTGCAATTTGTTATTTATTTGCGTTAATTTATTATAAACGTCGAAACAATCAATGATAACCGAAGTCACAACGTCGTTATCGATACATCATACATCACATGTGGCAATGACTAGTATTTCTTGGTCGAGACCCAATAACTCGAAATAATTTTATCATCGCACGGCATGCGTCAAGGTACAATTCGGTAAAAGGTTTTAAACTCGTGAATAGAGCTCATCGATTGTGCGTTGTAATCGATATAATTTATTGGGCGATTTCTAGACTCGCTAGATTCGCTAATGGCGCAATTTATCTGCGGCTTATCGCGATTTTTAGGATAAAGCTCTGTCATATTACTCGAGTACTAAATATGTTCGTTTGTTTTTTAGGTGACGCGTACAATTGGTAAACCGTCGAGATGAAGGAAGTGAATTTGGCCACGAAGGGCCCTGACGAAAAGGATGATCCACTCAGTCCGTAAGTACCATAATAGTTTTTATGTAGGCAACACACTTTACATTTTATAGTATAAAACACAGTTTTACGGTTATATTTTTTAAACTACGCAACAGATTTTAGTGTGTTTTTTATTTAAAGACAGAGTAATTAAAGTGGAAAGTTTATATGTGCAATACAAACATATTAAACATATTAAACATATTAAACTTGAAACAGTCGAGAATTTTAACGATTTTAAATGCAAAGTAACGTAAAAACATATTTTTGTGAGTGTTTATTGCAAATATTGGCTAAAGTTTATGAGATAGGTAAAAATAATTTCAGAGAAAATAGTATATCATAAAAAGATCTACAAAAAAAAGTCCATGGTGACATATGTCTATCTTCTAAGGATAACTCACGGTAATCGTTTTTATCATTTTTAAATCGCAAAAGTATTCTATTATTTATAAAACTATTTTAAACAATACAGTATTGTAATATACAGTATACAGTAATAATACAGTAATATACATTTAATGTAGAAGAAATTGTCGTTTACAGCATATCTAAATAATAAATATCTTAAAAGATGTAAGAGTTTTAAAATTCAATAGCAGAACGATTTTGTCTTATTTTATCTACACATAATTACCGTGCAAAACCTAATAATTCTATTAAAATTTTCAGAACTTTTGTGGAAAGTGACGATAAAACGAAAAAAGAGAAGAAAGTTGAAGAATTCCCGCCGGTCCCATATTTCTCACTGGTAAATATACACAATAAAACATTTAAAATCCTTAAATTAAAAACAAATCATTTTCACATACACAGTTTCGCTATGGCACCGCCCTGGACAAATTTTTGATCTTCCTTGGAACAGTATCAGCCGTTGTCACGGCTGTATGCCAGCCGCTGAATATGTTGGTATTTGGTGATTTAACCGGCGACATGATTGAATACGCACAAGCAACTTTGAAATCCGATGCAGACATGGACAAAGCTCGCGATAAACTGGAAGACGCCATCATATGGTTCGTGATTTACAATTGTGCCATTGGTGTAGGCATGTTGGTCTTCAGCTACATATCAACACTTCTGTTTAATTACACCGGTATTCGCCAGAGTTTTCGAATTCGGTCGCTTTATTTGGAGCGTGTACTTAACCAGGATGTCAGTTGGTATGATGTGCATCAATCTGGAGATTTTGCCAGTCGTATGGGAGAGTAAGAGTTAAAACAATCAAATTTAAAAACAAAAAAATCATATTTATTAATTACAGTGACCTGTTGAAATTGGAAGAAGGTATTGGAGAGAAAGTCGTCATGTTTTTGCATTTCCAACTGTCGTTTGTTGGTTGTCTGGTGATGGCGTTGATCAAGGGATGGGAATTGGCATTGATTTGTTTGATCTCTTTACCAGTTACAATGATTTCCATGGGTATTGTTGCATATGTAAGTAAAAATTTACTTCCCTAAAGTAATTTATCTAATTTTGACTGTTTTATTACGCAGTTGACTTCGAAATTATCCAAAAACGAATTGGAAGCCTACGGACAAGCGGGTACCATTGCCGAAGAAGTTTTCAGCATAGTCCGAACAGTCTTGGCGTTTGGTGGTCAAAAAAAGGAACAAGATCGTTATGAAAAACATTTAGTTTTTGCTAGAGACAACAACATTAGACGTTCTATGTTGACCGGTATTGGTTTCGGTATTTTGTGGTTCTGCATCTATGCTAGTTACGCTCTTGCTTTCTGGTATGGCGTGGGTCTTATCATCGATGAAAGAAAAGAAATTGCAGATCCAGAAAAACGCACTTACACACCAGCCAACATGGTTACGGTGTTCTTCAGCGTGATGTCGGGCAGCATGAATTTCGGCATGTCTTCTCCCTACATTGAAGTATTCGGCGTGGCACGTGGTGCGGCCGCTAAAATCTTCGGAGTCATCGACGCCATCCCAAAAATTAACTCCTCCAAAGGCAAGGGTGTACAACCTGATAAATTCGAGGGAAATATCGTCTTTGAAGATATTAAATTTAACTATCCGTCAAGACCTGATGTGGAGGTAATACATTAATTAAATATTTTTTCATAAAAATTAGTGTTAATGTTAATATTTGTAGATTTTGAGAGGTTTGAATTTGACAATCAAAGCTGGTCAGACTGTGGCGTTGGTAGGAAGTTCCGGATGTGGAAAATCAACCTGTATCCAACTGATTCAAAGATTCTACGATCCGGATGTAGGCACTGTGTATTTAGATGGTCAAGATCTGACAACTTTAGATCTATCTCTTTTGAGGAGCAACATTGGCGTGGTTGGACAGGAACCTGTCCTCTTTGGTACCACAATCGCAGAAAACATTCGTTATGGCTACAAATGGGCCACAATGGAAGACATTGAACGTGCAGCAAAGAAATCCAACGCGCATAAGTTTATCTCTGCCCTTCCGGAAGGATACAATACAATGGTGGGCGAACGCGGTGCTCAGCTTTCCGGTGGACAGAAACAACGCATTGCTATTGCGCGTGCGCTTGTTCGGGAACCCAGTATTCTACTTTTGGATGAAGCCACTTCAGCTTTGGACACCAACAGCGAGGCCAAAGTGCAAGCAGCTTTAGATAACGTAAAACACTCATTAATTCAATACAATCTGATAATTAAACGAATTCAATTTGCAGGCGAGTAAGGATTGCACAACCATCATCATTGCTCATCGCTTATCAACCATCCGTGGCGCCAACCGTATTGTCGTGATCAAGGAAGGTCAAGCTGTCGAAGATGGAACACATGCTGAACTCATGGCTCTGCAAAAGGAATACTATCATTTAGTAACAAACCAAGTGGCTACAGTTGACGAAGATGATAATCAAGTTGTTGCTATTGATGAAACTGAAGAAGACGACGTTACGCCTGATCACTCTGGTCCCCGAGAAGTTGAAGAAGAAGATGCTCTTATTAAGGATGTTTCTCTTATGAAGGTCATAAGTTTAAACAAACCAGAATTGCTGCAGATTGTTATCGGTGTTATAGCCTCTGCGTTTATGGGTTTCGCTATGCCAATCTTTGCAGTTCTCTTCGGTGATATTCTCGGTGTGCTGCAATATGAAAACGAAAAGAAAATCCGTGATGAAACTGACATTTACTGTATTTACTTCGTTGCTGCTGGAGTTGGTGCTGGAGTTGCAACATTCTTACAGATTTACATGTTTGGAGACGCTGGCGAAAAGCTTGTGATGCGAATCAGAAGTCAGATGTTTGGCGCGATGTTAAAACAGGAAATTGGATGGTACGATAGGAAAGAGAATGGCGTCGGTGCGCTTTGTGCAAAGTTATCGAGTGAAGCAGCAAACATTCAAGGTGCGACTGGTCAGCGTATTGGTACCATTTTCCAATCGATTGCTACTTTGGCTCTTTCGCTTGGTTTGTCGATGTATTACGAATGGCGTCTGGGATTACTGGCGTTAGCTTTTGCTCCGATTATTATGGTATCTGTATTCCTACAGCAAAAGATGATGATGAATGAAACAGCTGGTTACAGAAAAAGTTTGGAGAATTCGACAAAACTTGCAGTGGAAGCGGTGTCACAAATTAGAACTGTTGCTTCTTTGGGTAACGAATCTACTTTCCATGGAAAATATGTCGAGGAGTTGTTACCGTACATTAAAAAGGCGAAATTCAACACACATTACCGAGCTGGAGTTTTGAGTATTGCCAGAAGTATTATGTTCTTTGCGTTTGCGGCTTGTATGTATTACGGAGGATATCTGATTCGTACAGATGACTTATCATACGAAAAAGTCTTAAAGTAAGTTTAACCTAAAAATTTTCTTTTGTTTTATCTAATTTTGCTGAATCTTTTAGAGTTACACAGTCTTTGATTATGGGTACAATTACAATTGCCAACGCTTTGGCTTTTACACCAAATTTCCAAAAGGGTTTGATGGCTGCATCTAAAGTATTCCAACTGCTGAAAAGAGAACCCAAAGTCCAAGATCCCACTAATCCTATCGTTGCGGATTCATATTATGGCGATATTAACTATTCCTCTATCGAGTTCAAGTACCCAACGCGTCCAGATATGAAAATTCTACGCGGGTTGAATTTGCTCGTGGGGCGTGGTAAGACCATCGCACTTGTGGGTCCCAGCGGCTGTGGAAAGTCCACCATCATTCAATTGATTGAACGATTCTACGATCCTACCTCCGGCACTGTGTCCATTAACAACAAGGATGTGAAATCGATTACTCTCGCTGATTTACGTGCAAATCTGGGTATTGTATCACAAGAACCCAACTTGTTTGATCGTACCATTGGTGAAAACATCGCTTACGGAGATAATTCTCGGAAGTGACCGAAGCGGAAGTTATCGAAGCCGCGAAGCAAGCTAATGTGCACAACTTTATTGTTGGATTGCCTTTGGTAAGTATTAATATATCATCAAGTGATTAATTATTATTTTTAATGAAAATTATGTTTGTGTAGGGTTATAGTACACCTCTGGGTGACAAGGGGACTCAATTATCTGGAGGTCAAAAACAGCGGGTGGCAATTGCACGTGCATTGGTGAGAAACCCACAAATTTTATTGCTTGATGAAGCCACTTCTGCTTTGGACACCGAGAGTGAAAAGGTAAGAATTAATTAATTTAATTGTTTGAATTAACATTAATTACTGACTCTTTTTGTAAACAGATTGTGCAAGAAGCCCTGGACAAAGCGAAAGAAGGACGTACTTGCATTACGATTGCTCATCGTTTGTCCACGATTCAAAACGCAGATGTAATTTGTGTGATTAACGAAGGGGTTGTACATGAATTGGGAACGCATACGCAGCTTCTGGCCCAGAAGGGCATGTACTATAATTTGCACAGAATACAAAATGGCAAACGTTGAATACCCACCATGAGGTTCATATAAAAAGTGATTTGTGATGTTTGTTCCTATTTGCACCAGGTGTGCCAGTGTGCATACTAGTGTATTTGAATGTTTGTGACATATTTATTGTTATGCTATTGTTATAGGTACACATATATAAATATATCTCCTGTAGATAATTGTTTATTGTACATGATTTACATGATTTATACCGACCCTTGAGCGCGATGTGAACCAAAAACTGGGAAGGAGAAGAGTTTAGAAATCGGTAGGCTGTAGCCTACCCGTAAAAAGTGGTGGGGGAAGGTGCGCTTGTTGAGTGGAAAGTTCCAGTGTTCATTTTATTATTTTTTTAAAAGAATATAAATATTCGATGTCAAATCTTAAGTCTATATAATGCTGATATTCTGTTAATCAATTGAATTTCATTGTGTTCATTAAATAATGATTAAAGAGTTATTTTGTGAACGATTGATTCCAAACGTCGTTGGTTTTGTCTGTGGAGAACGTTTGACTCGACCCTTTATGTTCAATAGTTGTATATTCAATATATGTTGAGATAATCATATGATAAAGCAGTAAAACTGCTTCTAAAGTCGATAAACCAAATCCTAGTGAATCATTTCAGTTCCATGCGAAATAAACTACGTAACCCAACTTTAAACAGCTGACTTTGTTTGATATTTTGTGTAGTGGTTTCACCTGTTAACACTTGGCAAAACACATTCATACATATCATGATAACAACCCAATTGCTTTGTTTTCTTTTACTGAATAAACACTAAAACATAAATTCACTAAAATGTCCACGAGTGCACCGTCTAACGCATATTTAGAATTATCTGAAAACCCCGTGCGTTTTGAAGCAGTAAATCAAGTCACAAATGTTTTCTTTGATGACTCAAATAAGCAAGTAAGTAATACATCAAAAATAGTAATTTAAACAATTCTAAACAAAAATAATTTGCAAGGTTTTTGCTGTACGTTCGGGTGGAGTAATGGGCGTTGTGGTGAAAGGTCCAAATGAAAACACAAAACCAATCAACTTTCGAATGGAAGATCATGGGCCAGTTATCTCCATTAAATTCTCTCTGGATCAGAAGATTTTGGCAGTGCAAAGAACAACAACTTCAGTGGAATTCATGAATTTCAATGGCATGACAGTAGAAACAGAGTACAGCCAACAATGCAAGAAAAACTCAGCAATTGTGGGCTTTGTATGGTCACAGAACAATGAAGTTGCATTCATGACTGACCATAGTGTGGAACTCTATCTTGTGATACCAGAGAAACGCTCTCTAAAGCATCTTAAAACATTATCAGTTACCATTCAATGGTTTGTGTGGTGTTCAGTGAGTAAAACAGCACTTTTGGCATCTGCACAAGGATCACATCTGCAACCAGTTGTGTTTAAACCTGGTTCTATTAGTAAACTACCAAAAGTTGAAAGTAAACAATGAATTAATTAAGTGTATAATTTAAATACAAATTGTTTTTGTTTAAATAGCTGAACCTGGGCGCATGGCATTAGAAAGAGATGTGACATTATCAACTCTATATGGGGTTTTATCAGTGCTGATTCTTAGACATCAGAGTGGTGTACAAACTGCAGAGGTTCATATTCATACTTTGAATGGATTGGGCCAAGCTCCAGTGAA
This sequence comes from Dalotia coriaria, assembly GCF_025399875.1. NCBI lineage: Eukaryota > Metazoa > Arthropoda > Insecta > Coleoptera > Staphylinidae > Dalotia > Dalotia coriaria. The sequence continues at coordinate 4,115,056 of NW_027045448.1, forward strand.
AAGTCATGTGTTAAAGCTGGGCTTAACCGGACGTTTTGCTATTAATATTGTGGACAACTTAGTTTTAATTCATCATCAGGTAATTTTCAGGTGTCAGAAGAGGTTTTTATAGTTAAACATTTAATTTAAAGGCTTCCAGAAGTTCCTTGGTATTTGACATTGCATTACCAATTGAAAGTGATGGAAATGTCACTTACCACACGCCAATTGCACCTGCACGATCATTAAAACCTGCTACATTGTCTGTGCCAGGTTTGGTTGAACCACAGACTCACGTTTGTGAACTTTGTGAGTAAAAACATCCAAAAGTTTAATAAATTGATTTGTTGTCATGCTTTGTATTTCAGATTCGCCCAATTGGGTTGTATTCCAACCAAATATCGTAATTGATGCAAAACTTGGTTGTTTATGGCATTTAAACTTATGTCTACGAGAACTTTGTCAGCAAATTCAGGATTTGGGTATTTGTGCACAATTGATATTAAAAAGAGAAGGCGGAAAAGATGTTCTGTTAGAAGTAAAGTTTTAAAAATGTTTAGTACATGTGCATAAAGTGTTAAATTGTGTCTTTTTTAGGTTTTATTGTTAACAATTAAACAAGACCGACCACCGTTGAAGAAAATCCGCGAGTTCTTCAATCACATAAATCATGTCTACCGCGCATGGGCAGAAGGCGAGCTGACCAGTCAAATTGCATCGCCGGCGAATGCGCCGATTAATTCCAAGCAGGCTTGCAAACCACCAGTGCTAATTGAACAAATTGATATTTATAATAATATCCTACAACAGTTGGATAAGGATGAGCAATTTGAGAAACTAGAATGGATTTTAATCGCATTCGTTACATCTTTATCCGAGTATTCCATACCTGCTCAACATAATATCAACGAAATGTTATTAACAACTCTGGTAATAGTAAAAATTACCATTTTAATAATTAAATAAATAACAATTTATTTGTGTTCAGGTACGAAGAAAGAAGTTTTCTTCACTGCAACAACTTTTGCAATATGGCGTCGTGTCTGATTCTAAACCACTGGCATGTCTTTTACTTTCATTGGGAAACGTTCACCCAGCTGCTTCACAACTTGCTTTAGATATGTTGATGCGATTAAGTAAGAAAATATTACTTTTTCTGTTAATGAGATGTATGTATTATTTTTAAATTGTAGATGCTGTGGAGGAGATTCAAGAGGTTTTGCTAAGTCAAGGACAATTGTTGTCTGCGTTAAAACTGGGCAATGATAATGTCAGTGTGCGGAAATTCTTGGATGCTGCCAAGACGTCTGGTGATCCAGCTTTGTTTCATAGTGCATTGCACTATTTCAAGTCTAATCCACATTTTTCCAAGGCATGGGAAGGTAAATAGTAATAGAATATTAAACTACACTTGTGAAATTATAGAAAATCAAGCAATGAAACTTAATTTTATTTTATAGATGAACGACTTGGAGAATACGCTGTTATGTATGAGAGCCTATTTAATTAATTGACTTTAATGTAATAATATGTATCTATTGTTGTTATAAAAATATACTTATTATGTTATGTTTTATTTCTTACTTAGGTTTTCATACACATGCATTCAGGAGTTTTTTAGGGCATGTTGTAATGTACGAAGCACAAAACAGTGAAATGTTAATTCTGACAATGATTTGCAAAATATTTTGTGTTTTCGTTTCGCTTCACGAAAAGTTTTCGCGAGTCATTTTAGTCAATATCCCAGTGTCGCCATCTATGGTCATTTTCATTCGCGTAGAAATTTATACATTGTTGTAAAGATTGCAACAAGTTGTCATACAAATAATATCGTATTCTAATCGTAATAATAAAAATAAAACAATCGTTTTGTTTCATTACATGTCATGTATATACAATTAAATTGTTTGACAAATAATTTACTTTAATCTTTTATAAGTACTTTTTTCGTTTTAGATCAATTGAAACTAATTTCCAAATATAAATTCACCAAACCTAGCCAAAACCACGTGCAGCAATCGAATAAATTCTAATTGTCATGTTGGTGGCTAGTCGCTCAAAATCAGTTTTCACCAATGTGAAAGAATCCAAGCGTTTGTTCTGCCTGCGCCGCGTATTCGAAGAAACCCGACAAGCCCAACGTCTGCGCCATCCATCAGCTTCATTCATCACCCCACAGAACGAGCAGCAAGGCGAGCAACGGTTTCCTCGTGCTCGCAGAACGCCGATCCCACCGATTGTACCGTTAGCAGCGCCGCTCACCCCGCTCGCCGGCCGGTTAGCATCGTCGCCGTTGCTCGTCGCCGCGACTCGCCCGTGGTGCGCGCCTTCGGTTCAGTCGGTTGCCGTGTCAGTGTTGTTTTTGGGGCGCCGCGCCGATCGCTACACGAGCGCGCACAGCAGTCGGCGAGCCATTGGCAGCAGCGACGGTGCCATACGAGAGTACTCAACGATCGCGCAGCAAACCCCAGCGACGCACATCATGCCCGAGACGACGAAACCCTTCGAGCGCCTGCCGGCGACGGTACAGGCCAAACACTACAAGCTCTGCATCACGCCGAATCTCAAGACATTCGCCTTCGACGGCGAGGTGGACATTCAGCTTGAGGTAGGTTACTTTCTCTCCACGGTCTGCGCACAACATATGCCGGCCTTGTGCATATACGCCACGGCACGCTTTCGCCGCTAGTCGCAACTCGCGGCACTCAACGTGCCTCTCGCACTTTCGCTGCAATGCTCTTGATACATCATACATGATCGACCATTTTATCTTATCATACAAAAACCTCTGTTTGTAGACTTTGGGCTTGGGGTGATCACCCACAGTAACAAACTGCTTTACTGCTTTAATATAAATTACATATTCTCGTATTTATTCTAGATTCTCAGCCCAACAAATAAAATTATCTTAAATGCGCTCGACTTGGCAATCAACAAAGTCCTCATCGTCGGGCCCTCGAAAAATACTTTATCACCGAAGGCGATAAACATATCCGTGGAAAATGAGACGGCTGAGATACTACTCGAAGAACCACTTTCGACAGGTTCCTGGAGCATGCATATGGAATTCACAGGCGAAATCAATGATAAAATGAAGGGTTTATACCGCAGCAAGTATGTGAATGAACAAGGAGAAGATCAGTACGCTGCTGTCACGCAGTTTGAATCAACAGACGCTCGCAGATGTTTCCCCTGTTGGGATGAACCGGCATGCAAAGCCACTTTTGACATCTCTCTGATTGTACCACCGAAACTTGTCGCCCTTTCAAATATGCCCGTTAAAACCATGAATCCCTGCGGGGATCTGCTAAGATATGATTTCGAAACCACTCCGATCATGTCTACATACTTGGTGGCTGCCGTTGTGGGCGAGTATGATTATGTTGAAGATAGGTCTACTGATGGTGTGTTAGTTCGTGTTTACACACCTAGAGGGAAGAAGGAACAGGGGCAGTTTGCTCTGGAGGTTGCTACCAAAGTGTTGCCATATTATAAGGAGTATTTTAATATTGCTTATCCGCTGCCGAAAATTGATTTGATTGCCATTGCGGACTTCAGTGCTGGTGCTATGGAAAACTGGGGGCTTGTTACTTACAGGTATGCAAAAAATACGTTTGCATGAATAGCAAATATTCTAAATTTAGTTTTTGGACGAATATCAATTTATGTTTTTTTTATGTGTTAGGGAAACATGTTTGTTAGTTGACCCGCAAAACACATCAGCAGTCCGTAAACAATGGATTGCTTTGGTCGTTGGACACGAACTCGCACATCAGTGGTTCGGGAATTTGGTCACCATGGAATGGTGGACGCATCTGTGGCTGAATGAAGGTTATGCTTCGTTTGTGGAGTTCCTTTGCGTTAATCATCTGTTCCCCAAGTACGATATCTGGACACAGTTCGTCACAGATATCTATATCCGCGCGCTCGAACTCGATTGTCTCCGCAATTCGCATCCGATTGAAGTACCTGTTGGTCACCCATCTGAAATCGATGAAATCTTCGATGATATCAGCTACAACAAAGGTGCGTCTGTTATCCGCATGTTGCACCACTACATCGGAGACGAGGATTTCCGCAAGGGCATGAATCTGTACTTGACCAGACATCAGTACAAGAATACATTCACAGAAGATCTCTGGGGTGCTTTGGAAGAAGCCAGTAAGAAACCAGTTGGTGATGTTATGTCTACGTGGACCAAACAGATGGGTTTCCCTGTTGTGAAGGTATCTTATGCTAATGCGGCTGATGGGAAAGGTTGCACGCTTGCTTTGGAACAGAGCAAGTACTGCGCAGATGGTGTTCATCCAAAGGAGGAGTATTTGTGGATGATTCCGATCTCTGTTTCCACTTCGAAGAATCCAGGCGTGGAAACGGCGAGCACTGTCTTGAAGACAAAGACAGGAGAGCTCTTTGTACCTGATGTGGGGCCGAATGATTGGATCAAAGTAAACCCGGGAACCATTGGGTACTACCGGACGCAGTATCCCGTTGAGATGTTGGAAAGATTGGAGCCTGCGATCCGCGATCGTAGTCTGCCGCCTTTGGATCGTCTTGGTTTGTTGGATGAATTGTTTGCCATGGTGCAAGCTGGGCATACCAGTACCGTAGAGGTGTTGAAACTGATGAAGGCTTTTGAGGCGGAGGATAACTACACTGTCTGGTCGTCTATTACCAACATTTTGGCGAAGATCAGTGTTTTGTTATCGCATACCGATTGTGCAGATGCTTTCAGAAAGGTATTTTTAGTTTAATTAAGTTAAATTTTTGTATGACTTATAATTTTATTGATTTAGTATGAGAGGGATTTGTTATCACAAATCTCCAAGAGATTGGGCTGGAACCCATCGCCAGATGAGAGTCATCTGGACACATTGCTACGAGGTTTGGTACTTGGACGTTTGGCGTGGTTAGATGACGAAACCACTATCGCTGAGGCAAAGAAACGTTTTGCTACTCACATTGGGAATGGACCAACGTTACCTGCTGATCTTCGCAGCGCTTGTTACAAAGCAGTTCTTCGTGCTGGTGGTGCTGAAACATATGACACCATGTTGAAACTCTACAGATCCGCAGATCTGCACGAGGAGAAAGATCGTATTAGTCGTGCTCTTGGTGCTAGCAAAGACGTCAGCCAGTTGGCTAAAGTTCTAGAGTTTGCCATGTCTGTAAGTGCTTAAATTTATTTTTAACAGAATAGAAATTCATATAAATTTTTAATTTGTTTATAATTTTTAGGAGGAAGTAAGATCCCAAGATACAGTTTTCGTCATCATGTCTGTAGCAATGACACCCCCGGGCCGTAAACTCGCCTGGCAGTTCTTCAAAGATAACTGGAAGGTTCTGATCGATCGCTACCAGGGTGGTTTCCTCATGGCGCGACTCGTCAAGTTCACAACCGAGAATTTCGCAAGCGAAGAATTGGCCACTGAAGTGGAGCAGTTCTTCAAAGATCACAAATCGCCGGGTACTGAAAGAACCGTTCAGCAAGCAGTGGAAACTATCAGGTTGAATGCCGCCTGGCTGGATAGAGACACAGCGGCCATCAAGGCTTACCTGTCCGCATAAGCGGCGTGTAAGGACTTTCTTTACACATAATGAAAATATGCCAGTGATTGATTGTATGGTTGGTTCTTGCTTGAACATGCCAGTGCAAATGTTTTGTGTGTTTCTTTACAGGCAGAAGTGGGTAGAAATTCTTGTGCATTTGATGAGAGATGATTTTCATAAATTTTATATACATACATACAAATTATTATGGTAAAACACAATATGTACTTAATGATTTATTATTCTATTTGTGAATATACCTGTTAGATGGTAAACCAACTGGTGTGTGTGTGTTTTGTTTCGCCAGGGATTATGACATATTTTATTGTAACAGGTTTATTATTGTTGAAACAAAATTATTTGTGTTCAGTTTGCCTACCTTTAAAAGGGAAACACTTGTAAAGGAAACCGTCATCACTTCATTTGTTCAGCGCGCGTGGGTCGTTTAATTAACATGATCCAGCGCATGTATAAGCTTAAGTATACAAAGTTAAACCAGTGAATTCTTCGCTCGAGTGTCGCACAGTTGCCGATTATTTATAAACACGCGTACGTTAAATGTGCTGATATTCTAGAAATTTCCACACGGCGCATGCGTACTGCGCGCGTGCATTGCGTCTTCTTTTATTATTAGTCATCAGTATTTGTGTTTTGGAGTCGAGCGCAGCACGGACAGAACGTAAACATCTTGATTTTTTTTGGTAATCATCAAAACGATTTACGCGGTATTTGCATCGTACGATTTACGTTTGTCATCTATAAATCGCACCGAGGAAGTAGAGCCCACGCGGTCGCCGTGCGAAATATGCAATTCACATCTCGAGACACACGTAAGTTTGGCATGCGAAAACAATCCATCCGTCAATCCTTGACCCGAATTTATCGCTCGCGTTTTGTGTTGTGTGAATTGTAATTGCTATGTAACTGTGCCTTTTTAGTCAATTTGTCAATATGTCTGACGAGCCAGTCGTAGTGCAAGCGTTTGAGAAACTCGAACTGGAAACAGCCTCATCCAGCACCAGCAGCAGCACTAGGAAACCTATCACCACCCCAGAGACAGTACCAAATCCATTTATGAGGCGCAAGAGGTCCAAGTCGCTCTCCAGCATCAACATCTTCAGCACAACTGCATGCACATGCAAGCACCACATCAATCGAGTGAAAAACACCACCAGCTTCAAGCGGAACATCAATAAGAAGATACTCAAAGAGCCTGTGCTAAAAATACTAAACAAATGTTCCAAATGTAATTGTGTGAAGAAGTCGGCTCAGAATAAGGATGAGCAAAGACTTAAGTTGGAGAAGTTGTTTGGAGATTGTGCTGCTGAGGGGCAAGAGACTGATTTTAGGAGCATTGTTGATGGCTGCCAGCAGCTGAGTCTGGCAAATGCCAACGACGGGGTGCAGGACTATTCATTGCCAAGTTTTAAATCAGTTCGAACATCTAAGAGTGGTGCGTCTACGTCGAGAACGGAAAAAACGGACAGCTCGAATGTGAACGCGTCATGCTCGCATCAGGCGCGTATGTCTCCGCCGTGTGACGTGACCATTGACGAATTGGCCAGTTATTTTGAGACGTTTGTGCATATTCCGAAAAAGATGAGTTCGATGGCGGAGATGATGTATACATAAAGCTATACATTATGTTGTATTATACACTGTTCTAATTCATTATATACATATGTTTAATGACATTTGAATTAACATGGATTTAGATTTAGAATGATGCGCATAAGTGTAGTATAGATGTTGAAAAATAAGTACAACTTGATTTAAGTTCTGTTTAAACAATTATACTACACTTATTCTGATAAATGCATAAAAATCTGTGAATTCGTTTGTTAGAGTTTTTGACTTAGAAGACTAGATAATTTAATGGCCACAAAACAATTGCAAGACACGAGCCAAAACATATTTATCTGGAAATTTAAAGAATTAATGTTTTTTTCGCTTCTGTTTGGATGTTTATATGATTTTTATTGTTTTGTAAGAAAGAAAACATACAATTCCAAGTAAAAAATTTGTTGAGACAACGAAAACTATTAGCAATATAAGTCAAATTTAGAAATATTTGAATGTGATTATTAATTTCTACAAAATTGCAATTTGATAAAGAATTCCAGACTTGTGAGGCCTGTGGCTCATGCAATAATAATGAAAACTTGTCACTTGAATCTGAAATGTGGATACTGTTAGTGTTGTATGTACATAACAAAATTAACTCTTGTGAGAATCACGAACGCGCCCAGGAGAAAGTGCTCAGTCATTAAAAAGGCAAGAATGTAATCGCTGCAGTGTAATAGTATGTAAGTTCTTACTTTTGGCTGCTTGAATGTACGCTCCTACTCATCGGAAAATTTGCCATCGTTGTCTTTGCATTGCCGTTTGATTTCCGAACGTGGTTTGAATTAAATTATTACCATCTGAGTTATGAAACTTGTTAAAATTCGAATACTTGAATTAATAAAACCGAATATGTAGATAATTATTTTCTTATAATCCTAACCAAGGTTATAATCTAATCTCAAAATCGAGTGTGAGTTAATGTTTGTCTTTTATTGTTCCGGTAGTATGTTATTTATGCCTACTTTGGTTTTAACAATTCAAAAATATTAATATTGGCGCATTTATATATTTGTCCGGATGTTAGATAACATATGCCGTGACCTTCTTTTATTAGTGATTCTATTGGCAAAATTTACGTCAAACTTTTGCAAATAATTGATTCATTTTATTCTAATGTTTTAATCATTGGATAAGTATCAAACTCGCCTATTACAAATAATTAATTAATAAATACAATAATTAATTACGTAATATGATATATTGTAATTGAATACTTAGATTAATGATATCGTAATAAATTAATTTGAATGATGCATGATACGCATGCGCCATCCGAATTTGTACTCGCGCGCCTCTGGCGTGTCAATTTGTAAAGTGAAGTAGCATTTGTTGACTTGTTTAGTCTGCTGGCGTCCTTTGCGGTTTGGTGCGCGGACTTCGAACGTCTTTCCTGATTTTATTCGCAATCAGTGCGCGCCCCCGCTAATAATCACAACACATTATGGCGTTGCAGCCGCACAGCAAGAAGCGCGTCTGCTATTATTACGACAGTGAGTACATTTTATTATTTTCCCGCAATATTATTCATCTAACCTATCAGCAAAATGCGTTCGGTTGGCGGCATTCGTTTTCAATCATTGTCGGAAAGAAACAAATTTTAGGAAATTATATCACGTTTATGTTTAGTTATCATTGATATTTTTATGTTTCCTGTGCTAATGTTGGTGGTTTGTGCTTTTAATTGTGTAAATATGATCATTACACGGTTTTGTAAAGGCTTGTACGATTTTCGTATCTATAAGTCGAGATGTCCACCGTAGACTCGACATTTGGTCGAAGTACCGTAGTCGTCCGCGCGCTCTGATTGGTCGACGCAGTAGTATGGCGGCGCTACGATGCTACTTTCTACGGTGCATCGACCTTGTATGGGAGTCGAACATGGTCATCTCACCGATAATTTTGTAATTTGAGATTTAATTATCGCAATTTGTATCACGTTTCAGGTGATATTGGCAACTATTACTATGGGCAGGGACATCCCATGAAACCGCACCGCATACGCATGACTCATAATTTACTGCTCAACTATGGGTTGTACAGAAAGATGGAGATATACGTAAGTTTTCCGCGTGTTTTGAACTGTTCAAATGATTTTTAATTTTTATTGGTGTTGATTACCAGCGTCCACACAAAGCTACCGCGGACGAAATGACAAAGTTCCACTCGGACGACTACATCCGATTCCTACGGTCCATCCGACCAGATAACATGTCTGAATATAACAAACAAATGCAACGGTTTAATGTTGGTGAAGATTGTCCCGTCTTTGATGGACTGTATGAGTTTTGCCAACTGTCCGCGGGCGGTTCAGTTGCTGCGGCTGTGAAACTGAATAAGCAAGCGTCTGAAATTTGTATCAATTGGGGTGGTGGTCTGCATCACGCTAAGAAATCAGAAGCATCCGGATTCTGCTATGTTAATGACATTGTCCTGGGCATTCTTGAATTGTTGAAATATCACCAAAGAGTATTATACATTGATATCGACGTGCATCATGGCGATGGTGTCGAGGAAGCTTTCTACACCACTGATCGTGTTATGACCGTTTCTTTCCACAAGTATGGTGAATACTTTCCGGGAACAGGTGACTTGCGTGATATTGGTGCAGGCAAGGGCAAATACTACGCTGTGAACATTCCTCTACGCGACGGCATGGACGACGAATCGTACGAAAGCATCTTCGTGCCAATCATTAGCAAAGTTATGGAAACTTTCCAGCCCAGCGCTGTGGTTCTTCAATGCGGCGCTGATTCTCTTACAGGCGATCGTTTGGGTTGCTTCAATCTGACAGTCCGTGGACATGGTAAATGTGTGGAGTTTGTTAAGAAGTACGGCCTTCCATTTATGATGGTTGGTGGCGGCGGTTACACAATTCGCAACGTTTCGCGTGCGTGGACCTACGAAACATCTGTAGCACTAGGCGTAGAAATCGCTAATGAACTGCCTTACAACGACTACTTTGAATATTTTGGTCCGGACTTCAAGTTACACATCAGCCCGAGCAACATGGCAAATCAGAACACAACAGAATATTTGGAGAAGATCAAAACGCGTCTGTTTGAGAATCTGAGAATGTTACCGCATGCGCCCGGCGTGCAAGTTCAAGCAATTCCCGAGGATGCTATCAATGAAGATTCCGACACTGAAGACAAGGTCGACAAAGATGAGAGGCTACCGCAGAAGGATCTGGACAAACGCATCGTACCAGAAAACGAATTCTCGGACAGTGAAGATGAAGGCGAAGGAGGCAGGAGAGACAACAGGAGTTACAAGGGTAGAAAACGCCCACGGTTAGATAAGGGCGAGAACAAGGAGAGTGCGACTGAAGAAAAAGCAAAAGAAGAGGTTAAAGTAGAGAAAGGTACTTATTACTGCAAGTTTTTATAAATATACCATTGTAACATTGAATCTGTTTGTTTCAGGCGAAGAAAAAGAAGATGTTAAACCCGCAGCCACCGACGAAGCAAAGAAAGACACGGGACCAACACCGTGACACAACCAATTACATTCTAAGTACAAGTGACATTAATTTGTTCACTTATCAATAAATCAATCCGAGATCGAGTTACAGGCGTGAAATGAACCCGACCGTGCGGTATCTTATCAAAAACATTTGAATTAAACAAACAAATCGAAACTGTGAATGAATTTGAACCCGGCCACGATATTGTTCAAACCGATTGTGCTGACATTTAACGCAATTACATACAACATCAGTTAGAAGCACGGAATGAAAAGACTGTCCTTCAATTGATTTCAATAATTTTATCCTTGACTGTTAACTCGTCGCGATATTTAATTGTGCTGTAAGAAAGTTTAATTTATAACAATATCGATGTTTGAACAGTTTTATCAAATAAATCCATGAATACATAATTCATTGTAATGTGCATCTGGCACAGAAATTGTTTTGTGTATCTGATGTGAAATATGACTGCAAGGAAGGGCTTTATTGTGAGAAGCTCAAGTGTTACTTCTATACAGAAAAATACTTCTTCCTCCAAACATTGTTCAATATTATTTTTATATGTCTATCTAATGTTAGTGATACTTATCTAAAATTAATTAAGTTATTCTCAAACTAGACTAGGAAGTAGGCAGTTCTGGATGGAATGCAACAGACAACCACAGAAATAAACTATTTCTTATATTAAAGCCAATGAGTATTAATTATTTGTTACTATTACAGTTTTTTTAAGGTTTCAATCCATATTGATTGGCATGCTCTCCACTGATTGATTATTAAGACGATTGAGATTATTGATACGCACCTATACTACTCTTCAAATTTTTAAGAAATGTTCATTTTCTTAAAATTTGTATATTTTACATTCATTCCGGGACTACTGCCTGTATCGTTCAGAGATGGCACTAGCATGAACTAAAAATCATAAAATAGAATTGTACTCTTTATTTCTGTATTTATCGGCAAACATGGGCATTCGGCACGAGAATTGTGTTTGTTTTGAACACAATTTACTTTCTTATCGCTTCAGCCGCGTGGAATGCAACGCATGAGATTCACGAGTGCCGTCGTTGAAATCCCCTTACGCCGCATGCAGCATATTCTAGTTTTGTTAAAATCGCGGATATAAAGCCTATAGCAATTCGTGCACAAGGTCACGTACCATCGACGCGCCGGCTTTGCGCATCTCTTGCTTTCTTATCGTTGCGTCGTTGCTGCTTTGGTTACGGCGTATGCTGTCGGTGGTTTGCAGCCAGTTTCGTGCCGGCCGGTGTTTGATCCAGACGTGTGTTGATACGAGTCGGGTATTGTTTGTTCTTCTGCTTTCTAAATTTACATTGTATTCGATCATCAATCGACTATTTAATTGTCAGTGGCGGATTACGGCCTAGGCGCACTAGGCGCGCGCCTAGGGCCCCGGCTGCCTGGGGGGCCCCGGCTGCCTGAGGGGCCCCGGCTGCCTGAGGGGCCCCTGGCACTTATATGTCCCATATAGACATAGTAATTCCACAAATACTTCATCACTTGGTTTTGACCTCAGCCTTTATGAATAGCGTATTGGTTTTCACTTGGCGCCCAAAACGGCATTTCACACGTGTTCGCAAAGCAACCGTCACGGATATATAGCTGACTTAAAACTTTTTATCTCCGATTTTATTTCTTTATGGCAAACTGTTTAAAATAAAATTTGGATGTTTTCTGCCACGAATTTTTGTGACCTTTTCTTGAATATTTCGTTAGAAAGTTGTAGCTATAATGCGAGTAGTATATTGCCAATTTTTTTAAATTTCGAACATCTGTGGAGGAGATGAGTTGAGGAATATTCCATTGAGGTTGTAAAATAGCGGGTAACTCTCTTTTTTTGAATATTAATTATTTCGTCTTTCTATCATTTTTTCACATCTACGGAACACGTTGAACCGACGTTTATCCTCCTACAATTTTTATCTGGATTTTTGGGGTGGTAGTTGGATTAAAAAAAAAACAGAGAGTGGTCAGTGAGTCGTTAGAAGAAATTGTACTTAGAAAGTTACATGACTATGGCTTAGATATCACAAACTGTAGGGGCCAATCTTATGATAACGGTGCTAACATGTCTGGCAAGTACAGTGGATTACAGGCACGCATAAAACAACATTCCAAATCAGCTGCATTCATACCATGTGGAAGTCATTCTTTAAATTTGGCTGGGCATACTGCAGCGGAATCTTGTTCTGGAGCATTACAGTATTTTATGTTTTTGCAAAATATATAACTTTCTTTGCTGCATCTACAAGACGGTGGAATATTTTAACTGAATGCATGAAGGATAAGAATTCTAAAAGTATCAAGAGAATAATTGATACACGATGGTCCGCAAGAGCTGACGCTGTTTTAGCCCTAAGACTCAATTATCAATGAAAAAAAATGAAAAACAAATTTTTTTATTATCAACATTTTTTATATTGTATGTGATGTATTAACATCAGAAATTACTCGAAGGGGCGATGTCTATATCAATGTTCGTAACGATTTTAAAATTTTCTTTGATTTAAAATTAAGCCGTGTTGAGACTAATAATTGTGTAGAGCGATTATTGTCTAAGTATGAAAAAGATATTGAGCCAGAATATTTCACTGATGAGTTAACTCATTTTCTAAAATTCATACAAGAAGAAAATATTAGAGATCCACATGAAATGTATGCAACATTAAGCAATGGTCTAAAATCACAAACGAATGTTGAAGTAGACTTTGCGGCGCCCGTACGCTAAAACTATTAATTTTTCTGGGCTAATAACCGTTTTTGAAAATTTTCGGATTTAGGGGCCCCAAACTTGATTTGCGCCTAGGGCCCCACTGAAGCATAATCCGCCACTGTTAATTGTTACTACTATAGTAATGTAGTAATAATTATAAAAGCGGTAGATATTTGATCGCGGCCCGTGTGCACACTTATGCAACTTACATGGTTCGGTGTCGGTCGCTAAATGAATTGGACATAGCATCATCATTACCTTCGCGTAAGTTACTTTTAATTCAACAACACATATTGTATTTTTTCTATAGTATATGAATATATTATTCTTAAATCTTAGGAAATGTTTCAACTTCTTTTCTTTTAATTACAGAACTCGCTGTGCCCTGGCGACTGATGCGCACAACAATTCGTAAGTCTATAATTCAACCATATTTTTAATTCTAATTTACGCGACCAACATATATTGCCTCAAGACGTACATCAAAAGATCGCGATAGCATGCCTTTTTTTCTTCGAATATTGCAAGACGGTGGAACATGGGAACCCTTTGTGATACTTTTTTTTTATTCTAGTAACTGTCTTTAATTGGCCGCCAACATTTGCCCTTTTTTCAAAATTTTCAAAACTTTCGGTGGAACAAGGGTCATATCTCGCAAACCCTTCGTGAGGTTTGTATTTTTTCTTCGGATACTAGTTGCGCACGAACAGCTTGAGACGAGACACCTTCTTCAGCCGCGTGGAATCCAACACATGTGATTCCCGAGTGTTGTCGTTGAAATCCCTTCACGCCGCATGCAGCAAATTCTAGTTTTGTTTAGACCGCGGGTATCGTACCTATTGCAATTCGCGCACACGGTCGCGAACCATCGACGCGTCGACTTTGCGCATCTCTTGCTTTCTTATCGTAAACTGTCGCGTTGTTGCTTGTTTGGCTACGGCATGTGTTATCAATGGTTTGCAGTCAGTTTCGTGGCGGGTGCTGTTTGATCCAAACGTGTTTTGAGCGACTCGTATTGTTTGATCGGACTTCTGTTTTCTAAATTTACATTATATTCGACTATCAATCGACTATTTAACTACTATAGTATTGTTGTTTAATATTTGAGCGTTTAATTTACATTGTACAAATTCGCGAAATTCGGTCGTAACTGCCTCAAAATGGCCGCCAGAATTTGCCCTTTTCTTGCATTTTTTAAAACACGCGGTTAAAATAGGCCATATCTCGCGAACCCTTTATTATATTTTAGTTCTTTCTTTGTTTAATGATAGGGCAAGAATGCATTTTTAAAATGCACCCCTGAAGCCCCGCGAAATTCAGTCGTAACTGCCTTAAAATGGCTGCGAAAATTTGCCCTTTTCTTGCATTTTTTAAAACACACGGTGGAAAACAGGCCATATCTTGGGAACCCTTTGTAATATTTTAGTTTTTTTCTTTATTTAATGATATGGTAAGAGTGCATTTTTAAGATGCATCTTTGAACACCCGCAAAATTTTGTCGTAATTGCCTCAAAACGGCCGCCAAAATTTGCCCTTTTCTTGCATTTTTCAAAACACTCGGTGGAAAACAGGTCATATCTCGGAAACCCTTCGTCGGATTTTAGTTTTTTTATATTTAATGATAGGGCAAGAGTGAATTTTTAAGATGCACCTTTGAACATCCGCGAAATTCGGTCGTAATTGCCTCAAAATGGCCGCCAAAGTTTGCTCTTTTCTTGCAATTTTCCAAACACGTGGTGGTAAACAGGCCATATCTCGGAGACCCTTTGTCATATTTTAGTTTTTTCTTCATTTAATGACCGAGCAAGAATGCATTTTTAGGGTGCAGCCTTGAATTCTCGCGAAATTCGGTCGTAACTGCCTCAAAATGGCCGCGAAAATATGCCCTTTTCTTGCATTTTTAAAACACACGGTGGAAAACAGGCCATATCTCGGGATCCCTTTGTCATATTTTAGTTTTTTCTTTATTTAATGACAGGAAAAGAGAGCATTTTTAAGGTGCACCATTGAATTTACGCGAAATTCGGTCGTAACTGCCTCAAAATGGCCGCCAAAGTTTGCCCTTTTCTTGCATTTTTCAAAACACACGGTGGAAAACAGGTCATACCTCGGGAACCCTTCGTTGTATATAGAATCCAAGTGATTTTTGCCGAATGATTTGAAGTTTTTTAATGCGATTTTGCACGCAGAATTCCTGTTTTGCTTATCTGTATACTATATACTATTGCGTGTTGTCGTGTGCCGCAGTTTTGTGTCGGTCGTTGGTTGGGTCGGACGTGTTTCTCGCGGTTGTTATCGTTTATTTTTTAGTTTGTTATTCGGTAAATCGCGTTCATTTCGATCGTCCATCGACTGTATTTAGTTATTATTGACGTGTTTAGTGTTTTATTAGTAGATAATCGTTAATTTTCTTTGCGTTTGTTGTGTGAATTGCTATCAACTTGTTTACATTTCGTGCTCGCGAAATACAGATAACATGAACCTGCAACATCTTGCAACGTTTGTTGTGATATTATTTCGTTTAGTTACGGTATATCGGGGTTTGTCGTCGTGTTTGGTATTTTGCCCCAGGAACATGGACAATGTTCTTCATTGAAGCCGAGACAGAACGGTAGAGTGCAGAAGTTTCTATTTTCCTTTTCTGAAATTATAGTCTCCGCTATTGTTTTCGAAGTCTTATTTATACGCGTGCATTTAAATCTTTGCTTACGCTGGGTTAGAATAATATCTTATCTTGTATTCAAATGTGATTTAATTTTACTTCTTGGTGAATTAAGCGCCAAATATTTGCCCGAGGATCATCTTTTGTCTACCAGCAGTGACGTCCGTCTTGTCCATGTTCCAGCGACTTTCAGACACCGCGCAAAAAAAAGGTAAAGTGTACATTTTCATTATTTTTCTTTACTGCAATTCCATTTAATTTATACGCGGCAGTTAACTTAGCATAACATGTATTTTTATTGCAATATCAAATTTGTATACTTTTGAACTTCTATCATGATTAATATTTATTTAATTTTAGAATTTGGAGCGTAAAACACCCACTTAGGCATATACGGTGATAGAAAATACATCCGAGAATCCTCTGCCACAATATCAACCAAAGGGACATGTACCAGCCAGAACCGGAGTTGGGCGGTTGGGCGACCGCCCAGGGGCGCCGAACTTTAACGGGCGCCGACTCGCATTTGGCCGGTTTTTTCGTATGGGTTTGACTTGCAGAAATCTCGCCCAGGGCGCTAGTAGTGCTAAAACCGGCACTGTCGTTGCGCAAGGAATTGTAGTTTTTTTTATTATAACACGCGAACGCGGTCTTACTGCAAATTCGGAATAATTATCTTAGATGCGGAATTTAATTCTGTATCTCCCAGTATCAAAATTTATTTAGAGAAAATTCCGTAACACAAGTTATATTAATAGTTGTGTATATACGCACTTATACTCGTTGCGCTAGGAATTGTAGTTTTTTTTTTATTATAACACGCGAACGCGGTTTTACTGTAAGTTCGGAATAATTTTCTTAGATGTGGAATTTAATTTTGTATCTCTTTGTATCGAAATATGTTGCTAGAAAATTCCGTAACGCGAGTTATATTGATAGTTGTGAGTATACGCACTTGTACTCGTTACGCTAGGAATTGTAGTTTTTTTTATTATAACACGCGAACGCCGTCTTACTGTGAGTTTGGAATAATTTTCTTAGATGTGGAATTTAATTCTATATCTCCCTGTATCAAAATTTATTGCTAGAAAATTCCGTAACGCGAGTTATATTGATAGTTGTGTGTATACGCACTTGTACTCGTTGCGGTTGAAATTGTAGTTTTTTTTTAATTATAACACGCGAACGCGGTCTTACTGTAAGTTCGGAATAATTTTCTTAGATGCGGAATTTAATTCTGTATCTCCCTGTATCGAAATTTATTGCGAGAAAATTCCGTAACGCGAGTTATATTGATAGTTGTGTGTATACGCACTTATACTCGTTGCGCTAAGTATTGTAAGGTTATCAAGAGTATACATTGTATTGCATTTAATCGCTTCACGATTGTTGTTGAAAACTGGCGGAGTTGCAGTAATGCGGATAAGGGTATTTGCCAGTTGGCGCACTGTCTAGATTTAATTCGTCAAGAGGTCGTTTCTAGAGAAATTGTCCATGGGGTTGTTTAGTTTGTTGCAGAAGTCGCGTGTGTAACATGTGTAAATTTGGTTGTGCAGTGTGATTTTTACTTGAAGGGTCAAATTGTTTTTTTTTTCGCTTTTTTGGGATAGATCTTCCTAATTTTTTTAGTCCTTTGTGTTATCCTGTAGAATCATTATTTCTAATTGTTGCTCTCAAAGGCGTACTATCGAAAGAAACGCAATTCCAATTGTAACGCATTCGAATAGTCCGTCGATAATGTTATAATAATATAATTTTATAATTTATGATAAGATTACAATTAGTATGATTAGCACACGGGAAACCGGCAAGAATGTCATTTTTGTGTTTCAATATGCTAATTCTTATTGTATTAGGAGTCTAGCAGGCGAACGAAATGTTATAGGATTACGATTCTTTTATCAGATTTTAAGTATTAAATTTGTTTATCTTTTTCATATATGATTTGTATTATTAGGACACGGGAATCCTGCAAAAGAATAATCTTTGTGGTTTGATGTACTGATTTTCGGTTGTTTTAGGTGTTTAGCGGGCGAACCCGATGTTGTAGGACATTCATTATTCAATGTGATTCTAAGTATTCTAGTTGTTTATCATTGTCATATTCAACATTTGTGTTTATTACAAGGGGAAGCCACAAAAGTGGTATTTTACCACAGAAGAATGCCCCTCCAACTGCATGGTGCACACGTGTTTTGTTAATTAATCAAACGTGTGGACGTTTTCTAGCGTTTCTTGATATTTTATAGCATTACTTGAATCGATTGACAATGAGAGGCATTTAGTGGTAACATTCCAGTGTAGCGCACAACGAATGATTTGAGTGATTCTTTGCGGAGCATGCGTGGCGTCCTTCGGATATGTTTTGGTGTCTATGGATATTTACTGGAGTTCAAGTTAAACTTATGTGTTTGACGTGAGTACAAGTGAGTACATTTGGAATCTCCGTGTGGAATAGTAGAGAAGGGCATATCATCAATTACATACAATTTGCGGAAACGTGTTTGTACGCTTTAGTCCTTCATTGATAAGAGAACAAAGAAGTACGTAGCATCAAATATAATTTGACTTTTATTTAACTTTTTAAATCTTACTGTTACCATTTTGTAAATTGTGAATGATTCAGTTAATAAAGGATAATTGAAGTTTATATTTTTGTTTACATGTGTCCCTTGTGTTCACTTAGTCGTTTCCAGGATTTGTATGAGGTCATGTTGTACTTTAAGAGTACACCATAGTATAGCATGGTATAGTAAAGTGTAGTATATGTACGCTGTTGTTTTATTTTACTATAAGATATGAAAACATAAATAGAAGAAACCAATAAGATTTGATAAGAAAGCCGCGTGGCTCTCAGGTGTGCAGCACATGTTGCTATCCAGTAGATCGATGGTTCGATCCCCAATTATAGAAGGCATTTTTCTCAAATATAAAAATAACAGGTGTAATTTGGGTTGCATATGTAAACTCAAATGAAATATAAGAGAAATTGAAATACAAGTGAAGGCAATAGAGAAATAAGAAAGGAAGTAGAGAGAATAGAAGGAAGAGAAGAAGAGAACAGAGTAGAGAAGAGGAGGAGATAGAAGGAAGAGAACAAGAGTGGATCAGATTTTTAAATTTTTTGGCCCGTGTCGTTAGACAGTCTAAGGCCCACTACTTCGATGTGTCCATTGCTCCCGGCCCATCCTACAGCTACGATGTCTCTACGCTTCATCCCTGGAATTATCAGGCATATCAACAATTTTTATGGTGGGGGATCACCCCCAGAGAGAGGGAATTTCTTAGAAGGACTATCCTTATAAGATCTTGTTCAAATATTTCTAAGTTTTAAGTCGTCTCAAGAGATGCGACACTTAAAAATATTCTTACAAGTTCTGACCTGTAGCTGAAATGAAAGAAGGAGCACACAAATCACACAGGATACCTTAACAATTTTTATAGTGGGGATCATCCCCAGAGTGAGGGAACTCTCCTAGAGACCTGTGCCTGAAATGATAGAAGGGGTATACAAATCAAAGAAGTAAATATATCATACTATTTCTTTATTAATAATAGAACACAAGTTTAGATTTTACAGGTCAGCAATATACACGTCGCCATATAGAAACAGGACTTACGACCTGCTTAGCCGCGCACATATAAGCAAGTACCACTTCGAACAGTTCTACGGGAATAAGGAAATTAGCAAATAGTTCATTTTCTACGTTATTGAAAATGAAAACAAATATACAGGGTGTTACAAAAAGAAAACAACTTCCTTTTAAAATACACACCAACAACAAACTTTCAAACACTACAAATATGGCTATTTTTCACGTGACATAAAGGGAAATTAATATACAGGGTGTTGCAAAAAGAAAATTCATAGATCGGAACGAGACACTCCAAAACAATAAATACAGCTCATTTATGCATGGAAAAACAATCAAAACCTGCAAGTATAGCATATGTTCACTCAATGAAAAGGAATGCACAGAGTGTTAGAGAAAGAAAATCCAAAGTTCAAAGTTCGTAACACCACGATACAGGAATGGGCAGGATGTTATACTCGTACAAAGAAAACAATTTACAATAAGATGTAATATTAGTTTTTTAATAGGTCCGCTTGAGATGCTAGCGAATAGTCGACGGATCGCCATAAATTTACACTAAGATACGTTAATTGTAGGGCTGTACAAATTAGCCGGCCAAGCCGGTTAAGGAAGTTAACCAGGCTAATTAGCTGGCTGACTACTCGGCTTAGCCGGTTAACCGAAATTAGCCAGGCTAATCAGCTAAAGGCTAAACCGGCCAATTGGCTAATTTTATATTTTATACAATATCTGTTCGGGCCAAGTCCGACAAACGTATTGATAACGCGGCGAATTGTTATCACTTGCATTTGGAAACAAAGATATTGTATAAAATATAAAATTAGGCAATTGGCCTGTTTAGCCTTTAGCTGATTAGCCTGGCTAATTTCGGTTAACCGGCTAAGCCGAGTAGTCAGCCAGCTAACTAGCCTGGTTAACTTCCTTAACCGGCTTGGCCGGCTAATTTGTACAGCCCTAGTTAATTGTTGATGAAATACAAATAGATTTAGCATATTAATGCTATTAGTGTGACGTGTAATAGAAACAAAGATTCGCGATTGATTATCTTGTTTTGTTGCAGAAAACTTGTGACACAATCCGGGTTGGAGACGACAATTTCCTGATTAATTTTACTTAAATTATAGCTCCTATACTTGCTAATTGAGAACCAACAAGTTCTATTCCAAAATTGAGTTCAGTATAATTCCACAGGTGAAAAATAATCAGCGACGGCCGACGGAACCACCCGCGAGCACAAATGAACTAACGATGTGTCTGCGATTGAAGAACATTTAACGCGATTCCTATATATGTCGTTAATTGTTTGTTGAATATAAACCGATATATCTAATTATGATTGGATGAAACAGAACTAGTTGTGATGAACATGCGCGATTTACTCGGCGTCCGAAATAAAACTGCAACGTGCCCAGTCAACGGAGACAACACGCGGTCACTATCCGTTTGCGATATGCTTGCTGAACGCGACCCTGGAGTTAGGTGGTTTCATTTTGCTTGTTGGCTGCACGCAACTCAAAACAATTACTGAAGCAGATTCCAAATATTTCGAATTTTCAATCTGTTTCGTTCTATCGCTTTTAGTTAATGAGATAATATCCACTGAAATATTGAAAAACACGAGTCTTATTTTCCCGATTTTTGTATGGTATCTAATAAAAAATTGCTCTAGATTAAGAATTTGCAGTTCATTCTTTTCTATCGCTTTTATTTTACAATATCGCGGTAAATGACAGTTCATAATGTTTAATTCGACGCAAAAAGACAATACACATGTTCTCGACAATATGAAAACTTACTTGGCAAGCCACTTGCACCGCAATATGTGTAGCTGAATATCTAGTTGAATATATGTATATTCCAAACTGGAGTTAGCACATGCACCGACGGAAACAGTACACAAAACATTAAATTCACATTTTATAATAAATAATTCCATCTTCGAATTGATTCAATGGTCAATTCACTCTAAATATCATTAAGTATTGATCGAATACAGCGCGAATTACTGAATTAATTAATTACGAACACGGGTAAAGCCAACCACATCGTCCGACGGCCAGAATAAAACTATTTGCCAAATGTCGCCGTTGATGTCAGCAGGGTGCAGAGTACCGTTTGCCTCAGGTAACATTGCGCGCAGCAACACACAAACCCAAACACTGATAACACGCACTACAAAAAACGAAAACAAGTCTTGAATTTATGTGTATACAAGCCAAATTCAATGAAATCAAAAGTAAACATTAACTAAATAACTCAAAACTTGTCGCAATTATCTTCTTTCCCTACTTCTGCAATATGTTTTGTTATCTTAAAAGTAATTTATTAATTTTATTAATTAGTTTCATGTAAATCATTCGCTTTAAAAGTTAAGTGACAAGACTTAAACATTTACATGTGGCATGGTTTTCAAATCTATATTATATAAGATTAAAATAAATATCACCGCATTCGGTGCTTTATCCGAACTGCAACAGCAACTAGGTACGTAAATAAAAGTGAGTGAGTAAAGAAATTATCACATTCCACACGTTGCTATTGCATTGACGTCACTTGTTTTGAAAACAATAGTTTTACTTTAAAATTACTTGTAAAATTTATTTATTAAAAACTAAAGTCTTATAACGATATCATCAGACTAACTACTCCTATACTACTACTAGTGTAATATTTCTATATTACTGCTATATTATTGCTATACTACTGCTACTACTTCTATGTCCTATACAATACAGTGGAATCCCGGTAATTTGACAATCACTTTGAAGGGCAGTGTCGGATGAGCGAATTTGTCGGATTATAGAAAACTGCCTAAGACCCCTTACAGTCCGGAATTTTTTTCAAATATTTAAGTGATATCTGCTTAAGTGATATGCTGATGATAAAAATGTTTTGCTGATAATGATTTTTATAATAAGATTCATTATTTCTTAAGGAATACTTGCTTAAATTTACAATGCCAATATAAACAGCAAAATGTGATTTTATTCCAAGAAATAAAGATTCTATATCTGCAGGTAAACAAACTTATCTCTTGTGAACTCACTACCACCGACAAGCAATATTTAACGCGAAAACGTGCATCGTAGTGTCATCTAACCGACTATCTAGTAACGGCAGGTTTAAATTCAAAACACATCTTATCAAATATGCAACAAAGATGATATGGCATTTTATTCAGTCGCGAATATCTCGTAAACTAAATGAGATAATTAGTATCGCATCGCAGCGACTTAATCTACGGACTATTCTCTATAAGATAGGATCGTTAAAAAGGGAAATCTGAGAGATGAAATTTTAATTCTTAAGAAAAAATTGCCAAGGGGGGGTCCTTGATACATTTTTTCGACGATTTTTGATAATTAATATCTCTTAAAATAAAAGAGATCGCAACCAATAAATTGCTGATTACAAAAGATTGGAAAATTCTCTATCAGATAAAATATAAAATAATTATATTTCGAACAGAAAAAGGTCAAAAATTGCCACTAAAAGTACTAAAAAGTGACATTTTACAATTTTATTCAATCGCGAATATCTCGTAAACTAAAAGAGATAAATAAGATCTGATCGCAGCGTATTAATCTACGGATAATGCTTGATAAATTATTTCCACGATTTTTGACTGTGAATATCTTCTAAACAAAAAGAACGTTAATATAGTAGGTTCAGAAAATATTCAGAATCAAATGGCTTGTGGCATCTTTGTTACCTTTGTTTCTTTTTGGTGTCGTTTCATTAATTTTGAAATAACACCGATTATAAAGAAGTTTTCACTTTAAAAATATTATAGTGTAGGGGTGTCTGGCTGGGATTGGAACCTTAATAAGTGTCTAGTAATGAGCCGCGTATGTTAAAATAATGTTACGAATAAAATATTCAAAAATGGAGTTTGCTAAAATAACGAATTTGACATCATAATTGGTACATCTTTGTTGGTTGTTAACTGCCAAAGGAACCAAGATTGGGTACACACAAAGAAACATTTTCATTTTTCCTAAAATGACAAAAGTCTGGCCGTCATGGGCTCTTAGACTATAACGAATGTCCGACTCATAAATTTGAACGCAATATACGAGTATAATAGAATAGGAAACTTACCAATTACTGGAATTTAAGACACAGCGAGCACTGTAAATTAAATTTCATAAGATATAATTATAAATATGTATTATATTTACACATTCCAAAAAAATAAATAATATGTGTTGTTCAGTTAAAAGATACCTACCCAAGATGGATCATCCTAATTCATCAACATGACGGCGATATGCATCCCATTCATATAGCAACCGATGCCGAAGACAACCCACAATGGAACATGTGAAGCAAAGATTTTGTAACTTGTAATATGCACATAGACGCGTAAAAAATCAGGCAAACAGAAGAGCGAGAGACGCGTCTAAATCAACCAGAGATCGGCATTGAACTAGCATCAATATACACAAAATACCGAATATGCACACGACCGCTCCTGATAAGATAGACTGATGTGAAGCGAGAAGTCAGCGCAACAATAGCACGCAGTTTTGTTGCTCGAATTGCAATAGGCACTATACTTGAGATTCAAACCAAACTGGAATGTACTGAATGCAACACGCTCATATATGTTGTACCCAGCTGAGTGAGGCGAAAGGAGATGGCTACAATAACACACGGGAATCTTGTGCGTGGCGTTTCAAACGGCGAATGCGATATAAAAGTTGTTTATACACAAACGCAGATAACTGCATTGTGTTCAACACTATTCTCGGGTCCACGATTCCGGATAAATACAAAAATAAGCAGAATGAATCAATTTTATATTTAAGTGCATCGTAGCGGCATCTGTGAATGATACAGATCGAAGTTTCGGAATTAAAATATTGAAAAATTAAAATTCGAATTCTGTAATTTCAATTTCTTAAATTGGAAAATTGCCCTATTTTACTTGAAATATTTAAGTTTTTAGTTGACTAAGCCACAATTCCATCATAAATATATAGAACTAGCATTCAAATTCATAACAAAACACAAGATATAGATTTTTTTTAATTGGCACTATTGAAAATTTACTTCAATAAACCAAATTTGGAACACATTTTGGGACATTCACCAGCCCCTTCTATTTCAAATTTTATATATCTATTACATAAATAAGATTTTACGATAGTTGCACTATTTAACAATCCGGATTAACATATACAGATATCCATTTCAGCTCAACTTATTACCTCTTATATCACAGAAGAAAACTGAAGAATTTACAGTGTTCAGATGTTTCAATATTGTTTGATTGATCTATTAATTAGTTAAAGCATAATCTAGCTAGAAAAATTACTCAGCTTAAAACTCAATTTTGAGCAACTTCTTCTTCTACGCCAACGAAAACGAATGCTAAAGTTAAATCACAAATAAATCCACTCCACCTTGCTTCCTAGTTTGCTTGCTCGCATCTCCCATCAGCGTCCTATGCGAGCAACTTGCAATCCACGCACGCCGCCAAAAGAACGCTTCAATCAACCGATAAAATGCTTTCCAAACTCGAGCGTGGCTTATCCGGCAGCATTGGCCCGCCCAGATAACTGATCGGGTTAGCGAAGCGTCGCTGTTGCGGATTTAAGAAGAGCGGGCGTAGATTTCCTCTTTATATTTATCCATCACTAAAAGTAACAACAAGGTGTATTTTACAATATGCCAATGACACCAATATGTAACTTACCTTTTTCAGGATTCGTAGTTGGCCTTCTTTGAAAGAGTTTCTTTAGTACCTATTATTAAATTGTAAAATTTGTAATTGGCGTTGATTATTTGATATGTTAGTGCAGGCCCAAAATATTAGATTATTACCCAATCAATCTATGTTAAAATTAATATTACATACCAATACCACCACTACCAGAACTTATTAGAACATAATATATAAATATAATTTGTTAAATTAGTGATTCTTCCACCTCTGTTGCTTCCCCGTTTTCTTCAATGATCAATGTCGGTTGAGGATCGACCACCACCGCCACCCGTTTGTGTGCTCTCGGGTGTTTTGTACGAAGACGTGTAGATGGAAGCGATGGTGGTTTTTGCACCTAGTGATTCCAACAATTGTTAAACAGATGTATTTTTCAAAAATTACCCATGCTTTCATGCCAAATGCTAAATGTGAGTGTTGGTTACATATATATTTATTAGTTAGTATTGTATGGACAAATTCCTTGACACACATGCGGATATATTAATTATTATTTACTCATGCAATGATTCCGTACTAGACATGTTCGATAGTGTAACTTCGCTAATACTACTCAGCGTCGCCATCTTAGCTAACCCATTCGCATTGCTTTCGCATTGACATACACTTACTGGCTTGCTCTCCTTGCTGTCTGTATCGTCATCATCTGACGTGTGAACCTCTTCTTCCTCTTCTTCAGTAACCGCTACTAAGAGTTCCTTGCTTTCTATGGGTTCCATTTCGAGTTCGTTGCCTTCACCAAATCGAATGCGTTTATCTTTGCCATTCTTCCCGCTTGGTGTCGTTGGTGTTTCGGGTTTTTCTTTTTCTGGCGTTCCGGGGACCATGTCCTTCAAACTTGGGACGCTTCCATTGTTGTTGCCATTATTTAGTTTGATCGAGAGTTTACCATTGAGCAATGGTTTAATTGTTGTATCATTCGACTATTAATACAAAAAATAATTAAAAATTTCATATTAACTTCTTGTAGTTTATGATTACTGTTACCTCAATATTAAGTTGCGCTGGTTCTTGCATTTTAAGTGCTTGTTCCTTTGACCAAAAAATACTGGCGTCCGTCTCTAGTTCCTTCCGTCTTTTATATTGTTTGTTGTTGCGCCACACCTCATAATACGAGCAAATAATAACCAAAACAAATAAAGTAGCCAGAACTATTACAACTACTTCTGTATGGTTTTGTTCTTGTACTTCTGCGGCGTGGTAGTGAGATTTATAAAGAACACGTTGTGGTGCATCTTCAACCCAAGTCTTATCTTTTCCCTGCATAACATTTATAATCACTTATATTAAATTATTGACACAATGAAAGTTGAAATTTTACCTGACTTATGTTTAAATTTGTAGGCCCAGCTGGAATTTTATGCATTACATCAAAGTGTGCGCTGCATTGGGCACTCCTGACACCATGTGGATTTGACACATTCACTTTCTCCGCCCCCGCCTTTGTAAACAACATGTACTCCTCTAATGGCTTCATTGCATACTTGTTAATTTCAATAAATATGTCTGCAAACAAATGTCTACATTATCATTTCATCCGTTTTGTGATTATGACATGTGTACTCACTCGACAAACAACCCCCATATCCTTTGTAAATAGCAAATCGCGGATCCTGTGTGTTGTGCCCGCCGATTTGTACTTCATTGGCGCCCTTCTCGGGAATGGGGATGAATGTTTGCGCAGGGATCTGCACCATCGGGATGACCTCTCTATCGACGAGCAGTTCGGACTCGTTTGCTTCTCGTTTGTAATATACCGAATGTCTGGCGCCGTTGATAAAAGTTTTCTTGCTCACGATGGAACCGTACACGGCACCCTCGCGATCTTCTTGGAAAATCAGATGTCCTTCTGGCGTCAAACCAACCAAGAGGTAATAACTACGACTGGAACGCAAACAAAACATTGTAAGAAAATAAAGTAAGACAAATATTTCTTGTTACGTACTAGTTTTCGGTATGTAGCAGTAACAATACTGTATTTTTCTGTCGATTATCCATACTGGAAAAAGCGAGCTGTACTTTGACCGACTCCACGGTCCCGTTGAGGTAATAATCCCGCCACAAATTCGACTCTCCGCTGAAATCAGCGCCTTTTTCATCCGAACAAAAGTCGCCGTAGTAGCTCGTGTGCTCGCAGTCGCATCGATGTTCCTGATTACGAAAATCCTCAATGCAAATGCCATCGTTTTTGCACGGCACCGCATCGCACTTCATGTCGCAATGCTTAATGACGCCCAAAGTTTTATCGGATTTTTTCACTTTTGTGGGCAGATCTATTAGAGTTTGACCTATTAACAACCCGCGCAGGCATCCCACATAGCCGGGCAGGTTGGGCAACGTATTCGAAACGCGCAGAAGGGTTCCCGGATCGTAACCGCCGAGGTTCAGTTGAAAGTATTCGGTTGGGGGTGCTGGTGGTCGTTGGGGAGCCAAAACCTCTGGGAATGATTGGAATGTTGTCGCAAATTAGCTTACAGGGGGTTTTAACGCATCCAAAATTTAAATTTATACCAAATACTAAACACTGTTTTACCTTTTTCCGGATTTATCCACGGCTTGTGCGAATATTCGTCATGTAATAGAACGCCAACATTCAGGGTAGTGTTTTTGTCATTCACGTGCAGCGTGACATTAAATTCATTCCTCTCGATTGCGATCTGCACTGAAGTGCTCGTATTCAGTTCGGCATATTCCACCGTTAAATTCTTAATTTCATTGCCATAGTTGAACATATAAACGACTTTGGTTCCGTTCTCTAAATACAGCTGGACGAAATTGTTCAGATGGTCATTGGCGTAGAGAATGAGCGAAGTTTTATCGTACGTTCGCAAATTAATGAGCACCAAATCCTCGAATATTTCGCGCAGAACAAAGTTTTCGTCGAGTACCTCAGCACCCAAGTAGCTCTGCTTCAAATATGACTCGGGATGTGTGAATGTGATGGCGTTCGTGTTAATGTCTACAAAACAATTTAAAAGTGGGTTAGCGCCGTGTGGTAATAAAAGTTTACGTGGGTGCTATTACTGGTTTCGCAGTAGATTCCTTTGTACGCCCAACGATTCGGGCAGATGCACTCGAACGTGCTCCAAAGTTCCTTGCATTGGGCGCCATTTTTGCACGGATTGGGCACGCATGACGGCTTGCAATCTTTGATAATTTCACTAAGATGCACGCTCATGTAGGCATAAATATCAAGGATTTCTTCGTTTACCACTAACCCACGGAAACAACCGATTAAGCCTTGAGAAATCGATGATTTTGGATGAAGAAAATCGCTAAACAACATAATATATTAAATTAATTAACCTATAAATTCAATATGGAGGTTACTTACGGTGCTCCTCCAATGAACATTGACCCTTCAAATGGACCAAACTCTTCTTCTGGTTTTAAATCAACCATGCGGTAGTCTTCGTTTATCATTACACGCACATGATATTTATTGTAATCGATCCAAAGTTTGTGCCATTCCCCACCGTTGAGTTTCCTTCCGGAAATAATAACAATCTCCTTTGAAACACCGGTGTTTAATGTGAAATTAAAAGTTAACTGGAAGTCTGAAATGTTACAACGTAAATTACCAAGTGGAATAACGTCATATCATTAATGAATTACCGCTTGTCAATGCAACCATAAAACTCGGGTAGTTTGGTCGTATAGGTGGCTGGTACAATAAAATTGCCTTCTTTCCAGTTGTCCGGAATGAAAATGCCAAATCGCCTTTGCGCCAGCCGGGCACTTCGATGTATGATTGACTGGTCGTGAACGTAACGACGTACCTTTGAGTGTCTGCAAGCACACAGGCGTATAAATGCCACGCGGAGAGCTATTGCCCGAGGACGGATTTAGAAGGGACAGACCGGAATTGCGAAGGCATTGGTGCGCGTTTATACGCGAAGTTCAAATAGTCGATAGTTTGATAGTCGCCTCAAGTTCTAGTTTTACCTAGTTCTCAAGTTGCCGAAGGGAAACTTACTTGTTTCGACGCACTCTAATGGTCCGAGCGTAATCCGACCGAGCGCGTCCTCAGGTAGATTCGACTGCTGTAGGAAGACCATCTCGGTGATGCCCAGACTGTTGCCTAGCGTGTAATACCCATCATCCGAGTTCCATTTGTTATCCTCGACGTCATCACAATTGCACCATTGTGACGGATTTTCACATCTTTGACTCACTGAACACGGACATGTCCCTCTGTTCACGACAGAAACAATAATTCAAAATTTAATATTATTTATGTGCTTACAAACCTTTTGACATCACCGATGAAGTCTACCGTTTGATTGGCAGAACTAATGAACCACGTGGCCGAGTGCAGTTCCAACGGCGCTTTCAGACAATCGTACTTAATGTATTGGCTGCAGTTGAGCGAATGCGAGACTAATTCCTGCAGCATGTCGGCTGTAAACTCCCTGTACTTGATACTAAAGCTAAAGTCCTTCTCCGACGGCGAGCGAACGTCGATCTGACTTGGCAGATTGTGCTCGACGATCGTCTTGGTGGAATCCTCCAAGCTTTGGAACTCGCAACGCACGTGGGCGGGTGGAAACCGACCGTTACCGTCGATATCAATCAGATAGACATCAGGCTTGGTATAACCTGCGCACAAGGGCAGACAATGAAATCCACGTTAAAGAATTAGTCTCAGAATCGAAGAAAAAAAGATGTCAGATTGATGACCGAATCTTACCGAGCAAGGCGAGCTCCTCGCAGGTTTTACGATATTTTGCAAAATGACAGTTTTTGCCACGGTAGCCTGTGTTGGTGCAGTCACAGATCAAACGGTCCTCTTTCACAGAGCACTTTCCGCCATGCTCGCACGTGTTCGGCCGCTTGCACGGATCAATGAAGCGGCAATCGTCCAAAGTCACTTCCCCAACGACACGTTCCGTCTGTAGCACCGAGCGTGGCTCTACACGCTGACCATTAACTTCGATATCACGCATGCAACCAACAACTCCCGCATTTGTTCGGGACCCACTGCCAATTTTAATTTTGTCACCTTTCGAAAAATGAAGGTCTCCAATACTCTGCTGCTTGTATCGATTATCAACCGCTAAATAAATTTCTTCATCTTCGTATTTTAATGTTAACGTATGCCAAATCCCGCGTGTTTTCTTCACACTGATCAAATGAGTTGTATTTTTAGTAGAATCTGTTAATTCGAAGCGTACTTCATCATTGACAACCCGCACTTCCCAATAGAGACCTGTTTGGGCCTCACTGGATGCCAAAACGCTTAAATTACTGCTACTTTTAAACTCGAAGATGAGCGATAACGAATCTGTTAATTCATTCGGCCACCAAATATGCGACGACGTAAATGGATACGTAATCGGCATCACTTCAACGTCGTCTTCGATGTATTCAGGCCGCAGGATGCCGATGTAATGCACTTTGGGATTGGCCTTCTTGAGTTCGTAAATTATGGACACGTCGTTGTAGAACACGTACTTGAAGCAGCCGGCAAAGTTATTCTTGGAAAGCAGGCCCTTCTTTTTTTGCAACTCCGGTCCGCCCCCAATGTAAATCTCAGGATCGATGTACAGCAATGAATTGCCAGTTAGATCCAATGTTACCTTCTCCTCATTGAGCACCAAGTGCACTCGATCGTACTCGTGAAAAATCGTCAAATTATTCCATTCGCTGAAGTTAGCCGCTACCCCAAGCACAGTGCTCATCGGTCCGTCGCCAAAGTCCACTTCGATGTACACGGAATTGTTGTAGATGGAGGCGGCGAGGTAGTGATCGATACCCCGATCTCCTCCACTGGCGTAAAACAACGCCGAATCATCAAACTGGGTTTTGAAGAGCATGGAAAACCGATTCATCGCTGAGTGGACGCGATCTTTCCAGTCGTACACTCGATACGAAACGTAGGACGAGCCTCGGAGGGTTAACACCGTTGCAGCTGCAAGAAACAACAACCGCATGGAAAAGATCCCGAGAAGGTGATAAATGAGTGCCGTGAAAGGGGTTTAATTAAAAGCGCGGAGATAAAGTTAAATTAATTACTGTAAATGTCGCAGTACTCGCCCTCGTACTGCGTGCCAAAGCAGTCGCACGTGAGGCTGTTGTAGTGATTTATGCAGCGTGAGCCCAGGAAGCACAGGTTGTCGTAGGAGCTGCACTTGTTCGTGCAACCCTCTTGAACGTTTTCGTGTTTCGTCGCTATTAACGGGCTGATTGGTAAAAGATCAGACGCTGACTTTCCTGTGCTAAGAATCACGTCCTTGATGCATCCGACAAAAGATTCGATAATGTATTTCACACCATGCAGTCTCTCCTCAGAAGATAAACCTTTTAAATAACTCATATCAACAGAAAACAAAAATAAAATTTAGATAATATCACCTCCAATCAAAATAACTGAGGTAACATTTGCAGGTACTCCATAATTGTGTTCTTTATCCAAGCCCTTCAGATCTGTCTCACTCTTGAGGTCATCAACAGTAGCAGTCAGGCGGGCAGAATGCACGTCGATACGAACCTGCAATAGAAAAGTTAATCGTTCGATGATAATCTCTCCGCTGGTGAAAGAAAATTTGTCTTACAGTGACGGAATGCCATTCGTCTCGATTTAACCCTCTTCCCACTGTCAACGCAGTGGAATGCTTGCCGTAAACGTGCACGACCTTCAATTGTCCCTGCTGTACAATGATGTATAAAGCATAAGGTTGAAGAGCAACCCCAGAAGGAACCTTCACGTTGTGATACACCAACAGGCCATGCGGAAGACGAGTTCTGAACTGGAATGAAATCTGTCGACACAATCTGAAAGTCAATTAATTTACAATCGTGGTCCCAATGAGAAAGTCGATTGAAAACCTCAGTTGGAAGGTCTGGATGATGTCGCCGTCAATCTGAATAAAAGTATTCGACTGTGCGAACATGAATGTGTTCTGGTGTCCGGTTTCTTGAAACGTCAGTTGTGGTCCCCGGTCCTTCCAAGGCACCGGGTTGCCTTTCAGAAGTTTGCCTATGAATTGATCACGGTATTCATAAATGTTTGCCCGAAACGACAAGAGTGGTGACAGTGTTTACCGTTCGGGCTGATGCAGCGCTTGTAGCATTGCATTTCGGTGTCGAAGCGGTTCTTGTCGTTGCCGGCGCACCCGCCCCATACGAACATCTCGCAACGCTTCTTCTCCGGCACGTAGGCCCATTTGTAAATGTTGCGGTTGCATGGGCCCTTGTCGGGCGGGCCGGGACATCGCTGCGCCTCGCTCGACTCGCCGCCGCCGCTTTTGCTCGCCGCTTCGATCGCGCCGCATGCGATTATTAATAGTGTCACGGTAAACTGTACGTCTGCAAACATACGCAGGGCGTCTCTGTGTCAATACGCGTTATGTACAATGGATATTTGGCCGCCGTCATCCACCCGTTGTAAGCCTGCATGCAGCTAAGTAGATCGGCAAACAGCAGCGGGTGTTGAGAGAAACAAATATGCGCTATTGTTAATGTTAATGCAAAGATGGAAAACTAGTGAATTGAAACAACACACCCACTTTATTGGCGGTGTGTGCGTTATAAATTTAACTAAAACAAATTTACTTATTCACATTATTGATTAATCAAAT
This sequence comes from Dalotia coriaria, assembly GCF_025399875.1. Lineage (NCBI taxonomy): Eukaryota > Metazoa > Arthropoda > Insecta > Coleoptera > Staphylinidae > Dalotia > Dalotia coriaria. The sequence continues at coordinate 4,147,980 of NW_027045448.1, forward strand.
TATTTCAGTTTGCTTTTAATAAGACCAAGAACAGTACTTCGGTAACAACTAAATTTGATAGTTTAAAGTGAATTGATGTAGAATTTATATAAACAAACATAATTAATATTAATATAAACCTGTGCGTAAGCAGTTGCCAGTTAAACTAATATGTGATTTAGATTTGTTCAAAGCTAAACGCCAGCGTTTATTGTCGGAGATGGAAATTTATTGCGTCAATGCATAATGATAACAATGAGCAAATTTAGTGGCCAATAAAATATTTAAAATTGCGACTATTCCGAACATCAATTTGCGAATTTTTATTGTAGTTTCCCGATTTGGTCTATGGCTGCATCGAAATAAATAAAACAGACTTTCCTAGCTATTATTTTACAAGCGATAAAACACTTTTAAAGAATCATTTATTTTTATTTTTGCCTAAAGCGACTGCACAAATTAGAGAATCATGACCTTCACATTGCACATTGCTTTGAATGCTGCGGAATATCGCTCAAATAGTTTTCAATTACAATTATGTTTCAATAACCGCATGATTCACATAATTGAGTTCTGGTAAGTCAATTTTATTGTGTTTAAATGTCACAGTTTAATTTTTGGCAGTGGAAATTTAAGTAGATTTAAGTATCTAATCATGATGTAATCCTTTATAATAAAACAATTAAATTCTAATTCAAGTGATTACCATTTGCTAATAAAATTGTTTTATCATAAGTGCATAATATGTTTTTATTAATAAAAATCTTATCAATGCAAACAATAATCAATAATGTTCAAATGCTTTTGCAAAGTTTGCTAGTTTGTAATTTTAATTAATAAATGAATACTTATGTAAACATATAGCTATGAATATTATTTGGTGTTGATACAATCGTGTAAATTTAATTATCACCTGTGTCAACACGCAACATTGCAATAATCGAGAGCATATTGTTTCAATGACTTGGCTTTCGAACTTAATTACACTAAAAATCCATGTGTTGTATTGTATTATCGCTGCGAGTTGGTTTATTTAACGAAATTTATTAGTTGCAGGTTAGTAGGAGTTCTGTTCACACATTTAAGTTATGAGGTGTTGAATAACGTGAATTAGATTGAGGCTGGTTGCGTCAAAAGCAAAAGTTAACATTCGTTAAGATTCGCACTTTTTGTTGTCATATTTAACACGTTATTTGCTATTGGATAATATGTGTTTGTTTAGGCTTTAGAACATTTTTCAGTAACTCTTCTTACTTAAATGTTTCAAGTTCAGATAAAATTCTAGTAACTAATTCTAGTTTTATTACCTAATGGGTATAATCATAATCATACTTGAATGCTATACTGTTTTTAAATAGCCTCGGAAAAATATGAAAAATACTTTAAAATGTCCTGTAAAGTGAGTGAGTTTTAAAACATTTGATTAGGCTTTATGGATAATATAAATCTTCTTTTGGTAAAAATAGCAGAAGTTGACAAGCTTTGGAAAGTTTTTTCGCCTTTTTGACCCATTTGAAAAGCAATTTACAAGTAATATCCGGAAACCGTACACAAAAATAAACTATGAGATAATTATTGGCGATATGATTACGTTTTCACTTTTAACATTTGATATTACGGAATTTATAGCATTGCTCCCATATTAATAGTATTTAAATGCAGCGATGCTGATTAAAGGCTACTTTTTATTATGTGTTAACATTAATTTAACATCTTAAATGTCTTAAATGAACTCCACGTGCGATTGTTCTTAAGCGGTGCGACTGACGCAACATAATCATATAAGATCCAGCCAGACATCACGTGAATCGAATAATCACCTGGCTAAGTTATAGTGTTGTTGTAGTGTTGCACGTATAACAAACACATTAAAGTCTACAACTACGCATTGCTGATATTGCATATAAGCTTAGCTTTTTCTATGTTAAGGTCATTGTCTAATCGGCGCTGAACAAATGTATAACCAGCGAGTTTCTGGTATTAACCTGTTAAGCAGCACTCTTATATTCTAATCATATTAGTATTAGTATTACGAGTATAATGTTTATAATTGCATAATATTAAATGAACTGTGTTAATTAGACACTTTTATTCTTTAGTGAATATTATTATAAAACCAATCGTTTTTTTTTTCGAATATTTAATGTCATGTCTCTTTTAAAATATGTGATTTATTGTTATACACATAAAAAATCAATACTTGTCTGGTGTAAACATTAAAAACCAGGTGTTAACCACAATTATATTGTTGCGAAACAAATTACAAATACTCTAAATGACTAATTGAATGTAAAACTGATCATTTTCGATTACCAGAAATAAAATCATATATGTATGTTATTACTGCCACGATTTGCATTATTTGTTTTTCAATTGCAACATTTGATTGTTTTATTAAAACGAATGAAAATTATTGAAAACAATCCAGTCTCAAAATTGGAATTGAATTTCGTAGCTGTCTATCGCTTGATAAATTTCGTATTTTGCATTGTGATTTGTTTATTTATTTTCGAATGATAACTAAAACTAAATAAATAGACGATTTTTTATCTTTCGATTGTTTTTAAACTCGATACTCAACACATGTGATGTGGCTTTAATTCGTCAATAATTTTATCACTCCACATTGCGTTCCGACCACCTTGCCAATAATTGTAATACTCAGTCAATGCAGGCAGTTATTTCTGCAATAATGCATTTATACATATTATCGGATTATTTTACAGCCTCAAATGGTTGACTGGCAGATGAACAAGGCTCGCTGAATGCAGAATGTCATGTCTGAATTGTCGAATAATCAAATTATTAAAATTCGTGATTGACTAACAAATATTGTCAATAATCATATAAATTACAATTAATACATAAAATATCGAATTTTATTCATTTCATTGGCATAATAAATATGTTAATTAGGTATAATAAAATTGATTCCATTGTATTATTATACTCTAGATAAAGTTTTTTCTTTAGTTGTGAAAACATTGTCTCGAAAACTACATGCAACATATCCGTACTTTGCACTCGCATCATCTCTCACTGGCGCGCCTCGCGCATTAAAATTAATTTAAACAATTCGAATCTAGCCTTACCCTTAATCTTAACGGAAGTGCGTGACGTCATTGTGCTCCAACTTCGCTGCAAGCGACGACGATAAATATTCCTTGCAACCAATGTTTGTACGTCTTTCACACCGATTCAACACATTATTAGACAAGAGGACGGATGATGGCACATCACACGATCACCATGCACACGAAACCGCAGATGCCTAATGGTCCGTTGATGAAGACGGCCGGCGTCGACGTGATGGCGAATTGGCCACTTATTCGATTAGAACTCGTCCGCCGTCTGTCTCTCATCAGCCGGCAACGCGCACTTCATGAGACATCCATTATATTGTTATTATAATTTATAGCGATTCACCTTATCCCGACGTATCCTGCGCCTGCCCGCCCAAAAGTTGCGCGCAAACCGAGCGCGCGTTTTCGACTCGAACTTTTCAATGCCGCACGTTAACTTTTGATGTCATCGCGCGCGCGAGTAATTTATACGTGTGCTCACACCTGAAACGAGGAAATTTACGCTTTTCTAATATTCAGTCAGATAAACACATCAAATAAAAGCGCGTGCTCTTGAATTTTCAAGATCGCCAAAAATTTCCGTTGAAAAATCACACAATTTTCACAATGATATTAAATTTTAAATATTTTACCGGTGACCAAAAATAAATTTAAATATTTATCGTTCGGTTTGTTTTATTGTTATTCTTATAACGTGTATTGTATATTTTTGTTATTACTATCTCGTTTGATGTTATTGTGCAGCAACGTTCAGCGTAAACAATATTGTTATATTACACGAGTTTTTTTATGAATACTGATGGGTACAATTTGTGCTAACAGCACAATTCGTCACAGTTTTCACGACCGTTGGTACAAGCCACATGCTAATACAATTTTCGAATGTTTATACGTCGCGAACCGAATTAAACTACAGCGCGATGTGCCCGTGAGAGCGGTTGCACGACGACTTGAAACGTGCGCGGAGTTCTTATCACGAGTGGCTGAGCAGACCACTTAAGTCGCGGGAATTTTTTCGAGTGTGTTTAAAGTTCAGCGTGCGCGATTCTAAGTGCGATTGCACTTGCCGTCCTAGACTTGTACACATGCACATGTGTATGTCGGGTTGCCTACAACAAGATTTATGTTAAGAGAAACTTTAAAACTCTTTAAAGTTTAAAAGAGTTTTTATCTGTAGTTTGAAATCATTTTAGAATATATGTCAGTATCATATTATGAGCGAGGTTGTAAATAAATTATGCAGACGAGTACTTTAAGATCAAATTCGGGAAGTTCGCGGAGTTTGCCGCGAAGAAGGAGCTAGTTTCATCCCAAAGTTAGCCAAACATATTTGTTCACGTTGTGTGGTGTAACTTTCCCATTTGCTAAACGCGACCGTCACTCACTGGCACATTAACTTAGCGAAATGGTGCACTCGCGCAGTAAAATGAGTATATTATGCGTGGGTGCATGCGTGATAAAACATAATATATGTCAAGCGAATGCACAGATTGCATTTTCATTCGAATATCTTAATTATTTTCTCATCACTAGTAAACAGAGTCATAATTGTAATAAATTTGCTGTTTCAAAGAAAAGGAAGTTGGACAATTTAATGAAAATTCAACAAAGTAACTAAAGATTTAGTTATTACTGTGAAAATGTGTGCAATGTGATGGATATCTTGTTTTATATACTCCCATATTGTAAAATACAGTTTTCTGTATCATATCTTTTCAACTCTAGGTATTTTATGTAATATAATAGATAAACGAGCGTGATAATATAGTTTAGATGATCTTTTCATATTCTTACCTTTCTGATGCCCTTTGTTTGTGAAAAAAACGGCTTTTACTTTTTATTTTACGTGAAATAAACCAAAAAATCATGAAAAAACTGAATGTCAACACTCTGGGCCGTTATTTTTGGTTTAATTGTTAAACATTTTATTTGAAAGTCTTTTAAATATGTCAAATACATGATATATTGTTAATTATTATATTAATATTATGAATATCCACATTCACATTTATTATAATCGATTGTAATAATAATAAGTAAAAAGAAAGAAACCCACATGAAATGAAAACATTTTGAATCGACCTAAAGTGAAAACGCATGGCAAACATGTTTATTCAACTATATGACAACGCTTGAATTAATATATTCATTATGTTTACAATTGATTTAGTTAATCTGGTTCTTTACTTAAGGTCAATCAAAGATGACTTTGTAAATCAATGTGTCAACTATACGTTATCGATTTACACATTACACAAATGCAAATGTTTGAATATTGTATCTGTAGTTAGACCGCTTCGAACTAATTTCGTTTTGCATCGCAAACGATTTATTGGTATAAATTGCAAATTGAATAACCACGAGAGTATATGAATCAATAAGTGTCGGTTACTGTGTTGCCATTGTTTCCATTATTTATCCCACTTGGCTGTTTCGGTATTTATTCTCGGAGAAAGCAACTCAAACTTACTTCGTAAATGTTTCCTCTTATTCTTATATTTAAAGTAGTATATTATGTGTTTATGCATGTAGCAATCAATTCTGTGTTTCAATTCATCATGATCAATATTTCTTTGATTCTTTGATTCCGTTGGTTGCTCTTGTCCGGTTGCGGATTTTCTCCAAATGGTAGTAGTTGTTTCTGTTTCATCGATGATTATTACGGCTATTTTACAATTCTACGAACATCTATACACTTTTCGAAATGCAAAACACCACTTGGTTGGCGCGGCCGCAGAGTCAATTAGCCGACGCCAATTAGTGGTCGAAATTCGCATTGCTTACTTAATGAGAGACAGGGGGATGCGAAGTCTGGAAGTGTAACAGATAGCTAAGTGGAGGTGTTGGGAACGCTGGAAATATGTCCGCGCGTGCATGTATCGGCGTGTTGTGCTGCTAATTCGGAATGCCTTCGGTAAGAAGGGTTGACAGTCAAGGAGGAGGAGGCAGCGGAAGGTGGCGGATGCAAAGATATTCCAATTTGAATGCGGGACCGACACGGGAAACGAGTTCTGACGTGACGCGAGTGTACCCGGAGATACGTCGCGATAACGCGAATGCAAATATTCAGGATGGCAGTGAACGCAGACCCATGACGCTCTGAAGGGAGGACGAAGGAAGGTAGCAGTGGCGGCTAGGGTATATGTGCACGCGAGAAGGTTTTGGTTTACATACACTTGCTAATACGTCATATGAAATGAGATGTTGGGATACGGATAACCAGGGGGATTAATAGAAATATGTTGTAATGATTGGATATTTCTAATCGGCGGCAAACCACTTGACCGCCTCGCTAACTGTAAATCATGCTGAAGTCACTCGGATCTAAATGTTGTTGCTAGTTATTTGATTGTTTGCAAACGTAGTTCTGCTAGTGCTTTCGATGTCGCTTGCTGCTCGATATTTTTAAATTGGGGATGGTTGGCTCGAGAAGGATGGAGCTTCTAACAGTTAGCAGACTGTTTACTGACGGTTGCGGCGTCCCGCTGTAACAACAAAAAACAAGCATACAATTAGTTATCATCTAACTTTTTCCAGTTAAACTTTCGCATTTAATGTGTCCAACAACGCGCATAGAAGTTTATTCTTAACCGAATGCGCAGCGGATCCTATTCTTGTAAATTGCGCTTGACATGTTGAATATATGCCGAGACATTTTTGACCCAGAAGCTTAACAAGCTGTGCGCTGAACGCCCGCTGCATGCATGCGAAATGTAAAATAGGAATATGCAACGGAGCGTGTTTAATATTTCACGTCCGGTTTTAAAATGAAGTCTCTTGTTGAGATGAAGTGGGTGTACTGATGTCGGAAGAATGCCGCACGGCCCGTGTTCGAGAAGTGCGAACCAACAAAATATGGCGTCGTTCAGGAAATTCAAAAAATGTGCAGACGTAGGTGTAATGCGAGATAAAATCCATCGTGTTTCCATATCGATACCCAACTTTATAGGAAAATAAAATATTTTCCAACATTTACCACTCTTCCTTGGTCGTCCGTTTCGATTTTCTGTTTCTTTTTGCTTTTATCTCAAATATTGGCAAACGATATCACATAGATACGCGTTCACCTTTCCGGGATATAGAAAAATATGTTTGCCTTAGATTAACTTTTGCTAGCAAGTGAAAAATGTATAAAATTGAATATTTTCCTCTTCAAAATAAATTTTATTAATATTGCCGGCATCTTCTCCCGAATGTGCAATTTTACGCAATGCAATTTTGTTGCGACATCCATGCGTATTTCCTTTGTTGGTGTCGATGAACGAAAATCGTCAACGTGCGTTTCATAAAAAACCTAAGAATGGCGATTTATCGCCGATAACGACTCCCCAGATAAGATTTTTACCTTTTTCTTCATTGTTTCGGTCACCATCCGGAACTTCGATGCAGTCTCTTATGTGCAGGATGGAAAGAAAACTCGTAGGTTGTCGTGTAAGTCGTAAAAAACGACCAGAAAGACTGACGGAGAGCATTTGATGCGGATATCCGGCAGGTTTGACCGGTCTGGTAAGACTGACGTGACAATTTTCCGGCTACGGACATAACCCACATCGCGTCCAAACCCGCACATCCCGTTTAAATGCCGACGAATTGGATGGATTGCGATGAAGTTGTTAACATGAACGAATAGTTCCTCGGCACGTCACTTAAATCAATTTATTTCCACGCTTTAAACTAAAAAGTTTCTCGAATTTCTTGAAGTAAAAACTTCAACAATATAATATAAAATATAAAAGCAAATGTTTTGAGTTTTAAATTTAAATATTGTGACAGCGTATAGAAAATTATTCATTCGGCAAAAGTAATAACTTTTAATTACTTCTTCACGGCGAGTTAAATTGAGCAGTAAAATTTTAGATGGAGGCGCGAGCGTTCGACGAATCGGAACGAAACGAAATAATTGTAATGAATCAGCACTTCGCTCGGTTTGGAAGCATTTGGTGAGAAAATCGCGGGCTCATTTCCGTCTAATACCGAGCGGCTAGGGGGAGACGCATTTGAATTTCTTATTCGATTTCTTAGCGCGTTTCCGCTTACGCGCCACGTTCGCCGACTACTCAATTATTCGCGTGGAATAAATTATTCGATCTCGTCTCATTATTCATTTCAAAGCGCACAAATTCGTAAATAATAATAAGACCTATTTGTATCAAACAAAATACAAACAAAATCATTTTTTACTTTAAATTAATTGAAAACACTTTTAATTTCCATAAAAAGTCCTTATTTTAGTAGAATTTTTAAAGACTACAAAAATAAAGAAAAGTTTTCAACTACTTTGTTATACCTGTTTGTGTCGCAATCTCAACACGAGTGGATGTTACATTTTACTTGGATTTTTTATTTATCCATGTGAAGAAAAACAGGGCAATGAAAACTTGAAAAGAAAACTAAAACTATATGTGCTATTCATATCTGAGCAGGGTTGTAACTTTACTGAACGGCATCATTGCGAGTTGCGGTGACGACGCAAGAGGCAAAAAGACGTAAAGAAAGTTTTCGTGGCTTGCTCGGAACGTTTCTTCGAATCCTATACGGAAGTCGCGCACTTAAAAATGCATTAAAGGCCGGGCGCAATAAATTTTCTATTAAGAGTGTGCGGATTGTGAAAAATAAACATTTTTTTATTCAATCATCAATCATTTGTTATTTAGAATCAAAATTTTATTGTCATGTTTTATCACACGGAGAAAATAAAAACCAATTGCAAATTAAGTTGGCCGAGTGAAAATTTTAGATTCAGAAAGAATAAAAGTACGTATTTGAATGTAGTAATGATTACGTCTTTAAATTGTCGCATCCAAATGCCAAAACCATTCGGGAAACGCCGTTAGTTATGAGTACGGTTTGAGTACGACATCGACGATCGTTTCGTGTCGTTGTATCAACAAATGGATTCGTAACAGTCGCAACGTATGCGTGAATATATCAGTACGTGTCCCAAAGGGTGCGGGTGTGTGTACAAAAGCGGATGCCGATGGTGATTCTCGTTGTTTCAATGGAAAATGCAAATTGTTATCGCGTCACTTTGCATTCCGCGTTCGGGAGAAGCGGTGGCGGTCTCGGCGTCGCACATTCCGTCACGAGATCATGAATATTCAATGCAAATAAAACGCGGAAGACTCTCGCCAAACTCTAATTCTCTAATACATACCCCAAATGCTACTGAAATGATGCTATGCTGGTTGAAGCCGCATGGCAAACGGTTGCAATGTATCCCGTCGCGCAAACAAAAGCGAAAAAGCATCAAGCGCGTAAAACAAAAGTCAAAACCAACAGCGAGCCCGCAGTGAACAGAGATCGAAAGCCTTGGATGGCGCGAGAGCTTTTGTCCCGGTCATTATACGCACCCCGAACGAGCGAATCTATAGTCATTTCATTCGCTTTATTTATCTTTTGTGGCGAAACCTGGCGGCATCCGTAAAATATGCGCGCCCGGAAATGAAGGCTACCGCATTAAAAATGTAATGACCAAGAAGCATAAAAAATAAAATATTTGCGCTTCGAGCAACTCGTAAAATTTTACATGTTATGCATTAATTTATAATATTATTTTCAGCTTCAGATATTCTTCGCTCGTAGTAAAATCCTGAATGGAAATGCAAGAAAAACACAACACTGGGCAAAAATCAACAATAAATTTCGTCGCTAATCCGGAAAAATACAGCCGTCACTCGTTTTTTCCCGTGTTGATTTTTTGTTGCTCGTTGTAGTTGTGTGTTTTTTTACGCGTTCGTAGAAAAGGGTCGTATATCGATCCCGGCCGCGCTGCTCTATGCTCTCCCGATTCTGTTCGCGCGTTATTGCTTCCGCGTTGGCATTGTCGTCCGGCACCAGTTTTCCGCATGCGAGCTTTCCACCCCGCTCGCGTCTTATTAAAATAATTGCATTAGCGCGCGCGGCGTGCGAAAAGAGAAAAAGGAAGCTGACGTTTTTACGCGAAATTAATCATCATCTGCGCTCGAGCCGGGCTTTCTTCGTCGGGAATCTAACGAGGAAAATACCGAAGTTGGCGCGCATCGACTCTACCCCACAGTGCATGCCCGGCTGAGAAAGAATAATTGACGCCCATGCCTGTCGTTGTGTGCTATGCAACGACCTGCAAAGTGGGCTGCATAACTGGCAGACGCGCAACGTCGGCATAACCTTTCTTTTTCATTTGCGTTTTTTGCGCGTTTCTCTCTGCTATTGCAATTCGCATTCCATCAACATCACGGCGATCAACGAGTATTATTATTATTATTACTTTCAAAGCATTTAAGGCATGTTGTTATACGTTTTTTTCTGGTTTTTCTTCGGTTTTGCCCCAATAGTTGAGAATAAAAGCCAAGTGGAAATTGCCGAGCGCGTAATTGTAATAATTGGAGGCGCCATGAGCAGAAATATCGCATTTGTGCAAAAACGAAGAATATAAAAGTAGAAATCTTCGATTTATCTGCGCACTGAAGAGACCGAGTGGAAATTTTCCAGCCAAACTGCAGAAGAAACTGGAAAACGATAATTGCGGCTAGTGGCTTCTATTTAATTGAAACGTTCAAAAGTTTTATGATCTTTAAGTGCCCGCCACATGCCCGGAGGCGGCGACTTCATTAAAGACATTACGATTACAATTAGTTAATTTCGAAGTCATTTCCCTGGAAAAGAAAAACCTAAAACGAAAATGTCTCTGCGTATGCACATGTCAAGGCAATTTGCGTAACTTAACCTAACTTATAAGCTAGTAAAAAGCTTCGTGTGTAGGCATGCACATAAAACGGTAATTTCGAACCAAACACCCATCCGTAGGAGATAAAACGAGAACGTAAAACGTGTTCGACTATTACCTTTACCTTTCGTCGGTTTCGCGCCCTTCGCTTTGCACTTCTTCGTGATCTGCCTGTTCTGCTCGCAGGAAGGGTCGCTGTTGGGCTTCAGCTTGTCGTTCCGCGTCATCTGGCTCTGCGCATTGCAATCGCCCCAAGCGCCCTTCTCGTATCGGCATGCTGGAAAATCGGACAAGCAGAAAAGCATTGTGTTATATCATTCGTCAGAGGCAGAGACAATCGCACCAGCTACAAGGCAATGGCGGACATTACATCAGCATGCGGTAACAGGGGTGTGTGTCAGTGTCAATATGGGATGGCAGATATCTCTTACACGACATGACGGACAACATTCACACAAATTCTCAGTCAATCGCATTCAATCATCAAAGTAAATTCAAACGTACACAGAAATTCCTTAAACAAATTTGTAAATTTCTGTTGAAATTTTAATTCATTACGTTGGCGTGTAGTATAATTGATTGTAATCCCACAAGGAGATCCCCTATTTGAGCTTCAGTCCGAAGATATAATTCCCGTTTGAGGAACACGGCGGACATGTTGCACGCCGAGCACGCCAGAAACAGGAGCGCACCGAACACAAGAAACATGAGACCCTGGGCGGCGGCATATGCCTTGCCCTGTTTCCTTTCATTAAGCGTTGATATCAATGATCGGCGAATGTTTGACGGCATTAATAATGCCGGGGCGTAAATATTTGCGCTCGGTATAATGCGAGAGCAGCAGCGTCGAATTCTGTGCGGCGCTATTGTTTGTCTGGCGAACGGGGTATTCACGTGTTTTGCCCGGCACAAGTAAATTAGCTGCCAAGGCAATACCAGATAATAACGGTTTAGTTCCAAAGCTGATTAGTTCAATATCTCGCTGGAAATCTTAAAATCCATGTTAAATTCTCTGCCTACATGCACTTTGAGTTGCCTAACGCTGAGTTTATATTTATACGCTAACTTGAAATGCAATTGCAAGGCAACTTAAAAGTTTGGTTAAGTGTATTGCATTCCAGCCGATTGAACGCATTGGAAAACACCTTAAATATAAACACACGCATTAAACTTTGCGTTACTGTTGAATGTTTCAAAAGTACCGAATAACGACCAACTCGAAACTCGTGTATCCATCCGTTAATTCATTAACACAATGAGCGTAATGTGTATTACGCTAAGCCAAGTAACGAATAACCATTTTACATTCGCTCGGCAAACAAACATTCCACTTGCGAAAACTTTCGAACGCCAGCAATTATTTTCTCATATTACACACATATCCGCAAACACTACTTGCTTGCAACTTTAGTCTTGGCTTCGTTTTCTACAAATTTGTATACAAATACAGCCGTTTCATTCGAATTTGAATATTGCACTTAGTTTCGCGTCGTGTCGTCCTTCGTGTGCCCGTATTGTTGTGCAGAAATAAATTCGCCTTTAAGTCTTCGCAAGCAGTACGCCGCTTGTCGGTGAACTATGTAATTTATTTTAAACCACCGTGGCGCGCTTCTTCTCGTGTTTCTTCCACTTTTAAATACCAAGTTGTTCTTCTAATTCCTCGTTATGTACGCTTTTCCGGATTGCAATCGTCCGCGCGCGGGCCTTATCTTCCAGCATGGCGCAAAGTTTGTCAGACACAAATTGGATTTTAGTTTTAATTGCTTTAATTAAATATTAAGGCAACAACCTCGAGCCATTAACCTCCAACTAGTTAAATATTAACTGGTGCAACGTTTAAATCACTTTGAACTGGTAGATTATGGTTGAAAAAAGTTTAATATTATATCAATATCTCATCTTTGATAAACCCACAGGAGCATTATAGACATCTGTGGTGTTCGGTGGGACTTTACGGCTGGTTATGCCTTAGTTTATGCGGTCATAAACAACCGAAATATCAATATCCTTCGTCCGATTTCGCCCAAAATATGTACATTCGTTCCTTTTACTATTGAAACCCTTGATACTTTACATCTCGACTTGGCGACGTATCGTCACTCGTTCGGAGGGTTCTCCCGGCTTGGGGTTTTGACGAAAAGCGCATTTCCGCGGCGCATTTTTATGCCCATTTTGTCGAATTTAAAATACTGCCAACGCACGCTTTCCCCAACTCTCATATTTTATTCCCTTTCTAACGCGACCCACCTCTATAAGCCAGTACCTACCGCCTTTTACTCCTGCACGCATGCATCGAGTTGATTTTTTTCTCTTCGCTTGGCAAACTAAATGCCTTCGAAAAAGGCGACTTGGGTGCTTTTTGTCCGAGGCACACACGTGTGCGGCATAATTTTTTTGTTTTATTAAATTTGCCCCAACGCGCGCCTTTTTCTCTGCAAAATTTTGTCCCTTTTTTCATCGTTCCCGAAATGGTAACATGGAGCATGCGAGCGTTTTATCCCGTTTCGGCTTGGGTGTTATCCTTTGAATGTAACTTCGTTTTGTCAATTTTAGCCTAGCTTTTTTTGCGCAGAGATCGAAAAAATGAAATTTTGCGATTGTGGCTGCCCTCCTATCGACATTACCATTCACCACACCGCAAGCGGGAGTATCACATAGATATTACTGGAACATTTTTGGTTACAAAGAACTTTTAAAACTTCGATGGAAATTTCAAATTTTCCTGTCCATGATTAGATTTCCACGCGAAACTCGCCAACAATAGTTGGCTTCCGTGTTCCAACGCAAATGAAGAGTTATTGCACATTGAAAAGTGCTTAATATTAAATACACACAGCAACAAAGTTTTGATGCGTGCTCAGCATGAGGTGAGCGCCGCCCCCGTGAATAATAAAACACTGTGCGAGCGGTCGTCGGGCAAGTTGTCGACTCGTGTACTATCTAAATCGCGGCGTCGAGTTTCAACACCGCCAAAGTGTTGTAGGTAAATACTCGCGCATATATACACGCGCGAACCAGGGGGGCGGCGGTGGATGGCGGCCTGCGGTCGGCGCGAGTGCAGTCACGCTTTGTAATTTTCGGACGGGCGGCGCAACAAACGGCGAAACAAACCGGACCGACGCTTTGATTTAAAACCTCCGCGTTTCCGGCGAAATGAGAATATCTCATCGACTTTTGCATTGCAACAGCTCCATACAATTCGCTTCAAACGGAACTAATTAACAGCGAATTTCCCAACCATACGATAGAGAATTTAAAAAACAAATAGAACACAAAATACAACACATTTAACCGACTTGTTTTGCATAAAATACACAAAAACGTTGAATTTAACAAAGAATTTTGTTGGGACATACTGTATAATCTTTTCGTGCAACCCTTCGTTAATAAGTTTGCGTTCCCTGTTACCCGCTGGTTGCAACAGGGCAAATACTTCATCCGGATGTGTGTGTATGGCTCCGGAGGAATTGTGCGTGTCAGAACATGTTAGAATGTAATCGCGTGCACGGCCGGCGGTCGGAATCCAGGATATGCGAATAGGAAAATGATTGTTATGATTGTTTCGTCTCCCTTTCCCTTCGCGGACGCAAAAGCAAATGGTCAGAGATGTACTCAAATAAATATCTAATTTGATCTCAGTAATTAATCCCATCAAATATTCAATACTTTTGTTGTAATCCTTGTTGACAGCGTACATTTTCCAAAAGCAGAAGGATTAAACATTGTGGCATTAGCACGTACCTAATCCGTGCCTGAATTAATGTATCACGTGATGCGCCGGCGGCCATATTGGCAAACACATCCGGCCGTTTTTGCCCGCACTGGCGACATGATGAATTTTGTGCGTGTTGCGTATAGTTGCTCCCGTGGGAGCGACTGGAAACTTGACTAATTCGCGAACGGGAAAATGAAGCGGAAGCCCCAGGACCCCCGTGTGGCACCCGGCACGGAAAACAAAGTGTCCTCGCGTTCATGCTGTTGCCTCGTCCTACTCTCCTACACCCTTAGATTGTCAAACGTAAACATGAATGCGCCCACCCATCGTGCGTGCGCGTCGAGATAGAGTGTAATTTGTCTCGGGCGCTAGCGTATTTTTAATGGAAATGTTTAATACAATTTTAAATTACTTCCGGGATAGAATCCGTCGAAATAAGATGTGTAACAGTGTAGGAAATACTTCTATTTTGTTTTATTCGATGGTTATGCCCGCAAGTTTAGCTTGAACTGAATGTCTTTATTTATTTAGTTGATTTGGGGTTATTTCTACTTTTATTATTATTTGCTTCCAGGATGCGAGGTATAAAGACTTTAAACCCAGCTAAGTAAGAAATGTGCGCGTGCTGAACCCCGTGCCGAATTTTCCACGCCCGTAAATCTACAGACAATTGATTGATATTCTCGCTACGAGCGCACATCGCGCAGGATGCGAATAAAATAAACAACAAGCCGCACGAAGAGAAACCTGGAAAATGTATCTCTCGAAGCCGACATCAGGATGCTCTCCAGATCCGAGAACGCTTTTCGTGCAACAAGCCTCATGCATTTGTTTAAAGTACCTTTAGCATCTATACAAACTGTTTTAAAAATACATAATCATATAAAACTAAAAGTTTACAAAAATTCTTGTTTCTGGTATCTATGAATTACGAATTCATCTTAAAATTGTAAATTTTATTCTAAAAAAGTAGAAATGCTAATAATTCACTTTGGCGCCATCTAGGATTGGATTGTGTAACTAAACAGTGAATTAATGTGTATAACAACTTTCATCCCTTATTTTTACCCTGGCAGTTATACTTTTGCATGAGAAAGTAGCCTATTTGCTTTTTCTGGGTCCAAAATATCTCTATACCAAAATTTATCAAAATTCATTCAGTAGTTTTTGCCTTAAAGCGACACAAACATACAAACACTTCCTGTCGCATTAATAATATTAATTAATGTTATTTATCCAACGTAATTAATACTCAATATCACAAATTCATGTAATGCAACTTGTTTTGTGTTTAAAAATTTATATACCCTGTATATAAATAGGACTACATTTATATCAGCCAGTGTTTTATGGCCTTCCCCTCATTTTATTTTGTATTTTTCTTGAGCCCGCTTTTTTATTCGTTTGACTGGTTAGTGTTCCGCCGAAGAAAATCGCGAACGATTTGGAAAATATAAATTCGCCGGCGGCGGCAGTAGCGGTGGTGCGAATAAATGTGCGGATTGCACAAACTTTCCGCAAGACGTCGCGCGCGTGAATGTAGATACAACACAACGCCGACATTTGCATTTTTAACACGCCATTTCACCTACTCGCCGCGCGGCATAACATAACACGTTTTTCTTCCATTCCGCATTTCCTTCCCGCGGCGTACTCTGCCAAAAAAACGCGATAAAATAAAATACAAAATCAATAACATTTATATCATAAATACGAACACATATGTGGGCGTATCGTCATATTCAGAACATCGAATAACGAAAATTCAACGCTACCAAGCAAAAAATTCAATGAAAAATATTTTTCGTTCTCGAATCGTTTTAATATCGTAACATCGTTATCTCGACGGAATGCAATCTGCGCAGAGTCCGCAGGGTGCGAGTGTCATTTTCGTCAAGTTAATTACACCTGCGACGCGCGCACGCTCGTAATTAAATAAAATTAATGAAGTGTCAAATCGGGATCGCGCGGTGCTGCACCCAAGGCGCCAAGGCGCGGCCGGGGTCGCGCTCTGCGAGTTGCAACTTACTTTGTTTCGCAAATTTTATAAGCTCGTTATGCCGGCTTTGGTAATCGGATACTCGAAGCCAAGCGTCGAAGTTAATTCCGAGTTAATGAAAATGTTGAAAAAAAAATTATTCAATTTAAAGCAGCTGGCTGACCCTCGACCCTTGGAGATCTAGGCAACTCAATTTGCAAGTTTTATTTATATTCTTTCTATTTGTGTGTGTGTGTTTTAATTAAAAGTATTTATGCACGTGCATTGCATAGCATTCACTCTTCGGCGCATTTCATTCGCACATTCTTTGCGCTTTTGCACTTTTGCTGCTGCACGGGCGATTTTTTCGTTGCGGTAGCTTTGTACGCTTGTTGCTTTCATCATGCACATTCCATCCAAGTCCATATTCAGTCATAGATTCACCGCAAACTCAAGCACTCAAGACACATTCTCTTCATTCTGTTACGGGTTGTAAGGAAGGTCGGGTTAGGAGTCTGAATGACTGAATGTAATTACCTTTTTTGCATTTCTTCTGAATGGTCTTGGTCGACTCGCAGGTGGACTGATCGCCCTTCTTCAGCGTCAACGTCCGCGAGCGCATGTTGTTCTTCGGGTCGCATTCCGTCCACGGGCCCTTCACATATCTGCAATTCTCTGCAAGAAAGGAGAGACACGAGACGCGTCCGAATTAGTACACAAACAGGTAGCGAAGACAAGAGAAACAAAACAAAAACAACAAGAAAGCAGAACGTAAACACGCAAACGAAAAGAGGTGAAGAGCTGCTGAGCACTGAACGCGAGCGCGCAAAGAAAACAAATGCTAAACGAGACGAGCACGCGCGCGCACACGCTCATTTAGCAAAAGGAGAAACACATTTTAAATAAAACCAACGCTTCGGGCTGAACATTGCCAACGGGACAAAAGTGAGCACAAAAACTAAATTGCTTTTCATCCCGTC
Organism: Dalotia coriaria; assembly: GCF_025399875.1. Taxonomy (NCBI): domain Eukaryota; kingdom Metazoa; phylum Arthropoda; class Insecta; order Coleoptera; family Staphylinidae; genus Dalotia; species Dalotia coriaria. Next base: position 4,165,420 of record NW_027045448.1, read on the forward strand.
CTTCTGCTGGCTCTGCAAATTATTCGTAAACAGAACGAAATTTTAGTTAACAAACCGACGACCATCAAGGCGCCGGCAACGTTGACAATGCGAATATTATATTTTCTTTACAAAATTCGTTTCGTATTGCGCAAACATTTGCACAATGCGCGCGGCAGACGTGCCGAACAAGCAGGATTTAAAATTGTTCCAACTTTTCCAACGAATGAGGACAATATTTGCATCATCCCAAAGGTGCGCGCGGAGCGGACGGACAGACCTAGTAGATTCACTTATCCCAAACATCGATTTAGCACAATGGGATTTCGATTAAAACACGTTCCCTCCAGCTCATATATTAGGCATGAAAGGTTTATACACCTTCTGGAGGACTAGGGCCATAAAATAGCGCATAGATAGACGAAGAAACGATCGTTAAATTGCCGACGCGGCTCCAAAATGCGAAGCGGAAACGAAGGGTCCTATTTTATTAATCAGATCGAAGGGTGGGCCATTTAACCGCACAGATTTCTATTTCTACATAAAGTGTCTTTCAAAGTCATAAACTTTACAAACTAGATGGAAATTAATCAATATAAAATATCTACCTGTATTTAACATGAAATGGGTTAATAGGTAACCGGAAGCAAAAGGTGGTATTTGCATAATACAAGACCAGAACCGATCGAGTAATCCGAATCGCCGCCCCAAGGATTTTCATTTCGAAAGCGCGTCGAACAGGTTAAATCTATGAGGCTAATATATACGCGCATGTAAGCGTTCCCCGCTGCCTCGACCCGCGCACATAATCGAATTAACATAAGATACTGCCGGCGGTGGCGGCGCCTATTAGAGGTTTCCCTCTCGGCCACTCCGCGGGCGGACGCGAGCTATGCAAATGACGTGATTTAACACGTTCGACTGCAGCCGACAAGCAGCAAACCTGACTCAAGCTTTGCCGCCCCTGAGTGAACTTGCGATTTCTGTCCGGAACGTCACTTGCAATACTCTAAATTGTTAGATTTTAGTATAAATTGTAAATTAAATTAATTTTTTTGTTTATAATTCAGTTTATTGTATATTGCCCAATTAACTCAGAATAAACAAAAATCTCTCCGCTCGACGTTTTTGTTCTGTTTGTTTCTAGGGGTCGGTAAATTCCGACTTGCTGCCTCTGCGCGCTCAAATAAATACGCAACATTAATGGCCAGCAACAGCAATCTAGTGATTATAAATAAAACACAAATCATAACGTAATCCACTCGAATTCGGAGCGCAGCGTGTCCCAACATCCGCTTTCCGCGTAATGTTTACAATTACAAAACAAATACCGTGATTAATGTTAGCCGCTCGCATTCGGAGAGTCTTCCAAACGCGCGCGCCCTCGCAATTTATGCAGTCGGACTAGGCTGATGCCCCACAATGGGTATCAATTTGATATTCATAATATTTTTGAATATTTTTGGCTCGGCTTTTGTTACGACCAAACACAAAAAAAAAACGTATATATCTACATTGTAGTGTGAGAAATGCGGAACGGAATTGTATAAACGCGAAATTGTACAATGTAGGTACACATGTGCAGAACGCACGCACGTTCAAACAATTCATTATTAAAATAAATTCGCGTGTTGGCTTTTTGTGCATATAAAAAAACTCCATCTGCGCCGCAACATTTTTCATTGCAAATACATAACTCGTTGGCTAAACTGAAATTATAAATATTACGGAAACTAAATGCGGATCTCAAATGTTTGACAGTTTTCAGTCAATATTTCAAGCATATGCATATAGATGTGTTGCATTTGCAAAATTAACAAAACGTAGCGACAAGTAATGCGGGTGGCGACGCCGACGCAATCCGAACATTATTTCCCGCTGCCGAAATTGACAGCTATTGTAAATTTCGTTGATCAAAATTGCGCTGCGTTCGGCAATCGCGGCGCCTCCACCATCGCTCGCGTTTGCATACGCGATCACTTGATTGGGAATACGTTTTGGCTTTTCGATGCGTGTTTGTTTTGACAGAACGCTGGCGTGTGCGTTTAATATAAATGAACGAATTTACGAGCCTGCGTGTGCGCGTGTATCGATTCGATATGCAATTCCGCAAACAAAATCGCAGTTGCAACATGGCCATTACCACAAAACACAAAATTGTTACATAAAACTGTATATATTTTGTTTTTTATTTCGAAATATTAAAAAAATAATTTAAATATACTATTCGCATCTGGTCTTAACAGAAACAAATGTCTGCTATAAAAACCAATGTGTAAATGAAGCCGAGAACACGTTTTACTTTTTTTTTGTGCGAACGCAATGAACATACATCAAGCTTTAAACTGGCGAACGCGACGTCGACAATTGGAACATTTGTAAAAAGTGCAAAAAGCACTCGCTGTTATAGAAATGCGCGGCGCGAGCAAGCGGAAAGAGTAATAGAGAGATACAGGGCAAACAAAACTACGCGAAGGCAGCAAAAAACGACCACGCGTGCTTTACTTTGTGCGAATAATGCGATTTACGGTATTATCTGCCCTTCGGATCGCAGATCGGCGCACACATTCTCCTATTTCGCTTTTTTCCACTTTCGGCATAATTCTGCTTTTGTTGGAACAAGTGCATATAGGTGCTGCTAATGGTGTTGCAAGAGTACAACACACAATCGATGAGTGAGCCATCTTTTTTTCTCTTTTTTATCTTGTTTCGCAAGGTAAAAATACGAGCAAGGACAAATAACAAAAGAAAAAACGACAAAAAAGCAAAAAAAAATAAAGAAAAACTAAAAAAAATATTTTTAACCTTGGTTTGGTAAATCCCTAAGTAAGTAATTGTTATTATGAAAATTAAGATATCTTATTACGCATGCCCACTAGCATACAGTAGTCCTACAATCATCCACACGTAAACCACTAATTTGCAAAGCGTTTTACCTTGCGTGTTCTCACATAGTTAACCCTTATTTCGCCTCCCGGCAGCGCCATCAATCGTGGCTGGCGAAAACGCCAGACAGTATTAATTACAATCGCATTATGTGAGTGATAATTTAGTCCTTGTGCCGTGGCGGTGCAATCAAATCATCTTCGCAACACCGACTATTACCAATATTACAGGCATTACACCCGCGATTGTTACCGGAATTACGTGGACCTGCGCTATTAGAAGATGTTATGGCTGATAGTGAACTGAGTCGGAATATGATGAGACATGCTTGGTGGCCATTAGATCGTATTATAATAACATCTTGCGCTGGGGTGTGTTATTACATATCTCACAGAGGCACGCGTGCAGAGATTGCGCATCTCTGATGAACGCGTGTGTTGCTTGATACGATTGCAACGCAATTAGCGTTGGTTTGCAGGCGTACATCGATTATTTACAAGCGCTTGCAGTATATTACGCACTACTGTTGGCAGGATGCGCTAATTTTGAAAATTTACTATGTTTGTTGTCCGCGGTAACAAACCAATGGATACTAAACAGTTTTTACAAAATTAGTAGCTGTTGTAAATTAACTTAAAACGTGTAATGTTGATAATGGACTGTAGTGCCATCTATTGGTTGAATTATGATACTGTTACTAAGATAATATTTCCATGCCAACTTTCAGCCCTAATTTTACACCCTTACAGTTATATATTAGTAATAAAAAGTAGCCAATATCCTTTTTTGATGTATGTTTTACAAAGTTGTAAAGTTTCATCAACATCGCTTTAGTAATTTCTGCGTGAAAGTGAAACAAACATACATTTCCTATGAAAATTATACATATTTACGATTATGATATTCCAAAATTCTTTATTTTTATGTTACCTTTTTACTACAAATAAAAATAAAATGATTTTTCTAACTGTTTGGTGCTTCTGGTTAAATAGCTATTGTAGTTTACATTTGCATGTAGTCGCGTGTGGTCGTTTCGGATGGTGTCGCGCGATAAACAAACAGATTTCGTTTTGCATAATTTACATCTGCGGCGGCGCAGGCAATTTGCAATTTGCTGGGAAATTCGTAAATTTGCGCTATTTCAAATATATCGCATCCGCCTCGCTGCGTTTCATTACATTCTTGAATTAATTGCATCGCAATGCAATTATAATCGCAATATTTGCAATCAAATTCCTCCAGCCGCCCTGTTTTTTCCACCGAAAATTATAAATGTTGATAATATTATGATTTTAATCGGATTAATTTCCGAGGTGAATAATAACAGCGAATGCAAATTAGTACGCTTTTCTTCACGTTTTAAAAACTCGCTGCGTGCATCAAAGCATCGGAGCATTCATTAAAAAATATTCAGCATTAAAATTTGCAATCCTTTCCGATGTGATAAAAAAGGGCGTAAAAGTGGCGTCCGTCTTTAATTATCTCCGTTCGGCACACAGCGCGGACTTTAAGACTTTACACAGACAATTTCGACGCGACGACTCTTTCATGCTGCTTTATTCGGCACATTCGGGGATGACATTCTTGGAAGAACATCGCAGCGTGCACGAAACGAGGGAACAGCGTCTTTATTTCCACGCAGCGGCTAAGAAACTCGAAAAAAGATCTTAAAAGGCAAAAAAACAAGGAGTACTTTTTAAAAGAAAAATCGCGGAAAGGGAATCTACAGCCGTGGCGCTTAATTCCGGTCGCGGCGCGAAAATCAAAAGAAAACTTTTGGCGAAGCATAAAATTCCGCAGCACAATAATAAAGTGTGTGTTTGTGTGCGCATGGCAATGTGGCCGGGTCTGTAGGCGAGAGAAAAATATTTAAACGAAAATACGAAATGAAAATATGAAGACGACTGTGAAGTGAAGAACGGCTGGCAGAGTGTATTGTGCAGATAATTGCTGCGAACGCGATGGATCTCTGTGGAACTCTGCTCGCGTCGGGCTGGAAATATTTTCACTCGACCGCATATAACAAACGCGGCGTAATTGCGTAATTAAATGAACTTATAAATACTTGTTTAACTCAACAGTCCCCCAAAGTCTGTACCATCTGCACGACGCGTCTGCTTAACTCCTCTTGTTCACTTGAATGCGCTCTGCGACGCGCTGCGTTTGTCTGTTTCGGCGGTGCGTGTTTAATGCAATTAATGTTTTTAGCATTTTCGGGATTTTCGCGTGGAAAGCGTCTGCAAATCGGATTTTGAAGAAAATACTTAACAAGAATATATTTTATTTTTCAAGTAGTGTGTAAAGTGCATAAATTATCAAATTCAAGTGTGTAAAATGATCTTTTTCGCACTTGTTTTATAAAAATGTTTTTTTTTTATTAAAAAATTTTACCTTTTACGCATTTCCATATAAAGATAAAATATGATGAATTGTTATTTGGTTATTATTCATTAACGAACGCAGGAAGCCGAAAAGACACGCTAATATTTTACGTTCGTCGCGTTTGTCGATGACGAAGTGTTGCGGTCGAGTCGGGCAGGCGCATCGAGACGCGAAGGTGAAAAAAGGGAAGGCGCGCACCCTCAGTCTTTGAGTCTCATTAATTTTGCACGTTGCCACCATCTCCACAACCCCCCTGGCATCCGTAAACCCAGCGCGCAACAATGCCTCCCGCTTCCCGCTGGCATAAATTATCCTAGCGCTGTGAACTTGTCTTAAATATGAAAATGTTACCAAGATAAATTCGCATTGTTTCATGCAGATTAGCATATTAGGAGAGGAAGGCGCTGGAGCAAACTGTCAAAAATGTTGGAAATGTTGAAACTCGATACGTTATGGATGTTCCTGAGCAAACAACCAAGCGATAACAATAACGACGTTACACAAACGCCACAAACAAAAAACAACTTAGAAATTCATCTCACGAATACTCGGAATATTCGTTTCATTTTAACCGGTATTAAATTTCATCAAGGCTGGAGATAAATATATCTAATTACCTTTGCGCTGCGATGAACATTGTCTACATGCGGGGCGAATTAAACCATCAAAGATCAAAGGGAAAAGTTCGATTCATAATTATACAAGTTAACGAATGATATATATGATCTAGTCACGGTTGTTAGTACTGCGTATTAATATTAATATGCTGTTTGAAATTTTAGGGGTGTTATCCCCTCGTGGTAGTTGGTTTTCATTCATTTCGCGCTACGTGCCGAGATTATCATTCAAGGGCCCTTCACGTACCTGATATTATAAGTTGGAGAAATTTCATCGGGAAGTTCGCGTGAATAATTGATTACCCCACCTGTACGAGTCCGGAAAAATCATACGCCACAAAATGAAGCTTATTAAAACTTAAACTATGATGATGATGATGAAGAAAACCATCATGGTTCTTGACGCTTAGACATATAAATTTAATTATGAGGTTGGATGTTGTTTTTCGTTTGCATTTCGCAACTTTTATCTTTTCAGTGCAACTTTTCGCGAATTCTTGCTTGAAGCATTACGAAACGCTTGACTACTATCGCCGTTATAGCGAAATATTTCGTTTTATTTGGGCTGCCCTTTGCTGTAGACACCGTGCTCGGCGGTACTTAAGTATATGAAAAGTTGCAGCAAAAGTAAAACTCGAAGCCTCGCAAAAGCTCGCTCCGGAGACGATGCAGGAGTAACACGAAGTGTTTTGTTAAGAGCCGTCCGTCCGCTGACAGTTTCGCCTCTGTCGTCGTTTTTTATTTCTATTTTCAGCGTTTTTTCTCTTCTTTTCTGTATTTCGTGCGCAACGGTTTCATTCTGCACATGCTGCTGCAGTGCTTTCACGCCACGACGAGAAGCACAGCATGTGAAAGATGAAGCGACGGCGAGAATCGTGCAGAAATCTTGCTGTCGAGCCAAGTCGTCCAAATGAAAACTGTCCGTTTAGCGAGCGAACACCGCGCAACTGGCATAAAGCAACAATGCGCCAGCAGGAAATGAGTTATGAAAATGGAAAACGACATTCGCTATATACTAGTATGAAACCTTCGACGTTTCATTTCGCATTACTCAAGATTTATATTAATATTTTTCAATTGTGTAATTTTCATCAAAATTTCACTCCGCACAACATGTTTGTGTCTTTTTGCTTGGATAAATAATTTCGACCGTTAGAAACGTATCATATCAAGCCAGTAAAGAAGAAAAAACCTCGGCATCAGCAGCAGGAACATACAATTCATCTGCCTTTGCTCATTTTTTTCCACGCCATTCATTCACGCTGGCGTTCGCTTTTTTCTCATTTCCTTCGGCTCATGTGATGTGATGCGAGCTTGTGCCTGTTGTGTTCGCTTCGTTTTTGTTGTTATTACCAAAAGAACAGTCCGGTCCAGAGAAAGTTATTGATTTTTACTGAATACTTCCTTTCTGCGCCCAATTGAAAATTGTACGTGGGTGTCAAATAAAAATTTTTCTTTGTACCTAACGAACCCAATAAATCTTAGCGTCATTGAAATTACATGACATCCAATATTAATATTTTTTGCGCCGGCTGTGTTCATTAAGAAAAATAATACGATACGTCGTTCGACGGCAGACGACAGCAAAAGAAGCTTTGATGAATTTTTTATGTAGCTAAAAAGATATGAATTATTAAGTCGCCTTCTACTTTGCTTCTTTGCGAGCTTATTTTTCTCCTCTTTCGCTGCGCTCACATTTAAGTGAGGACGGAACGATTTTTCATCCTTTGTTCGATGCACGCGTGCTATGTTTACGTGTGTATCGTGTGTTTATTAAACCGTGTCAAAAGTTCTAAGTAGAAAGTTTACCCTCACTTCCAGAGCATCCAGCGCAGTCCCAGTGCGTTGGTTGATTGAAGAAAAATACTCATGATATACCTACAACTTGTGTCCCTAAATGAAAAACTTTTTTTATTCCCCCCTAGTTTCCTATTCTCCTGGCAGGGTCCTTATTGAATCAGGCACTCAGCTTTAAATCTGCGTAATGTAAAAACGCACCAACGACATTATTATTAGACGGGATTTAATATTCTCGAAAATTACAGCGTGCACCCACGACCCTTCCGTTATTAGACTGCATCGCAACCGTAAAAAACAGACAATCTTCGCGAAACCAAAAGGGATCAAGCGATGGGGTCGGAAGGAAACAAGAGAGAAAAATTAATTTCGTAGTGCGCTCAAGCGACGCAATTTATTTTCCGATTTAAAAAGTCGCGTGGCTAAGTAAGTAAGCATAAAAGGCGCACCCTAATAGAAAGTTATACGATGACTCGGTGGAAACCAAGGAAGGAAGCAATGAAGACGTCAAACTGCAAGCAGAGAGTCTATTTTTTACTGCCTAGCAACGTTACTTAACAGCCCCCTTAGTTAAATAAAAATGAATCCGATATTAGCAAATATTAGCGCTATAAGTTCATGCTTTTTAAATCATCTCGAATGATTCCCCCTCGGAAATAAACCAGACGTAACCGCTCCAGTCGCCCGAGAACAAGTACATTAAAGTACAACGCATATGAAACTCAGATATGCATGAAATACACTTCTTCCCGCCGCACAAACCCAGAAAGGACAACGTGTAAAATGTTATGCGAATGTAATATCTATTCTGCGCTGCCATGGAAATAATGTTACGCCGGGCGTCATGACTCACGAGGAACGAGCTGCTCGTTGTTAGGTTAGGCCCGCGTAGGAAAATATGAGAATCTCGGTTAAAATATCATATCCGTGTTTCCATTTTATCACGCTGCCAGCCAGAGCTATAGATATGGGTAATATTCACGCGCATAGAATAAATATCGCCTGGATGGGATTACGGTCGGGGCAAAATTGAAACCGCGGTCGGCCATCCTTCGTTTCGAATTTCCTAACTAAGAAAGCAACGCTAAAAGGAGACACTGATGATATTTGCTTTTTAATATGCGGTATTACGCAAGAATTCAATTATACACCAAAGTGTATTTATATTTGATATTTACACAAATATGCAGATGCGTTATATTATACTTTTTAATATACTGACTTTTGCACGCAACTTTGACCCCGTAGTTTTTAGTAAAATGCGATTAATTCACTTTTACGCCGTCTTGGTTTCAATTATTTAGGTACAACTATGATGAAATCTCTATAACAATTTTCAATCCTTATTTGATACTCTTTAAATCATAATTTTTTAAAATTTTAATAGTTATTCTCCTATTAGAGACGGAGACGAACCTAAAAAATCATAGATCATCAAAATCTGTTCAGCTGCTCTCGAGATATAAGCGTTATAACTAACACGACTTTATTTTACATGCATATAGATATTTATGCGGGGGCGCTGGTAATCGACGCAATCCCAAACTTCTTTCTCTTTTCATATTATATTTATAGGCAACTTATTTTTCTTTTCCAAAAAACTAACATTTTAATTAAGCAGAATAAATAAAACCGTATGTTTAGCAAAACCCCAAAAATTGGAAGGCTTTCTTCCCTTATACGTATTATAACAAAGTATTTTAGGAAACGTCTCGACGTCGTGGTGCCAAAATACTGCGAAATGACGCTGAGCTGATGCAGGAGGCAGTCACACGGATAATAAAGAAGAAAGTAAGAGCGGGCGACTATGAAAAGAAATCCGAAAAATCTCCAATTTAAAATCTCTTCGAACTCATTCCGCCGGCGACCGCGACAGTGGCGCCTTTACAAATGCGATGCGCATATTTGCTCGCAAAGGAAGGAACGCCAAAAGAGGAAAACGCAAAGCCAAATAGAATCGAAAATAACACGTTCGCAAATAGCGCGCCAAAGCAAATATTTGCTTTGCAGTTTTGTGTTCCGCCAAAGAGAGAATAAAAAATAAGAATCAGTTCAATTACAGACGAGAGATGAATTCAACTCCAACACACACAACTCGACGAGCAAATAAATATTAATCACACTGCCAATAAATTTGTAATTGAAAACGCGCCGGCAGATGCAAGACATTGAAATAAAAATTAATATCGTGAAATGACATCGAATCGAATTTTTACGACGCGATGCTCGAGATCATGACAAGCAGATACGGCGAGTTATGAAATTCTTGTGATAGTCACTTCGTTTTAGATTTCACACGTTTAAAACCCACTTTTATCCGGCGATAATTCCGCACTGTGCTTGAGTTCCGACTTTATCGATTGTGAAACGTACTCGATTTCTTCATAATTCCAGTAATAAAATGCCATCGTCATAAAGTGCACCTTTATTGCTGTATTGATTTAGTTTTTTTTCTGCGCTTCTCGAAGCTCATTCGCGATATTCCATCATTCCATCGAAACACGAAAAATAATTAATTGCTTTTATCTCGTTGGAATTTTTTCTCGTTTAGTTTGCGCTGTTCGTGTTTCTCGGTGGCGGCCATTTCCACCACCGTCAGTTTCAGGCGTGGTGTGTAGGCCCATTTCCACTTTACTGCTCCTCTACGTTTGCCATTTTCACCCCACGCAGATGCGAAACGAAAGATATGAACTCGTCGTTCGTCTTCCGTCGCAAGCGCCGCAAGCGCTGTATGAACGCTCCAACAGTTTTTGTTTCAATTATTTATCTTCACGTAGTGGTGGTGGTGGCGAGACTCATTAGTCGAGATGCTGAATGCTGTGCTCCTTCTGCGAGTGAAAACCGTCGAGATATCCGATAATTAAACGCGTTTTTCGCTGGTTTCCGAAACCTCATCAAATCACACCACAATTAAAACGTACTGTATATTAATGTAAAGTAAAATTAAATATAGAATATGTGAAAATTCAGTTCAAACAAGAAACCGGAAACATGTACCTAGAGAGTTTACATCTCAATTAATATTTTACTCGCAATTTTATCAAAAAAGCTTAAAATTAAATTTTAAGAAATTAAAATACCAATAATGCACTTGAGCGCCACCAAGAGTTTAATTATATAACTATAATTACAATTACAGCACCATTCCAACTTTCATCCCTTATTTTACCCCCTTAACGTTTAATTTTTACTATAAAAAGTAGCCTATTTCCTCCTCCAAGATTTAAACTATGTCTACACCAAAATGTATGAAAATAACTTCAGTGGTTCCGGCGTGAAAGCGTCACAAACATACAAAAACCACACTCTCTCATTTATAATACTAGTTAGGATTACACAGTTGCCCTGCTCTTCACCCAAACAATAACGCGTTATGATTGGAAACAAATTATCCATCTGGCCATCGATTCGTATCGTGTACCTACTCTACACCCGTAAACTCTATAAACCGGATGGAAGAAGAACTCGATTCCAGCAAAGCCAACGCAGACAAGTGTCCGTGAGTGCGTGTACACACAAAATACACGTGTGTATAAATCGTGATTGATTACCCTTCATCCAATACATTATGGAGTGGAGTGGTGCCGACGGGCGGACGCTGCGAAGATGCCCGATGGAAAAACATGGACGGCGGTCGAGCCGCAGCAATCTGTTGCCTCACAACATTCATATACGTAGGTATATGTAACGCGGCACATGCATGTGATGTGTGCGATGATTTTCTAAACACGCCCTGTTCATGATACAAATGAAAATTACATGAGGTATGATGTGGAGAAGCGCCCAGCGCTCGCAGTGCAATCAATAGCATATTAATCATTTGTTTTAGCGGCAATTCTTCAATACCAACATCAAAATATTAAATAAACGGTATTTATAAAACATTTGTAATAAATTTACCTCACAAAACAAAATTTTTGTCCAAAAACAGATCAAATTAATAAAAAAATATTTAAAAAATATGAATAAATCTTTGTATCAACTTTTATTCCTTATTTCACCCCTTAAGAGTAAAATATTTGAAACAAAAAGTAGTCAATATCCTTTTCCAAGACTTAATCTACCTCTAAACAAAAATTCATCAAATTTAACCGAGTGGTTTCGACGTGAAATAGCAACACACATAGAAAAATAACTTTTTCACTCGTAATATCAACATTAAAGTATAGATTTGACATAAAATTTACCATGAAAAGCCAATTTCGCGCATTTAATATACAATTTAATATTATTAAATATTTAAAGAAGTTGTAATGAAACACGCCTAACGAAAGTATGACATAAAAGAAGGAGAATAATCAAAAAACAGTATAAAACTTTAACACCAGCAGGGCGTGTGTTGCCGCTATCACGAGCACATTTTCTATGTGAAGATATTTCGCTTGTCTGGCGAACACTAGACCGGAAAATATTACCGCCGTGAGCGCATGTAAACTCCCTCCGCATCTTAGCATTATTGTCGTGCTGTAAGTACACAACAATCCGACGCGGCACGAAATAATTGTGTGTATATATTGGAAAAGTTTCAGCCTGCGTATTTCATGTCGAGCACAATATTATTAATTCCGCGCGAGTATTCTCGGAAAATTTACACAAAGCGAGAAAAACCCCGGGTAAACATTGTTAGCAAAATTAAATTTTGTTTTGCAAATTCAAAGAGTTCTTTTTCGTATCAAAATTAAACAAAATAAATTGCCAGTTAGGAAAGCGCGCGCCTCATTACACAGTTAGAGTAAAATATATAAATAGTAATTTAACCTCGCAAGAATTGAAATTTAATGAATTTCCAACTTTTGTTTATACTTGTTAGTCCTCGACCACCCCGCCGGCTGCTGCGCTAATTTAGTTAATCTCGTTTTATATTATAACTCTGTTTTATTATAATAAGTTTTTTCCTTTTCCGCGCAAGCACTCGGATCCATTTTCTCCTTTGTGCTTAATTCAGCGCTGCTCGGCCATGGGGAGAGTTATTCAGAATTAAAACGCGCTTTCACTTTCCACTTCTAATGCGGGCTGAAAAGCCTAAAGGGCATCAAAGTCCTTTCTGCGCGGCTGTCAGTCTTCGGGCGTGTGACACGGTGTCACATTTTACCTTTTTCGCAGCGAGCGAGCAACTTTTAATGTCGCTGCTTTTATGATATCGTTCGCTCGGAGAGCACTAAAGCGGTTCCTTTTACAAATGGACAATTTGTGTACTCGCCACGGTCGTAAGTTTTAAACCTAAAAACCTCCAAGTATTCAAGTTATCTTAAGATTCACCACTTTGAAAAAATGCATTCAGATTACATCGTAAAATTATCGAGTTTTCTTTTGGACGCGAAATAATTTACTGACTGGAGTGGATTTACAGCCGGAAATAAAGCTCTAGTGATTTTTATAACAATTTTGTACCAGTGTTACGTAACACTAGGCGATAATAAAAAGCTGCGGATTTGAGCAACGGAAAATAACACGTTTCACACCCTGTCGTATAACGCCAGGCCATTGAAACGGGAAGCGATAAAAGCTTTTGATTTATTAATGTGCAATACGCATCCACGGTGAGCACTAAGAAAGTAGCTAACCGCCAAGAAGAGTATTGAGAATGCTGCCATGTGGAAAAACTGCTTTTTCAAAGCATTAAAAAAAGACTTCATTGTAATACTTTATACTTTGTATCAAAGGATGTTGAACTATAAGTGAACTAAAAGTTTTATAAACATCACAATATCAGCAATTTTTAAAAATTAAAAAAAAAACAACGTTTGTGTACAAAGTTTAAGCTGAAAATAATAGAAAACACTCGTGTGTTTGAAGCAGCGAGAGAAGAGAAACTTAAGAGTGTCTCAACCGCAAGTTTCGCTCTGTGTGCCGTGCACAAGTATAGTTTGTTGTCGGCATCAAGGGATTTATACGCCTCGTTGTCTCGACAGAAACGCCGACGAATGTTTTCCTAATAACGCTCATTATTCAAGTTGTTCCCACTGAGCGTAGACTAAACGTCCAAAACACAGCGTACAGAATTTCCTCAAAGGTCTTCAGCATTCTCTATGTCCTACATTGTGCAATTGTAGTGATAAAGATGAGGATAAAGATAGACAAAAACCGAAGAAAATTTATGAGCTCAAAGAGCAGCAAGAATTGTGCATGAATAATGCCGGGATGAAATCTTTTCCTTTATTTCACTTAGCATCAACATCCATTAAAGAGAATACGCGCTTGGAAAATATGTAGACTTTGTAGACCCCTAGCGAGCTGCCAGTCATTCGTCATATTAATTCTAATTCCTGCCATTAACTTGAATTATATCTCGCGGCGCGCCGACCACGATGATCAATCATGCCAATCACGCACGATGCGGGAATAAATGATCAATCAATAATAAAAGCTCCAAACTGCCAGAAATATAAGATCTGCGAAGGGAGTTCGTTGTGGCGTTTCGGAATGTGGAACATTTTCGTGCTTTTGCTTTCTTCTAGCTTTTCTTTCTAGGAAATCAAGAGGAGCGGGTATTTTTCCGCTTGTCATTGATCGACCTTACGACTGATTTACGATATACACGGTAATCTGTAATAGATGCCCGCATTACACACCCCTGCAATTCGGGGTGAGCGAAATGACGGTACTAAAACGCACCTACGCAAGCACAAAAAAACGAAATAAAACCAGAGCTCTGCGAGTCGAGGAAAAAAAAAAACACAACTTTTTAGCCTTTGTGTGGCACGGTGTCAATGCACCAGTGGAGTAGTGGTGGCTTTGGGGTGACTGCGTCCGCGTTAAAACCGCAATAAATCACTTTGCGATCATTTGTTGCCATTATAATTGCGATAATGCGTTATTGATTAGTCTCGTATTTTTCCAGCAATAATTTGTCATTCATTGGCGGCGTATCAGAACACAATAAACCTATTGAAGCTAATGTTTTTGTTAAGTGATTTTCGTTGTTGCTGGCTTGAATATTACAATGTTAAAATGAGTAATGCGCTGAATGCAAACGTAGTTTCACCTCACCCTATAAATTTTATCGCTGGCTCAACTCCCTTTGAGCTTTGAGGCTTTCGGTTTCGATAAACGCACAGCGGTGGCAATGGCGGGCCACATATCCGTAGGGAAAGTTCGCACCTTTCTCTCGAATTGCTTTACGAGATGCGTGCGCTACGCAGTGTGAAAGTTGGAAAACTTGAGGGAGAACGCGCCGAAATTTCCCATACTGCCGAGGCACGTCCTCGCATACTTTATACCCAAAGTGCCATTATCAAATTTATAAATATTCAATTTGCGCGCGTGTCGCCTGCGCCATATGAGCGACCGCCGCTCGTGATTTATCGCGTTCGATGTTGATGATACTTCGAGGGATCCAATTCGCACGTGGATAGTGAAGAAGCGCGTGCGAACGAGACCCAAGATCGGGAGACTGGTTTGATAAGCGATTCGATATTTCAAATAAGATTTACGCAAAGAGGATTATCTTCTCCACGTCTCGGATGGTGGAGGCGCCGGGCAAAAAGTGTTGAAAACGGGGAATATCGATGCCGAAAACTTTTTTTGATCGATTTATATTATAAAACTATAGAAAAAATGATTTAAATGGATTTAATTTAATGATAACCACTCATTTAAAATGATTTTCAACCAGTAAATTAATTAATATTAAAATAATTATCTTTTAATGACAAAAATTTCGTTGAAAATTTGAAATTTAAGGATTATTGCACATATCCTGTATATGCAAACTGTTGCAAAAAGTTTGGAACACGTTAGGGAAAATGGCGCACGACGTACGACACCAGTGCGGCCATGAATTGGGACAATGCTCCGCCAATGCCACAGCGATAGCCCTCCAACTCTCCTCAATAATATCGTTCATTGATATTCAAAGCGTTCAGCCGTGCAGGAAAACGTGCGCGCTCGTGGAAGCTTAGCGCACAGCGAGTTTGGGACCACTGCGAACAATCCGCCGCACTTTATACCGCCGACAGTACTTACAATACGTACAACTTCCAGAAATCGCGTTCGTGCACGCCCAGCGTCCATGTAGATACTCCACAAGTTATAACGCGAGAAACATTTATATCATTTACTACATACAGCGTGTTCAAAAGTCTAAAATTAAAAAAATAATTTTTAAAGAAAAAAACTCAAAAAAAATTAGTTTAACTTGTTTAAAATTAAGTTATTTGTGAAATTTGTATTTTCTATGTTAATATGAAGATGAACATGTTGTACGTATGTTAAATTTGATAGCAGATATGAATTTTAATCTTATGTTCATGTTGCACTAAATCCATTAGTGCAGGACAGTATAAATTTATCCAACTGAAGTAATTTCGCACAACTTGCGAAAACAGTAGTACCATTAGCACGAGTTTAGATTTAGCTCACATTCTGACTGCGATTCTAAATCTGAATCTGCGATTACTAGAAACTGGCGCAAGAACTATGCACATACGTTTACAGCACCAAATCCTGATCCAAACTCGCAATTCTCACATTAATTCCACTTGTGTAAGTTTCAAGTGAACAACACAAAAGTTTTGCGTTTGTAAAGCCATTAGAAACTAATTTTTAACACCGATAAACTTGATCTGTTCATTTGTATGAATATTCTAGGTAGTAAATGACAGCGCAAGATTCAATTGCAATTTAACATCTTGTCGTAGAAGTGAAATGATTGAAGTCTGCGGCTTCGCCGATCGGTTGATCGGTGAATGCAAACGCAAGGAACACGCGTTCCGTGTAATTACGTACGGGATGCGGTGTGATCTATTGATCTCGAGCGTCTTTGACTGCAACTCACGCTTTTAGTCTAGACAACGCCAAGTTGAGCATTGAATGGCGAATATTCCGCGACGTTGCACACTCAGCAAGTTTGTGTTCATGCTCAATCATATCCCTTGACAAATTTTGCCCCAATAAGCACATAATATAATAAAATCATAGAAAATTAATGATTGTTTTGAATGAGTAAACATCGTATAAGTTACCTCATCATATAACCAATCAATATTTTAAGATTTTAATTTTAAGTTTTTAGTTTGTTAGTAATTAACAAAGAAAATGATTGGTTAGTTTTTTTAGATGTTTAGGATGAATGATGAGATGACTTACGCATACCCCTATTCTTGGCACCTCTTTCGCCCCGGATGAGGATCTCGTGGTCGTCCTCCTCCCAGATTTCTCCATCGGCGAACGCCACGCTCACCAGGAAGACGATCGTGAACGCGAAGAAAACTAACCACTTCATGACGACGTCTGTTGATTTATTCGCTGTGCAACTGCAACAAAATTCATCACTCAATTTAAATCATTCTTCACTACAGTTTTATAAAAGTTAATTTCAGGATGTTTATGAGTTTTAGTGGTTTTAACCGCTTTTTATGTCGCTGCGGAATCCGTCGGGAACTGTACAGAAAAAAGAACAAACCAGGCAAGAATTTCTAATTTCGTCGCTGCACCGGAGCAATTAAAAGGCGCGTCTCGTAAAGAATCCTTGCTGGCACGACCTACATAAGGATAGTGGACTCGCTCACCGCAATCGCTATAAAAGTTTCATTAAAGTCTGGTTAAATGAGTTACAATTTTTCGAATTCTTCGTTTTCAATCAACCCGCCGAACGAAACAGAATATTAAGGTGCTTGTTAAGTTGCCTAATAAACGGACGCTGCGGAATTTTAATTTATTTAATAGAACACATCCTGGACATATTTAAACTTCCAACTTTTCGAATGAATTAAAAATGCCAGCAAACCAGCAGCACGACGACGCGCGGCGGGTTCTGTGGCAGACACAACTTTGTACTTTGCTTGTTTGCAACTCCTATCTCTCGCCATCGCTCGCACATGCATGACAACGGCGCGCAGGATTACAATGGCAATAATCCCCATCCCCATTCATCCCTATTCTATCCTCGCCAGGCATGTACGCACATTCAAAATTAGATTTTTTGTTGGGTAGCTTGTTTACGCCGAGAAATATTTCATTATTAAATTATATTCGGGAACTTTTCTTTTTATATTTTAAAATTTTCACATTATATAATAATTTTTTAAAAATTAAACAATGATTACTGGCTAATAATAGCATTTTAATGTTTTTTCATATTTTGTGATATGATTTTACGACGGTGCTGTGAAAAGTTTCTTGTATAATTATATTTCCAGGCGAGTAACCTCGAATGGCGCTAGATTTAATAAATAATTATCAAGCCGTCTCGAATGCAATGAAATGGTGGCCGTGCGGGTGCGATGCAGCAAGTTGAAAGCGACGCGCACGCAAAGTTGTGCGAATCCGTTCGCCGAGTTTCCACTTTTCCGAGAGTTTAGCGTTTGTGTATCAAAAGTTGCTACATAAATAACAATATAAAACGTACTCGTAATACTTCGCCCGGAGTGTGCGCAAATGTTATTTACAGTGTGCGAAATGACAGCCAACACAGTTATTAAATTTAAAATAAATATTTGCGTGAATTATTGCAGACAAAAACATCGAATTACACTTTCGTTACCATCCAAATTCAAAAACAAAAAATCATGATTCTACTCATACGTGTGTATCGTATATCTTTACGCTTCGTTTGCAATTTTGCATTTGTTTCCAAAGTGAAAGCTCCAGAAAAAAGGTGCATCTGTTCCCGACGCTATTCGATTATCTCTCTCACGTGACTTTCGAGTGTTTGCGATTTAAAAACGCAATCAAGATCCTGATTATCCGCCGCTGCGGCAGGACTTCGAGAGTTTCCATCCGCTCCAGCGCAGATAGATATAGCTAGCGCGGGAGGAGAAAATTCCATCCGCCTGACGTGCACAATCCACGACGTTCTCAAGCGTGATGATAAGCTAATGCGATCCGAAGTCTTTCTGCGCGCACACATCCCGCGGCCCTTTCGTCCCATTGGCACGCGCATCAAAGGCGCCGAGGGAAAACCGCCGAAAGTTTCGTCATTTTGATGAAAACTTGCAGGTAACATCCCGGTACAGAAAACTTGTAACATGTGATTCTTTAAAATCTAATGAGAACACAAATTTTCGCCTGAAATTCACTTTCTGAAGTACCTAAGGAAGTATCCTGACTAATCCTGGTTTTGGTTACTGCGGTGACTCTGGCGTCATGGGGCATGAAAAGTCGAAAAGTTTGCGGTAAGCTCCTGACGAATTTAAAACGTTGCGCAAACATCTGATATTTTCCGATCCGGGTTGCTGGAAGCGTCAGAAAGCGCGGTTAACGAACCTGGTCGTTTCGGCGTGTAATTAAAAAAAGTCGTGATTTCCCGCGGGAGAAGCTCGGAAACTCGTCCGACATTATTCGCACCATAGCCAGCTGCATCAAATGGTTGACATTAATACGAAATTGTTATAAATTATTATATTCGACGCTGCGAAACTTTTACGTAAAGTAAAGTAAATTCAGGGTTTAAATCAGATAAACTACCGTCAAACAAGGTACGCGCAACGAGGTAAAATCGATCGTTATCATCATGATTAATTACCAATATCGCCGATATCGCAAATAGGAATTGGAATAACGTTCTCAAATTGCAGGCGCACACTTTGAAATTTAATTATTCTGTAAGCGGCGAGCGCGCAAACTTTATTTGTTTCGTGATGGCCTGCGAATATTATACAGGGGGTGTCCATAATATTTGCTCTGCTTTGATGTAGAATTATGTTAATTTGTGTAACACCTAGTTTGATTGTTGCCTTTAATGTGAAAAGTGTAACTCATCCCAACGACACAGCATCGAGATAAAACACGTTGGGCTATCGCGCGCCCGCGTTCAGGGCAAGCTGAACGAAAATTTGCATGATTTGTGCTGCAGCGCGTATGCAAATGGCGGGCGCGCATGCAAGTTGCACAATAGATACCGTCACGCAGACGAAGGACGCACTCGGAACAAGAATGCAAATTACGCGACATTAAAATATCCGGCCCAAAAAGTGCCGCAAAGAGCAAACAAAAACAAACGAATCGAAATTGCGGTTTCCACATAGAAGCAAAGTGTGTGTGTGTGTGTGTGGCTTTATGCGTAATCCATTAGGTATAAATCAGCAAATCCTAGAAATCCTCCACATGCGGCGAGTACATAAAAAGTGTGAATAAAGAAACGCACATAAAAATGGCGTTTTTATTAATTCCCGAGCGTAGATGGCCAGTTATACAGTATAACAGCGTAGCAGCGCCATCTATATGACGCTATAAAGCGATGTTTTTTACGGGCGCACTTTGCGTGTGTCTTAAATGGCGTTATTCTGCGGCCTTCTTCGTGGCGCCGGTTCGCAAGTCATAATCTTATGCAAATAGATGAATTTTTCTAATTTATGCGATGGATTTGCGCCGGCGACGGGCGCAACCGAGAAGGGCCGAGGAGACTGATGGCGGCCATTAAGCCGCACCAGTGCCAAACCGCACAGTTTAAAAGATAACAAATCAAATCAAACGTCCTCCCTTGTTTTGCGCACCACGGCGTATGAGCGCAGATAATAAAGGACATTTATAAATCGTCGTGCGCGGAGCGTGCAACGTTCGACGGGGTTCTTGAAATAACGACCGAAATAAAGAATGTACAAGCCCCTGCTACACATACACAGAAAGCGTAAATAATAAAAGAAACAAATGTGGTTCAGTTGAGTTGAGGTGGTGTAATATAATACGCGTATTTTGTATACAGTTCGCGTCGGTGGAGGATCACTGAATGTCAGCCATGTTTGATGTTTACGGCTTACGATTCGCGTCTGCGCACTGGTGATACACGAATTTTCGATTACGAATGTAAATGCGATTGTGTGCCACACGCGTCTTATTTTTAAAATTCGCTGAAGTCTATATGTCAATGTGAATCAGCCTCTGACAGAGTATAAAAGCTTTCATTTCCCAGAAGCGTAATGAAAATACACAAACACGAAAAATAAATAAAAACACTTAAAATACTTAAAATATTTACGCGATGATAAAAATGCGTATTACTCGTCGGATGATAAAATGTTTTTAATTAAAATTAAATGAAGAGCGCGGCTGTGTAAAAAAAAACAAACAAGACAAACAGGACAAAGCGACCTGTCGTCCCTGCGCAGAAATTAATAAGCATTATGTCTGCGTTAGCGTTATCTAAACGTGTCCTGTGCTTCGCCTCAACTTTCCCAACCCTGTTTCTCCCGTCTCCAACCAAAGATAACTTGTATTTTCCGTGGAGATAAATAAGATGCTGCATTGGATTCTTCAGTTTCTTCAGTGGTATAACCTCATCCTTTTTCTTTCTTTGGTTATTTACACCCGGCGGATTCTACTGGATCTATTAGTCGATACTGGACGCAGCAGGCGTGTGTATTGGTCGTATTAATTTAGCGAAACCTCTTTGCGTTATTTATGCCCGCCGGCTCGGGGACGGTAATTGATTATCGATTCGGTTGCGTCGGAGCTACGCAGAGAAGAGAGCCGACTGGTGGTGGGTCTCTTTGGGCTGCTTATTTCCTTCGCAACGCCTCCGATGTAAACCGAAGCCCGAATGAGAAGATAAGCTCGAATTTACGTACCGTACCTGGCGAACACCTAGAATACAACAGCCTAGCACCCGTCAGGAAGGGGTTGCAACGACGAAAAAAACGCGAAAACAAAACCAGCGAGATGAGCAGACTTAGTAAAATGGAATCTTTGGTCGGATCGTTAGGTGGAACGACTTTTCGGTCGTGAGTTTGGTGCAGGTTCAGGTTTACAAAATCGCCGGCGATAACAATTTTAGATTATAATTATTATTACACCCCTGAACAAGTCGTTTTCTGCTTCGTTAAGAATTTATTTCAGGAATGAATTTTTCCCGACGATAATTTTAATTTTTACGCTTATTATCAACGTTGACAAGCCTAACTTATAACGGATACGATATACCCCGGCACGTATGCCAACGTGAGGGTGAAATTTTTAAACCGGCACGCAAGCCGCCGCCTACAACCGGCGTCGTACGTTCACCGAATGATTTATTTCGTTTCGGTGCATACTCGGCGTCCACGTAACATCTGTCAGAATCTCAGACATTGTTTCCGATAGGAAAATAAAGCAAAAACCTCGAGAAAAAATTCAATGTTCCAGCTGAGAGTGCTGAGTAACAAGTAACAACGGCCAGTGTATTATCAAAGTGAAAAGTGCGAGTGGGACGAAAACGCGCCCATCACTATGGTGGATGTCATTTTTCATCCCCGGGCGACTTTTGCTTTATTTTATTTTATGGTTCACAGCGTCGATTCGCTGTGATCACGACTGCCAAATCAACGCCTTTCAAAAATCTAAAAAATCTAAAAATAAAAACCTGGGAAAGAATGGTGCAAGTCAGCGGCAAATTTCGTGTCAGCATGGCTTACTGAAGAGTTACAGCGTTCAAACGACTCAGCGAAGGGTTAAAACCGTTAAGGCCGTTAAAATTTTCCATCCAGCGTTATTAAAAGCGTCGAATGTGTGATATAAGCGATTACGATCATGTTCCACATGACGTCGAGTAGATTGCAAAAGCGCAAAAACATGTCGCTGGCACACATTTTCACATTGAGCAGGTTGTGTGTGATATTACGAAAATGATATGTGAACAATCGAAAACTGTCCCGATTGTCCTCTCACGCATGATTCATTAATTTTCAATCAATCATTTGCGATGAAAACAAAATATTTTCGTTTTGATTAGAAAAAGATATTGCACAAATTAGCCAAAGATTGATTTTATTCATTAAACTTAAATTAACATTGTAGCGCACCGATTTCGCAATTAAAATTTTAATTACAGCGGATTTGTATGGAGCTAATACACAAAGTGTTCGCATGCGAATAAATCACAAACAACTAATACATTATCATACACCTGTGATCCAATCCATAACGCGTATAAATTCGCTGTTTGATTAACGTTGGCTTTAATTACAACGCAATTAAATCCGTGACGATTAAACAAAACTTATTGATTTTGATTTCGCAGCACTGGCGTGCGTTGCAGCAAACAAAAATGCATTTAGATAAATAACTACCCAGCCACTAACTATTACGACCGCCAGCAGTGCAAACTGGTGAAATGTTAATACGAGGCGCGGCGTGTGGTGCATTTGTGCACTAGTTGGCCCAGCCGAGTGATAAATTCCAATTAAAAGAGCGTTCGTGCGCGCGCCCTATATTTATTTGTATATTCGTTCGCTTTTTCTCAATTTCCGGTATGCAGGTGTGCGAGCGCGTCGGTGGGCGGTTAATCCCGGCGCGCGATGCACCCCCGGTCGATTTAATGTTATGTGCCTCGGTGGGCGAGCCGATCTAGTAAACCACGTGGTGTGCTGCCAACTAGACAACTAGGATAACCTACGGACAGGGCTGGGCCGCGCAGGTAGCTAGGATAACTATCATCGTAATGCAATAACAGCGCAACTGCCGGAAGCACGGTCGTGAGCGAAACAAGCCAACCGCATTATCAATCCGATAGGTAATAAATTGTGTTTTAGTCGGTTGCTGAACGGATAAAAATCAAAAACTTTTAAATCCACAAAAAAAACATAAATTTTTTATATATTTACGTTGACTTGTGTATTATTTATATGATTTTATGAAATATTATGACTTTAATATGCAATTATTCAAATTATTGTTTTTTTTTCTTTTCGCTGTGAAATTTTCTTTTTTTCTTTCACTTTACATTGACTACACGCGTACATTTTGCAGACTTATATCTTCTTTGCATTTTCCCAACCAGCCAGTGACAGTTACACCGCCAACGAAGGCGCATTGAATTTATAAAAAGGATGTTACCCTTTTTGGTTGCGTATCGCGGGCGGCACATCCGCTACCGCGCCACCAGGCGACAAAAACTTTCGCCAGGAGTTAGTGTCCTCCTTTCGGAAGAGACGCGCCCCGAACGTTCGGCTGCGGTCGGCGTTGGTGACGATGGCAATAAAAGTTAATATATACGCGTGGAAAAAGTTTGCCCGACGGAATATATCGTAAATCCTTTTTGGAAAGCTCCTCCAGGAGACGTGCGCTTAAAATTTGCAAGATTTTTATTCTTGCATAAAAAACAACTTCATACCGAGTGATCACAACTAAATTTCTTCTCTCTGTGTGCAGTTTTCCAATATTTTCCCCCCGTTTTTTGTGAATACTCGAGGTATAAATTGAAATAACACAACATACGGCGTGCGAAGCAGTCAATTTCGTTTTCTGACGTTCGAAGCTGAGTGGATGCGAGTTAACGCGAGTGGAAAATGTACTTTTGAACGATTGAATAGGAAATTTTCACCCCCCTTGACAGCGTGCGTAGGAAAGTACACCGCCCGCAACAGAAATATCTTATTAAAACATCGGAAATTGCAAATATTTGTGTGAATTCGTCGGTGCGGTTGTGCAAAACGAAGGCGGTTGACTGAACCGAATGTTTGGCTTTCGACTTACTGCGTTCGGGAGCTTTCAGTCTTTGCTCTTCTTGTGCAGATATACGGAGAGCGTGGAAGTCGAGACCTTTCGCGCTTTCGCCACCGAGAAGCCCAGCTAGCTCGCATGCAAAACCGCTATGTACACTTCTTAATAGTTAGCTTCGGTTTGGATTTCGGCTTTGGGCTTTTAGCGCTCGACTTCGCTGCCGCGGCTTTGCTATTTTAACGCGTCGAGAATATGCACATGCACATCGCCGGCTCTCGAACGAGCGAACATCAACAGCGAGATGAAGTGTTTAATCGAATTGCGAATAAATCATTCATGTGACTTTACACCGAGTGTGATCAAAAATTAAACACAACGCACCTAATGCAATTAAAAGTTAGCGCACATGTTGAAATCACATCTTATCAAAATTATATTCGAGGTGAAACACACGCAACACGCAAACCACAGTTTTCAGGTGATGTTCGAGTGTTGCGGCTTTATCTCAATTGCGAAATCCGAATTTTGACGAAAACTCAACTCGCGCGCGCTTGTTGTTATTCTCTAGCGCAATACGAAATCGCAGAATGCAGACGGAATGCAAAACTAGACCGACGTGAATTGTCGAGAGCACGGATGCGCACAAATGAACTCGAATTCGTGCTCACTTGGAAGACGACAACGACAGGGCAGCGCGAACGTCATCATAATGACGATATTGTTTAATGAAAGGATTTCCACTGTAATTTACGCATCAATAAACTTGCATCCTTCGAACGCCGGGCGCGACAATGCACGCCTTGCGATAACAAAAGCATCGCGAGCGCAAGTTACGCAAAACAAAACACTGCAAAACAAATGAAAGCATAATACAAAAGAATGCACCGAACAAAACTAAGTAAATCAATTTTGTTTTATAAGAAAACTTCGCAGCGCATGCGCACGTATAGAATTGAAACAAAACCATTTAATTTAACGTCCGACGCATCTTTATTTCCCTATCTTTAATCGCATCATTTTCTCGCATTGACAGGCGTTCATTCAATAAGCCGGTTGGTAATTTTAACGTCGCTTTTATGTCCCGTCCGTGCTCGTTAAACTTTTATGTGACGAGCCGCCATTGTGCGCTTCAAACAGCTACACCGCAAAACGCCGCTAACCTCAAAACATTTCATCCGCTCGTCTTTATATCACGGACGCTACTATTTAACACGGCTTGCGTGCAATTAACGCGCAAACAAACAAGAAATAAAACCCGATGTTTATTAATAAATATTATATAGAATGGTGCATGCAGGTTCGTTTGACGTCTTGACCGTTGACATTATTGGCTTCCGTGCGCTTTGTACCGGCATAAATGGCGCGACGCGTTCGTTACGTAAGCTGAAAGCTGAATCGCTAGAAAAGAGTCGCTTGAAAGAAGCCGATTACCTTTTGTGGACGCAATTCCGCATTAGTTGCGCCGTTGGACATAAAATGTAATGAGCGCCGTACTTCGAGGAAAGCACTTTTAAATTATTATACGTAACGTGTGCACAAGATGTCTTTTCATGTTAAACAAGTTTTTAGTGAAAAATGCTGAGTGAAGATATGGTTATGATTTCGTTGCGACTAAGTGAATATCTTCACGCGGTTAGTTTTTGTAATGCAATGCATCATGGGAATTCTTGTTATGTTACTATGGCAACGCGTGCGTTGCTATGACAACGGCAAACAAACAAGAGGGGAGATGTTGTGAACTATGCAAAGTTTTCATTCACTTTACACTCGTAGCACAATTCACTAAGGAAGTTTAACATTAGAAGTTTAACATTAAAATAGGTCCATGTGAGTAACGCCATACTTTTTTTTTATATTTTTGTGCCTTTTAAAGTGTAAGAAATTTTAAGAGGCTTGAAAAAAGAGAGAAATAGTGTGATCTGTGACCACATGTGTTTGCCGCACCATTCCAGACTCTCTGCCATGGTCAAACACGAGCGAAACATCTGAATTATTCAAACCGCACGAGTGCATTAACCATTCCGGTACATCAGTTTGGACGGTCGTCGACGCAGACACTTCGACTCGGCGCAATTTCGCTTCCACGATGTCGGCGTGCACTGCTCCATCCTCGTGTTTCCAAATTCCATGAGCAAGAGGTTCAGAACTGTGCGCCGTATGCTGTACTGTGTGTGTATATCCATATAAATTGGTCCAGAATTCACCACTGAAGTCCTAACTAGGGCTATCAGTAGGTGTGTTTACTCAAAGTGCAAAGTGGCGCACGACGTGTGCCACAATCCGAGTCAAATTGTATCAATTATGAATTTGAATTTAAAACAGGTACAATCAAAAGGTTGCCTCTAGAGGTAAGTTGTTAGTATTTATGAAGTGGCAAGGCAATTCCCATTCCCACCCTCCCACCATTTCAGTTGTTTTGGTGGTCCTATTCCGACTTCAGTCGGGCATGCACTGAAAGCTGACTGGCCTTAATCCAGCCCGAAGGTCTATCCACACACTACACACACATGTGTTTTAATCACAGAACGACGACAACGTGGACCGGCGATGCATTCGGTTCGGAGCAAATTGCAAATTGCAAAGTGCACATGGTATGGCCCTGTCGTGGACTTTAAAGTACCTCGACCAAAAGTGGCTGTCACTCCCCAATGGGTGCATATGGTGCATATAGACCGCACTGGAAATTTTACGCGTCAAAGTGCTCTTACCATACGCTCGCGGCATAAAATTCAGCCATTATCCATTACTGCCGCAAAGCCGGCATATTTTAAAAATATACATATATACGCTTCAAAACGAGCAAAATAGTTGTGATGGAAAATAAAACTTTTTACTCGGGTGTACGATACTCGAGTAAAATGCACCGCAACGTCATAATGGGAATAAATATCCCCGCGCCGCATGTCAGAAACAGAAGCGGAGGCGCTTTACAACAACCAACAACGTTTCCACTTTGTTTCAACTTGCAAGTTAAAATATACACACAAATAAAAACGAAACTAAACATTGAACGTCGCCCGTGCAGATGACGAATTATCCAGAGATTTTTCATTTTCAAAGTTTTCCATGCCGCCGCAAACAATCAAACAATCGGCCAAGTTATTCTCGAGTTGTAGAACAATAGCGGGCAAACTAAGAAATGTGCAAATCTGCTTGGGTGAAATACAGCTGTAACTCGCATTGCGAAACTAACCGCAGCGCAGTTTGTTGGTCATTTATGCGCCTCCATAATTGCGCTTTGTGACGAGCCGCATGACATCCTGGGCCAGGACTCTGCTATTCATAGGCATGTGCGGTCGAAATTCGCACGACTCGCACGATATGAATACAGTGATGTGAAATTACGTTCATTGTTGGCGCGCAACTCCAACACTAACTCAAGTTGAGGTCGTTGCAGGTTACACTATAACACAATGTACTCGCAGCGGAAACAAGCAAAGAGTCCTCTTACTCCTCTCGTATGCAATGGGCAAATAACTCGCGCGGATGGGACACAAACTACCTTCTACATGAATAATAAACATCTTTTGGTTAAATCCAGGTAGTAGGTAGTATAAATCTAGGTTACTGTTTCTTAAAAAGTGCAAATTAAATCGGTCAATGCAACGATTTAAAAACAAACAAGAACATAAATTCGCATCGACCTAATGGTCTAATGGAATGCACATAAACAACCCCAGTCAATATTGTTTGTGTTTCTATTTTCGTCGTGTTTTCGTATAATTTATTAAGAAATCACCGCAAAATGTCCTCAGATGTTGTGTGCCGTGCATAATGCGTTATTTATGTGTTTATATAGCCGATTGCAATATTGGCGAATGAAAACTATGTAATGGATGCACATAAAGTTAATGTGAAATGAAATACCGCGAGCTTCTTGGGACTAGAGCTCCGGTAAACAATTTTTATCGGCGAAATCCAATATTCCGGCGATCATTTCAAGTTATTTTTTATAGCGTTTTATAAAAGCCATAACTGTGTTTACGCAGAGTGAAAATATGTTGAAACTGTACAGTACCTATAATCCCCCAACATCAGATAATACTTAATCCACACGGGAAGAAAGTTAATTAAAATTTAGTAATTTTTAATAAAAACAGCATCGATTTTGTTTTGATCTTGTTGCTTTGTTGCTGTTATTGAATATAAGAGTAAAACTTTTACGATACATCTGTCCATGTTGTATTATATTATTAGAGGGTGTTATTAATACTCGGCTGCGATGTCTGTCGTCACATTCGCGTGTACTTAACGCGCCCTTGCTATAATTATAACAGCGAGTGCGAAATAACATCCGAGACATAATCATAACACTGCCGAAGAGTGCGGTTCATGCGCCGTAACGACACCGTGCTGCATGTGTGCCGCCCTATTCGGGGCTCGCAATAATAATCACAAGAGTTCTCCTCGGATCTCGTTTAACGAGCGCCCTCTGTACGCGCACTGCGTTCATAAACCCCGGCTGGGGGAAATTCGTACAGTACAAGTCCAGCCCAACGAATAATAATAACAACCGTAATGAGTGAGCAGCTCCTCGTGCTTTGTGAAGAAAATTAATTATTCGCATTGCAGATACGAGTATACGAGTATTTGTTCAAAACTGTGATTTTTTAGGTTATGGCGTGTGATTTGACAGCGTAATGACAGCAATATGATTTTGACAGATGCAATATGTGACAAAGTCAGTTTTGTTTGTTCTGCACGTGCTTGATATTCACAAAAATTTCAAAAACAAAAATTCGCTTTGTACTTTGTAGTCTCAATCAATTTTTTTCGATTATCACACGATTGTTTGCGTTTGCGTGACCAAAATCAAACCGAAATTCGACAAATGCGTTACAAATCCGATGCCGGAACTCGCGAAAAAAAACCAAAGCGCAATCATGTAAATTACATCAACATACCGACAAAGCCTACCCGTTCCATTCCGCAACCCCGCAGCACACATAATTTCGCATGTGTGTGGAAATAATGCAAATGCGATGCGAATGCGCCCGGCAAATCGAAAAATCTCCCGCGCGCGCGATTCGCTCATGATTGAATTTTTCATAGCGTACCGATTTTTTTAGCTCTCTGTGTGATATCTCTGTTTGTGCACATCGTGCCTGATCAACTTACAAGCTTGAGTTTTGCCGACTTTACACAGAGATAAAACGCAAAACACAGGAATTTTAATTTCGTTCGTCCCACAACAACAACAACAAACAACAACAACAGCGATAAATCTATATTTGTCTAAAAAAAAAGTTAGGGCTTTGTGCACAATGCGGCGTATTCATAACTTTGAGGAACTTCGAGTAGTTTGAAATTTTGGATGTTATCGTTGCAGCATGCCTGAAATTGCCTGCACAAATTTCACATATGAGTATTTTTACGAGAGCATAAATGCATTTTCTGGTTTATTAAAATTTAGTATCACATATATGCGTATAAAGGCAACATTTTGATACATTTGCACATCATTTGTGATGATTCGGATGCACATTGATATATTTACTGCGGAGGCGCAGGTAAACCGGAAACGGCCGGCACAAATCATTAATTCAACACTTAATGGCGGCTGGCGTTTGTTATATAAACAATATACGCATAAACCAACTGCCATCGTGATTTACTACTGTTAGTTGTATTGCGGTGCGTATATTTTTCATTATAAAGTTTTATTTGCCATAGTGTAATGAATAAATTACTAGCAATAAAATAAATTAATAAAAACACTTTATTTCGGGCCAGTTTTGAAATAAATTTTCATTCAAGTGTCAGGTAAATATACATTTAAATTAAAATATAAATTAAATATAGGTAGTCGTAAAGTAAACATTTTTTGAAGTAGGAGTTGACTAATTCGAAAATTATGTGTGTATAAAGTGACATAAAATATTTATAGGTATTCGTACGATTTTTTGTAGGAAAAAAATTGATTTTTCGGTGTTTTTTGACAAATTAAAGCATATTTTTTAATTTTTTTCTTAATTTCGCATTTATCACTTGTTTAAAATAAAATTATGAATTTTATTGATAGTATTGACACATATTAGACCCAAGAAAGTGAAAATTAATTAAAGTTTTACTAAAAACTACAAAAACCAGTTTTAAACAAGTCGCACCGCTAAATAATTTCAAACACTCTCTGAATAAGACATAAACCAGCTCTTATCACACAGTGAAACGTTCTCCTCTTCGCTTCGGTCTCTTCATATCAATCGACATACATAAGGCATCGACGTCGCTCGTTGATAACTCATATCCGCATGCCGCGCGTCGCGTGCACCAAACACCTCGGCCGCGCTCAACTATTGATACAAGCGTAAGCGTGTTGCGCCGAAGTTTCAGCGTGCGCACACATTCTGCGGTCGCGACGTGAAACTTTTATTTATGTGTTTGCTTATCAAACCTTGTCGCTCGTCGCATAAAATATAAATATAAATATTTATCGCGACGCTGCCCGACTTTATGCTCGCGTCTCATCTTGAGTTCCCCGCACGACAGTTTGCTCTGCACGAGTTTACGGTTGTCGCGAATATCTAACAGATATAGCTATTTCATGTGCCGTGATGTGACTCGTAAGATTATAACGTATTGTTCGACACACAATGCGAATTTCGATCGGAATGTACTTGAAAAGTGAATTAAAAATAGGAAATATCATTTTCACAAATTGTGGACAAAGAAAAAACTATAAAAATTGATAGAACATTAATTATTTAAATAAAAAATAATTTGTTTTGAAAAAAAGATTTTTATGATTTTCAATTTGTGAAATATTAATTTATTTACATGAATATCCAAAATCTATCCGCAAGTATTTCGTGCATATTAAATTTTTCTCGCAATTCTTTGGCAAACATTTCATTCAGTGGGTTTCTGCCTCGTTTGCAGATTCAATACCCACTTATTAAAGCCATTCGACGCATGCTGGTTACGCAATAATAAAATTTATTAAATTTCTTTTTGCGTTCGCTGGCGAGTAATGCGCGAACGCGATTGTATCCATCCCACTTGCGAAAGCATCGCAAAACCGTAAAACTGGAAAAGCCCGAAATTGAAACCGTTTCACATTCGTTCGTCTTTTATACGTCTTAGCTTTCGTTTGCCTTCCGCTGGCTTTTCCGCACACAAATTGTTAACAAGCTTATAATAACAAAGTAAACTGTTAAAATGGAAAATGTCAATGACTCTACTTTCCAAATTAAAAAATATTTTATTTTTTACTTTTATTTGTAGCCTTGTGAAATAAACTAGTATGTTTAAGTTTTTAATAAGTTAAAAACTGTATTATTAATCGTATAATGCGGCAATTTTGTTAAAATTATTTGATGAAAATAAAAGTTCAAATACGAGCGCATGTTTGAATGCGCTGTGCAGTCAAGCACAGCATAAATATATAATAATTATTTTAAAATGGTGGTGTACTAAAACTAAACGAACTACGCCGCGCTAAATAATTTAATGGTTAATGGAATTTTTAATAAATTTCACATTTCAACACCTCCGCATGGAGCAAATGTTTTAATCTAAACTGCAATTCGGCCACTCACCCGAAATTATTTATTATTGGGTTAATAAATATTTAAATTAAATTTGCTTCCGGTTCAAGTAATAAATTAGCAAAAAATAAAATCAAATTTAAAAAACTTTTTTCTATTTTTATCTTTAAAGCGCCAGTTTTACACGAGTATGAGATTCAAAAGGTGGTAATTTATACACGGACGGCCAAGGCCGTGACTAAAGTAATTTAGTCACGTATTCTCCTTTTCCAGGCCGAATATTCGGTTATTTGGCTAAAATTATACCCACACATCTCTAGTATTTACTTTCTTAAAAGTATTTTGTAGCCTTTTGCGTTTAGTTAATTCCCTAAAAGCCTTTGTCAACATAAAAGGATATTTATTCACTACGCTTTCGTAGCTTCCGCTTGCATTCGCTATTTTCTATCCGGAGCATTTGTATTATGCGCTATATTAATATTATTTCACATGATTGATTGTCGACGACGAGGCGCGGCGATTGCAACTGATTTCGACAGGAAATTAAATTTTCTTCTTCAATCATCTTTGCTTATCTTGTGCAGAGCGCAACGCCCATCCACCCACGACTTTTAACTAAACTCCAACAATGAGCGCAGGAAGTCAGAATCGAAAGCAAGTCGCAGTTCTTTGATTCTTTGTTCGGCGGGTGCGCTCGTCTATTCGTCTCCTCTTTTTTGTTTTATTAATCTGATTACAAATCGAAATGTGCTCATTAATCAATGTCAACAAAGTTGTATGCTTTTTTACTTTAAAACTTAATTTCAGTAAAAGCACTACACCAAAATGTAGTGATTTCAAGCATCACGGCACAAATCAGGCGCTGACACACACACAATACGTGAATAATTAATTAATTCTAAGTAATGAGCGAATAATCAGGTATTACGCACGTAAGCAGATAAA
Source organism: Dalotia coriaria (assembly GCF_025399875.1). Taxonomy (NCBI): domain Eukaryota; kingdom Metazoa; phylum Arthropoda; class Insecta; order Coleoptera; family Staphylinidae; genus Dalotia; species Dalotia coriaria. Next base: position 4,197,866 of record NW_027045448.1, read on the forward strand.
ATCAGGTGTAAATAAGTATTAGCAGAACATCATTGGATTAATATGCGTATATACAATTCACACAAACCGCACACGCATTAGTCGTGGCGGATTAATTAAATTACAACACGTTAATTAGAATTACCTGGAGTGATTTAGAGCGATCGCACGGTTATTGCCTAATAAGATATGAAAATTTAATTTTCAGATGAAAATAAACAAATTTGGAATATGAAATTTGTTTATGATTCATGTGATGCTAGAAACGCTATTTTCAACACAGTGAATGATAAGAGAACTCGTCTATTATCGCGTTAACTGCCAAAGTGACCCGCAAACACCAATTGCATGCGTTTATGATTTCGAAATCATGCACATTGTTATTGCATCACAAAGTGACGAATCAACACTAATATAAATCACATTTTGTAAACTTTATTAGTAAATGGCTTTTTCTCATGCATTTTTGCTTATTTCTTGCCGATTTTGTCAATGAAATACTTGATTTAAATGCAAAGAAAAGAAAAATTGTAATAATGCGCCATCTCAATTCGAGTTATATAACTATAACTACGATTTATTTACCATACAAACTTTAATCGGTTATTTTAAACCCTAAAAGATTAATTTTTGCAACAAAAAGTAGCTTATTTTATTTTCCTAGGTCAAAAATATCTCTATAGCAAAATTTGCCAAAATTTGTTCGGTGGTTTTCCTGTGAAAGCGTCACAAATAAACAAACCAACTAAAAATTAATTTTACAACATAAGTTATCATTTAATTTTAATTTTTTGCACTTTAGCAAGTTTATAATAATGTTGGCAATGTCCTCCAAAGGTTTAATAATCAGAGTGTTATCTTTCGGAAACACTCTGTTGACCCAATTAACGTAACGCAACGCGAGCTGTTAGCAAAAGTACGGATGGCAATATAAAAGAAGTGTAAGTGCTGGACGAAGCATTCCCAAAAAGCCTCTTACTCTTATTCCCATCTTCGCGCTGCCGCCGCTGGCAGCCACCCCATGGGCAGCGGGTACTGGTATACCACTACCAACCACCCCCTCGTGCACAAAAGTTGCCGCTCTACGGCCGAATATTTACGGTATTTACAGCAAAAGTGCTGCGCTCCTCTCTCAGCGAAACTCAATTCATCAACACCCTCCCACACCTCGCGGCCCCGGGCGGCAAATGCTTTTTTAACCTCGCTTGTAAGTCTCGCTGCTCCGGCAGCTGCAAGATGTGCTTAAAAGCTTGAAATAAAAGTTGCACGCACGGCGACATATAATATCGCGCACTCACTACCCGGACGGGACTATTTTTCAGCAAACTTTCAAACATGTCACACGCTGTGTGCACATTTATGCGCATGCACACACTTTCCTTATTATTTTCTTTATTTGCAATAAAATTTTCCGAAATTTATCGCGCAGAATGCAGACGCTTTGCGTTCATTGATTAGTTTGGCTCGCGCCAAGTAATTCCGATATTGGCTCGTTGTTTGTGTGCCAAATTTAGGAAAATAATCAAATAAAACTCGCGACTGCAAGTTATTTCCGAATATGTTCGATTTTTTCGCCAATTGCAAACTGATTTCATTGAAAGTTTGCGCATAAAAACTTGATATAAAAATCCATTTTACCCTCTCGCACACACTAAGTACTTTTACCTGGTTGGCAAACTTTGAATTTATGACCACACCGTGCGCATAATAGCAATTTAAAAGTTTCGATCGAAAGCGTGGCGAGTTTCAACTCGTCGATTAAAATTTTATTCCGATACGATAATATTTTTAATGCACTTTCCGATGGGATAATTACAAATATCCCACACATAAATTGCGGCAACTTGCACATCGCTAATGATCCTTTAATACGGTGCGCATATTTTAATTAATTTTCATCCTACAACACAATAGCTCTCCATGCAAACGCAAATAAATCAAATAAAATCCAGCTATCCATCAGGATCGTCCTTATTTACAAGTTTTGTAAAGTTTAGTAATATACGAAGAGCACGTAATTACCGGCCATTAAAAATGTAAAAAGTGTCACTAATCTCCGTCAGACTATGAAAAGAGGTAAAGTTTTAATGACGAAATATGATCAAACAACATTTTGGCAGAAAAGAAGAAATTTCTTCCGTTTTTTTCATAAAAATTGTAAAAAATGTCAAAATTTAGATTTGCAATAATAATAATAGGCTAATATTCTATATTCACTAAACATAAACTCGTCGTTTTGAAAAGAAACTCACATATTTCAATACCAATATGGATGGATAAATAAACGTGATGTATTCTCCTTCAATGCAGGGTGTGATGGATGGCTCATGCGGGGCACCCGAAAATATCCAAAACACAAAACTGCCTGACGAATTCTTAAAGAAGTGTCAAGCGATGATGAATATGAAAGCCTATCACCAAATTTATCCCTCGTTATAGATATTATTTTTCCCCGCATATTTAGTGCGTTTCATTTCGTAAAAGCCTATTATACAGCTGCTTCAAATGCAAACGCTAATTTCGCCGTAAATACAATTTATTCGACTTTGACTTTGAGCTCTCTCACACCCTGTCGAACGCTTTATTAAACACGGCAACTCATAACAAGTCGCGCGACGCAGACAGGAAAGACAAAGTCATAAAATAAATTTAGGCGCTTTATTTATGTGCGTATTTCCCTTTCGTGTTGTTTCGCAAAATGAAAATTTGCAAGAGGAACGCAAGAAGAAAAAAAACACACGCACGCACTTTGCGTACATCAACTACGCTTCTTTTGCTTTCGTTGGCGTGGAGGAAGCTTAGAAAGATGAACGGGCGGCCGTTAACGTTAAATATTTCTTGTTTTTCTGTGTCAATGTTTCTGTCGCTTCGGCATGTTTGTTTGCCTAAACGAACGCCAAAGGAAGCCCGCAGAGCAATCGCATCTCGCCCACTGGCCGCCTGCCAATTCATTCGATTTCGTTCATTGTATTTGTAGCCCTCCATTAGTCGAGCGTCGAGCGACAAGCGCAAGGCAATGCATGATCACGCCGCTGATGCCGCTGAAGCTTCAAGAAGTGAACAATAAACTTTCCAGTCGACCGAAATAAACGAAGAACTAAATTTAAACTCCGAGTACACTTTTGCAACTTGCGAAACAATTCACAAAATACACATTTGCGCTGCGTTCGATTAAAATACAAACTAATATCCGGTTTATGTATATTGTGTTTATGATGAAAGAGAGGATGAAAAAAAAGTTTAGTATGTATTACTTACAGGGTTGCTGATGATGATGCGCGGGTTTTGTGAGCGCAAACACTCGGGCTAACTTTAGCGTTGATGTTCCGTTCGAGGGCAGGAGGGCACTGGATGTTCGTTCGGTCGCGACGGGCGAGCGAGAGCGTGCGGGATGCGTGTGCGGTTAGGTTGTGCACGGGTGGCGCAGCGTACGGAGCGCGATCGTCGACTACGCCGCGGCCGGCGGCGAGCAGAGCGCGCGGAGAAGACTTCTCTCTATTGATCACCGCCGGCGTCGTGCCCGCCGCGCGCGAGAGCAGGATGCACGCCCGAAACATCTTTCTGCGCGCAGAACACACAACACGAGCGCAGCCCGGCGACGGGAACCAGCGCAGAAATGCTACCAACTGCAACAACCAGCAAAACATCAACATGCTTAACCTACGTATTTACAAATTTAATTCAATTTTATTTCAATAATAAATATCACACGAATCACCATGATTAATGTTTAATCGAATCGTTTTCTGCGTAGGCAATCATCCGAACGCGCAGACAAAAAGACGAATTAATTGGAAACTGTTTGTCGTGTTCGGGCAAGAACCAACGAATCCCTCGGCATTGTGCACTGATACGGAAGATTAAACACTTTCTGATTGTGATCACTTGTTTTAAGCAAAAATAATTAAAATCGAGTTTTTGGATCAAAATCACTAAGCGAGTGTCTTTGGTGTGAAACTATAAAACGTGACGAGGGATGTGATTTTATTCACCGCCATCAAACCCAAGACCTACGACACATTTATTACCGCGTAGCCATTTTCACCCAGGCACTCTGCTACGTGTCAAGCCACAGCGATGGGATATTTAACGTAAGCTACGCATATTATTCCGCAAAAAGTAACCATCGGGAGAGGCGTAATATCGAAATGGAACACGTGCCCGGAAAACACTTGATCCGAACAATACATTCTCCCTCAAAGGGTGCAACGAACGGCCGGACATTGAAATAATACGAAGGTTCAAGTGGTAAATGGTAATGCAGATGGTTACGAGGTGAAATGCATCCGGAAGGCTACTAAAGCCCCCAAAAAACTACCCCGCTTGGCTCTATAAGGATAACACCTTCTACAACTATCCAGGACGGCTGGCAATTTACAAAAGCGTCGAGCGGCTCGGAATGGCATACAATCCAACTTGTCTCGCACTTGTCTAGCCCCAAGCAAGTGCGGATTGATAGATCAGCTTGTAAAGTGGGACTTTTATTAATATTCCCTTTGGGAGCTCTTATCGCATACTTTTTCTTTCTCGGGAATTTTATAGGAAGTGTAGAAATCATTATAACATTTCACTGATTTGTAAATATCCTAATGGTATGTTACAGAATAGTTCTTTGAAAAATCTAAGTAAAGTAATCGGTGGAATTGGGCCGAAGTCGGAGACTCGGAGTCAAAGTCGAACCTCAAAGTTTGACTTGGACGTGCGCAACGAACTTGACGAACGTAGAAACGACTAAAATGCAACCCAGGCACTTGTCATGGACACGGACATCTGGATGCTCGCCTGGGGCCCAGATGTTTTCAACTCTTCTCCTCTTCTTCTTTCCTCTCGGGCCCATTGAACTTCTGTCATGCTAACACGTCGATTCCCCACGTTATGATATTCTTTTGAGTTTCAGATTGAAGTTGTCGGCTTGCTTTCTCTGCGTGCACAGATCAATCGCGTTATTCACTTTTTGGTCCCTAAAACCAACGAAACATAACTATACTCGTATATTTTAACGATGTAGATAACACGCAGACCGCGCACATTCGTCTTGCGCTTAATAGTCTATTATCCCGGGTGCCATTCAATCAGTCACTTAAACTATTTTCCGTCTTTCTACGCTTGCGTTCGCAATGTGTTGCGTTGCTCCCCTTTTGTGCGCGACGCGTCTTCACAAACATCTCGAATAATTGTCTGCTGCAAAAAGTGTTGGCAGGACGACGAATACAATATGCTCTTCGAGAGCATCAAGGGTCTCAAGACAATGGACAATTCATCATGGTTGAATCAACCGACATGATTCTCACATCTGTTTTTGCTGACTAAACATAACTATCATTCTTTCTGATGAGTTACTTCAAACAAAACCAACTGCAAATGATAAAAGCTTTCATCAACACCCCGTATATTAAAATATGTCTAGTAGTAGATCTTGATAGTACTCGCACTAGTTTGCGCCGCCAAATTGCCAATCAAACATTGTTGTACGCGTCGCACCGTGATTGAATAAGTGTTTTGTAGTTGTGTCTACATTAGCATGTTGGCAATAACGAATAACACAATGTTTATGACCGGCAATAAAGCGGAAGATTCGTCGTGCGCATGCGCAAAGTAAACAAAACATAAATTGTTGTGTATCCCTGGATTGTTCTCTCCATTTCGCTATTTGTGCGTCCGCAGCACCGTGAGCCCATAAGGCCGCGCAGATATGATGAATGGTGAATTTACAAGCCGTTTAATCGATGCATCGATCCAGCAGGACGTGCGAAATGTGCGCCGTGATTAAGGGGCGAAAATCACAAACCGCTTTATCACATTACGTTCGCGATGCTTACGTGTTGACAAATCTGCTGAGGCAAATCCACCACACGAGTATCTCTGTAGGTATTCGTGACCCGAGATTCAGGCGCGCGGGCGGTGGGTTCGCATGTCACTGCAACATTGCATGTTATAAAAGATGGAAATCTGATCGTGGTGGTGGCAGTGGTGCAGGATGATCCGCTTAGTGCATCATGGGTTATCGTCGACATTTGTATGCGTGATGCTAGCAGGGATTTAGTATTACTAAATCATAAAATTATAAAATTTGAATTTACACAATGAGATAATTATTTGTTTGGTGGAAAGAAGATTAAATTATTGTGAAAGAATGATATATTTTCATAAATTAAGTTATTTTTATGGATAAATCAATTTGGCTTATGAATTTGGCCAAAAAGCCAAAAATTTGACATGAAAACTTTTAACTTTCAGATCACAATCAGTGAAGCCTAAAACTTGAACAAATTGATCATTATTTTGACAATTTTTGACAATTTTTATCTTATTTTACAGTATTTCAAACTGTTTTGGCTCATTGGCACCTTCATCTATTAAATTTGCCTTTCTGGGTTTGTATTTTTTAAATTAATTCATCAACACATTATTTTCATCACCAAATTATCAAAATTTTCGCTTTTTTCGCAGTTTAATTGCTAATAACTCACCAGAAATAAAAGCTGCCGTATATTTACCTATTCTGCGCATCTCTAGAAATGTTATATGATTAAAATTAAATCTCCATTCAAGCCCTTTTCAGAAGCTAAACTTTTTCGCTAGATAACAGTAGATAAAGTTGATCGTTCGATGTCGCGACAAGTGTAGCGATAATTCAAGATTTTACGCTTTTCGAACGTTCACCATTCGACAGAGCGTCCTCGCGATTCAATTGCATCGCTTTCGTTACCGTCGCCGCTTTTTTTACCCATCTCACGCTCATTGTACGGCATGTACAGCGTTGCTCCAGTGCGCCCGGCAACAAAAGACGCGAGATATAAGCGTTCGAAACTTCGCCCATTTTCTCGACATCCTCCTCCGGGCGCGCATCGCACAACTGTATTTTTCGCCTTTTATTCTTTCGCCTCGCTCCCATCTTCGCGCATAATAATGCACCCCCCAAACGAGCATGATTTATTCCCTGCTGCCAGTCGCACGTTTATTACATTCAAAGACAACTGCGCTTTGATATGCGCACATTTCCTCTGGTTGTATTTCTTTAATAATCATGCGCGACATTCTCGCTCCGTGCTCGCATATGAATGTACGGAGAATCCAAAGTGAAGCTGAAGGCGAGCAGTGTGACTGAGACCGCCTCGGGGAGCGGCAAGTGCAACATAATACTCTTATAATGACACCGCCAAAGGATGTAGTGTATCACTGTGTGTGTGCACATGCAAAACTCCATGCGCGACATGAAAGATTATAATACATCAGGACTATCAGCAGGAAAGAGTTAGCGTTGCGCTGCTCAAAGTGCGGTGCGCTGTAACTCACACGCTTCATTTTACGGCGTATCCAACGTCCAGGAACATTTTGCGGCGCATTTTACGCATGAGATGCATCACAAACGCGTAATGAGCGACGGTCTCTAATTATCCACTGCATTTGTATTTAGATGGAACAATGACATAGAAACAGCAAACAATTTATTTTTTTAGGTTAAATTAGGTTAGGTTTAGGTTTAATATAGGCCAATATTTGGTTTTGCAGTTCAAAATTTCTCAAAATAAAAGTTTTAGGTCAAATTTTTAATTTTTTTGTCGGTTTTTAGCGAATTTTTGATTATTTAACGACTTGATAGGTCTCAATTTAGGTTATGTTAGGTATTTTACATAACCTATATAATTCTACTCATATTCGGCTAATCCTGATTAAAATAAACCCAAAATAATCACTTCTGGAAGATTACCTAACCGAAAACAAATAAAAAACGAGGTAATCATGACCCGGAAATTGAAATATCACCACCACTTGCAATTGGACATTAATTGGCGCACTAATTAGATTAAAAACAAGACCTATTTATACAACCATTGTTATCAGCACAAAGCCATTCAAGGTTTACACGCACATCACATATCGACCACTCAGCCACTCAAACTCTGCCCTTTACTGCATGATATATTATCATACTCACGCATTAATTAACTAGCAATTGGATAAGGTATTAATAGCGAGGGTGAGAACGATGTGTGCACATCCACGACTGATACAAGGATACGCACTACCAAGCCATGCATAAAGCACACCACGAGTGTAATTTCAAGTTTGTTCCCTTTGCTGCTGCCAGAGACGTAGCTGCGCAGAGAAAGAGAAGACAGTGTGACTGTAGCAAGACGAGCACGAGCATGGTTTCCGTGGATCACAAACACACACATACATCCAGGTCGTCGTCTATTCAAGGCATTCACCATTCAGCGTGCGAACCTGCGAGAATGTGCAAACATGTAACGCCAGATTTTCTTGTTCGGCTTCAGCTTGCTTGCTCAGTTGCTCCCTTTCTGGACGGTTAATATCCCTTTTGTTTCCGACTACAACTCCAGACCAAAGCTGAACCCACGAATCTGATGATGAATGTTCATGAGCCATGCCGTCCCTCATATTATATCAATTAATTGGAAACTTGTTGTGTGTAGTTACGCACTGTGGCTTATTGTTGCAACATTTAACGATAGCATTCCATAATTAAACGCGGCGTGGTTCTTTGTTTGCAATATTACACGTGCCTGTTTGTACACCTTGTCTAATGTCCACTGTGTCCTTATACTCGTAGTCATCTATCCTTTCAACAAACGATTATGCTGAAGGCAAGTTTCGGTATTACCGCGGCAACCCTTGATGTTCCGGTAATGCAAAGTAAAGCAAAGGTGTAAAGGTAACGTGGATCCCACCTCTGAGATCCTCGGCCGATAATATAGTTTAGGTTAAATTGAAACTGTAAACTCGTATACTCTGCACCTTTCATCGGGGATCTAAAGTTTAAGATAATTATTCTCCACGTTTCACTAAGTTTTCTACACCTTTCGATATAATGGAAATTATTATTTGTGAGATTAACAGAGTGTAAATGTGAAGATGAAAAAGTAAGTGCTCGAGTGCAGCGAGATAGTAAAGCAAAGCCAAGGAAGTGAATTATAGAAAAGACGTGCAGCGCGAAGTCGGAATTCACGTGCACAGATAAAATATACGGAAATTATGATGCCACTTTCGTAGATAACCTGTTGAATATGTAATGCGCATCCGGTCGGAATGACACAAAGAAAAAATCAAAACTTTCTAAGTTATCGAATGTAAAATAACAGAAAAACATCAAAAAATAATATTATTTATACGAATGTGGTTTATTTGTTTGTTTGTGACGTTTTCACGCAAAAACCGCTGAAATAATTTTTAGAAATTTTAGTACATATATAGATATTTTAGACCAACGAGAAGCAAATAGGCAACTTTTTATTGTAAAAAGTAACAAGGAGGATGAAAAATAAGGGTTGAAAGTTAATATGAAGATTATATCATAGTTTTAGTTATAAATTTGAATCTAGATGGCGCGGAAGTGCATTTTTAGCATTTCTCATTTCTTTAAATAAAAATTGAGAATTTAATGGATAAATTCAGCAGGTAAAAGACGCAGGAAACAAGAAAGTAATTAGTTAGGCTATTTATATTAAAATCTGCGTCAATATAGTTGCGGATGTTGTATATGTACTCAAATATTGGGACATTGTTCAAAAACCTCAAAGCGATTGCGCTAATGGAGTTTTAAAAATAGGTTATTGAAACTAGAAGAGCGTGAGCACAACCGGATCGAACCGTCTGTAGGCATAAATTACTCGTATATTCAGCTCCCGAGTCCTGCGTTTTCCGCGTTTTCTGCACGCCAGCGAGCATGATTTGCTCCCGGCATGCGCTTTTTTGACACATTAACTAGATGCAAACATTGAAATTCAACAAAAAATAAATTACACTGCACTATATTGACCAGAATTTTGTTTTTATGTTTTACTTATTTGAGTGCACTCATTGTCTCATTAGACATTTGTATTATTTGTATTTACCTCATGCTGTTCATGTTTCCTATGTTGAAAAAGTAAGTAAAAAGGTAAAATAAGCGTTAAACGTTTGAGCGGCAAAAAGGAAATTTATATTGAGGATGCAGATGGAGTTCGGGCCGAGTGCAGTGCACCGTGATGGCCGTCCACGCTAGCGTTATTTCGGTTTGGCTTTCGAAACGTAAACATTTCCAGCCGGTGGTGGAGCTCTTTCAGATATTGCAATATGCAACATGCATTGATGCACCGCGCGCGCCATATTCGCCCCGATGCGGTCGGCGGCATTATGGCACAGTAAGAAAAGCGTTGCCGCATTCGCATGCAAAATACGTATTCGGTCGAACAAACATAATCGGATAGAAAGGTAGCGCTTAAATTGTGCACATGAACCGAAGTGGTGTTATTTTACTATTTTTCCGCGGTGTGCAACAAGAGCAAAACGCCGAATTCGTTTATTAGCTGCTTGGGATAAAAGGGCGCCAATCCATTACGGTTATATTTAGTTTCATTATGTATTTTAGCATTTTAATTACGTCGGATGAACCACGACCATTCATAACTTGTAATTTAACGAAATTGCACAAACATTTGTAGTAATTGCCCCGAGTAGGTGCACTGCAACATGGAAAATCTAGATAACTCAGAGCGTTGCTGGCCGCAATCGAAATTAGCCGCAACGTGGGCACGCGATGCGGCTGCACGCGACTCTTGCGCCGCCCAGAACCACCACACTGCCGCCGCCGTCGAGCGTAATTAACAAAATTAAACCGAGCGCGCAATTAATATTTGAAATAATTCATCCGCAAGATTTCCACTCAGCGTACTCAGTCTGCAACGCAAACAAACAGGCGACTCAACCTCCTCCAGTCCAAAACTCCAGAATTGAGAAAACCACTGCTGGAGGCATATTAACACAATCGCCATGGCATTATCGTGTTTGCACCCAAAAGAAACCGGTACACACAGTCGCTGGGATACAATTTAGAGGACTGAACAACTCCGATAAGGAGAAAAAGCTGCGTAAATTTTATTTATAAGTCGTTCACGCTTTCGGCCAGCGTCGCCGACGGCGTCTCCAGAGTGCTTGCAGCTAATCAATGTGCCCGAGCGGCCGCCATCATGAGCACGGGACACGCCAGCCGGGACAACTTGAGCGCGTATGAGGCGTATGCCTTGGAAATTTTACGGTTCGTAATTTCCTTCAGGGGTTGCTTGGCATGAGCAAGCGATATACGAACGATATCTGGTCTCAGAGGCTTTTAAGAACCTCGGTAAACCTTTGACTCACTTTATGTAGTTGGAGTCACATAATATTCTTCAATAAATATGATGAATTGAGTTAGAGAAGCAAATCAAATAGAAATATTATTTCATTTAGTTTTATGATGACTTATTGCAGATTTCAACTACAATAATGGTCAAAAATATATAGAATTTGTTAATAAAATGTTCAACTTTAATTTAAAGAAATGAAAATACAAATAATGCACTTTAGCGCCATCTAGCGCTTTCAATATATGTTTGAATCAATATACTAACTTTAATCTTTTATTTTACATCCTGTAAGTTATATTTCTGCGACAAAACGTAGTCTATTTGTTTTTCCATGGCCAAAAACATCTGTATATCAAAATTTATCAAAATCAGTTGATTGGTTTATCCGTAAAAGCGGAACAAACAAACTCACATTCCATTTTATAAGCTTAATTTGCCATTCCCAAGCCTCATTATATAAATTTAAAGCGTAATTTAATGATTTTTAGTCCAGGCCATTTTCCTTATTATAAACAACTAAAAATTCATAATATTTTACAAATAAACCATTTTTTAATCAATTTGATGAACTATTACACATATAAAAAATATCATCAAAGTATCTCTTTATTGTCCGGCGTATTTTTTTGGCATCGCAATGAATGGTCAGCGCGAGCTGGCGGGGTCGTAACGGTCGTAAAATGCTTCTAATTAATTGTTATGTCTCTAGTCCATGCTGTCTGCTGGTCGCCAGTTGCAGCAGCAGCTAGGCCGTGAGCTCTTGTTGCGTTCGCAACATATCGCTCGCTTCCCATCCGCGTTTTATATCGGCGCAGAAAACGAACGAAACGAAGCAATTACACGCGATAAAAGGGATTAATGCACGCTGCAACTTGCCGCACACTGAAACTTTCAGTTTTCCGCTGCAACTCATTTTTTTTTCTTCGCATGCATGCTGTGGAGTAATCCGTCTTATCAATATGCGCAAATAAGGCCACTGGAAACGCACGCAGAACGCATAAGAATGCAAACGTTGAAATAAATATGTCAACGGACTCTGGTTGCCTATTGGTGTTTAGATCGCGAGCGTGCCAATTACACTGCACTTGCGTTCCAAACGTTTACATTTTACATCTGGTGCTTGCTGGTATTTCATGTGTTGTGATTATAAACTAGTTCGATAACCCGTATACTAAATTTAATGTGTTTAATATTTTTACTGGTACATTGTAGAGTTGATGGTTTTTTTGTTGTTTAAAATTTGTTTTATCTTGCGGATATTAAGTAAGCTCACTGCGCGTAATGGGAGTAAACTCCCCTAGAGCTTTCGTTAATACGCGCGCTGATAAGAATGGTGACACGAAATGTGCGCACTCGCACTTATGTTTCTATTAACTTAATTGTGAATGACGTTAATCTGATAACTGTGTCGCGGTTTACCATTAGTGTCACGCGTGTTGCGTAACTATGGCAATTGTAATCAGAATAAATTCGAAATACATAAACGCAAATGCCACAATAACAATAATCATTTGCGTAATTGTTTTGGAACGTGATAGATGAAACTATAAATTTAATTTAATAATTAAATTTTTATTTTTTGTTTCTTGGACTTAGTATGTGTCGATTCGATCAATAAGATTCGTAATTTTATTTTAAATAAATAAGCTAATACCGCACTTGAGCGCCACCTACTGTTTAATTATTTAAGTATTACTATAATTTAATTTCTATACCAACTTTCATCTCTTATTTAACACCTCTTAGGTCATAACTTTCAATAATTGACTAATTTACTATTTACTTTACTATTCTGCTGTTTGGGACAAAGTATCCAACAAATCATAGATCGTCAAAATCGATCAAGGCGTTCTTGAGTTATAAATGATCTAATTAACACGACTTTGTTTTGTATATAAATTCCTTTATAGAAACCATTGAAACAAAATATTTTGTGCAAAAATATTATTATCCTCTTGAAGTAGGATAAGAAGTAATGAGTATTGATCATTCTGTTACAACAATAGAAGATAATACAACTGATTGTACTGTTTGGTAATCCTTAATGCCTTTAATACTTCGAATGAAAGACATGACAGAAACAAAAATTTGCAAACCCCCTCAACTGGATTAATGCGATCGGCGTGAAATAATGCTCGCTCGTATATTAACACACACACTGGATGAGTCCGGTTGATGACTGTTGATTTGTTGACGCTGAACGCGTGCGATTGCACCCTGGTGGAGGGTAGATTCGACCGGCACTAGGTCGTTCAGGGCGTGAGCGTTCCATGGGTAATAATGAATGAGTTTATGTTATGTTCAACGCACGGGCCGATATTTGGGTTAATTAAGTTTCACACTCGAATTGGCTCAGGCTCAGGCTACCAGCGTAACGGTTCACATCAATTTAGAGTGTTAGCTGCCAAGAAAAACATCCAAAGTATCAAAAGTGACAACATATAACCAAGTTTTACGAGTATGCTACACTCCGTTCAAAGTGTGTTGAGTGTATTGATGCATAGCCATGCTATGCAACCAGTTTTACATTCAACTCATAACATTTTTACCTCTAAATCGTTTTCCTTTAGTTTAATTATATTTTTAAATGATAATTTTTGTTTATTGGAAGACATATGAAGCAAAAATTTGTAAAATTTGAGTTTTGAGTCGTTTTTGAATGTATTATTCCATTATATTCACATTAGCACAACACAGCAAATGCGTTTGTATTTGTCCGGTGCGAGTGTTGACAATTACCAGCGGAAATGCACACGAAAATTAGTTTAGTAATAATGGCGACGAGTTCGCGTGTCTACGCCAGCGGAATAATCAGCGTGCAAATGTGCGGCCCTTTTTTCACCACGCTCTAGCTGACGCTGTTCATCCACGCCGCCAACTGGACACTAGCGTCGTGTCCACCCTCACTTGGAACATTTGGTGTTCCGCCGGGGCCGGCCACGCAAACGCGAAATTCATGAATTGCAAAATATGTCCGTGGCACAAAAAACCACATATGCTCATTATAAGAGTGTAGAATGTACGGTCTGAACAGGAATTCGTAAACTTAGGAATTCAAGCACTTTTAAAATAAAAATGTTTCTATCCGGGTTTATAAACGTATGTTATGTGACGCAGCGTAAATGAGAAGATGCAAAAGTGCACATACTCTGGCAACTGAAGCGCAATCGCATGCAGCTTGCAGCTTTCGAGACTTGGCAGCCATTGCGACGCTTTGAGGAGAACGTATGGAATGTACGCACTATTAACGCGGGTAGAATAAAGGCGTTAACAGTGCTCTTTGCTTATTGAATGGAGTTTCAAGACATGAAGTGTACTCAAAGGAACGACTAAACGTGAATGGAATTGAATGAAGCCTAAACTCATGCAAATAAATAAAAAATTTAAATTCGCAAATTTTGCAAAAAAAATTATTAAACTTGTGCGGGAACAAATTAACACATTTTATTTCGTTTGTGATGTTTGATAATGCACACAAAGGTAGCGCGCGTTTTTCGCTAAACATCGATTAAACGTCACGATCCTTTATGTCTGCTTAAGGCCAAAGCAGAAGCGTAATCCAACACTCGCACGCTGGCGACGTGCAAGCACGGGAAGCGGCGCACGTATATTACGTTGATATCCTTATACGTTATGTGCACACGAGAATTCGCCCCGCGCTAACAGCTCGGCGGCGGCGGCAACCGGCGGCAGCGGCTATAATAATATACACATATCCTTCGCCCCGGCTGCGAGCGCAGCGCTAACAGCCTGCCGGCATGTCGCTGGCGGCAGTGTCGGCGAGATGAGCGAAATTCCCCACGATATCGACTACCTAGCGCGCTTTGGTATCGTCTTTCATCACCATGTGCTTAACTTTTAAGATCGCTTCGACGCGCAGAGGTCGGAATCTTGAAAATCGCAATTGACGCGCTGGTGCATTTAGATGCTTGACATGTTATGCAAGTACGAGTATTTTGTTGTATGTGGAAATCGAGATGCAATTATTTGCGATGAGAATACAAAAATCTGTTTTTAGTAGTTGTAAACTTAGATCTTACCCAGTTGACATTTTACAGGGTTAATTGGAATAAATTAAATGCTTTTTACCTGTTTTTTACTCTTTTTTGAGAATATTTTCGCAAAAATTGAATTTAGAATAAAAAATACTGTTGATAACTTCAAATTAACGCAGTTTCAAAGTGATACCCAAAACAAGATAAGAACTATGACAAAGTCGAAGGTTTTGTGCAAAACTTGATATCGAAAAAATGTTGATTACGTTGCCATTTGGCAGGTAATCTATAAATTGTTTGCATGTTGAATAAAATTCCACCTGCACTGCATTTAAATATGAAAATTAATTTGGTGGCAAAGGTGGTCGGTGTACTATTTGCGGCTTACCCAAGAATAACATCATTATTATGCAAATGTGAAAATATTTGCCGAAAACAAACATCCGCGCTGCGGTGTAATTCCGGAGAACAATGAAAAATGTACTTCATTTTCACACAAACCGTACTACAACAACTCGAACATCAACGATTCAATATCCCGCAACTATACGACCCAAATTTATTAAAAATTCTTCATACGAGTAATTTCGGCGGAGTAAAATTCATAAACTTTAAACTCCCACATGAACCGAACCGGGTGTATTCAAAACAATTGCGGATAAAATTACAATAAACACAAAATTACCCAAAATGAAATAGATATTTATATGTGTTTAGTCAATTTTTAAATTGCTGCGGATATAAAAGAAGTGAATAAAAGATGATCAGCAGTATTCGTTGAATTTACCATTGAGTGTTAGGTGAACACCTCCGTCGACTTTGAGCACAATGCATTCACATTGTTGCACATTCAAGCCGGTTTTAATTACAAGGGAAACAAGGGAAGAAGCGCCTCCCACACCACGCTGCACAACATGCTCTTATCTTTCAACATTTTGCATGAATCCACTTCAGGTTTCTACCAACGTTTAGTCTACCTCTTCGTTTATACCTATAAAATAGTATAATATTAATGTAACACTCTGTATATATCCTGAATTCACCCCTTTGCCTACTGCTCGATTCTCTTCGCTGCGGTGCGCCTCCCGACACGTCACCACAATGCAGATTTATTTATTATTGTTTCAGCTCGTCCTCCCTCACGCTCTTTACCCTTCTATACTCTGCATGTTCGTGTGTAACAGGGTGTAGCTCAAGTTACAATCATCTCTATCTTGTTCAGTGTCCCTGTTCTTCCTGTTGTTGCTAGTTTTGCAAAGTTGATGTCACCGCATCAGACTCACATGCTACCCAGCAGACAGAACCACAGGTTACCTTTGAATGTATGCAAACCAAATTACAATTATTACCACGGTCAGAAGCGAACTGAATTCGCACAATGACGATAATAAAGCGACATTAAAATAATAGTGCCCGTGTATAAATCATCGCCAGCTGAGTTTGCGCAGAGAGTTTGGTGGAGAATCCACGTTATGGAAGATATCTAGTACGCGAAGTGAGGCAGGAAGGTTGGGGCTGCAGCGTAATAACTAAATTATTTTAGGGGTTGCCGAGGCGTTGAATAGTTGGTTCCTAACGAGATTTTTATGAGATTTGTGAAGCGATTGCGAAGGGGAAGCTGAAACGGCTTGCGTTTAGTTATCTAAATTGTAATTTGTGAACACATCTCAACTTAATACAGATTTATGAATAAAAATATTGAAAACTTTCACTTACAACCGTAATAACACTGTCACAACTACAAAATAAGTCATAATAAATGAATTTCTTACTTTTGCAAGTTTGAAGACTTAGTATAAAATAATAATTTATGAATAATCGGTAAATAATAATGCAAATGCATCAATAATTTCAATTTCGTGCAGTAAATAGAAACTGAATTAGCGTAACGCAGCCTGCGCCAGACTGCACCGACTGCGACGCGTAATTATGTCCAGAAGATTTAAGCGCTAACGAGTTATTAACGACGCACGGCACGCTACAGGGTGCTCGGGGTTAATTTTCCGAGGTAATGGACCCGAAACTTCTCTGCCTACCATCACACGCACGCTGAATGCTGAGAACCGCCGCCACCGCCACCGCCATGGCAGGAAATAAATGCTCGAAATGGCTCGAAAATGCTCTCTACGCATACTGAATAATGCAACCCACTTTGCACCTACGAGGCACACCTGTATTATATCGGACGCAGTCAACGTGCGCGTAGTTTCGACGAGTTCGAGCAGGTAAACGAAGTAGAAAGAAACACCCAACAGCTAGAGTGTTCTTTGTTTAACTAGTTTATAACTGCGCAGAGCTACGTCATCGTAACCGCCTCGCTCACACATTACAGGTGGAAGTGGTGCCGTAAACAAGCTTTCTTGCAAGCGTTCCAAGCCGCACGGCGCTGTAGTTCGTGCTAAAAGCATCGCAACACTTCGCAAAAAGGTACGTAGCTTTTTTTTGATGTTTTTATTACTCGGTACATCTTAATAGTGTAGGACAGCGACGTCTTGATAGCAGTTCATGAGTCATGTTTGATTAATCTTCATTAAAGTTAGTTGAATTTGTGCTGTGTTATGTGCAAGACACCACACCCACTTAGTCAACTATAGACTTCAGTGTTGTGTAGAACTTCACATGAGTTCATACGAGAGAATACATTCCATTCATTCTTAGCTAAAATTATTGTAAAATTAAGTTAATTTATATATTTTACAAAAGAATTAATGTTTTTCTTAATATTTTTAGGCAGCATTGATGTAAACTCAATGCCATCTGCCCATTGCCATGTCTGTGCTTGATATCAACGAACGACGAGCATACCTGCAGAGCCCTTACTTCAAAAAGCACGAATACGGTGAT
Source organism: Dalotia coriaria (assembly GCF_025399875.1). NCBI lineage: Eukaryota > Metazoa > Arthropoda > Insecta > Coleoptera > Staphylinidae > Dalotia > Dalotia coriaria. The sequence continues at coordinate 4,215,810 of NW_027045448.1, forward strand.
TTCAGCCCGTTTTACATCACTGTCACCGTCTGCACAATCATCGCAGCAATTATAATCATCATTAATATTGTTGGGTGTTGTTCAAAATACTCCACTTACTGGAACGACCGCCATACTGGTAACAGGTGGATAGTTTCGCTTTGGACAGCAACACCACATCTTCAGCCATCTTTGGATTACTCTGAACTTGATCCCAAGTTCATCCCGAGCAAGGTGGTAACGGAGTTGCCTAGGGACGTGACTCAATATAGTGATCTTGAGGTTGAGCTACCCTCCACACACGAGCAGTACCAGTACGAACCAAGAGGCTCAAGACAACAACCTATTGAATATTTAGAATTGCATCAGAAGAGTAGAGAGAGTGACATCTAGATATAATCATATTAATAAAAGAAAAGCAAAATGTTGCACATATATTGGCCGGTCACAGCTTGCGTAACGATGTTTCTCATCGTTGGCGTTATCATTGTGATGCTCAGATTTGGGCATCGTTTATGCAAGTTGAGGCATACTGCTCTGCCAGATGATAATGATTGGGAGGATAAAGCCTATGAACAAAAAGTGTCTTATGCTGAAGCAATGCCTTAAACATCATATTTTATAGCATTTTATGGATTATGTACAAGTAGTGTTAGTTTATACTAGAATCTCGAAAGCAATTTACATGAATATCCACGCAGAAAGTATTATTTTAAAAGTATGACTTTGTAATGTTTATAACTCTTGAAAAATCCGTCCATTTTGTATTTTTGAGTACTATTTCTATGTAATAAATAATTCTTAAAATACTTTTACCTTATTTTAGATGATTTTCTAGCAGAATATGTTTTTATTCAATAATCCAAGTAATCCTTTTGTTTTTCAATGACAACACACCTTAAATTTTTGTTTAATTTGTCAAAATTTGATTAAAAACCAAAAAAGCTCGTTATAACAAAACTTAGTCCTCGTTTCCTTTATAAATTCTTTTTATACACTGATTCAAACTGCACAAATCATGTGTGGCCAAAAATCTCTACCTGAAAAATCCTCCAATGAGTCTGTTAATTATGCCAGATCAACAGAACTTAATCCTCCTGCTGCAGCATATTTAGATTTTATAAGAACCTTTGGCAAAGGTAAAGCAGATTTCTTTTCGTTAGAAATGGCTTTGAGAGGTGCTGTTGAATGGATAAAGATGCAGAAGACAATTGAACCAGCTGAAAATTATTCGACTGTCAACGAGAAAATTGAACCTACCGGAAGTATTCTTCCTCCAAAAAAGGCAGTGAAACGGCTCAGGGTGAATGGCAAAAACAGCGGCAATAAAAAAAGAAAAACAAATGAAAACTAAAGAAAACTATGCCAATTTATCGTTCAAAATGTGTGAATCATTCTTGTTGTATGCCCGAGTTGTGAATAATAAAGATTTTAAAGGAATATTAGCTATATTTTGTGATAACTGTCATGTTTTTGTGTAGAAATTGTAAAATTGTCACCTGTTTTCCTTAAAATTGCTTGACGTTTAACTTTTTCAAATATTGTTTGATTTATTGCAGCTGCAGGGCAAAATTCCAGCTCTAAAACAGAATAAATTAATAATGATATTTAGTTAATAATTAAGTGAAGCAATAATAATAACCATAACGCACCACATTTATATTTGAATGTTTGCATAGATAATTTTTAAACACGGTTTTGTTGAGTTTTGATAAGCGTGCCTTTCTATTAATAACCACGCGTTGTTGAACGAAATAATGCCGACTAGAAGTAGTTTCACAACTCGAGTGCATAAACAGTTGCGCGCTTTTAATTAATATTTTGATAAGTAAAAAGCGAGCGGTTTTGATTTTCGAGCGTGGCGGCTCGTGTAGTTGCGCGCTCGGCCCGCTCGGCGATGACGCCAGCGACCTCAATTCGTGTTTTCGCTCGTTTCGCGTTCTTCGTCCGCCTCGCGCTCGTCCCGCTGGTGTGTGGTGCGTCTCGGTCGCGTCTCGGGTCTCGCACTCGCCGCACCAAGTGGCTCCTCCAAACCAACGGTTCGCAAAGCAGTGGGTGAATGCGCGATGAAGCTTTTGTTTTGAGAGTACGTAGATGTCATTTGTGTCGACTTTTCTCATCATTTCCCTCGTTTTTCTCGCCGCCGTGGACGACGAGCGAATGTATTTTGAACGCAAAACGGTGTGTTAGATATCTCGCAACTCAATCACAGCACCCGCTGGCCGCCCGAAGACGTTCGCGTCGCCAGCGACCAAGCTCCTCTCTTTCCCAAGGTCCCAAGCTGGCCCATTGTTTTCCTCCGACCGCACGCACGCAGCTTCACACGCCGTATAGTACTTTTTCCCGCACGTCCTCCGCTCCGTTCCGCTCGAATCGCTTCAAAAATCCGCTCGCGATTACTCGCAATATGTAAGTACAAGTCTCTAACCTCATTCAGTGGTGATGATGTTCTAGAAACCCCTCGGCGACCACTTTGCAACAAACAATGTTATGTGCATGCGAGATAGTTAAACGCAAGTCGCAGCATTGATACCTAGCGCGCGGGGCCCTAGCTCGCGACGGTGGGAATGGACCACTCTTTGTACATGCCATTTGCTACCCCAAACGGAGTACCACAGGAGTCCAAGCTGGCCACTTACATGGTATGTTTCTCACTCTCAATGCCACCCACTTTCTGTTATTGTTATTTCAAGAATATGTAGGCTATAGAATGTTTTCGTTGTTCTCTGTAGAATCGACAAAGTACAAGCACACCTGTGGGTACCAATAACTTATCTCAGTCATTTGCTAAAATTAGTATCGATTCACCCGTTTCTTCCAAGAAAGTAACACCGCAATCACCTGAGTTTGTTCCCGGATCTCGTGCTGTCACCTCCAGTAATTCAGGTATGATTTTTTTGCTTTTTTCATCATTTTCTTACTTAAAATTGTAATTAACACTCAAATATCACATGAAATTATAATCTTTTAAGACCAATTTTAAGCTGTAAGGAGTGCAAAACATTGAAATGTATAATGTTGTTTTTCCTTTGTTTTTAGCTTCGCCCAATTTATTTAATACATACTCGAACCAGCCGAACACGTTCTCAAGGTTGGTGGATTCTCCACACAGTGGCAATGGCTCACCGCATCTTACACCGCAACCGTCGCCACCGCCTAATAACCTGACAAATTGTTCTCCAATTCCAAATGTAGCTTTAGAGAAACCTTCGGTTGCTGTGGCCTATCAGGTATACAAACTTCCTTAGATAAATATGATTTTATATTAATTTTCTTTGATTTTTCTTAGGAAAATGTAAATGGTACAACGTATTTCTACCCGACGTCCGGCGAAAACTCGCAAAACACTAACGATACACTGACGTCGATGAACAGCAGCATCGCGGCAAGCTTCCAGGTGTATCCCGGATCTCCTAGTCATGTGAGTACGCTGAAGTCACGCGGCGTCAACTCGTCGTTTTTCGTCTCCGAAAACATACGAATGGACATACTGGAGCGCAATGCTTTAACACTCCTGCAGGCAGATCCCGAGCATTTTCCAGGTAAATAAGCCATGACCCTCTTAAAAACTAATAATCAGTGTGTGATTTTTGTTTTGTTTTGTTTTTATTGCAAAGATCTGCCGCACGAAGTGGATAACTATCACGATCTCTATCCACTGGAGCCCATGCAGAAGGCACCAATGGGCTATCCTGCTACCATGTACAAGGCGACCCATATCAAGACCGGCGTTCGCTATTGTCTTAGGAGAATTCATGGTAGGCAACTAAACATAGTCAATTATACTTTTTCACAAAACTAAATAATCTTGTTTATTTACAGGTTTCCGATTGCAAAACACCAAGTGTATGTCCTATGTAGATACGTGGAAAAAACTCGTGCATTCCAATATTGTCCAGTTAAAGGAGGTGTTCACAACGAAGGACTTTGGCGATAATTGTAATATTAAACTTGTTTTATCAACTTTCATGCCAATTTATGTTTGTATTATTTTTCCAGCTATGGTGTTCGTGTATGATTATCATCCCGGTTCGGAAACCCTCTTGAGTAAACATTTCCAAAACGATCAGCTAAATGGTTATCAGGACCCGTTCGCCACGGATCCCTCAACGCCGCGTCCCTACTCACATCAGAAAAACAACATTCTCCGTCATACTCAATCCAATAAACTACCCGAACAGGAAATCTGGAACTACATCATTCAACTTACTTCTGCGTTAAGGATAATACATTCTTCAGGTAATAATACACATTGAAAATGATGCAACATGTTTTAATTGATTGTTTTGTTGTAGGTTTGGCTTGTAGAAGCCTGGATCCAACCAAAATCATCATAACGTCCGGTCAACGATTGCGTCTCAGTTGCTTGGGTGTGTTGGATGTGACCATGACGGACACCTCCAACCACACTGATTCATATCAGCAGGAAGATCTCGCCGCGTTGGGTAAACTCGTCCTGGCGCTCGCTTGTAGATCCACGATGGCCGTTCAACCCAATAACATCTCGACTGCGGTCGAAATTGTAACTCGCAACTATACTCCAGATTTAAGGAACTTGATTTTGTATCTCTTGTCGAACAGGCGCCGAAGTTTAGTTGACCTCATGCCGATGATTGGCGCGCGATTCTACATGCAATTAGACAATAGTCAGTCGCTCACTGATATTCTAGAGAACGAGGTGGCGAAGGAGCTGGAGAATGGGCGATTGTTTAGATTGTTGGTGAAACTGGGGACAATTAACGAAAGGCCAGAGTAAGATTTTTGTTTTTGTTAAAATTTAAAAAATGTTTTTAATGATTTTGATGATTTAGGTTTAATTTGGATCAAACCTGGTCCGAGACCGGTGATAGATATTTACTCAAACTATTCCGTGATTACGTATTCCACCAAGTGATGGAGGACGGCCGGCCGTGGGTGGACTTGGCACACGTCATTCAATGCTTAAATAAACTAGATGCGGGCGTTCCTGAAAAGGTGAGTGCGAGATTTATATTTATTGCATTAAAATTTCTTATTGTGGTGTGTTAACATTGTTTTCTCAAGATATGTTTGACGTCGAGAGATGAGCAAAGCATTCTGGTAGTGAGCTACGAAGAGTTGAAGCACTGGTTGGATCAGTCGTTCAATGAGATTGTGAATGCCGCAGCGCCGCCAGACAGCGTCACATAGGCGTAGCATTGCGTTCCGAATAAAACTATAACAAAAAGCGAGACGAAAGCGATCTTTTCCGCCGTTCTTCTTATTATTTTTTTAAATCAAGAAATTGTTGGGATCACGTATTTATTTTTACTTAATTTTTTATCAAGCAATTGAGCGATGATTAATTTTAATTCTCAAACACGCGATACACACACACACACATGAAACACAAGACACAACGCGCGAACTAAACATAAAAATCAAGTACAAAGCTTTCTGTTACATATCTTTTTTTACGTTAGATTCATATTTTGTTAAACTGATTCGACGTGGATGCGGACGATGGCAGCGCGACGAAGGACGATCCAAATGAAGTGACACCGAGCTATACAAATGTATCGGCCATTTTTGCTGTGAGAGTACCAGACGGACACAAATATGGTATTTTAAGAGTAATTTTTCTTTTATTAATTCTACTACTGATGAGAAAGATGAGAAAACTGTAACGTTAGCATAAAGACATGTCAAAAACTTAAAGTACTTGTGATATTGTAAAGATGAATTTATTTCAATAAAGTTATTCTTTACTAACTTTCATGATAAAGTTATTTTCGTGCAACTTAACCAAACATAACCTTAATTAACTTTAAATTTTAATATAAGAAGCAAAATAAATCATTTTTAAGGTAGTTTTCTACTATTAACGTGCATAAAAAGGTAACTACGAATGGAAATGATAAAATATAGGTCGTATTTTACTTATTATCATAGAAAAAACGGCGAATCATACTTTAAAAGTATAATAATTCCCAATTTTTAACAAATTTCCATGTTTTTATTTGTATGGAATGAAAGAAAACATCATACATCACCGCATAAAATAGAACCCCGAATGTGACATAAATTTTTTGATGATTTTATCGATTTCCATCTTACGTTACCAACCTTACCAACCAATCTTTCCAGAAGCGGCAGAATCCATCCTGGGGCGGTTCGTACTGGTCCGCACTGACAGTTCCACTTTCAACAAGTTGAGGTTATGCCACCGACCTGGGAAAACACCTTTCTTCGATGTTACAATCTGCTCTAAATAAAAATGGCACATTTACTAGAAAAGCTAAAAGAAAGTGTCGCCGCACAAGAGTTCAAACGAATCACCGAACACCTCAACGCCATTCTGTCGCAGCCGAAGGATGTGACCGTGGCGGACGTCTCCACATTCGAAACTTTGCTAACAATCAAATGCAATGACATTCTTATCCTGACGACGCAGACTATCGCGGAGCTCTCGAAACAAGAAGACAACCGCAACTGCTTTACGAACGGCAACATAATCAAACAATTAATTCCGTTCCTCAGCCAGAGTGACAAAAACATCACACTGCAGACATGTAGAGCACTAGGCAACTTGTGTTTTGAAAATGATAAGGCAAGAGTAATTGTGGACAAGGATGGCCTCAAGGCGCTAATCACACTGATGAAGACCACGCTGGACGTGAAGTCGTTTGATATTAAGCTGATTGCCATCTCTTGTGGATGCTTGATGAATATTATTATGAATAATGAGGATTTACAAAAGGCTTCACTGGATTATGGTGTGCTGGAAATTATGGAGATGATATTGAAGCACAATTTGATTGATTTTGAGGCGAATGAGGATTGCAGTACTCATGCATTGACTATTTTGAATTTGGTTACTGAGCACATGAATGATCAATGGTTGACTCAGAATTTGTGTATGTTATTGGTGGATGTGTTGAAGATATCCATGAATGCGGATGTTTCTACTTTATGTTTGGAAATTTTAAGAATGCAGTGTGAAAATGGTAAGTTTTGCTTAATTCTCACTTCTGATTATGTTTTTATAAATATTTTCATTGATTCAGATGAGATAAAATTATGCTTGGCCAAAAAGGGTATTTGTGAACTAGTATATGAATTGGTGGAGAAACACGGGAGTCACGTGAATGACGAAGAAAGTCGATCAGTATTAAAAATGGCTTGTGACCTTATAGTATTAATCTTAACTGGGGATGATTCCATGGAAATGTTATACGGCGAAGGCAAGGGAAAAGTCTACCAACAGATGGTGTTCTGGTTGAATTCGGAAGATGTTGATTTACTCAGCACCGGCGTGTTGGCAATAGGCAACTTTGCAAGGAAAGATCAACATTGCATACAACTAGTCGAAAATGGTTTAGCTAAAAAATTATTAGGTAATTTAATCAACTTAATAATAAGATTTCTTACAACATTTAATATTTTTGTTTCTATTCTTTAGGTATTTTAAAATATTATTCTGTGGATGGAGATACGAAAGTCCAACACGCTCTGTTAAGCACCTTGCGAAATTTGAGCATACCGCCCGAGAATAAAGCAAAATTACTACAAGAAAACCTGGTTGAAACCCTGCTCTCGATGTTAAACATCGACCAATCACCGGTTGAGTTTAAATTACTGGGGACACTTCGAATGGTCGTTGATGGACAAGAAAAGACTGCCTTGGATCTCATTCAACGGAAGCAATTCATCGAGAAACTCGTGCATTGGTGCTACAATTCCGATCATTTAGGTGTTCGTGGTGAAGCGCCGCGACTGCTCGCCTGGATGATCAAGAACTGCAAAACTTCGGATTCTTATGATGTAGTTTTATCTGTCCCGAAAAGCGTGCTCTGCCTAGTCGAGATGATGACTTCGATGCACGCCGTGATGCAGAACGAGGCGATGCTCGCCTTGAATCTCTTGTGTATCAGCTGCCTGGCGAAAGAGCCGAAAGATCCGCAGGATAAATCATTAGCACAGCAACTAGTCGACGCCGAAATCGGCAAGAACATCAAATTCGTCATTGAGAACTATCACGAGAAGATGGATAACGAAACGGCGGAGAATCTTATATCTCTGATGACACAACTGGTAGAAAATAAACAAGTCTTTCCCGACTTAAAAGGTAGTTTAAATGCGGACATTTTGAACAAAATCACCAAGGACGCTCGACTGTCGGGCAAAGTCAAGACAATTATTGCGAAGTTAGGCTCGTAGTGATAAGATAACGAATTCAAAAATGCCATACATTCATTCCGATTTACGCCGTTAACATGGAACGACTCGTTCTAGTAGGTAATTTACAAAATACATCAGTTCCTGTTGAAACCAATTCAATTTTCGAAACTTCAAAAGTAGACAAAGCGTTAGGACGTACTACATATAAATATAAACAGGTATTCCAATAATTTTCGCTAGAAAATCTTGAAATTTTTGGAGAACTAGTTTTACTGAATACTGAACAAAATTGTAATTAGGAGAATAGACTTTAAACGCTACTAATATTAAGCTCAAAGATAGAGACGTGTTAGAAAACGCCAACTGCATATAAGTCAGTTACGAATGTAGAGATTTGCTCTGTCTAAATTTTAGACTACCACGAAGGTACTTTCGATTTACTTGTTGATTACATTGATGAACATCTTTGGGCTTAACATAAATATCATACCAAAATGCAAATTCATACTTGCATCGTGAAGATTTACCCATTAATGCACTAACAAACGAAATCTATATACATCCACAAGATGAACAAGTGACGATTTTTGACGATTTATTAACCTTTAGAACGAACGCAATAATCAAATACCAACCAAATTGGAAATGTGCACCATCGTTTTTCTAAATGTATTGCACTCATTTTAGATGCTCTTATATACATGAACGGGCGCGGCTTAATAACGCCACGTCGCATATACGCATACCAAACTACATTTACATTCACAGTACTTACGATATATTCATGTTATCGTAATCGGGTAGTCGAGTAGATGATTGAAGGCGGAAGCGTAACAACTCAATATAGATTTGTAGCGGCATGTTGCGTGCATTTACAGCTTTGAAATGAATTACAGAATATAGATAAACCAAATACAACAATTACAAATCGAAAGAGTGCTCTCATATTCACACCGAGTTCTCATGTGTCACCTTACATGTTAACATTCATAGCATATTGTACGATTTCAATGAAATACCAAATTATATATGCCAACAACTTTTATGACTTTATAAAGAGCTTTTGTCAAATTTATTCCGTGCAGCATTTTATTGTCCACAACCAAAAATATCCTATAAAATTGTTTTTGGCGTCGTAATCAAATTTAATTGATTCAACATCGCGCATTTTTTCGTTTAATTTCCACTAAAATTCAATGAATGTTAATTAACACGCGTACGGACTCATTCGATTGCTGTGGCGTGTGACAAATATAATATTCATTTTTACCGCAACGTTTTGAACTGTTTTCCACGCGGAATTTCATCCTAACTCAACATATTTAAATGTGTTTTACTGCGAATGCAATTTGTGAAGTAATTAAACTACTGACGTTTAATCATGTTGGTTTTAGTTTGTGTACATCCTAATTTGAATTTCACGCTGCAATCGCGTTTAGCAATTGTGTCACGTCGCAAACAAATGAAAAAATTCGGCGAGCTCAAGATAACGAAGACAAACAGGATTTTGTTTGTATCATTCGGTCACGCGGTGAAAATGCGCTGGTTATTTTAATATTAACTTGATAAAAAATTCTTTCTTTTTATTTTTTTCACGAAAAACATCGCTTCTTTCTTTATTGCAAGAAGGACAGGAGAGATTTCATCAATCAGAGCTGGAACTAAAAGGGAAGATGATGAGAGTTGGACGGAAAAGAAGACATTACGACGATGGAAGAAGAAAATATAGAAGAAAACAACCTTAAGGAGAAAAAGATGAACGTTACTGAATGCAGTGAGCATTGCGCATCAAATTATAATGTATGCAGCTTTTTGTCCTGTGCTGTTTCTCAGAGGGTTTCAAAGGATCTCAAATAGCCATTAGTTTGTTTTTATCTCTTAAGTATATCAAATATATGTTAGTAGTTTGTGTACGCAAAGTTACGTACGCGTAACGTAAGACAATGGAGTTGCTGTGTTACAAGTTACCATTATTATAAACAAACAAAGTATTGCAATTATTATAAAATAAATATTGAAATTGTTATAGTTTGCGCGACTTTTTCTCGGAACTTCTAGTAAGTGGTTTAAAATATCCATCAAGGAAACAACTTACCGCTTAAATTTTAATTTGGCCCCAAGGCAGGAAGAAACTTTTTATAGAATTACTCGTAGTTGAAAGTTCAGCTGAAAGACAGGGTCAATCTTTTTTCATAAAATAAATATCCGCTGAAAGACAGAACCAAACTATTAACTTACTAACTAATAACTATTAAATATTTTTCGTGTCAAAATGAATGAAATAAAAGTGAATAATGTAAATATCTCGGCACCAAAATATCTAGGCAATAAAATATTTCAGACTTTTCTTTTTTATAGGATTCCCTACAGAATTGGGTAACTTATAATTTCAAACCATTCAAAATGGCCTAATTGCAATATCATCTAATATAATTGGGTCATTACTATCTAAATTGTTTGTCTGATAACAAAATGCTACTAAGATAAAGTATTCAAACTCCCATTTTATTGGGTTTTAGGCAGTAAAAAGTGCAAATTATAAATTTTTATTCGTATATTAATAATGAAGCTAGTTTAGAAGTATAAAATGTGATTACAGCCTATAAAATGATTACAATCCAAATAACCTTAAGATAAATACCTCAGAATTACGTTTTCTTCAAGATTCTGAAATAAAAAGTTAAAGTTTTAATTATTTATTTATTGTTTAAGAAATGGCAGAGGAGAATAAGAATAAAGAAAAATGGTTTTCAGATTTGTATGTAGGACATAATTTTACATTATACAACACTTGAAAATGTTCAATTTACTGCACTTACGAAATAAATGAAAATGGTCAATAAATTTAAAACTAATTAAGATACCGGAACAAAAACTGAATTAATGAATTCCTGGCATTATTTTACATGAGTTTGGAAACTTTCGTAAAAATAGGAATTGTGGTTCAATTTGGTTCGTTTTGATTTTCACTGGAATTTTCCGAAATTACTGTGTTAACAAAAAACTAAATAGAGATTGTTCATCGCATTGCTATTCTCTATCGATTAGCGTTTTTCAATTTTCTCTAAGTTAAAAATAATTTTGGTCCAAAAATAAGTCAAGTGTAACCTCTTGACTGATTTTTCATGGTTGTAGATTGATCTCGGAAAATTGTAAAATCAAATCTGCCATTTTGTAAATCATTACCAGGACATGAAAAATGAAGAAAAATCTTTTCTAACTTTATTACTTTTGGGAAAATCGTGTCGGAAAATTATTCAAACACGTTTTAAATTTTAAAATTACATAATATTATCTTACCTAGAATTTGATGCTGGGCACCATAAAGTTTTCTGTTTTTGTTTATCTCTATTAGTTCCTGAGATAATTGAATCTTAAGTAACGTTGCGAGTACACATTTCACTGAAAGGTGTCTCTCGGTAAAGCCCTGGATGCCAATAAGTGAAAAGTTATTTAAATATGGTAATTAAAAGCTCCTTTACACAATGATATTATTGGTTTTAAATAAATGTTACAAATACTAATTAAAATGTCAGGCGCCTCCACCAAATTTTTAATAATAAACAACATTGCTCAGAAAATTAATGAATGTAATTTTGTATTGCGTAGTGTTAAGGGGGCAAATTTTATTATGAGATATAGGGTGTTTCCCACACCATATTTTCAAGTTTCTGTAAAAAAAATGTATTTTTAAAGGGCATTTTAAGCTATTTCAAATAAATTTTACAAACAATTGCATATCATGGATTATATAAAGATGATGATGTGATTGATTGAATGTATTGCAAATTGTTTAAATTTTAAGATAATTTTCATATTAATTCAAATAAAAATCAAGAATTTTGGATAAAACAGCCACAAAATACCCTCAAAAATCGCAATTCTGCTTGGTGGTGAAATTTACTTTTGTCGTAATCTTTCTATCTAGCAAGAGAGTTATGTGAAGAGGCCGAGTGCATTGAGACACAACAAACTCTAAAATACTGCAACGACGTGCGACTACCAAAGAAATATCTCTCAAAAGTTCCACTTTCAACCGCATATTCAAGCACCGATGAAAAGGCAAACGTGCGTTTTGTGCATTGTCATCGCAGTGCACATAACTTCCAGAATGCAATGCCCAGGAGGGCAACCGTAGTCAAATATTCGTAAAATACATTGCGCAATATTCGCTGAGTTGAGTCCCTTCGGAACTTCAGGTTGTGAAAGACAGAAAGAATGAAATTTATTCTTTTATAAGTTGTATACTTGTACGTTTATCTTTCACTCATTCTTTAGGTGAAATAAAAGTTATTTGAATTCCTTTGAAAACTTTATTAAAGAAACAATCATTGTGAGAATTTGAAACATTTAAAATAAAATACAATACTTGTATGTTATAAATATGTGAAATATGAATACTCGTATGTCTGTGTTCTTTAACATTTAAACATTTTGGATGGCAAATTACACTAATTAATTTATTCACCAGAGGAACTTATTAAATGAATTTAAACTAGACCGTAGCGTGTATGGTCGTGTTTAATTAAACACCACGCAATAAAGTGTTGAAATGATTAATCCATTTTTCCATCAGATTTATCAAATCTATATATAGCGATACAAACAAAATAAAATATTCGTTCAGAATTGAATATAACCAATAGGTTGCTCTTTTTGTATCAAAAGATAAAAAAAAAACAAATTTCATAAAAAATCGCTAAATATTCAATGAGTACACTACACAATTTCAGCATAGTTCCAAGTATTGCAAGAGAAAACATATTTACCTTCAATTTTAGAAGTTGCATTCATAAGATAGGCGAAACAGAAAAGTTTCCTGCGATTTTTAGAAAACTTTCCGACAAAAACCATCATACTAGAAACTCTAAGCAGAAAATAAAGAGCAATTTAAAGCGTTTTGTATATGAAGTTTTTGTTTCGTATGATAAATTACATTTATTAATTTATTCACCAAAGGAACCTAGTTGAACGTGTTTTAATTTGACGCTCGCGTGCTCGGTGGTGTTTTATTCAACACATCAACATCATGTTTTATCAGGAACGGGATAATAGTATTTCGCATGTTGGACTACCAATGCGTGTTTACATGATTCACCGATTTTGCAACATGACGATTATAATAAGCTGTAGTCATGTAACGATGGAATATTTGAGCTCTCGGTTATGGTAAATACACAAAATACACAAAATGCATCCAGAAAATGCTAAAGCTAAATGTTATTTATTTTGTGCATTAAAATGCCTCAATTCTCATAAAATATTTTTTTCTATTGATTTTATAATTGAGTTATTAAGTAGAGTAATTATTTAATTTTAATTACCGCTTGAGATTAAATTGATCGGAGTATTACTGAAAAATGTTATCCTCGAAGCTGTAATCGAAAAGCGAAGGTAAATTAATTAAAATCAATTTCCTTCTTATCTGTGGAATGGTCCCGCACAGTGTGGGTATAATGATAAGCCATTAGTTATTTTTTCTTTTCCTTTTTATCCCTCGCTTACTCCATCCTTGCAAAGATGCGCTTATACGACGAAAGTAAACGGTGAAACAAATGTTTTATCGGACTCTGCGTGGGTCGCCGGGTGATTAACGAATCATTCTGGGAATGTGCGACAATTCGCTCTCGGAATGTGTGGTGAGCATTGCCTGAAAGCCATTACAACATAAGCGCTCAGCCAAACAAGAAGAAATCGATTATAAGTCAATTCATTTGCAGCAGCATACATGGAACAATTTAATTTAATTCCACGAGAAGAAAACAAGTATTTAGTAATAATATTATGGGTAATGATTGAAAATGTTTACATAATATGTTTATTACTTTTACTTGCCATTTAAAGTGCTCTTAATTTGATATTAAGTTATCTTTTGTTTGTGCATTACTGTGTGTTGCATTGTTTGCGGTACGAGCAGCCGAGAAGCTGTTATTGAATTGATGCAACTTAATTTGCAATTTAATTGGTTTTAATGTGTTTTAGAGTTTGTTCTGCTGAGCGCAGAAATGCGGTAATGGTAATTGTATTTGCATCCGAAGTCGATGTGCAGCTGGGTGAAAAATTGAGTGGAATGCGGTGTTTGTTCAATGTCCGTGAAATTTAAATTAATTGTATGCTGTATTTATGCAGTAAGTAAGAATATTAAGGAGGTTTATGTATTAAAGAACATTTTAACGAATGCATTTTTGCTAATTTAAAATTAAATGCATTTAAACGCTTTAAACAAGAAGTTAAAGTTAAAATTCAGTAAAATATGTTGTATACATCAGTATAAACATAAGCCATTATTTGATTCATTGTTTTTTCTACATTTGCACTTTCTATTGTTTATTATACTTACCTGATATGCATATTTTATGGAAAAACATGCAACATGTTATTATGATCACAATATAAGGTTGTTTTATATTACATTAATGCATAGGTGCGGGTAAACAAATAATGTAAAATTATAATTTATGAATTCATCAAGTTTTATTTGAGGAAAGCAAATATAAAATATTATGTGTGTGTTAATAAATTGAGGAAGAAAAAAATAAAATAAAACCCAAATTTACCTAACAACATCGGTTTTGTTTATTACAATTAAATTTATGATTTCTCTACTTACACTATCAATTGTGTCATTCTTTCACCGCCTTACATTTTGCTTTTACTGTGATAATGTTTGTTCAAACTATGATGACCGCTTATTAGTCCCGGTGGCATAATTAATCCTATATTACTAAATGTAATAACTTTAATAATACACCACCCTGTATGACTGAATGACTATGGTTTTTTTCATAGCCAATGTTTGTATTACGAGTGCATAAATTACAAAAGTACATAATATCCATCATATATCTTTGCAGTGTAAAAGTTCAAACATAAAATATGAACTTTCTCCGAGTGCCTTCTTTTCTTTTTATGAATACTTTGAATCGTAAAATATCCACCGTGCTGCCTGTCTCTGAGTGCTTCGCCATTTTAGGCACGCTTTGGATTGTTAAAACTTTTGCTGTTAATACAGTTAAGAAGTATTAATAAGTGCGCATTTTGATAACAGTGAAATTGTCACATCGGCGAACACAAAAACACAAAGAAGCATATTTGTTTTTTATATTAAAAAAGTTTCACGTTGTATACAAAAAGTGAGTACAGTGCACTTTACGAATTTTAAACAGCCTTAAGAAGAAAAGAAGAAAACAAAAACAAAACAGATATTTATTTAAAAAGAAAATTCGCTAAGAAAACAAACAGTGTAATTAGTATTCTATGCTGAAAAGCTAATAAATAAAGTCGACTTAATACCTGTGACTAATGACCCATTTCATTTGTAAAGTGATGATGGGAATAAATTATTCTACAACAGATTAGATCCATTTTCAGTGGAGTACGAGTACTTAAACGAGAAATTTGAAAATGAGAGTGTTGATGACTTGTTTTACTTGCATAATTCACGTGGATTGTAATAAAAAAGCACGCAATTTACTAATTTGATAAAATCACATTTATGACAATTTATCAAGTGTCATTCTTTGCTTTTTGTATATTTGATTAACCTAATATAATACTATTAACAATAAAAGTTAAAACGTGCCATTAATGATTGTTTTGCAAGAAGTTTTTTGTCTTTTTTGTGAAAGTACTTACAAGTCAACGCAAAAAAATATAGAAAGAACAATTAACACCTTTACACACACATATATACGTTTTCTAAGCGTCGTAACAGCAATAACAACCGGCTGACACGATCGACATGGCAAAAGAGATGATAAAAAGTGTAATAGCTGCGTTCATCAACAAAAAAGTAAGTGCCTAACACACCGTCCGACTCGTACATTAGATTTATATACAAGGTGTTATAAACAAAAATACGAAAAAATATTTTACACAAAATTTTATCACAAATCAACAAAAATATTTGTAGAAATTTATCTCAGTTAATATCGCAATTTTACAAAATGTATCAATTTATAAATAATATGAGTTTTTTTCCATGTGAACGTTCTGAAAAAAGTACAAACATTCGACACTAACGAGCCGTTTGCTCCATTCGCCTTTTTTCCGCGCCCGAATTTCTGTTTTCCCACATTTCCACCGCCGAAAACAACAATGGCTGAAACTCAGCAGACCCTGCTGGCACTCATACTGTCGCGATTTACGTTTTTTCTGTCTTCGCAGTCGGCGGACAATCAGGACGACGGATATGGATGAGGCCGTTTGTGAGGCAACCGACGGGACTGTGCGCCACCTTGCATTAACAACTTCGCCTCCATCTAACAGGGTATAGAGAGGTAGGTTGGATTTCTACGAAACGGGTAACAATCTGGCGTGCTGGTTTTACAGGCCTGAGTCAAATAAAACGCTGCTCGTGGCTGGAATTCGAAATATTGCATCTGCACGCGGGATATTCACGTATATCAAGGTTATGGAGACTTTTACAAGCAGTTTAAGGTAATTGCTGTAATTTGATTTAGATAGCGGACGTTTATTTTTATTTTATTTGTATAATATTCAGTGAAACGTCGGTTAAATAAAACTATATAATAGAATTTCTTATGTTCGGTTCTTGTACCGCAACTCAAAGCATTGGATTTTTAAATTTAAAAATGTTCGCATCAAAAAATATGTAACTCAAAAATTAATTGAACACAATTGTGTATTATATCTATATTATCTAATTTCTTATGTTCGTTACTTATACTGCAACTCAAACCATTGTATTTTTAAAATTTCAATTTTTTACGTTAAAAATATATAAAACATATTTTAATTCAACACAAATGTGCATTATAACCAAATCATGTAATTTCTCATGTTTGGTACTTGTACCGCATCTCAAATCATTGTATTTTTAAAATTTCCTCATTTTTCCCCTTAAAAAATATGTAACACATAAATTAATTCAGCACAATTGTGTTTTCATAAGAATCGAAAATGTAAATGACTGTTTTCCCTGCTCTTGAGTTAAAATGAACTGTTTGCATTGTTTGTAAATGAAATTACGCTTAATGCGTCGTCACTCGTCAATTCGCAATCAAATCACGACGTGCCTCCGCACAAACAAATTACGATTACGATTTACGATTTGAATTTTTATGCGCGTCGCGCACAATATTTTTTAACGATCGACACAGGTTAATGGGGTTAATGCTTTTAATAGAATTTGCACAGTAACACAATCGCACAAATACTCATTCTGTTGTGACAATCGCTTGACTTTTATAGCTGGACATTGTTGTCGCACTTGATTTAATGTTTCGCGCCGCTGAAAGACACGAAGACGCGCGTAAAACTAGCTTCGAAATGTTTAAAAGTCCCTCGGGGCACATTTGAACGCTGAGACATTTATCAGGAGTAATTCTGCTCGTGGGTGAAACTCAAACACACCGGGGACTTGTACGATGTGGTCAGTTTGTTGAAATTTGGCAATTAAATAGATGGACGTGATTAACGAGTTTAATAGCGACCATTATGGCAGTGTTGAAATATTTATGTGCGTGTTTTATTTTGAGGGCGCTGCCTGCATTCGTTTGATTTGCGTAAATGTGCACGAGCATGGAAAGCGAACACGTCGAAGCAGCGAAATGCTCGCGCATCGTTGGAGGCATATTTGCACATTTTATATCTTGCGTGTGTTGAAGCTGTGGAAAGTGGAATTTATCAGCGTCGTGGACCTAGTGCTTCTGGGTTTCAATATCAGTCTCTTTAACGCGTTGAAAATGTGTGACAGAATGAAGATATGCATGTAACGATTTTCATTTAATATTGAAATTTCTAGCAAATTTCGTATCACTCAAGATGCCATTATTGTGATGATGTAATATTAAAAAATTGTGAATTTTTATTTTTTAATATTTGCTACGGACAGTTTATTTTAAGAAACTTTTTTCTTGACTTTTTTCTTGTGCAGCTGTAGTAAAAATGCAATTTTATTTAAAATTTATTTTTATTTTTTGTTCAAGACGTAGTTTGTGTCAATTTCATTAAAAATATTCGTAATTTTATTTTAAAGGAATGAAAAATACCAAATTTGCACTTTAGCGCCATCTAGATTCAAATTGTATAACTGTAACTATGATTGTATTGCTATAGAAATTGCAATTTCTTATTTAACACTATTTAAGTATTAATTTTCAATATTTTAATAGTTATTCTGCTATTGGAATTAGAGACAAATCCAACAAATCTTAGAAAACCAAAATCTGTTCAGTCGTTCTTGAGTTATAAACGATGTAACTAACACGACTTGTATTATATACAGATATCATGCACTCTTTTTAAAAGCAATATCCAAAATCTAAATTTAATATAGTTTGCAAAGCAATATACGTTTCTATAATATAAGTAATATATATTTTTCCAAAAAAAGTAGCAACTTTTTGATATTGCAAAGTGACAAATGAAAAATATATCGATTTACACTTCAAAATACAAAACACCACTGAATTCACACATTGTCGTCACAGTTCGCTGCCGAATTCCTCATTGTGCTTATGCTCGCCTGCTTTGACACCCTTTTACTTTATGAGTTCATGCTTTTCTGCGTAAATTTTATCGCCATCGAGACGCGATAGTAAGCACAAAAGCAAAGCGATTTTATTAGCAAAACCCATTTTGGTATTCGTCATCCTTTCAAAAGCACCATGTTTATATTATAC
The DNA here is from genome assembly GCF_025399875.1 of Dalotia coriaria. Taxonomy (NCBI): domain Eukaryota; kingdom Metazoa; phylum Arthropoda; class Insecta; order Coleoptera; family Staphylinidae; genus Dalotia; species Dalotia coriaria. The sequence continues at coordinate 4,234,574 of NW_027045448.1, forward strand.
ATGGCAAATTAAGACGCGTATTTCAAGAGTTTTGACAGTTTGTGTGTGAAAGAGATAAATGCACTGCGCACACTCTCAACATCCTTTATACTGGTATTCGTTCGTATCCAGATACAGATTGTGCTCGTACTCGTACGATGTTTAATTAGCTGTGAATCCCAAGAGGAAACCGAACGTAAATAACGACGATCGCGAAGCCATTGAAGCAATACCCCGAAGAGACAAAGCATTTTAAATAAAACAGTTTTACACTCTGTTATCACTCTATTCATCGAGAGTTACGGAGATTATTTCATCCACATTGTTATTGCAGCAATTTGGAGCAAGCTGAAAGGGAAAGCTGGTAGCACTTTCGCTTGAATATCCGCTTTACTATCGATTTAAGTAATAGTGAATGTGAATGATGAATGCACAATGTATCAATTCAAGATGTGCAAAACCCTCCAATTTCAATTTGGTGGAAATGGTAATGAATTTGAATTCCGGTTCCGTTTGCCATTGTGGAGCGACGGTCCAATCGATAAGGATAAATTATCCTGGGTGAAATTTTGAGCGTCTTTTTAATGCAGCAGATGTGGTTGCTTCTTTTCACAAATTTTCAATTCCATCATGATTATATGATATTAAAGTTGCATATCTTACATTTTCTCTATTTTTTTAAATATAAATGTGAGTTTGTATGTTTGTTACTCTTTCACGCATAAATTACTGAATCAATTTTGGTGAAACTTTACAATGTTATAGTTTATTGATTAAAATAAGAGATAGGCTACTTTTTGTCGCAAAAATAAAGTTTTAAAAATGTGAAATAAAGGATTAAAGTTGACCTGATGATTTTCTTATAGTTATAGTTATAAAATTCATACCGAGATGATGATGAATACTAAAGTGCATTTTAACATTTCTAATTTCTTTAAATTCAAATTTCGAGTTTTATTAATAAATTTAGGAAAAAATAGGTCAAAGAAACAAAAAAATAATTAATTAACCAAATTTTTCTTAAAATCGTCGCGTTAAATCTATCTAATTAACAATAATTCTTAAATTTAAGATGAAGCTATGTATTTTGATTAAGAAATTAACTTCAGATTTCCAATCTAAACGTTTGCATTCCCGAAAATCAGAAATAATTAATTCATATCCAACATTGTCAATTATTGCCGCACATCAGCTGTGCCTTCGCGGTTTCAATTTCGCTCTTCGCATGTTTAGATTAGCATTAATGGCTTATCGCCGAAATCGACGCGCGCGGAATGTCTAGCAGAATTTGCCGAAGATTACAGTGCGAACTAATTACCACCACACGCGCACTTCACGCACCTCTCACACGCTACTCACGCATCTAATTTTGCTTCAAACGCCACGCCTGACATTTAAGGCATCTCATCTCGATTTCCTCGTGGCGTGTGTCCTTGCGTTCCTAGGTTCCTACGTGCGTCGACATAACTATCCTCTGTTCGACATATCCTCACTCCTTATATCCATAAAGTTTTGACTTGTGACACGCTTCCTAAATCTTCCTAAATTCACACGTCGGGCGAAAGTACGTTAGCGTTGATTGAGAAGAAAAAATTCTATTTTGTACCCAAGTTTTCGCATAAACATACAGCGCCAGTTTGGGAACAATGTGATAGTACGTCAAACACATGTTGAAAAGTTTCAAGCGGAACAAAGTCACATCGGCAGGACTTCCTGCTTCAAATTCGTTTGAGTTAATGTTGAGATGGCAGAAATCAAGGTTTAACGTTAACGTGTCATTCAAAAGCTTTGCGAAAAGCTGCGAAAGTCATTCCACATTCGCAGGAAACTTTGCAGACGGCGCTCAGGGAGATGTCTCCACAATATTTTCAACATTTTCCACTATAAATTCGTTTCGTTTACAACCGGGCGTATATCTTTATCAACTCTGTTTGTATACCAAGGGTTGGGTCTGGATTGTGGGTTGCATGTGTGCGAAACGTGTTCAAATGCGAGGTTAACTCGTGGATATTTTCATACCCAACGGAAATATGACATTTTATTTTTATGTTTAATTCAGCCGCATGCAATGAAAAATGAAAAAAGTTTATGACACAGAATGGACGTTGAGGAATGACGTCAGTATATTAAATATTTGGAAAATGTAGGCAATTTTTACGGATATAAAATAGTTTTAATTGCCGTTTGATAATAAAATAATTTTTCTTGCTGCAATTTCATTTCTGATTTTTTTTCTGGTGAGTCTAATCGGTGGACATTTATTCATGCGTAAAATGGAGCCTTATCAACATTCGCCAGGCTCGTAAAACGTGTTTTTCTTGCGTTGCTCAGTTGGTTCGGATGCGTGCATTTTATGCGTCGGCTCGTGGCTCATTTTCGACGCGAAATTGGCCGGTACGTGTTCTTTTACGAGCGCATGGCATTTCATCCCCAAAGGACAACGTCTTCCTAGGCACACATCATATTCCTGCTGTAATATCGTATTTTCCGGAATCAGCATAGACGTTTTGCAACTTTTTCCTCTATTTGCATTGTCACAAAAGACACGTACATAGTTTTTATCCAGATTTTCTCAGATTTTGTTGTGTGTGTTGCCTACAGGTGTCGACAAGTCTCTGATGTTAAAATATTCATTTTCTAATGTAAATATTTTCGGATTTTAAAAGAATAACAGCACATTTCCTGTTTTATTTGTTTTGTTTTTGAAAAGCTGTTTCCGGATTAACAAGCGTCGGCCTAATCTTGTTCAAGACCGAAAAGCAAATAAATTTCCATTAGGAAAACGTCTCTGTTGCGCAATCGACCATTACTCTCGGGGAGTAGCAGCACGTTGCCTTTTTCGTTACGTGATTAATATTCCCCCTAAATGACGACCGAAAAAAGCTCGTCGCAAACGCATCACATCAGATTATATTGACGATTTTGGTGCGGCTACACCGCTTTCCGTTTTTAATCATTGCTCGTTGTCTTACGACGAAGGCTGATTGTAAGGAACGTCAAAAATTTCATTTATAGAAGAGTAGGGAGAGAAATTAACATTCTGTTTAATTAAAATGTGTTCTGATTCTGACTATTTGACGCTTTGTGTTATATTTAAATGTGTAATTGTTGCGTAAACTCTGCACGAAAATATTTTTCAAAGTTATTTTTATATTTTGTTATGGCAGACGCAGCAACCAGTTAAAATTTTAATTAGTTCACTTGGGGTAACGAAAAGGTTTATGTTTGCATTCAATTTTAATTAAAATTATGCCGGACGGAATACAACATATATAAACGGGACAAAATATTTTTATATTTCTTAATTTCATAAATTTTAATAAAAATATCACCAAAACAAAATATATTTTTTATTGTCGATTCCCTAGGGATTGATTTTGTGTGAATCAAAATTTCAAAAGTTACCATATTATCAGTTTTAACCATATATGTTAAAACTAAAACATATCACATATGACTGATTTACGTTCGTGGATTTACGAGTTGCAATGTAACCAACAGCGATGTTGACCTGTTGTCATTCATGCTGTACTCGTTATACAATGTGCTGAAATCCAACCACAAGAAATGTGTTGGCATTGTCACACCGCACATCACACCGTAGGTCAACACCGTCAACACGCATTTGAATGAGTTTCCATGAAACTGTTCGAATGACCTACGTACCTACACCTGACTGCTACCCACATCACACATGACAAATTTAACATATATTAAACTTTTATGAATGATCACTAGACATGTATTGGAATAGAATGAATTAGTATGAACATAATAAAATCGTGCAATGTGAAACCTGAAAACCTGAATGAAAATGCTCAAGGAGCGTGAATTTACATAAAATGTTAATTTTCGGACTGCCTACTGAAAGCCAACCTTTTGTTTTCAAATTGATAAAATCGCGTTGGTCCGGTATGCAGGGCGCAGTCGAATTAATTGCCCGTGATCATGCAAATTGCAAAGCTGTAATCAATTTAATTAATATTCAATACCAATTCTAAGCAAAGGCGTAAAGCTATTCCGAACATAATTAAACACCCACGAAGTTTAATACTAGTACCTACACTCTGTTCAGGATTCATCAGTAGCATCATATAAACTTAATATTAAAAAAATAAATAAAGGATTTGATGAATAATCAAAAACTAAAAATTGATGGTAAACAATGCGGAAATTAAGAAAACTGAATCAAAATTGCCTGAAATTGAAAGAACTAAATTTAAAATTAATAAAATGTCAATAATTTTATCTAGGATGACAAAATTTTAACAATTCTGAAGGGGGAATCCTCTCTGAAGCCTCTGAACTGATCGTTAAACGATAGTTTTATATTCTATCGTTGAAAAAGTAACTACTGAACGGATTAACATCTCAAAATTATATAAAATTTATTAATTAAATTAGATCATAGCTCAACATGTATTTAATATATTTTTGCACAACATAAAACCGCCTTTAGTGTATTTGTTACATGTTACGAACAGAATAATACCAACATAACTCGTATTGTTATAAAATTAATTAAAAACAATTATAATTGGAATATGTTTGAGTATACAACTTATTCTGATAATATTTGTTCTCACATATTTTGATAACAAATATTTTATTTTCCATAAAATTTTACTACAAATGCATTTTGAATTTACAATACGCCCCCAATTACTTATGCAAATATTTTTTCCCAAATACAGAGCATTTTACTAGTATATAGGTTATTGGGAAACGCATGCGTTGGCGGTGCGAGACAGTATGAGGCGGCGTTTTTCCACCGTCGAGTGGCGGCTGCGTGGGAAATTTGAAACAGTCTACGGAAAACCACGCCGCCGACCCAGCCGAGCCGAGCGACGGCCGCACATTCACGGCTCGCGTCTCCTAGAACCACGCGAACATACACACAACTAATGTGTTAAGCCTCAGTGGATTAATTAGGACATAAACAATTTATCCGTACGGTATAATATTTTAATACGTGATACACCAAAGCAAAAACTAATTTAATTAAAACGTGATTAGAGACAACCAAAATAAACAGTTTTAAATTTGTGTGTGTTAAATTTTAAGTTTGAAATGAAGTAGTTTAATTGGATTTAATGCAGCGGCTCGATGTTGACAATTTGCACCCGCTTTTGTCTTCTGTGCGTGTGCGAACATCCGGTGCGCGAGAATGGTGCAATTAACTTTGTGGTTCAAGTGTGGATTTCCTTCTGAATGCATTGTATAATTGTTAAGCTGTTAACTATGACTGAAAGACAAAGCTATGAAGCTGTGGGATAATAATTAAACGTTAATTAATAAGCAAAAACAAAAAAAAATACAAGAAATACAAGAAAGAAGAAATATTTCTGTAAGTAAAAATTCATTAATATGTCACTTTTGCAAGATTCAGTAAAATATAACTTGAAATTAATTAATTAATTAATTAAAAAATACCAATTACAGATAAAATATTGTATTGTTTATAATTGGCTTCCTCATTAAATTCTACATGAATGCAGATCAAATTTGTTTTAGTTAATTAATTAAGCAAAAAAGCATTCAATAGAATGCAAAATGTGAATACTGAAAATATTTAAAATTACATAAACTGGTCAGTAAAATAAATTAATTTATTAAATTGTTGAATCTATATATATAAAATTTGCGTGTCACAGTGTTTGTTTCCATACTCCTCCGAAACGGCTTTACCGATTTTTACCAAATTTTATATGCGTATTCAGTAGGTCTGAGAATCGGCTAACATCTATTTTTTATACCTCTAAGTGATAAGGGTTGTTCACCCTTATTTTTTTTTAAATTTTGGACTAAAAATTTTGTTTCTATTTTTATATAATGTGGCATTAAAAAAATACATACAACTCTAAATATTTACTTTTTTATTACCAACCCCTATATTTTGGTCATTTAATTTTTTTTCATCCCGCTCGAAGGAATGAGACTGAAGTCGGTCTCCTGTTTCACGCACACAATAAGACTTCTCTCACTCCCTACACAGTTTTCGATCATTATGGTATATGTATCAAGTGTAGTAGTAACGTTTACAATTATCATATTGCTATCTCAGTGTAACTCTCAGATTAACTATTAATTATTACTGTTTTATTCATAACTAGCGTACCCAACAGACTTCGTTCGGTTAAATAATTTTGGAATGTGGTAGATTTTGTTCCTCCCTATTTTATAGTCGGTGCAAAAAATTCTCCTGACCAGAACAGTCTCCCCGTTGACAGGGCGCTTCCACGAAGTTTCGCCACCCTTTCAAGGACAAATTATATTAGTGGGACCCACTAAAACACCCCAATTGTGTCACATGCAATAAAAACTTAGTGATCGTAGATAATTAACCACCTTGCACAAAATACGAAATGAAACAATCAAACAAAAATGAATCAAAGAAAACTGCGGAATTTGTTTTGTTTGTCAGTGGACAAAAGAAAACTCAGTAGAAAACACTTTGCACAAAACACCATATAAAATAATAAATCAAAAATAAGTCGAAGAAGGCTGCGGAATTTGTTTCGTTAATCAATTGAAAAAAGAAAACCTCAGCTTTTCCCCGTTTTTCCCGGTAATTTCCCGGTAGTTTTACATACTGACACACTTACAATAAGTAAGTTACTTTTTGTCTACACTAGAATTTATCTAGAAACTAGAAATAATTTATATGGCAAAACAACGTTTGTCGGGTTCACTAGTAATATTATAAAACTATGAATTTCCACCTATTACCTAGGAAAATGTTGTTATTGTGTCTTATCTATGAAGTAACAAGATATTTTAATTGATTTTTACTTAGACTTGATCATTGCTACCCACGTAACGATTACGATCGTGATATTTTCAAAATTTAATTCAATTTAAAAAACGTGGTATTATTATTATAATAAAAGTTTATTAAAATATTGATTTGCTTTCATATTTAATGCTTTTACTTCTGTAAGTTAATACTCTTGTAAATATGCATTGTAATTTGTGATAAACCGCACTTGACTCTGAAAGCAAACTTAAGTCCCCCTGAGTGATGAATTATGTCATTCGATCAAAGTTAATAATGTCACCAATCAATAATAATTCCATATTTTACGACTGTACGTCCAAAGCTATTCTTCCGAACCGTATTTATCGGCTACTTAGTTTTCATTCCAAGAGTTACTATTACTACATCACCCTATGCCGCCCGGGGATTTATTGCTTCTTATATTAGATATTGTGCATCACGCAATAAGAAACTATAAGAAACTCCCACGTATAAAACTCTTATTAATATCTTACCGCGATGCATCACCAGAATATATATTTAGTTAGTTTCTTATTCTTTTGTCTTTTAATTAATAGGTTGTATCTCTGAAATCTAAAATATTGTTTCAATTAATTTATTATGAAAAGTGATAAATAACGCATTTCAAAATCGTGCTGACCAAGATTTATGGCTTACTTTAGTTGTCCAGTGGTAGTGCAGGAGATGTGTTAATTAAGGTAGCGCACGAATGAATTCAAGGATTTGGGGATAAAAGACTTGCTTTTGACCGTTGCCTGATTCATAAAACGCACGATTGTGAACAATTGTAACGCAAACTTCTATTATCCTAATGTAACACGCAGTCCGACAAGAGAATCCGAACAATGAGAGTATTTATGAGGGTGTGATGAGAAATGATAAAAGTATCTCTGCATTAAGTTGATGGTTAACAATTAGGGTTTACGGTTAAATTTGTGAAATTTCGTTTTATATTAGTGAAAAATGTGGAAAGAAATGATTGTGCTATCAATAGAAAAAATTCAGATTTATAAAAAGCGTTTTAACACAAAAAAAAAATAAATAAATAAAAATTTGAAAATGAATGTAATTTCTACAAGATAGTTGTTATAATTAAATAAAAAACGTATACTAATATTATATGCATCAAATAAATAATGGAAACCATTGAAATTTTAGATTTTTGTACCTAAACACAGCTTTTTATTGCCAAAATTGGCGTTTTAAAGCAATTAAGCACTAGAAAACACACTATCTTTAATTTTTAGTACAAACTTACATAGTACTACAAATCTAAACTTCATATAAACATCAAAAACTTAATATTGTTATAACAACCAATGAAAGAAAAAATAAATATCAAAAATATTGATCTTGATGTAGAAAAGTTTACAGTCTAAGATTTTTTTGTCAAATAATACGCAAAAAAGATAAAAATCTTAGCATAAATACAAAAAAAAAACTAAAATCTATTGTGTTTTTGCTACAATATGCAATATGTTTGAATTCATATTTATTCAGTACTATTTTTATCTTCAAGTGTCTTTCACAAATAACAATGGAAAGGCACATAAAGAAAATTGTAAAAAATTGAAAGCATGCCCAGTTGTTAGCCGTTTTGCGCACAAAAATTGCTCTTTCGGAGAATTGAACATAAAAATTACCTTCACTTTTCTTTTTCTTTTTATTTTTTATTTACTTTATTTACACAGTATTCCCAAAACATAAATCAAATATATCTAAACAAATATAATATATAAATTTCAATATAAATAAATATTTCATTTAAGTCAGATCCACCTATATTAAATTGATACTTCCTGTTTTATGTATGTAAACATTTCCCGTATCAACTGCTGAAACTGTTTGATTTGGTCGTCGAATGGCATCAATGTTTAAAATAAATATTTATTCATAACTTTGGAAACTCCGAATGTGTTTCAATATTGAATATACATATTCGTAAGCTGGTTTACTAAAACAAAATAAAATGAAAGTGAAAAAAGTGGCGCTGACTGAAATAAATTATACGCAACAAAAATATTTCAATTAAGAAAGAATTCAACTTGTTGTAGGAGTAAAGATGTTCAGTGAACAACAGCCGAGAGCATTAGCGAAATATACGTTTAATTAGCATCTACTGCAGATGATGCCACCGTAAAATTTAATTATAACCACGCGCAAAAGCAAAGTAATTGTAAACTTTTGTAAGTATTTAATCATTAAGAGTATCAGGTTTAATTTAATTGTGTTCGCTTATTACTAGTAATAACTTGTTGTTACATGTTGCATTTATTGCAATTTACCCGGAATTGGATCGTAAAATACAAAAGAAAAGCTTAAAAAGCTTTCGTTTAATTAATGGAAAAATTGATTTTTTATCAATAATTAAAATAAAAGCAAATAATGTTTCTTAACAGTAAGTCTCTTTCAAAATTAAAGTATTTTGTACTTAACTGAATTTTGTGAACTTGTCAAAAGATAATTCACATATCAAGCTTCACAAAGTAAAGAAAAGCCTAGAGTATAAAGAAAAAGAGCATTGTAGCAACAGTTTTGTTGAAAACATGAAAAAGAACGCTTTTATAGTGATATTGATAGTTGTCAGCTAGAGAAATGTCCTTGACAGCAGAAAATGTCTCTAACGGACCATTTTTAGAGTTTTCTGTAAGAAAGAAAATAGAAACTTGAAAAGATGCTCTCTTGTCTGTTCACTTGTCAACCACGTCTACTTTTTCAATGTTTCTTAGATATTATCTATAGGACAGTATAAGAATATAAAACTAAGTATTTGATACAAACCTCAAAGCTTTTAAACTGATCAGGCTGCAAAAGCCATGAGAAAATGACAACAAACCATGTGGTACAAAGAGTTACAGTTTGCGAAGGTACTAATAATATTAATACAAGATAATACGACTATTCTTGGTTTCTATAACTTTAACAATCACTCACTATGTAATTATTTATTTTCTATTTTAACTGACAAATGTAAGTAATTACAAGTAGTTTTATACAGCGAATGTCCTCCGATAAAAATATGGAAAACACTTAAAATTGAAATGTGTCTCGACCTATTGCCCACAGCTATTCATGCTTTAATACCCTATCAAACTTCCTAAACAAAAAATAATAAACAAGAATACAACCCGAAGCAATATTGGTCATAGCAACGAAGAAATGTTTCCCAGGAGAATTTTATTTCGAATTGTAAAAAAGGGAAACTGGTCGCATAATATTCATGAACTGTTTTTACCTACGATGCTACCTACGTTTGTATTTACAAGCAGAGATACTATGTAAAGCTCGAATCTGAAATACCCAAACCAATATCAGAATCTGATCCCATCAAAACATATAAATATGCAACCCAACCAAAATTCAATATTCCAATTTTGCCTTCCCACACTACACCTAAGCAAATGTGTGTTTTGTTTAGTCCTGATTCTCTATCTCTAGAATTCAACAAAGCCCGCTGATTCTAAGAAACAATAAGTTGTTTATTAACAATCATGTTACACCCAAATTGAATTTGTTATTATACAACAATGTAGAAATATAGAGCACCCAATTGACACATAATCATATTACATATTGATTCTTCTGGTTGCTTGATCCATGATTATTAATTCATTGGTTGGCTGCACATTTAGCCAAACGAAACAATTCAGACAAATTAAATCACACGTAATGTTAGGCTCACGTGTGAGTTGTTTGTGCCAATGATACCAAAGGAGATGAGTTGGAGATTGGATTATGTGTGATGTAGGCAGCAACAGATGTATAAGATGTTGCAGCGTTACAACGCTTTGATATCATAATAGAGTTTCCTCATGTTCTCTGTCAAAAGAAAATTATGACTTCTTCATCGTTTGATGTTTGACATTCGCCTTATGAAAACATAGAAATTATATAATTTCATATTGGTGCAGTTAATTTAAATACAAAAAAAACTTACACTTAAAAGCTCATTGTCTACAAATAATTACACATGAATTAAAAATGAGATAAATTTTGCTTCGGCAACACGGCACGCTGTTTTAGTTAATGTCATTTGTTGTGTGGCAACCAAGTATACAGCAATACCGCGCATCAACAAAGCGCGTCTACACTACGTTGAAATATTATGCAACTTGTACAACACTCTACCTCTACTTATAAATATTACCCTCCACATATAAACGGTGTGCACGTTTCATTGCACAAGTTTTTAATTTAAAACTCAGATTCTACTCGTAATAACAATAACAACACTAATGTAATATAATGTAAGAAGCAGTAAAACTCATAACAGATAAACTTTTACAATGTTCCGACTAATAGTTTTTTCAAGTAGCCACTTCAATTGTTTTTATTCATCTCCAAAGCAATGAAAAATGTTGAGTCGAGAATAGCATTTTGCGATTTTATCATTCGCAATTTTTCATTTTTCACTCCTATAATAAAATGCTGACAGAGTGTTAATAATCCATTCTACGGCGAAAAGGATTGCAATATACGTCCAAACTCACCATTTTTTATTTACCTTAAACAGCGACCTACTTAATGACGCCGTTTCTCATCGCGCTTATTTTATTTTTTTCGCGCTTTCCGGTTTAAAATCATCCAAGCACTGCAATTTATGATTTCATCGCGCCTTTATGCATCATAATTGAACCATGAATATTTAAGTGTCATCTAAAGTAAATTTGCACCGTTCAACTTTTCAACTTGCAGCATTATTTTAATCTCTTGATTAATATTTTAATAGAAATTAAAATTTATTACCCATACACAATGTATAGCTATGGCTATACAGGTTTATACACCAGTTTTGTAATTTTGTTAACGAATTGCAAATGAATTTTATTTGTTTTTCTTACGACGGCGCCGGGAAAACTTTATTAGATTCCCAGCCACTCAGGCGTGAAATTCACGATCACCTAAAATCGCTCGCTGCTTACATCGGTCAGGGTGGGATTAATTCATTGGAATTTTTGAGCTACTGCTGACGCAGGCAAAGTGAAAAGGGTCGAATAATTTCGCCAGCCCGCCGGAAATCAAATAAAATAAACGCGCCGGTCGAACGAACAAGATTAACATAAAGAAATCGTCACGGTCGAACAATTATTGAAATTTCTGCGTGCCAATTGTTACAAATTACATATACGATTGGTTTTTTGTTATTTTATACACAACATAATATTAATACTCGTAGTATGAAAGTAAAATATACAATGTAGCGACAACAAACTGCTAACTGTAATATTACTCGACGAAGTTTCTTCCACGTGAGGTTTTCTCACGCGATATCATCTCGCAGGCGCCTGGTTAAACACCCGAGCACTACGGGGCGCGAAAATTATATTTGTTTAGGACGACCGAGAGGCGACAAACCGATAACAACAACAATATGGGAGGCGGCAAGTACATGAAAACAGCCATTTCGTGTATTTTTATTTATCGTGTAATTTTTCGCCCTGCACAGCTTCACGGTTAGATTTTTTTACGCATAAACGAGCTTTTGATTAAAAATTACTTTCTTTATTTCTTTCGTATGGACCAATAATTATAAAAAAAAGAAACTCTCCATTCCAATGCATAAAAAACCTATTGGTTTTGCTTTAGTGCACGCTTCGCTTGTTTCTAATTTTGCATTCGCGCTGTGCACGTTTAATGAATTGTGGAAAACTGCGGAATTCACCGAGTGGACTCTAGGAGCTTTCGGATGCACTGGATGTACCTATGAGTACGACTTTATGTAGGTATGAAAAACTGTTTTGAGCAAAGTCGAACGCAGATGATTAATTGATTTATTTTCTGTTTCGACAATTAAATCTTAATCAAAATCTATCACAGGTCCATTAACATGTCGTCATTAATATCCGATCGCATTAGCGATTTGATTTTAATGTTAGCGGGGGGGGTTCACTTTGCGGGGCGGGCAAAAACGGGCGGGGATGCTTTGAGTGAAAGAAAATGTAAATGAGGCGTGAAAATGTCATTTGAACGCAACCAAGGTATTCAGCGCATGGAAAAATGGAGAAATAAATATAAAAAGCAAGTTAAACAAAAATACAATTTCAAGTAATGTTTGCCTTTGCATTTTGTGGTTATGTTGTGATATTTAAACAGAATATTTCGCCTTTTACTCGTAATGTGGGAATAAGCAGTAACTGTATTTATTAACAAATTTAGGTTAAATTATGTTAGGATAACATGAAACAAAGTGGAAAACAAAGTTTTTATAAACAAAAAGTTGATTTTAAATGCATAATAATGTAATATTTCATTGTTTTGCTTTTATTACAGACTGATTTGATCCAAAAACAAAATTAGGTTAGGTTAGTCTTGAAAATATATGTATAAAATAATGTGGTGTTAGTTACAGCATCTATAACTCAAGAACGACTGGAAAGATTTTAATTATCTATGATTTGTTTGATTCGACTCGGCCCCGAATAGCAGAATAATTATTAAAATGTCAAAAATAATAAATTAAAGGATGTTAAATGAGGAATGAAAATTGGTATAGAGATTTATTCATAATTGTAGCTAAATAATTGAATCCTAGATGGGGTTAAAGTGCAATATTCGCAATTTTCACTTTCTTAAAATAAAAAGGATGTCTTGAACAAAGAAATAAAAATAACTTACATTTTTATTAAAAGCTATGAGGACAAAGGCATGGTAAAAGCTAGTTTTCATATAAAAAATATTTTGTATTTTCAATTAACTGCGTTATGTTGTTCCATTTTAAGTTCACAAATGCAAAATGCAGGTTTCAACCACCAGCGCTGAAAATAAAATTGACAAAACTCGCAGGCTCTGCCCGAACGGAAATTGGACGAAACAGGATCTGAAGTAATTACCAACGATCCATCGTAGCGTCCCCGCCATGCACAAATATGTACTCGGAGGCGTAATATATTAAATTATTTAAATGTGTTTGCACGTTGGCGAAATTTGAACCTACAAAATGCGACAATCATCGAAGCGGCAGTTTCAAACAAGCAGCACCCGAAGTCGCGTAACAGAGTCGAAACACTCGAAACGAAATGAATCCTCCACGCGTTATTTACGTAAAGAGATATTTTATTAGGGTGTAAAGGCGTCGATGAATATTTTATAATTTTAATGAGGAAACTTTGATCGCGGTTTTGTTTAGCAAACAGATATTTTGTTCTGTAAGAAGCTTTTACTCTTGTGTTACGAGGAAATTAAAGATAAATTTGTTGTACTTGTAATACATAGTTGTTAATAATTGGCAAAGTTTTGATGAGGAAATTGTATCTTAATGAAGTCACTATAATATGTATATTATAAATTGTAAATACGGAAATGTTTCAAATTTAATCAGTTTAATTTTCTTCGTTTTCTCGTTTTGTCAACTTGTGGAATGAGATAGGATATAAATTCAAAGCTTGGTAATTAATAAAATTAACTTTCAATGTTAATTTATAACTATAAGCATGAAATTAATTTCTTAAAAGTTTTTAATTAGTAAATTTCCTATTATAACATAAATTTTAACTTTATTTGGACTTAACAAGATGCTAAACTTTATAAATTAATAAATACATAAAATGAAGCAACTAAAATTTACTAGTTTAATGAATAGATGTGAAAATATTGATTTTTCGTCATTTATGGGAGAGTAGGATTTTAGGACAAAGTTTGGTGTGATTTTTCTATTTATATTACGTGTGAGAAGTTGATTCCACTCGTATTTCACCTCAAAATTTTGATGTCACATCGTGATCATCAGATTTTACCTTTTGTTCCCGCGCAGCCAGGACACGTTTGTTCTACCGCGTAGGTGTAATCCTTTCACTCAACTTTAAGATCCCGAAATAGCACATTTTCAGTTCGAGTCGAGCGAGAAGTCTTATTTTTCCTAGAAAATGTGATTCGTGCCTGCTACTGCGACAAGCGAGAGGCTTGAATGTAAAAATCTTATTTCTTAGTAGCGACAATATGTTTTATTATTTATTTTTTACTAAATTTATATAAAAATATTAAATTTATCACGTTAAACGTTGAGTTGATCACATGCCAAGCTGTAATAAAGGAAGTTTTAGTAAGCAAACATGCCTAACACGTTTTATTAACTTAAAATATAATGTCGGAATTTTGTAACACAATATCTTGGATATTAAGTTATAATCTGATGTAAACAAGCCGGGTAGAGTATTTACATAAATTTGTAGTTGTGATAATGAATGTTTTGTGTAATAAACTCGGTAAATTGTCTTTAACATGAATTTTATTGTGATAAGAATACTAAAATTTTCAGGGTAGGTTCATTTTGGCTAGTTTTACGTTAGTTTTACTTCGTTTTTATCGATTAGGTTAAAATTTGGTGATTTTATGCAGTGCATGCTTCTTTAAATTAAAAAACTTCAATAAAACTTATACTTTGCAAGTTAAATTTAGTTTTATACGTAAAGTAAAGTTTTTAAAGTTTAATTAATATTCTCATTATGCGGCAGTGATATTTAAAATTTAATAAGCTTTCATTTTTAGCTTTCTTTTCGCAGTGTGCCGAACTGCAATATTTCAATTCCATCGTTTGATGTGTTCGTATTCTTTTTCAAAGGGAAAATATTCAAATCACACAAAATAACCTATAATTTAAAGTGGGTGTGCATGTGGTTGCAGCGTGTGTGTTAATGCGCCTTTTGTGTGTATGCCCTTTTTTCGTTTCGTTTCGCGTTCCTTTGTATTTACATCGCACCTAATATCACATTCAACCTCTGCCCGAATACACTTCTTCCATTTCATTTTGCCGGCTAACTTTTTGCACGCGCTTCGCGCGAATTTGCTGAACAATAATTTTTGCATGTTAAATTGCGTGCGAGGAAGTCACGCTCGACGTGCAAATTGGAAACACGTGTGAAATTAATTTCTGCTTCGACACTTCTGCGTATATTTTTACGTCGGCAGGCAAACTTTTATAATGTACCGAGAAATCTAATTGTAGTTTATTGACGTGCATAACAAGTAACTAACAAGGATTTTAACATGAATTATAAATTATATTATGCAACGAGCGAAGAAAATTTAAATGTGGAATGGAGATAATATTTTTATATTCAATTATATTTGTAAAATCTATGTATGAAGAAAAACAAAGTAGTGTTAGTTATATCATTTATAACTCAAGAACGGCTGGACAGATATTGTTGATTTATGATTTATTGAATTCCACTCGGCCCAGAATAGCAGAATAACTATTAAAATGTCAAAAAATAAAATTTAAAGACTGTTAAATAAGGGATGAAAATTGGTATAAAGCTTCAATCATAGTTATGACTAAATATATTTATATTTTTTATATTTTTAAGTAAAATTAATAATGATGAACACAAATCAGTAAAAAATGTCATTGGCTTGTATAGAGTTAATTCGTAACTTTGATATGTTTGATTGGCACTTCATTATAAACCGCCTCAAAGCTCTGCCAGGACTCCACATGATTTTTTCCAGTTTTAATAAAAAAATAATAAAAAAAAGTTTCATTCGCGTCGCAAACAGAGCTTGCAAAACGAAAATCTGTCCGATTTTTACGTAATTTTGACTCTCCACAATTCTTTTATAGAATTACGTCCTTAATTAAAATACCTGTCATCCTTTGCTCCTTTGGGTTTTCACTCTGTACCATTTTAAGTTTTTCAATTGACAAAAACCGAACATGTCATAAACTGAAACCTAAAAAGCCGACAAGAAATGATTCCTGATGACATCTGCGAGTATTTGAACAACGTCGGAACTTGTGGAAAACAATTACTTCCCCTGTCAGGTCCAAAAGGAAGTTGACACGGAAGTTCGGCTCTTTAGTTTCCTTTGCCTGCCACGTGCTGGGCTTCGAATTTGCGGTCACGTGTCGAGTATAAAATTGCACAAAATGAATAAAAATAAGCCAAAAAGCTATTTTGCTGCGTTTTATATTTTATTAAAAAATATCTAACATTTCTGCGCAACAAAAAATTTCAACTCTAATTTTAATTTATAAAAAAAACTGTTTAAGCATTGTTGAAGATAATTAAACTCAAAAATAATAATCAAATCACAAGCCACTCAACAACACTTTTTTCGGCATAATCATCAACCGTTATGAATCGTTATGGGCCGTTACGGCTAGGAATTTCGGGGGAGTTAACGGATAATTAATGAAATTACAACATTCTCTACACCCTGTTACGCTTCGACACATAAAATCGATAATTACACTGCCATTACGTGATTGTTTACGATTTTGGCGCGTCCGCGCGCGTACAGCATAATCAACATAATGCCCAAAAGAAGACCATTGGGCCGTGTCAAATCCCATTAACATTTACCGAAAAGATAGATACAAACATTTCGACGCAAATTTGATTACATCTAAACACCGAAACCTGGCGGATTACATATAAAATGAGATAACACAAAATGGCGGCCGCAAGTGAACTCTACTCTGCGATTATGAATGAACCGCAATGCGAGGGTGTATGTACCTGTACCTGGGATGTCATGGTTTACGCATGCGACCACGAACATTTCGAGTTAATGAAATTCATGACGCGTGAGTCATCGCACTCATAAAAACAACGGATCAACGCGTGGTAATTTCCGTCCCACGCAAACCGCACACGGGGTGAAATCATTTAAGCCGTAGAACTTGGTTGACGTTATTATCCCGCAAAAAATAGGCGAATGAGTATGCGAGGATGAGATATGACTACGGGTATAACCAGGTGCGTTCGGAGTGTGCTGCGACCTTGTTGAACTTGCCTTACTTTCACTTGTATTACGGTTATCCTCAAGAAGAGAAACGAAAATGAAAGTGGAGAATCCAGGAAAGAATTTTGAAATGTGAGTGAATATGCCACATATGAGTATAAGTAACGTAGGAAATACTCGTATATAGGAAAGTGTTATTTTTCGCTTTTCGCTTTCTTAGAAGGAATGTGTTTGGAGTGAAAACGAGTTTTCTGAGAGATGGATTTATTATTCAAAATAAGCTGCGTGGGCTCAGGAAAAAATTTCATTGAAAAACAGAAGAAAAGGCATTTGCTTTTTATCATTAGTTTGAATTACATGTTTAGTGTGAAGAAAGAAATAATGTTTCCGAAACTGTCTGGAAAGTTGTAAATGAGCATTAATTTTGCGTTTGACTGCACAGTGAAAGAAGTTAAAGTGTAATCAAGCTTAAATATTCAACATTTTATAAAAATTACAAATGGCGGAGGCGTGATTAACAAACGTAACCTAACTTTTCTTTTGATATAATACTGGTACACAATAAAAGTTAAATTATTGGAAAAAACAACAAAAAACTGTGTAATTTTTTGTTATGTTTGTGAAGTTCAGCTACATTTAATATCTAAAATCATTTGTTATGAATTCATCCCCAGAAATGTATAAATTAAATATGTAGAAGAGTTCATTTTAAAAATATGCAGTTAAACTACATTCTATTCAATTTTTCACTCGTTCCGGATGCAGATGTCATCTGCATTGCTACAAATTCCGTGCAAGCGATCAAACGTTTGTCGCATACTTCATATTACACATTTAAAATGTCGCAAATCGTGCTCGGCATACTCGTATCTACACTTTTTTGTATTGTATCCGGAATATTGTGTCAAACGCACTTTGATTGCATGCACAATCTAGACTGATTTATATTCTTCTCGTGGACTTCATAGTACAAAATTTAAAATATACATAGTTGCAGTATTACTATGTTTTACAATTTAAACTATAATTTAAAACATTTTAGTTTGAGACTGACATAAAATAGACTGTCTCAAAAATAATGTCAACGTTATCTTCTTCTATTGTATTAGTTGTATTAAGAATGGCGTTACTTGACAAGAAGCATTAAATTTGAAGTTTGATATCTTTTAATCGTGAGAATCTAGATATCCCAGTGTAAAGTTACGAGATCTAGATGTATAAAACAAAGTCGTGTTAGTTACATCATTTATAACTCAAGAATGGATGCAAAGATTTTTATGATCTATGATTGGTTGGATTCGTCTCGGCCCTGAATAGCAGAATAAATATTAAAATATAAAAAATGAAGACTTAAAGGGTGTTTAATAAAGGGTAAACATTGGTATAAAGATTCAATCGTAATTATAGCTGAATAATTAAATCCTAGATGGCGCTAAAGTGCATTATTACCATTTCTTATTTCGTTAAAATAAAATTGATAATCCTATTAATAAAACTGAGGCAAACTGCGTTTTGAACAAGAAAATAAAACTTAATTAAAATTTTACTAGAAACCTCGCGACTAAAATC
Organism: Dalotia coriaria; assembly: GCF_025399875.1. Taxonomy (NCBI): domain Eukaryota; kingdom Metazoa; phylum Arthropoda; class Insecta; order Coleoptera; family Staphylinidae; genus Dalotia; species Dalotia coriaria. The sequence continues at coordinate 4,253,583 of NW_027045448.1, forward strand.
TAATATTTGAATAAAACATTCAAATTCAAATATAAAGATTAAGCTTTTGTTTAATTAACGAGTTGCAAATTTCCAATTAATCACAGCTTTCAACTTGGAGTCAAGTTTAATGAAACTTTCTGAAATAGACACACACTATTCCTTAAACTGTGTCAAGATGACAAATTACTCGTATCTCCGCCTAGACAATATAAAAACTTTAAACTCATTAACCAAATTCAATGAATAGTTTTAATTCCAACTCTTTGAATATGCAGTACACTTTTTCACTGCTTTCAAACTGTAATATATATATTATGGAAATGAGAAGAACTACGCGCAATAATAAATGTACTCAAGGACAAAATTTATGCTGACACCACGAAACGAGTAGAAAGATTTTTTGCGACTCGACTAAGACGCTAGATATTGAAGTTTATGAATTATGAAAATCGTGTTATCATGTATTACCCACGATATAAATTCAAGCCAAGTCGCGAAAGCCTTGAACTATTCTTCATGATAATATTTTGAATGTCGCAGCCGTCAGAAAATATTCGACTCATCAACTCATAACTGCCCGGCGGCAAATATTCAACGCTAAAAATGTTGTCGTGCTGTTTCATGATTGGCATATAAAATTGATGTTGCATTATGTTGCATCTAGTGCATCATAATTCACAACGGAACATTGAACTACGCCCGCTGAAACGTACAATGAATTCTTTGACGTGTTTGACTGACGTCCGTAGGCAAATGCGCAGGCGCAAGCTCTGCCCCGTAGATAATGGATATTACTCACGCTTGGCCGTCCGTATATAAAGTACCCCTTTTTGTGCCTAAAAACGGTGGAAAAACTGACCCTTTAAAGGTGGAAGTAAAAACAATTTTATTGTACGTTACAAAAGTACATATTTGGTTAATGCCTCTTATATAGTTGGAACACATAATAGAAACGTATAAAAATATGAAATAAATGGCACGTATTCGCAGAATTACTCTTACTATTAAATTAAACAAAGTTTTACTATAGTTACCATTATAATATAATGAGAAATTATCTTTTGATGCTTATATCTCCATTCCAAGCCATTCAACCTTAAAATTATATGGCAATTACATTCCTTGTGAAGCGAATCATTAACTAATTAATTAGCGTCTACATTCCAGCGATTCATGTTAGTGAAAAGGCACTTAATGGCACACAAGTTCAAGTTTTTCCATTCCAGAGAAAATTGTGCCAAAAATAGAACATCATCAAAGTTCCATTCGTGTTTCTTTCGTTAGAGAATCTTCATCAGCGTGGTTGGGCTGATTATCAGTGTCGTTGTGAATGATTTGAGAGTCCTCGGTGTCGCTTATATAGCCCTGTTCGCCGGTATAGTGGGTGGGATAGAGCAGGAGCGGTGCGGCGGAGAGGGCGCGCAAATCTCGCTGCGGGTAATGAATTTTCCACGCGTGTTGCGGATGCTTATCGAAGAGGATCGGAAGATATTCGTCGACGGGCAGTAGCTTGTCGAGCGGTTGAGCGGCGAGTAGTTTTCGCGCCCCGCGCGCCGTCAACGCATAGCCTAGGGTCCAATAGGAATAGCCCACTTCAACTAGGTATTTGGCGTTCACCACCCACGGCTCGTCGCTCTCTTGCAGTCGCTTCCGACCGAAATAGCTGCAACCAAATGAACAAAGTTGCCAAACACGGTTAAAACTTGAATGCAGCACAACGTAATCCACTTTATATTAAAAAAGAAAAAAGTTATACATACACCAGGTCCCAATCAGGAATAGTCCTTAATTCATCCATTAGTTGACGAACCTTGATGGTAAAAAACGACTCGAATCTCACATCGTCTTCCAAAACCAGCGCTATCTGATGACCTTCCTCCACGATCTGCAAATAGAACTATGAATTAAATGCGCAACGCACGAGTAAATAAATCCTCATGTGACATTGCAAGATGTCGTAAATCGAAGTGAGGATAAGATACAAGATTTCGATTGTTTGCGGTACACAAGGCGAAACTAGTGCGGAACAAATGTGCGAGGACTTTAATTTATGTGGGGGGTTAATTAAATTGCCATGTTAGCAAGAAACACGAAACAAGCAAACAAGCTTGAGGTTTCTCGTTTAGGAAGACAGTAACACCAAGGAACAGGAGGTGCATATAAGTGTTTTAGTGCAACTTAGCAGAAGTATAATGAACATTGTTAGTAAATAACTGTTTGAATGAAATTTCATGAAGCTTCTTCAAAGTGTATTATTACTTTTAAGTAGCAAAATAACGGACAATTAAAAGTATTTAAATTTTACCTAAAGGGTAAGGTAATTGTCTTTATATTAATTTATTATTAAGAAAATGCATATTAAAATTTATTCGGTTCTTTTGCCTAAATAGCTTTTAGTAAAAATTTAAGTAAGATGTACTTTTCATGCTAAAATCAACATTTATCCCTTATTTCACATCCTTAAAGTTATTATTTTCGATCCAAAAGTATCCTACGTTCTTCTCAATACTCTTGAGTATATGTGTACAAAATTTCATGATGATTACTTGAGTAGTTTCAGCATGAAAGCGTAACAAACAAATAAACCCACTAAGAAAAACCTAAAAATGAAGCTTTACGCTATTTTAACACCAAACTGAATGCATTCTTGTTGTTTATTGCATGAAATCGAAAAATTTCATCTATTTTATCGCCTCTTCGCATGCATTTGAACCTAAATAGACTTTCAATTTGTTTTACACACTTTCTCGCACCGGCAAAAGATTTAATCGCACGAATTGAATTTCCGACACGAACATCCAATGCATATTTAAAAAAAAACACTCCGTATACTCACCCTCTGCCAGATTATGTAATGGCTCATGAAGCAGCCGATCTCACCATGCGTCATTGGCCTGCGAACAGCATGAAGCAAAAACTTTGCCAATAAATTATGCGTTTCATGACTTTCCGCACTTGTTACCTCTTATGATAAGGATCCGCGTACTCCGGCAGAAACGTTATAGACTCAAGCAGCGCCTCGCTGAGATTCCTGTAATTTCAAACACACAAACTTGTAAATTCACGCCATTTTAAACCGGCTTTCTTTCTCCTTCCAGATGCACAATCCAGCAGGATGATGAACGACTGGGCGAACTCCACCAACAGTTACTACTACTACTATAATTTCAGCGATGATTATCTCAAAAATTTCACCGGCACGAACGGAACCTTCCTTCCGGAAGCGGACGCGAATACATTCAGTGCGTTGGTCAGATACGCCCTGCCAATCCTGTTGATATTATGCCTCGTCTCGATAATGATCAACGTGCGAGTACTGATCGCAGTGCGATGGATCCGTCGGCCGTTGTCACCGACACTTCACATCAGTCTGAGTCTCGCCGCCGCCGACGCCTGCACATCGACATTAATCGGTGTCGGTTTGGTCATCAACAGCTACCTGCCACACCTGCACAACATCGAATTGTGTCACATACAAGTATGGCTGGAGATGTATCGCCTCAGTGGTATTATCATCACAGTTTTCCATCTCCTGGCTCTCAGCATCAATCACTGGCTGGGGATACTAAAACCATTGCATTATACAACTATAGTGACATCGAAAAAGATAACTATCGTCACGGTGATGTTGTGGGTGGTTCCAATCGCGTTCTTCATGACGTACTTCCTTACCGAGAGGAACTTCTGGCAGACATGTCCAATTACTGACAATTCCTTCGACAAGGTCAAATTTCGAATTGTATTCATATCGTTCTTCGTGGTGCCGCTCATCATGATGATATATTTCTACTCGCACATTTTGTATATTGTGCGCAGGCAGCAGAGAACATGGGCGACACTGTCGCGATCTGGAAGTCAGCGTAGTCGAGGGATGACCAGAGCCAGCACCCAGCAGCGACGCACAATGGAGGGCAACGTGAAAGCTGTTTATACAACATTGTTGATTCTCGGCTCGTTCCTCGTCGGCTGGCTTCCAGCCGTGACGATTTTCGTGTTGATTTGTGCGGATGGTTGCGTGTTTGCAACGGATAAATTCGCGCAGGAAGTCGGACTCCTGATGCAATTCGTCATTGGATGGCTGAGCAACATATTGATTATTTTAAAAACTGTTGCTAATCCGATTATTTACTCCGCCAGAATGATTGAAATTAAAGTAATTATTATTTGATAGTAAAAATTAATTTTCTAAAGCGTAGATAATGACTAATATTTGATGTCTTTTCTTAGGACGGAATGCGTCGGATGGAATTAGCCCTATCTCGGATGTTTTGCAATTCGAATCGTCGAGATCGTTACACAACGAACCTCCATCAGCCGCTCAACTTCGGTTGTAGTGCGGGGAGCGGTAATGCAAACATGACGGCGTTGTGCCGCCTCAACGGCAGCGTCACGACGCGCCGCAGCGGGCGCTCAAATTACCCAAACACTTTGGTGTAATTAACAACAATATCCTCTTAACGCCGGACGGGGACGAAAAAAAATACCTTGGAAAATGGTCCAGCTAATACACCTAGATTCAGCTGGTATAGTTTCCGCAACAAAAGCGGGGCATTATTTGTTCTTAGAAACCATTCCTACGCGAATAAACAAAAACAACCTATAGTATTGTGATTTGTGGCGTAGCGTATCATATACGGAACCTTACGATCCAAAAGTTCCATTTCTTGCGTCGCAAAAGACAAATTTTTAAATAAATTTGAAACCTCTTTGATCCAAATATTTGAAAATTAAACCTGTTTCCTCATGAAAGGTGAGAGAAGAGGGTCCAGAAGTCTTTATGGTAGCTACGCCACTGATCAGGAGTATCACGTCAACATGCTGTATTGTTTACATACATCATATTATAAGTAAATTATTTGTATATTTTTCAAATGGCGATCAAATAAATAAATATTTATTTTATAACACCGTCTTTACAACGTAGAAGAAAAGAGTAAAGGACAATGCAAATTAATTAAATTGGCCGTCCATAACAATTAATGTTAAAACATTATCAATGTCGTAGATATTCACAATTTATAAAATATGCAACAAAAAAGAACGTACGTTGAAAAATAAAACATGTGGCGCCATTTTACCCTAGAGACGAAAAGGAAATACCAACCGGAAACTAAAAGCGGAGTCGATATGCAGTATAAATGATAAAAATACCAAATGGAACAAGTAGATTTTAAAGAGAAAAAGAGCAAAGGAAGAAAATCGAATTCCAGCAACATATACCCGCGAGGGAAAACGACTGCTGCTCGCGGCTTGAATAATTTCCACTGACAATACACCGCTGCATAATATATTATGCTATTTGCCGAAAGCGATGACGAAATCTATCTTTATCAATGAACCTCAACGCCTTCCAAATCACCTGTCACGACCGTCACCATCTTGAATCACTAGCATAATTCACTGCTCCAAAATTAAAAAAAGGATAAAAGTAAAATTGTACTCACCTTCCATCAACAGCATCAACAATCTGCACATCCAACCCTAGTTCATCAAAACAATGCAACATCCTTTCCCGTCTTTCCGTCCTCCTAGCCAAGTTAATCATATAGATTTCATCAAAACCCAGCTTTGACTTCGCAGGCAGCCTGACAAAGTCACCAAAGACATCGAGGTTCACCGGCAACGGGTCGTTCTCAACCAGGACCTCAAGTTTCAGATTTGTGAGCTGCATTAGATCGTGTTGCAGAGTATCATCGGCCTCTAACGGCACCATTATGAATCCGTACACTTGATCGTTACAAACATGTAAAGGGATGTTGTGCGTCCGGGCGGATATCGCAAATGTGATGATGTCATCACTAGGCCCTGTATAATTTTCCACTTTTTCCGGCATATAGGTCAAATGGTCAGAGGCCAGACTGTTTAGATGTATCAGCACGGCGGAATGGATCATCGGCACGTCGAAGCATCCGATTCGTTCACGATTCAATACTGGTTTGTAGTCCTCCGTGCGCTCGTAATAAAAGTCCTCGGTCATGCCGTGCCAGAAGTTTGAATATAAACCGTCTGATTTCAAAAGTGGGGCAACCACAGGGAGGTTTTTGGACAGCAGGGAGTCGAGCGTGTTGGGATTAGTTAGGAAAGCATCTGCGTCTAACATCTGGAACAATGTAATTAAAACTGTGATGTTTAATGAGGAAATTCGTGGTCCAAGTAATATCTAAGTGTCTGAAGCAGATACAAGCAAGTGTAGTCCGAGTTATTAATTAATTATTAGAAAATTACAATTTTCGTTTAGTAATCTGAGTTTATCTTGATAAATAATAAAGTTTTGATTGTATTATTATCAATAATCTTCTAAACATTCAATTTAATCATTATTATCCGTATATAAATATTGCGCAGGTGTAACAAAAAGTTTTGTACATCTCCTTGAATGATTAATGAGACTTTTTGTCGTCCTTGTATACGCTTAGTTTATGTAATTAATTGGATGAGGAAGTTGGACGTTACGATTAGAAAAGTTTAAACGCTGTTTGAACATAGGCAACCCAATATACAACTCACGTATAACAGCAATTGTAAGTACATAATTGAAATGTTTACATACCAATAAATAATCAGCCCAGATTTGTCGTCCGTAGTTTAAAATCTCCTCTCTTAACTGAATAATGTGATTAAATCTTTCATCAGTCCAATAACCAATCCCTTTCTGATCTTGGTTCACTGATTTTTTTCCGTTCTTCTCGAAACTAACTTTTACATTATGATATTTATTTTTAACACTACTCAGCCACTTCTTTAAAATTTCTATTGAATTATCTACATTATCATCACTTTTTATCCTGTAAAATAAATCCGCAAATTATATTTTTGTCTCTGTTGAATATTTTAAATACATTTAACTCAGAAATGAATATAAACGCAAGTTTAAGTAAATACTATGAATTAAAGTATGTATGTCATTACATACCATAAAGATATCCGCTGTTTCGGATAATCCAGACGCTCTAGAAGCGTTAGGAAATACGGCAGCGTGTGCGCTTTATTCCGAACTAAAATCCCAATTAAAACCGCCGGTCTTTTCACTTCACTTGCACTCCCGTTTCCATTACGCAGTAAACACAGAATTAAAACGTGTACCAGCGCATAAGTTAAAATTCCGAGCTTCATTTTAGGCAATTAGCACGCGTTTCAGTTAAAATTAGTTAAAACCAACTCAAAATAGGCATGAATAATGAGGTTATACTGAGCGATAGAGATAAATAGGGACGATATGTACCCCGGTTTCGATAATGAATATAACAGATCATTTGTTTACGTTCGGGCTGAAACGACCGTGAGGCTGGGTACGCCGAACTTGCAAACGAAACTGAAATGAAATGAGATGCATCTGTAGACCAGCGAGCAAACAGCGCAAAGCAATGCAGTCAGCTGATTGCCGCTGGAGACATGTGTATGTGAACCAGACTGTTGCGCTTTAAATGCGACTGCACCCAAGTATAGAACAATTCAATGAATTAACGCCGGAAGTTTTAAGTTTCATGGGAAACTACTGACACTACACAAGCATAGCACAAATAAGATGAATGTTTTCACTTGTACAAATACTATATGTTTATATTTATAAAATATAAATTTCTTAGCTGACTCAGTAACAAAATATATAGTGTATAAAAATATCACTCAGTCTGGTAAATGCCCTGATCATTAGTAACATCAATCTTTGGACCAATTTCCAACTTCTTTTTGTCTTTTTTACTCACAAAACTCAAGCTAGACTTATCAAAATCTAATGGCATCACACCCAGATCGCCGCTGTAACGATTCTTACAAACCTGTAAATACTTCTTGCCTTTTATAGAAGCCAGTCGCTTATCTTGAATAATTAAAATGTTGTCGGCTTCTTGCGAGGCTTTGGCACCGCCGAAAATTGAACTCATCGTCAGATCTTCCGCATCCCGCTCTTTCCTAGGATGAATAACTAAAGTAACATGACAATTTCTTCGCGTAGCAAACGTTCGAAAGTTGGCTACGATTAAGTCCTGCTTCCAGAACCTGTCCATGTTTCTCGTCTCTTCACTCATACCCATCATAAACTGCAGGTTGTCAATGATGACATGCGAAATATCATGCACATAAACAGCATGCTCGATGGCTTCCATTACAACTTTGATCGATTGCTGGCCGTGAAAAGTCATATAGTAAATAGGAAGGACTTCAAATTTATCAGCCCAGTGATCGTACTGATCTAAATGTTCGTCGAGAGGAATACCCGCCATTTGTTGCAACATTGTGCGTGCTAAACGCGCGTTGCGAATTTCAAAACTGCCCCAAAGTGTATTCACACCTTGCATTGCTAAATCCAGAGAATATTCGCTTATGAAAGTTGTTTTACCGCTTCCGGTAGGGCCAGTGAATACTGTGAGTTCGCCGCGGCGGTGACCTTTGACTATTCGATTTAATGTGGGAAAACGTGACCATTTTATGCCCTGCACACGGTCGATGTTTTGCAGATCTGAGAGGACGTCTTCACGCAGACTCGCAAACGTTGTGATTGATTTGTGCCACATTGGTTGCGCGGATGAGATGAGATTCTTGAAGTCCTGCAATGTTTCCGGAACAACTTCCATATTCCTATGACAAATAATAATGTTTTAACAAATTAATTCAACTTTATTAGTAATATTTCACCTTATAAAGGAACATCTTCGTTCTCCAAGCTTCTTAGAAAAATTCCTTGCAGTTTCCCACGCTGAGAGATCATTTCCAAACCATAGAATCAACCTGGCAAATCGATCAAACGCGGGTAAAACGTGCAAAGAGAGATTTGCAAGTCCATTTGGTAAACAGATAACATGATATGCTGAATTAGCATTAACAAAATTGAGAAAATCGCCAACGGTTGCAACTACAATAGCTGTTGATGAAGATTTGCTGCCTCTATGATACAAAATACCACTTGATGCTGTGTGTCTTAAAGACGGTTCGATTGAACTTTTAGCATTCACTCTAATAACTTTATGGCCCACAATGTCATATGCAGAATTATGAAGTGGAAAATACATACTGGTGTGGGTGATGTCCACTGTTACACCCAGTGTTATCATTAAACTCTTTGGAATTATGTCCTAGAACAATCAAATTAATAAATAAATCACAAAATAACTATAAAATCTTTACTGGCAGCTCAAATTTCTTCAATATTTGCTTGGAAAGAGCATCATCAATGTTTTTAAAACTTATTGTATTGTTTTTCAAGTTTCTTAAGTACTGTGTAAGTTTGTTCAGCTCTTTCACAACCAGTGGATCTTTGAATTTGACATTTTTGGTGTTGCTAGATGTGATGTAGGATTCAATATCAAACCAGGTTCCTGTATGATGACATGTTTCACATGTGAATGATCCTGAAGCAAAGGTAAACATTAATAAGCTATTTTAAATAAAACAAAAATTATTAATACCTGTTCTTTTATTAACAAATATTTTTGTTTTATCTATTAGACTCTCTTTTTGCTTCTCACACATAGGACAACTAATTATAAAATTAGTGTAAACCTCCTCAAACTTCATATCATACTTCTTAAACTTTGATCGAATGGTGGAGACTGATACTTCTGGAATATCTTCAAGTCGAACATCCTTGAAACTTCGAAATTGAATATGTTGTACTTGATGATTGGGTTGAGTGTTGTTGGTGGTGTTGGTGTTTGTTTTGGTTGTTTTATATAATTTGTAGAATGATTTGCAGAATTTGTTAACGATATTGAACGAATTAATAGAAAACATTGTTTTGAAAACTTATATTCATTATGAAGACATTGAATCATGTTATTGTCATTTATCCTTTTAACTTAAAAGTTGTTAAAAGTCTTTGAGAATCACGTAAATCACATGTATAAATTCAAACATAACCTTACAGAAGTTGACCGTTTTTCGCCTTAAAACTCGAATCGTTAACATACAATGCGTTCATGGATGAAATTTGGATAAATAATTGAGTAGTTGTATGTTTTCAGAAACAAAATGTGGATTAACTTAAACAATTACACTTAAAAGAATTAGATTTCATTGATTTTGCAACGATAAACTCAAATTTAATAAAATTAACCATTTCTCATTATGTTAAACGATAGATACTATGATGTACACTAATCAATTAATCAATTTGATTGACAAGAAATAATGTTTTCATGATCATGCAACCACTTATTAAATTTGAGTGTTTAATTAATGTAAATTTATGTTCTAGAACTTTTTCCTTACAGAAACCTAAATAAGTAGGTAGTAAACGTGTATTTCTTGTTTCTTCATATAATGGCGGCCATTTTAATGGATAATCTGAATATGGAAGTTGCAAACTCGGTACAACTCATGTTAAATATTATCATAAATACACATTTTCAAAACGCTAGATGTGTTATTCAGTTTGAAACACCTGCTAATGATTATTTCAAAATTCATTTAAATTCGACACTTCCGCAATTAGTAAATCCGAAAATCTGTGTTCCTGGTTGCATTCATTATATTCTATATGATTTATCACTAACCAACCACAATTATATTTATAAATGCCTTTTTGACAATAATGATAATGCATTTAAAGGCATTATTTTGTTAAAAATGATACAATCAACAATTATAAACAACCAGAGTTTCGTTTTCAAGATGATAACTTTCGTATTTATGCTGCGAATGCAATTTTTATCGAAAGAGTATACAATGAGTTTATCATTTATGCTTTTGATCATTGGGAATTAAGGGAGATAATTATGTTAAACCGATGGAGAATTTCAGATAAAATGTTTCAAAATGCAAATATTGGTGATTTCTTTTCGGATTCACGAAGAAAACAAACTGGAGGACGTTTAGAAGTTGGTGTTTATTCAAATACTTTTCCAATGACTTTCGGATGTAACATTTTTAACGATATTTTTATATTTATTGTTATTTTGCGTATATTTTAGTAAACGCAGTTGGATCCGAAGTGAAAATGATGATATTCTTTGCACATTCAATGAATATGGACATTTCAGTGTCCACTGGATGGGCCCCAAATAGACCAATGTTTTTATTAGGAATACTAGGCCTTCACCCTGGCCTAACCACAACTTATGACGTAACTAACCTAGATTTAGGTTTTCTTGCTCCAAAACCAAAGTAACATAACCTCATTTATAATCATAATCCTAACCTCATTTTATCTTACTTCCAGAGAATATATTGATTGGTTGAATCTATTGCAAGTATTCGAGTTAAAACTATGGATGTTAATCATTTCTTGTTACTTGACAATCGCCATTTTCTTTTGGTTTGAAAAAAGTCTCAAAACCAATGTGAATCGACCAGGACTCATGAAAATTATTGCTTTGTTTTTTACACAAGGATTAAAATCACATGATTTTCCATGTAATATTCGTGCTAATTGTTTAATTGCGATAATGTTCGTCATGTCAGTGCTGTATTCATCGCTTCTCTCTTCCGAGATTGTCGAAAAATTGATGACAGCCAGTTATGAAGCTGACATAAGGACGATTGAAGATCTGGCCAATTCAAAACTTCTGGTTGAATGGGCTAATCATCCGTATTGGCAGAGAGATTTTGAATCATTAACTGTAAATTATTTGAGGTTAGAAATGAATTAGTAATATTACAGCTATTAAAAATGTTTCCAGGATGCTGAAATTAAAGCTTTCTCACGTTGGACTGATGAAAACATAAATATTCCCTACACAAAGAAAGTAACAGCACATTATATGACAATTACCAAGTGTAGGTAATTTATCATAATGTAAAATAATATTTAATAGTTAATTATTTGCAGTATCGACATTATTGAACCAGAAAACCGGCGATTTTCTGTCTTTGGTGAAGCCTATGGATTATTTTTTCTTGAAATCATATTCGACGATTTCTATAACAAGTGAAGCATATTTATTGCACATGCCGCTATTAAATCAGTTTATTCTTTGGTGGAAAAGTGGCGGTTTGCTTACAAAATGGGAGTGGGATACTTACGCGACCGAAAACAAAATGGCGGATATACTAAAGTATCTGGATAATAAAATTCCACCGAAGGGACCAACCATATTGCTTTTGGAACACGTCCGGGGTGTTTTTCTGGTATGGATTATAGGAATTACAATTGCAATATTATCATTCATCATAGAACTCTTATTATATAGATGTATTGTTTACACCACTTTGATTTAACTGTTACCATTATTCGTTATTATAACATTTATCAATTCTTGCAATTGTTCGTATTTCCAGCGCATATTTCGCGATTAATAAATTAATGTAAAATTGCACAATCTTTCATTATTTTAATAATCCATATTCCGGGACTCCTACCTGTATCATTCAGAGATGGCACTAGCATGAACTAAAAATCATATAACAGAATTGTATTGTTTATTTCTATATTTATCGGCAAACGCGGATATTCGGCATGAGAATTGTGTTTGTTTTTAACACTATTTACTTTCTTATCACTTCCGCCGTGTGGAATGCAACGCATGAAATTCCCGAGTGTCGTCGTTGAAATCTCCTCGCGACGCATGCAGTAGATTCTAGTTTAGTCGGGATTGCGCAATTTGCAACAAGGTCGCATGCCATCGACGCGCTGGTCTTGCGCATCTCTTGCTTTCTTATCGTAAACTGTCGCGTCGTTGTTTGCTCTGCTACGACATGCGCTATCGATGGGTTTGCAGTCAGTTCCGCGCCGGTCGCTGGTTGGTCCAGGCGTGTTTTGACCGACTCGTATTGTTTGTTCGGACTTCGTGGTTCGGACTTTTGCTTTCTAAATTTGCATTATACTCGTTCATCAATCGAGTATTTAATTGTAACTACTATAGTAATGTAATTTATTATTTGCGCGTTTAATGTACATTATTATAAAAAAGTGGTAGATGTTTGATCGCGTTTCGTGTGCATACTAGGGCTGTACAATTTAGCCGGCTAAGCCGGTTAAAAAAGTTAACCTGGCTAATTAGCTGGCTGACTACTCGGCTTAGCCGGTTAACCGAAATTAGCCAGGCTAATCAGCTAAAGGCTAAACCGGCCAATTGGCTAATTTTATATTTTATACAATATCTTTGCTTCCAAGTATTGATAGGAAAATTCGACTAAAAGAAATTTAATACAAAGTAATTAATGAGTACTTATGCAAGTGACGAGGTTCAGTGTCGGTCGCTAAATGAATTGGATATAGGACGGGCCCCATGTAGATTTATTGATCATTATCCCTGCGTAAGTAACTTTTAATTTAACAATACATGTTGTATTTCTTCTATGATGTATGAATATTTTATTCTTAAATCTTATGAAATATTTCAACTTTTTTTCTTTTAATTACAGCACTTGCTGTGCCCTGGTGAATGATGTGCATAACAATTCGTAAGTTTACAATTCAATCATATTTTTAATTCTAATTTCGCGACAAATTATTATTTCTGCACCTTTTCTTGTCTGTATACAGATCACTGGTTGTGTAGGTTATTTTTGGTTTTAACATGAATTGTCATGTATTTATTATTTATTTATTATTATAAACAAAATTTATGTGCATTTAATTCGTATTGGGTAAATGGTTCCAATAGGCGTATATGCCAATATTTATGGTATATTTTTGATTTTGTATTATAATACATTTAGTACCGTCGCAAGCGGCCATATCGTTACAATATGCAATGTGACAATACCTATGGCGATTTTGCATGCAAAATTTCCCTAAACTAGTTTTCTAGTCGCATTCCTTAAGTTGGCCATCCTGCATGCGACCTTGTTTGTTGCACATAGTGCGCGTTTTATTGCGTTGTGCGCGCAGGATTATCGCGTGTGTTGGGCGCCGTTGCAGATTGTGCTGCGAGGTGTTCTCAGCGCAGTTTTGTGCCGGTCGTTGGTTGGGTAGGGCGTGTTTTTCGGGGCTGTTATCATTTTATTTGGAGTTTGTAAATCAGTAAATCGCGTTCATTTCGATAGTCCATCGACTGAATTTAGTTAGTAGTGACGCGTCTAGTGTTTATTATTAGATAATCAGGTGTCGAATATACAAAATCGGTAATTTTCTTTGCATTCATTGTGCGTGTTGCAAGATGCGTGCTATCAACTTGTTTACACTGCACGTTCGCGAGATACAGGTTGCATGCAACGTTTTTGCAACTTTTGTTGTGATATTATTTGGGCAATGGATTGGAACATGGACAATCTTCTTCGGGATAACCATGAAAGAACGGTACAGTGCAAACTTTTTAAAATTTTAATACACATTTGTACACGCATTGTTCTACAAGTTTTACGCATATGACGTGCATTTAAGTCTTTGCTTAGGCCGGATTGGAACGACCGATCTTGTTATTGTTGTGAACATGCTTATCTAACCGTGTCTAGTATTACTGTATTTAAATGTGACTTTACTTTGGTTCGTGGTGAATTTTGCGCCAAATTCTTGGCCATGATCATTTCGTATTTTAATACATTTGCATATATTTTAGTACCGTCGCAAGCGGCCATATAGTTTCAATATGCAATGTGACAATACCTATGGCGTATTTTCGTCGATTGCTTATCAGTATTTGTGTCTAAATAAGATTTCGAGTCGCATTTATATCATATTTTACACTTCGCGGGGAAGTTTTATTGCTTGTTTTGTCTCTGCCTTATTAAATTCTCCGTCGACTTATATTTGTTTGTTACGGAAATTCGACCTGCAACTGGCGAAAATTAGCATAAAAGAGGGATTTTTTCACCTTTTTTCGTGAAATGTTAGGGTTTTTTCGGGTTTGCACATAATCTTGTCGGCTCAATAACTTCAGTGCGGTGTCAAAAAATGCGGAATTTAATTCTTCGTCGGGTTGTATTTGTTCGTTACACGATTTCGGCCTGCAACCCGCGATAACTTGCATAAGTGGGTGATTTTTTCACCCTTCTTCATGAAATGTTTGTGTTTTTGGGGTTTGCACGTGATCTTGTTGGCTTAATAACTTCAAAATGGCGGCCAAAGTTTGCCCATTTCTTGCATTTTTCAAAACACGTGACGGAAAACAGACCATATCTCGGTGACTCTTGATCATATTTTAGTTTTTTTTTAAATTTAATAATAGGACAAGTGTGCGTTTTTATGATGCACCCCTGAACTCCCGCGAAATTCGGTGGTAACTGCCAGAAAATGGCCGCTAAAGTTTGCCCTTTTCTTGCATTTTTCAAAACACGCGATGGAAAACAGGCCATATTTCGAGAACCCTTTGTCATATTTTAGTTTTTTTTATTTAATAATAGGACAGAGTGCGTTTTTAAGATGCACCCCTGTACCCTCGCGAAATTCGGTCGTAACTGCCTCCAAATGGCCGCTAAAATTTGCAATTTTCTTGCATATTTCAAAATACGCGATGGAAAACAGGCCATATCTCGGGAACCCATTGTCAAATTTTAGTTTGTTCTTTATTTAACAATAGGACAAGTGTGCATTTTTAAGATGCACCCCTGTATTCCTGCGAAATTTTGTCGTTACTACCTCAAAATGGCCGCCAAAGTTTGCCCTTTTATTGCATTTTTCAAAACACGCGGTGGAAAACAGGCCATATCTCTGGAACCCTTTGTCATATTTTGGTTTTGACGTGATAACGTCTTTAAAATCGTTTTACGGGTGACCGGTTCAGAAACATTGTGTCACGAGCGAGGTCGATCGCGACCCCCCTCTCGTTATAACCAGAGAGAGACGGACCGATCTCCCGTCTCATCTCGAGCGCTGCCAGTCATTCCGACCCCCTCTCGTTATAACCAGAGAGACGGACCGATCTCCCGTCTCATCTCGAGCGCTGCCAGTCATTCCGTGCCAGTCATAGCGTTCGAGTGAGTTGACCGATCTTCCGTCTCTCTCACTCTAGCGGCATACAAACGAATGGAGATTTTCTCGTGCGGTTAAGTTTTCGTTGAATGTTTTATCGGCCGATAAAAAGTTTGTAGTGTGCGGGGAGCCTAACAGTAAAACAAAATGTGAAGTGCAAGTGAAGTGTTACAACAATTGCAACAAACAAAACTTATATCACCAATAAGACGTTATCACGTAAACATCTCGATCGTAAACCTACTTTACAAACAACTTAAATTTTTTTTTATTTAATAATAGGACAGGAGTGCGTTTTTAAGATGCACCCTTGAAGCCCCGCGAAATTCGATCGTAACTGCTTTAAAATGGACGTCAAAGTTTGCCCTTTTCTTGCATTTTTCGAAACACGCGATGGAAAACAGGCCATATCTCGGTGACCCTTGGTCATATTTTAGTTTTTTCTTTATTTAATAAGAGGACTAGAATGCATTTTTAAGATGCATCCCTGAACTCCCGCGAAATTCTGTCATAACTGCTTCAAAATGGCCGCCAAAATTTGCCCTTTTCTTGCATTTTTCAAAACACGCGATGGAAAACAGGCCATATCTCGGTGACCCTTTGTCATATTTTAGTTTTTTCTTTATTTAATGATAGGACAAGTGGGCATTTTTAATATGAACCCCTGAACCCCCGCGAAATTCGGTCGTATCTGCCACAAAATGGCCGCCAAAGTTTGCCCTTTTATTGCATTTTTTAAAACACGCGATGGAAAGCAGGCCATATCTCGGTTACCCTTTGTCATATTTTAGTTTTTTTTTATTTAATAATAGGACAAGAATGTGTTTTTAAAATGCACCCCTGAACCCTCGCAAAATTTGGTCATAACTGCCTCAAAATGGCCGCCAAAGTTTGCCCTTTTCTTGCATTTTTCAAAACACGCGGTGGAAAACAGGCCATATCTTGGGAACCCTTTGTCATATTTTAGTTTTTTCTTTATTTAATGATATGACAAGGGTGAATTTTAAGATGCACCCTGAACCCCAGCGAAATTCGGTCATAACTGCCTCAAAATGGCCGCCAAAGTTTGCCCTTTTCTTGCATTTTTCAAAACACGCGGTGGAAAACAGGACATATCTCGGGAACCCTTCGTTGTATATAGGATCCATGTGATTTTTGCCGAATGATTTGAAATTTTGCACACAGAATTTCACTATTGCTTATCTGTGTAACAAGTTTTTAGTCGCATTCCCCGCGTTTGCCTATCCTGCATACCCACCTTGTTTGTTGCAAATATTGCGCATTGCATTGCGGCGTGCGTGCAGTACTATCGCGTGTTGACGTGTGCTGCAGGTTTTGTGTCGGTCGTTGGTTAGGTCGGACAAACATATGGCAAATGACCATGTCGGATTACAAGGTGTGCCGGATTAAGCCGTGAACGGATTATCGGGATTCCACTGTATTGTTATTGTTCTGAACATGTCGTGAACTAATCGTGTATAATATTACTGTATTTAAATGTGATTTAATTTTAGGTCTTGGTGAATTCTGCGCCAAATATTTGCCCGAGGATCAACTCTTGGCTACCTGAAGTGGCGTCCGTCTTGTCCGTGTTCTAGCGACTTTCGTGCACCGCGGGAAAGAAAGGTAAAGTGTACTTTTTCATTGTGTTTGTTTACTGCAATTCCATTTAATTCATACGCTGTCATTAATTAAAAATATATTTATTTATTAAAAATTATACGAAATTTTGTGGATTTACATTTATATTTTTGAGTTTTACATGTTTCGCTCTGAGGGCATCTTCAGTAACAGTTTCAGATACTGATCAGCAAAAATAACCACCAATCGAAACTCAATAAATTCAACGTGGCGTCTAGGGATGCGGAATTAATTTCTCCTTCGGGTGGTATTTGCTTGTTGCAGGAATTCGACCTGCAACCCGCGAAAATTTGCATAAAAGCGCGATTTCTTCACCCTTTTCTCGTGATATGTTGGTATTTTTTCGTGTTTGCACGCGACCTTAGCGGGTCAATAAATTAAACTTGACGTCTAGAGATGCGGAATTAAATTCTCCGTCGGGTGGTATTTGTTTGTTGCAGTAATTCGACCTGTTCGAAGGACTAATTTTTGCTTGTTTTAGGGATTTTGCACCTGAGTCTGACATCGTAGAAGGACCATTCTGGTATCAGATTATAAGTAATTAATTCCTTTATCATTTTCCTAAATAAATATTGTGATTATCGTACAAATTGATTCCCAAAATTGCATTTTTATGTTCGAAGGACTAATTTTTGATGGTTTTGGGGATTTTGCACCTGAGTCTGACATCGTAGAAGGACCATTCTGGTATCAGAATATAAGTAATTAATTCCTTTATCATTTTCCTAAATAACTTTTGTGATTATCGTATAAATTGCTACCCAAAATTGCATTTTTATGTTCGAAGGACTAATTTTTGATGGTTTTTGGGATTTTGCACCTGATTCTGACATCGTAGAAGGACCATTCTTGTATCAGATTGTAAGTATTAAATTTCTTTATCAATTTCCTTAATAACTTTTGTGATTATCTCACATATTGACCCCCAAAATTGCATTTTTATGTTCGAAGGACTTACTTTTGATGGTTTTAGGGATTTTGCACCTGAGTCTGACATCATAGAAGGACCATTCTTGTATCAGATTATAAGTATTAAATTTCTTTATCATTTTCCTAAATAACTTTTGTGATTATCTCACAAATAAACCCTTTAAATTGCATTTTTATGTTCGAAAGACTAATTTTTGCTTGTTTTAGGGATTTTGCACCTGAGTCTGACATCGTAGAAGCACCTTTCTTGCATCAGATTGTAAGTATTTAATTTCTTTATCATTTTCCTAAATAACTTTTGTGATTATCTCACAAATTAACCCTTAAAATTGCATTTTTATGTTCGAAAGACTAATTTTTGCTTGTTTTAGAGATTTTGCACCTGAGTCTGACATCGTAGAAGCACCATTCTTGCATCAGATTGTAAGTAATTAATTTCTTTATCATTTTCCTAAATAACTTTTGTGATTATCTCACAAATTGGACCCCAAAATTGAATTTTTATGTTCGAAGGACTAATTTTTGCTTGTTTTAGGGATTTTGCACCTGAGTCTGACATCGTAGAAGAACCATTCTTGCATCAGATTGTTATTATTAAATTTCATTATCTTTAATAACTTTTGTGATTATTACACAAATTGACTCCCATAATTTATGCTTGTGTGTTTTCTTTAATAAAGAATATTTTAAAGTTTTTCTAATTATAATTATTTCTGTTATTTCTACCTGATCACATATTCATATTTAACGATCCCTCAAACTATTTATTTTGAAAAGTGCATGCTAGTGCCATCTATCAATTAGAAACTACAACAACCGAAAGTTTTGAGCTTCGGTCCGTCGCCACCAGAGGCAGCACATTACTAGTTACCGCGAAAACTTTATCAGCCTCCTCAACTTTCTGCTCTCCTAATATTCAATCTTTATTTTGTCGACTCTGGGAGGCAAAATGACACAAAATTTGGACTCGAAACAGTCGAAACTCAGGTTTTGGTATTCGGATCGCAGAAAGTGTAAGGAGGCTGATATAGTTTTCGCGGTAACTAATGACGGGTAAAAATAATGTTTAAAAATCTGTTTTCAGCAAGTGCAGCTTCTGTATAGGTGGAATTTTTAAATTCTGTTTTCGGATTCTGTAAGCTAAAATTCTATATCGACTATTTATGTAATTATTTTCTTAACATTGACTGTTTAGGCTGTATTGGCAGTTTTAATTAAAAAATTGTATTTTACATGCCAATCGGTCCTTAATCTATAAGTGTGTTACTAGTTTCCGATTCTGAATTTAATCTACTTTCAGAATCCGAAAGCAGAATTTAAAAATTTTAATTATTACAGAACCTGCATTTGCTGAAAAAAGATTTCGTCATAAAAAAGGCAAAATATTTTTCTTTTTTATGTCGAATGTTGTTTTCATTAAAATTGCAAATAGGGCCTAAACGGTTAGCATAAACTAAAAAAGTTACTAAAATAATCGATGTAGAATTAAATTATCAATCATAATCCGAAAACAGAATTTAAAAATTCCAACTTTTAATTTTCAACATAAAAAAGAGAAATCTTTTGCCTTTTTTATAACAAAATCATTTCTTTAAAAAATTTTTGTGCCATTTTTGTGGTTTTTCAATAATGATGCCATCTTATCCAGAATTCTTCAAGGATCAAGAATATGTAATTATTTTTATTCTAGCCCTTTTAGTTGTCGAGATAATTAACATTTAATCATCATAAATTAGGCTATCTCGACAACCAAAAGGGCTAGAATAAAAAGAACTACATATTCTTGATCCTTGAGGAATTCTAGACAAGATGGCATATTTTTCTCAAAATGAAGAAATGGGCACAAAAAATTTTTAAAGAAAAGATTTTGTTATAAAAAAGGCAAAAGATTTCTCTTTTTTATGTAGAAAATTAAAAGTTGGAATTTTGAAATTCTGTTTGAGGCTGCTGATACATAATTTAATTCTACATCGATTATTTTTGTAAAGTTTTTTGCTATCATTAACCGTTTAGGCCCTATTTGCAATTATAATAAAACACGTGTATCCCGTCGGAATAGTCTAATTTATGAAGATTAAATGGTAATTATCTCGACAACTAGAAGGGCTAGAAAAAAAAGAACTACATATTCTTGATCCTTGAAGAATTCTGGACAAGATGGCATCCTTATTGAAAAACAACAAAAATGGCACAAAAATTTTGTCGAGAATTCAGTGAAATTATACACAAAATTCTTTTGAATATTAGGATCGCAGAAAGTGCAGTAGGCTGAATCTCCAGCAATCTTGAATAGCGGCGTAGTTTAGTTACTCGTGGATAGATGACACTAGTGATACCGTTTTTGAATTAATATTGATACAATATAAAATTAATTTTGAACTATTTTCCATATTTAACAGTGGCATTTCCAATAAAGTTTAAGGGATTTATGGATTAAATAAAGGAGTAACGATGTTGCGCGCTAAGTTCTCCGTTTGGAACAAATAAAACGATAAAAATTTATAGTCAAAAATATAAAACTACCTTTTTATTCAAACATGTAGAATATACACAATCACAAACTCAGTTTCTTAATGTATACAGCATTTTCAACAATACAAGCAAGAAAACGAGATAATAATATGCAATTATATAATTCTTTTTTTATAACTTTTAACAAAATAAACAAAAATGATAACAATAACAGCTTCAAGATGTTGTAAATTCAGTCAATCGTGTTTGGAATCATCATCAACACCGGCAATCCAATCTTCAATTTCTTGTACACTATAAACCAGGATGAATAACAGAATAGTAAAATATAAAATATTATAAATTGCCAAAATATAACATACGTTCTTGGAACTTAAGTCCAGTTGACACATCCATCTTCAGTAATTAAAACATAATCCTCAATACGGACTCCTCCACCAGTACCACGGAACCTCTCCAGTTGGTCCCTATTGATTAACTTGACCATCTCAGGATTAGCCAATGAATCATCCAACAACTGGAAAATATTTATGTAAATGAAGTATACATATACATAAATTAAATTAATTATTCTTACAGGATCCATAAAAATTTCCATTTAGGGCACCGTGCGAAGGTAGCGGTAGAAGTGACTCCCATTCAAGGCACCGTACAATTTAGTGCAAGAACGGCAGCCCCACGACATAGCGTTCGCCGGCTAAAACAAAAAAACCACAAAATTAGAAGACCAAAAAAAAAGCATTTTTGTAGGCTTCCCGACGGCTAAGCCCACAATATATATAATTTATATTATAAAGAATTTAAATATCTATTATTTGCTAAAAGAACGGTTGTCCTACGACATGGCGTTCGCCCGCTAAACACTAAAAACCAAAAAATTCGACGACCAAAAAAACACAAATAGGGCATTTTTTGTAGGTTTCCCGAGGGATAAACCCACAAATTATGTATGAGAATTATAAATAATTTAAATATCTATAATTTGGTGAGAATGGTTGTCCTATGACATGGCGTTCGCCCGCTAAACACTAAAAACCACAAAATTAGACAACCGAAAAAGACAAAAAGAGCATTTTTGTAGGTTTCCCCAGGGATAAACCCACATATTATACATGAAAATTAAAAAGAATTTAAGTATCTATAATTTAGTGAGAGAACGGTTGTCCCACGACATGGCGTTCCAGAGCTAAATACTAAAAATCACAAAATTAGCCGACCAAAAAACATAAAAAGGGCATTTTTTTAGGTTTCCCGAGGGATAAACCCACAAATTATATATGAGAACTATTAATAATTTAAATATCTATAATTTAGTGAAAGAACGGTTGTCCTACGACATGGCGTTCGCCCGCTAAATACTAAAAACCACAAAATTTGCCGATCAAAAAACATAAAAAGCGCATTTTTATAAGTTTTCCGTTGGATAAACCCACATATTATACATGGAAATTATAAAGAATTTGAATATCTATAATTTGGCGAAAGAACAGTTATCCTACGATATGGCGTTCGCCCGCTAAACACTAAAAACCACAAAATTAGTCGACCGAAAAACACAAAAGGGGCATTTTTGTAGGTTTCCCAAGAGTTAAACCCACAAATTATATATGAAAATTATAAAGAATTTGAATATCTATAATTTGGTGAAGAAACGGTTATCCTACGACATGGCGTTCGCCCGCTAAATACTGAAAGCCACAAAATTAGCCGACCGAAAGACACAAAAATGGCATTTTCATAGGTTTCTCGAGGGATAAACCCACAAATTATACATGAAAATTATAAAGAAATTGAATATCTATAATTTGGTGAAAAAACGGTGATCCTACGACATGGCGTACATCAGCTAAATACTAAAAACAACAAAATTAGCCAACCGAAAAACACAAAAGGGCATTTCTGAAAGTTTCCCGAGGGATAAACTCACAAATTATACATGAAAATTATAAAGAATTTGAATATCTATAATTTGGTAAAGAAACGGTTATCCTACGACATGGCGTTCGCCCGCTAAACACTGAAAGCCACAAAATTAGCCGACCGAAAGTCACAAAAATGGCATTTTCGTAGGTTTCCCGAGGGATAAACCCACAAATTATACATGAAAATTATAAAGAAATTGAATATCTATAATTTCGTGAAAAAACGGTGATCCTACGACATAGCGTACATCAGCTAAATACTAAAAACCCCAAAATTAACCGACTGAAAAACACAAATAGGGCATTTCTGCAGGTTTCCCGAGGGATAAACTCACAAACTATACATGAAATTTATAAAGAATTTGAATATCTATAATATGGTGAAAGAACGGTTATCCTACGACGTGGCGTTCGCCCGCTAAACACTAAAAACCACAAAATTAGCCGACCGAAAAACACAAAAAGGGCATTTTTGTAGGTTTCCCGATGGTTATTTTCAAAAATTCATATCTCTTAAACTAAAAGAGATAGCTACCAACGAATTGTTGATTATGAAAGACTGGAAAATTCTCTACCAGATAAAAATATAAAATAATTATATTTCCTACAGTAAAAGGTCGAAAAACGCGACTAAAAGTGCTAAAAAGTGACATTTTGCAATTTTTGCCTATTTTATTCAATCGCGAATATCTCGTAAACTAAAAGAGATAAATAAGATCTGATCGCAGCGTCTTAATCTACGGACCAATCTCTATCAGATAGGATAGTTAAAAGGGAAATCTGAGAGATGAAATTTTAAGTCTTAAGAAAAAATTGCCAAGGGGGGGTGCTTGATACTTTTTTTCGACGATTTTCAAAAATTCATATCTCTTAAACTAAAAGAGATAGCTACCAACGAATTGTTGATTATGAAAGATTGGAAAATTCTCTATCAGATAAAAATATAAAATAATTATATTTCCTACAGTAAAAGGTCGAAAAACGCGACTAAAAGTGCTAAAAAGTGACATTTTTCAATTTTTGCCCATT
This sequence comes from Dalotia coriaria, assembly GCF_025399875.1. NCBI lineage: Eukaryota > Metazoa > Arthropoda > Insecta > Coleoptera > Staphylinidae > Dalotia > Dalotia coriaria. The sequence continues at coordinate 4,277,346 of NW_027045448.1, forward strand.
TTATTCAATCGCGAATATCTCGTAAACTAAATGAGATAAATAGGTACAAATAGCAGAAACTATTCTACGGACTATTCTCTATAAGATTAAAATAATTCAATTTAATGGGGTAAAATACGACGCTATACCGACGATTGCACGTGCATATGTTGGCGCATAAAAATACAAGACAGTCAGGTGTACTCACTACTTATGGCGTTGATATTATAATACAATCTTGAGTCCAAACCGCTGGTAGGATGCTTGCAGTCCGTTGAGGCCCCGTACAAACCCTCATGGAATTGGAATTATTTTTAACGCGCACTTTAATAGTGCAATACGGATTACGCGATACTTTCGGATTTTTAATCGCGTCCCGCACTCGATTTGTCGAATATTCGGATACATTTTTTGTAAACACTGCGTACTTTCCCTAACAGGTGAAAGGGGACAAGGCACGACCCTCCTTCGGTAGCTAATTGAACACGATTCAATAAAATGGTTAAATCAAACGCGTCGCGACCCGCACTCGATGAGTATTTCGTTACACCTCTCCAGGTCTCTCGCGAATATCGTTTATCACTTATACCTGTGAATCGAAACAAAGATTAAAAATACTGGGTAAGGATGATTTGGTAGATATTCGGAACTAAAAAATTTTTAAAGAATAAAATAAATAAATGATAAATTAATCAAAATTGGCAAGGATTTTTTTAAATTATGAAAAATAAGAATATTAAAAGGATTGAAAAACAATAAAGTAATAATGATATTAAGAGGTAGTGTGTTAAAACATGAAGGTGTGGAATATTAGTAGACACAAAAAGTACATAAACCGAAAACGAACGCGCCCGAATTACAAAAATGCCCCAATATATCGAATATGTACCTGAAAGACAAGCAGAAAGAACAATTAGTAACAGAAAATTTAAAAATTATTAGAGACATTGGATAAACGATACAGCAATGTTCAAACCTTTTTCCAATCTTGGGAAAGTAAGACTAATCCGGGACGTCAGGTGGGTGACCTTGAAAGGTCATCTAGAAACAGCAGAAAATTTTAAGTGCAAAGAGAAATAACAGTAAGTACAATTATTTTTTTTAATATACATGTCTGCGATTGAAAACAGGAACGTTTTCAAGAAGTGGATTGAGAAACCGATCGTAATGCACCATCAACAACGTCGCACGCAATAAACAGAAAATAAAACAGAATTAAAATATAACAAAATACTAAAGAATAAGTAAATGATAAATGTAACGTTAGAAAATAAAAATAAGAGTGCGTTATCAGCAGTGCCGAATGGTGTTGGAGTGTTAAAATCAAAACAACAACATGGCATCTCTTTGTGTTAGCAGTGCTGCACAATTGGCACTCTACTACCGCAAAGTTACCGTTTGAAACATGTGAAAAGCAAACAAACAGCTGATAACTTCGCCGCGTACACTTCGAGAAGGTGAAACTGCGATCACCCCATACCACATGTCGATTGCACAATAAAATTACATCCGAATATTCCAATTAGACGCATTGCAAGTACATGATTTGATTTATGTGATGACGCAACTTGGTGGTTGCGAACGTGAAAACGACGTTTGAATCGCGGCCATATTGCAAACACGCGTCTAACGCCGTATAAAACAATGCAGCGTGCAAATATTACGAATTACATATTTAATAAAAAGGCGCAAATGAAAATAATGCAAGAAACTTACTTATGAGTGCCTCGAGGAATGTTTTTCACTTGGTAGCAACACTTTTTTACTGATTTAATAAATTATTGGCAATGTTATTAGCGGAGGTGTAACTGCAGACAATGTCGCGCACTGAATGATGATGCTGAGCGTGCGTTGCGCGTTAACTTGTTTCCCTGCGCCGCTTCCTGCGCCGGACTTGCGCACAAAAAGTTCGGCGTTGAGGTGATGTTGATAAACCCGAAAACAAAAACATGCAAACAACGCACGAATTCTATATTACTTTAAGATCGCATATTGCATGACATGATTGCATTCGAAGATCACTTGGAATGTTAAGAGATAGTGTGAGTTGTTATTTTTTCTGCGCGACTTCCGACGTCTCACCCCGCAGCCCGAAGTGCGCATAAGACGACGGGTAGTATCAGTGTGATAGAACGCCTGAAAACAGACAAATAAATGAAATTGAATGTTTATTTTGATTTACTTGAAATATTAAACATAAATACTTGTTACTTTAATTGTAGTATTAAATAATTATTTAATTTATATAATATTCTTAGGAATTATTGTCGCAACTATCCTAAAATATTTAAAAAATTTTGAAAAATAAAATATTGACACTCAGAACTTTGTGGTGTACTCAGCAATTCTTTGCAAAGAACAAAACTAAACATTTGAGTTGTATCCACCTACCACGTTCCGAAACCGTGTTTAAAAGTGCTAAAAAATAGACATTTTCATTTTCTCTTATTTTAATATCTAAAAACGGCAGAGAGGAACGGATTGAAACAAATTAATCTACTGAAAATTAATTCTCTATACGACAAAGTATTAAAATAGTGCATGATATACCTCAGCGAAGCAAACACGCTCGCGACAGTTCATGATAAGACTACCTGCGCGAACTAAACTAAACTAAACTAAAAAGCAGAGCGAGGCGTGAAAGGATGGCAACGACAACACACACGGCAATCACGTTTGCTGATAAATATCTAAATAAACAAAACAAGTCTATTTTAATGATTTTTAGTACATGCTAACGTTTGCTGATAAATATCTAAAATAAATTAAAACAATGATAAATTAAAATTCGATTTATGTAATTTTAAATTCTTATGATACATGCTAAATATTTAAGTGCTATATAAATCTATAATGAGATGATGATATACGTTTTATTGAATCTTCACCAAATAATATTCAACAACATTGCAATACAAATAAACGTATAACTAAACTGAAATCTAAGTACACGGCAAACAGTTTCTATAAATAATGAAATTATTTTACTTACCGGTTATGTAAATCGACGGCAAGTTGGCGAATGCTGAAATAAATGAGAAACAAAACATTAGCTACAGCATTTCGTGCTATGTTGAAATGAATCTGCGTTCCGTCGGAACCCAAACTTTGAATTAAAATTCTTGTTATTCGCATAATAATCATAGGAATGACAATATTTACCTGGTAGCACATTGATTCATGCTCCTCTGTTGATGACAAATATGTTTTTCACAAGTCAATTGATTATTAGCGTTTATAGCGTTGATATTTTCACCGGCCGTGGCCCGACGGCAACGGATTCACGAACACGTCAATAAATTAAACACGCAAAATTTACAATTACGTAGATTACACACGCGATAAATAGCTGATAAAAGCTCAAACAAGTTTATTAACACTAATTATCACCGGCGATCAGGAAATATAACACGATTTACCGAACTTACATCAAAGAATAACACAAGTCGAAAGTGTGGAATGTGCGCTCGTCGTGTATCAGAGCAATTATAATATTTCTGGACAATATTGTACTACAAGTAACTTTCATTATGCGACCGCTCTCTTCTACGGTAGCTTACAAACAGAAAATAGTCGGCCGACTGCTGTCTAGTCTGCGCACTCACCACAAACCCAACTGTTTAGTTGGCGTAGTGTGCGCGCTAACAGCCCAACCCGATCAAACTATCGGCCGATAAAAAGTTTGTGGTCTGCGGGGCTATATTAACTAAAGCAGGTGAATATGTCAAAAACTGACATTATGTTGCAAAACTTTCAATTTAGGGCCAATTGTATTTTAGGGGTACGACTTAGCCAACTACTTAGCCCCTACTCGTAGAGAAATATTACAAAATATAGGCCAGAATTTAAAAGTAGACAATAAAAAGTTTTTTGGCAACGTTGCACAAATATCTTCATGTTATTCGGGCAACTTCGTAACGTACCGTTAAAAACAATACAAAACAAATAAACAATTATTTCCAACGTTACGTGATCATTTCTTCGAGTTATTTTCGGTAGTGCAGTAACGATGTATTCAAATCGGAAACGCGTAAGTCAAAAGTTTTAAATTACATGTAAGATTAGCATTCATTATTAACTTCTTAATGTGGTTTGTGATTTATTAAATAATTAATTGCGGTGAATAATTTTTAACAAAATATTAGGTTTGCCAAAAGGAAACTAGTTTTGATTTGATATTTGAAGACTCTAACACGTAATTTGGATGCGGTCACAGGTTTGCAATAAAATTATTGCTAGAATAAAGTTTAACTTATACTGTTAGTTCATAATAATATAATAAATAAGTATAGATGTCGTTGTGTCCTTCGGTAATGACGCTTTCCACATTCAGACATCTTTGCCCCTGGACTCTACTGTCTCTTGAAATCAGACACAACTTTCATTAGTTGATTAATGAAAGTTATCAAAGCAATAATAAAGCATTGCAAGATTTATTGAAGGCAAAAAATGCACCTAAACCAATGCCCAAAACATTACTTCAAAACATTACGTAAAAAACACAAACCTTCCAAAGCCTTCTAAATCACGAGTTCTTCCATGGCTTGCTACTATTTCAATATTTCCGAATGATTACGCATAAATATTTTCTGCGGAATAAAAAGCACATTAATTTGCAAACCAAAATACTAAATTTACCTAAATAGTGTAATCGTTTTGGCAATTAACAGATACTTTAAGTACCTACTTCCTTGAAAACTTGACATGATCCTTATTAGTCGTCCATATTATTTCCTCCAAAAAATTCAGTTGAAAACAATGTTATATTATTCAACATCACTTGAGTTTTTCTAGGGTTTTAGCATCTTCTTTCTCCAGCTCTCTTTCCATAGAGATGGACTTTATTTCTACCTCCGCAGAAATCTACAGATAAAAATTGATAGTTATTAGGAATAAACTCACATCACGAACAATTATTTCGTAACCCCGGTTTTTGTAGATTATGATCTCACCCACTTGGTACTTTCAGATAATCGTTTGGATTTTAAAATGCGTACACACTAACCCACATTCACACGGTCACATGTTCACACAAACATAACCTCAACCAAAAAAACTGATTCAGTTGAAACAAACGATAAACGTTTGACAAATAAATTATATAATGTGACAATACATACGATAGCTTGATTTGTAGAAATAGGTCCCAACAAAAAAAATGATTTAAATGGTGGACGTCATCACCTTTATCGAAAATTGTGAGACACGGTTTTCCGAAGGAGTTTTTTTTACACAGAACCGTATTAATTTTATACCACAATGCTCAGAATCGGTTTTATTTTCTTTATTTCATACATTTTGTCGTAAAATAAGTGTTTGTACTCTTCAAGAGAATTCCTACAAATGTTCTTCCAATTATTCTCGGCGCAGCCCTATGCGTTTTCAAATACACAGTTTTAGCCTATTCCATCGTTCACTCACGTGATTCCAATATCATAACCACAATTTGATAACATATTTGATCTATAATCTGTGAAATTAAAGTTTAAAATAAACTATAATGCAGATAAATTTGAAGTGTTCACTTACCTGTATCTCTTGCCAAGTTGAAGCGATATAATGCTGAGCGAACTGTATTTTCTTCATCAAAGGAAGACAACACAAACAAAATATTGGAAGAATATATTTCTTATTAATACAGACACTCAAAATAGTGATTTTTAGCTTTTAATATCTATACACCCTAAAGAAAAGAAAACTGAAGAGACCCCCCTCTTCAAATTTTAGCGACATCTATTTGCTTTTTTATTGGATTTCCAAAATTACTTAAAATTCATAAAATACGTCAGCACCTTCAGTTCAGTACTTAAAATTGATTTGAAGTATGACATATGCAGCGTCATGGCAAGCTATGACCGAAAAGATGAGCCTGAATTAGCTGGCCCTGCCTTAAACAAAAATCGAACGTTACTTCCGATTATCACTTTCTGATAGCATCATTATCAAACTAACCTGTAATCCCTAAACTTACCTTGTAATTAAAATGATTCCATCCGAAAGATATTTCATGTATCCAACAAGGGTATACAAATTAAATCAATTTAAATCCGAATTTTTAAACTTACTTAAAAATGTTTTTGAAATTTTATTCTAGGAAAACCCAGAACATGACATTAAAGAAGAACCTGCTACCAAGGATATTAAACTCGAACCTGATTGGGAAGAGAGACTTCTACAAGAATTCCCAGACCTCGACGTGAAACCAAAACCATCAATATTATGGGAAGGAGATGTGGTGAAAACTCCTCAAATAAAGTTCCAAGAAACTCCCACGTTGCACACAATCCAAGCATCAATACCATTGGAACCACTCGTTCAGTTACCACCCGAATCGCCACCAATTCCAGATGATAACATTACGGAACAAACAATTGATGAAATGTTTGCGGACACCTTTGAACAGTTTCGAAAAAATTTGAAGCATAAAGAACGAGGTGTGAGCTCACTCAAACATTTCCTCGACTTTCTCCCGCGAAACATTCAAAATATGAACAATGCATTAAACAATAAATGTGTGGAATATGAGAGAGTCAATAAAGAAGTTAATATGCTAAGAAATGCCAAAGCGGTGCACGATACAGCGTACAATAATTTCAAGACGTTTGTTCAAAGAGGACCCAGGGCTATGTCTGGATTTGTGCTGGAAGAAACCACTGCGATTTTGGTACAGTTTGAATCGGTAAATCGACAATTGGATATAAAACTGACGAAACTTGCGGCGATCGATAAGAAAATTAGAGATTTACAAAATCAAGTGTTTGCGGCAATGAATGATTATCGAAAAAGCGAGATAATTTGCGAAAATTATCACCGACGACATCGAACATTCCAAACGAATATTCATTCATTTTTAGATTCATTCAAAACGACTTAACGACTTACTTTTTGTTTAATTTTTTTTTTTAAATTGGATTCGTTATGTATTGTCTGTTTTATTAAGTCATTTTAATAAAAGTTATTCATTATAAAACAAATGGTTGATGAAACTTTTGCCTGTCACTATGTAAACTATCATGTCAAATAATTTGTTTTGTATTTGTTTTGTTTGACATTTGGCTTTTATTTCAATTTAGAAATTGAAATGAAATGACACTTTTGGTACCAGCGTGTTATTTTATGTATTTATTTTCATCTTATCATTCTGAACACTCTGCGTCTGGTGTAAATGTAAATGAACGTTGAATATGTTTTTCTTTCAAAATTTCGTGCGCGGATCTTTTCCTACAAAGCAATCGCGATTGATGCAGCATCAGTGGATGCAACCGACGCAAATGCAGAGAGAAATGGATGCGAGCCCACTGCTTAAGTATATTTACCTGAGCGGTGCGGGCGTGTCTCAGATGGAGAGGTTTATTGAAACTTGCCGGAAAAATTTCTTGATTTACATCGTTACGATCGAGACGGATATGGATGAATCGTCAGGGAATACTTTTTATCTGCAACATGAAGCAGATAAGATGGCGGATAATGTATCGGTGAATCATACGGACACAGAATCGGAATCGTCTTCATACAGACCGAGATCAATCGATAGAAGAGTAGCGAAAATTAAACAGACAGTAGAATTATTTTTAAAATATTAAAATATAGATTTTATATTGGTTTGTGTTTACAGGAACCTGTAAAAAGTCCATCGAGAATCTTTAAACTGTTTAAGAAAATAATTCCTTCAAAATCAACCAAATCCAAAGAAAATTCACAGCCAAACGAAATCAATTTAAAAGATTTTTGTTTTAATGATGATAATTCCACAAATATGCATTACACTCTTCCGATATCATTCATGCAAGTATTTTTAAATATTTTAAAAGCTTAAACTTAATTTTTTTAAATTAATTTTAGTGAACATTCAATTGGTGAATGTACAAGTACAGAAACAATGCGTGAAATCAACGCGTTAAGCTCCCAAATTGAAGAAAGTGAATATTATGTCCGAGATGTACTTATAAAATACATCCAAGATAAATCTGTTTTAAAAGAAGTACTCAATGCTGTGACCTTTCATAAACGTCTTCTGGAAGACATAGAAAAACGCTCTAATGATTTAACCAATGAGCACTGGATACAACAAGTTGAAAACTACAAAAACAAAGAGAAAACGCTTGAATCCTCAATGAATTCAATAATTCATCAAAATCGTGAATTACTTGAAGAGAATGAACTTTTAACCCGTAAAAATGAGAAATTAAGTGCGGCTATGTTGTGTTTACAAGAATCCGGTGGAAATACTCTGAATAAAACCCAAACATCCTCAAAGTGTATTCTTGAAGATCTCAGTAAAAACAATGATAGACTGAGGCAAAAAGTTAACGGAATTATGAGTCAAGTTGGAAGTATGGAAGAAACAGTGAAGAAGTTTCAAAAAAAGTGTCAATTTCTGCAACAACAGTTGAATAATTCCAATAATCAACTGCATAATACAAAAGGTAATTATTTAATTTTTTACTATCAATTTTTAAGTATTTTATAAATGAGAATAAAATTTTTATAGCGTTTTTTGAGAAAAGTAAAATTGAGTACGAAATGCACGTCGCCAAGTTGTCTAATGAATTGCACAGCGTCAGCAGTATAGTCAAAGATTCCACAGATCAAAGTAACATTATAATGCAGGATTTGGAAATGCTTAAAATGCAACTGCAACCCATCGCGACGTCCATCAACTGGGATAAATTTCGAGTAAGTTATTTTTCTTTTTTACCTCCCTTCTTTCCTTTCTTCTTTTTCCCATACGGACCTATTTTTAGCCGTTTCATAGTACGTCGCCACCAGTCTTGAATCTTTTTCGCAGCTGCTGTTTGTTTCGCATGAATTTCCGCAGCTATTCTTCGTTCTTCTCGCACTTTATTCCAATGGTCAATGAATTCTTTCTGACTTTCATATGTGGCTTTAAGCTGCATGTATTTTTCCATTTGTGCATCACGATCCATGCGCAGTTTGAGTAATTCTGCTTCACGGGTTTCCATTTCGGTTTCATATCGGTACATCCAATAAGTTGTTTCGTTAGATAAATCCTAAAATAATATTAATAAGGTTATGTGGGTTAGGTTATGTAAGTGAGGTAATGTTTATGTTACCTCAGCATTTTCATCAAAATACCGCACTAATTCACCATGAATTCGATTTTCTAGCTCAATATTTGTTTTATTAGTTGAAATAATATCACGATAGTTATTTTCGTCTTGTTCTTGAATGACTTGTGCTTGATGCAGACGTGCCGCCTCCCAATTTTCTAAATATTTGTATTCCAGTTTTCCATATGCAATTGCATCCTCATGAGCGACTTCTAAAAGTCGTAATTGTTCTAATTTATCATTGTAAGTTGATTCTAGTTCTTTCCTTTGACTATGCAGCTGCCTCTTAAGTTCTTCTTCTTGATTACGAGTTTCTTCTTCGTCAACCTCAAGCTTTTCTTCGTCCTCAAATGTTTTCTTCATGATTCGTGTAGCTTCAACTAAAGGTGCATAAGATCCATTTAATCCCATCTGTTCCAAGGTCTTATAGATTACAGAGTAAATCATGTTTAAGTCTGCGTAGCGTTTTTTCGACTCTGAGAACTGATTCTCTTCGAATTCTAATACTTGACCATAACGATCATCAAGTGTTTTATATTCAGGATATTTTATAGTCATTGGACTATGTTCACCTTGTGAGGTACATCGCAAAATGGCAAGTTTTTCTAGTAAATCTTCAAGAACCAGAGTGACCATGAGTTTTTCAAAGTCGTTGTCTTCACTCTCGTCAGTACTCAAAGCGCTTACATTTGTGAATGAAAAAGTTGATGATGATTCTGGAGTGGCTGCTGATTCTTCTTCAATTTCTTCTTCTTCAGCGTCTAGGCATTCATAGGTGATAACTTCTTCGGTAATAATATTATCATTTTTGTCTTTCCAGCAAATTGTGGCACGGTCTGTTATTTTAGGCATGTTTGTGTATATTATTTAATAAAATATATGTAAATGCAATTTGAATGACATTCAAATTGAAATGTATCAGGGACAAAGTAATGTTGACGTTGATATTTATTTTGTAAAGTGTGATATCTTGATTTTATTTATTTTTATTTTTATTTACAGAAATGTGTGAGGCCTTTGCCTGAAATGATAAACATTCATCGAACTTGCATTAATGAATTGAGTAGTGCATTGATTTATAAACAGAAAGAATTGAATTTGGCATCATCTGAAAAGTATAATATCAGTTTTTATTCTTTTTTGTTATAATTTTTTAAATTTATTTTTATTTGTTTTATTATAGTGAAACTTTAAAACTTTCAAGTTCCAATCATGAACCTCTTAAAGATAGAATACAACAACTTTGTTCACAATTAGAAGAATCTCTTAAGGAAGAAAAGTCTTTAAAAGAAGATATAGATTCATTAAAACATGAAATATTAACAAAGGAACAAAATATTGAATCATTACAATCAGTAATTGCTGATAAAGACAATGAAATCGATGTTAAAGTAAATTTACTTAATGAAAGTGCTGATAAAATCAATGAATTAAACGATCAGGTAACTTTAACAACAAAATTTATTACTTTAAATAAAATTTTTGAATTTCAAGTTAGCAAATGCTAAGACAGAATACAATCAGCTATTGTTCAACACTGAGAAATATCGACACGAAAACAATGCTCTTCACATGCAGGTCAAAGGCATGGCGCAGGTGTTAACTGCGACTGGAGCTGGTGATATTGCGAAAGAATTGGCAAATTCACAAGAGAAGTTAACAGCCATACAGACGCAATTTTTGCTGTAATATTTAAATGATTATTTTAACAATATTCGGTCACTAATAAAAGTTTTGTTTCAGTTGGCAGCAGAAAATAATATCATGCTTAAACAAATCGAAACAAACAAAAGTGAACGTCAAACACTTGTTGCGTATCAAAAGAATTGTTACGAGCAGTTGCAAGTGTTACACAAGAATATTGAAGACCTAGAGAAGACAAACGAGATACTTAAAGAACATTTAGAAAATGAAAAACAGACTGTCAATGCTCTACAAACAGAACGCGTGCGACATTTGGAAGAAAGAACAATTTTGACTGCAATTTATGAAAGACTTAAGTCGGAAATCAGTAAAGTTGATCAATTGGAAGGTGCCGTCACGACAATGAATAAGAAAGCCAGTAAATTAGCAGTAAGATTTTTAATTAATTAATAATTATAAATTACTTTTGATAATGTATGTTTTTAGTTGATAGCTGAATATAACAAACAACTCGGTGAAAAACTCCAAAATGAAGTAGCCGAAAAAGATGTGGCTATAAATGAACTACAAAACAATGTAAAACAGTTGAATTCGTTCCAAATGGAGAGCACCAAGGAAAAAGTGGCGCTCTGCGAAGAGTTGAACAAAGTGTTCAGCGTCAAAGAGGTACTTAACACTAAATTGACTGCTGAGTTAGAGAAAAACGTGATTTTGGACGAATCAAAGAGAGAAATTCAAAACAGCGCTAACTTACAGGTCTATTATATTCATTAATAAATTATTTTAAAATCTTTTAATGATAAATACACTTTAGTTAAAGGAAATTCAAGCTGCGTACAATCGTGAGCATGAAGCACTTAAGACACTTGTTCAAGACGTTAAAAAATTAGTGGCTGAACGTGATTCTTTATTGCAAACAAATAAAGATTTTGAATCAAAAGTAAGTTATGTTAAATTGTAATTGATTTATTGTTAATATTTTATATATTTTAGTGTATTAATCTTATGATGGAACATGATAAGCTTGTGGAATATATTAAAACACTTCAAACAGACTTCAAAGAAAAAGAAGAGAAATTTTACGAGTTGGAAAAACATATCGAAAAACAATCGGATGTTCTTGAAACTTTACAGAAAAGCAGTTTAAGTGAGGTTAATTATTTAAGAAATAAATGTGAATTGACTACCAATCAAGTGGATTCTTTAAAAACTGAGAATGAAGCTTTGAAAGGATCTCTGGAATATTTACAAACAGATATTGGCAAAATTCGTAATGATTTAGATCAATCAAAACAAAATGAACAGGTAAATATTTAGGCATTTAAAATTTATAATATAAAATTTAATTTTTATAATCTTAGGAATATAAAAATGCATTGGAAAACCTTCAAAATACTTATAATGAATTATATCAGGAATATAGAAACAAAACAAACGCATTACAACAAATAATTGAAGAAAATGAAGCGTTGAAGATAAATGTGTATTCTTTGGGTGAAAAGTTCAAATGTTTAAGTGAAGGTTTGTTAAAATAAACTTTAAAAAATAATTATACTAGTTAAACTCTTAATATTTGACAGAAAATGAAAGAATTTCACAAGATTCTTTGCGTTTGGAGACAATGCTTGCAGAAAAATATCAAACCACAAAAGTGGCTGGTCTACCAACTCCAAAACACGTAGAGAATGTCTTGGATGACATAAATGCTAGAGATGAAGAGATTTTAATCCTTCAGGATCGTCTGCGTGAGCATGAAGAGCGCGGAGAGGAATTAAATGATTTATTTGCAACTATTTCAGAAAATCGGAAGTAACTTAAACTCATATTTTGTATGATATTATAAATAATATTATGATTATTATATTTTAGCAATTTTGAGAAGAAAAATGAACTATTGCAACAAGAACTCGATAGCACCGTGCAAGACTTGCAGAATTATCGTGAACGTTGTGATAAACTCGAAAAAATCATTGAAGAGTTAGAGAAAAATATGGTTTCCATTGATGTTTTGGAAGATCAGCATGAGAGGTTTAATTCGACGCTTGAAGCACGCAAACAGTTAATTTATAAAGTATTCAATTACATCAATATTTAATAACACTGTTTATTTAATTTATAGGGAGTATAAGATTGCATTCCAAAAACTTGAGGAAAAAATAAATGATTTACAAGAGCAAAAAGAGCAAGATGATAAAAAATATGAAGAAACTGCTAAAAATTGCGAGCAATATAAAGAAGCACATGAAAAACTTCAAAAGGCTCATAAAGTATTGGCACTCAAGTTATTCACAGCTGTCAGAGTATTAATTTGCGAGAAAGTCGCAATGGAAACTTCACAAACAAAATTAAACACTTTGGAGAAAGATAAAGAACGATTATTGAAACATAACGTAAACATTCTTTATAAATATTTTGTATAATTACAATATTAAACTTTTTATTGTTAAAGGAACAAAGTGAAGAAGAACTTCACCAACTTCGAATGCAGCTTAATGAATTCCAACAAGAATTAGACGAAGCAAAATGTGAAAACTCTTCATTATTTGAAGACATCACATCGACTCGCGCACTTATATCAGACTTACAACTTAAACTATCCGAAGCATCAATTGGGAATAATCAGAAAATAAAAGAACAAGAAAAGTGCATAGTTACAATGAAGAATCAACTCGACGAAAGCCGAAAATCTTTGGATAACTTACAAATAATAATCGCTGACCTTGAAGCCACCACAGCATCTTTAGAGTTTGAGAAATCATCAGCTGAAATACGCCTGCACGAACTTGAAACACAAACACAAAGTGAAATAATCCGCAGTAATGAAATGAAAAGAGCCATGCAGAGTACTCTATCATTGATCATTGAAATGAAAGAACGCGGGAATATTTCCCCACATGTTCACAACCAGCTGCTTCAGTCATTTAGTGTGGCGCACGTCTGAAGTTGGGGTAATCAACACAAGATGGCGCCTGATGTTCCAATGCAACGTTAAATTCAAGTTTATACGTGCGTATAGTATAATAAATAACCTCTAACTAATTTCGTTTCGTTTCACCGTGCTTTATGTTTACAATTTCTAAGCGTAATGTCATTTTCTAATTCTCCTGATAATAATTACGCTTCGATATTGAATGAAATTGAACAAGAGGAGGAAAAATACAAAGAATTGAAAAAAGAACTAGAGGCATGTAAAAACCACCTGCGCGCTAATGAAATACTCAACAATCCCGAGTTTACCCGCGAAAAGTTATTCCAAGTGCGCGTAAAAGTTTTCCGAACATTTACGGACCTGCTGGCGGTCTTACCGGAAAAGGTCACCGCCGAAGAGCTATCATCCCAAACCCTCAACGCTCTCTCTGATGATTGCAACATCTTCCTTATCGAGCTATTCGTGTCCCGTCCCTTCCATAACAAGCTCCTTGCAAAAGAATGGCTCGTAGACTTTTCCATCGCCGCCGGCGGTCGTAAAATCGCCAAATCCGTGACCCTACGAAACCGCGCCGCCAACCCTATCACCGCTGTACTAGCAGTCCCTCAACGCAGGACTAACGATGAAATCGTAGAAGTATTCCTCACGTCTCCGACGAATTGGCGCCGTATTCAGTTGGCGAAGATTCCAACCGATGTTTCATTCAAGTTTACCAATTGCAAATCGAAGGCTGGTGTTTCTGTCGACCAGGCGATTGAAAAAATCAATCGGATTTATGCGGAGCATGAGGATAAGCAGCGGCCGTCAACGATGAATGAGTTGCTCAGCTACAAGTTGCGTTGTGAGCTCGATAGAGAGTCCTTCATCGCGGCGACGGCGCGCAACTCATACGCCAGCTTGGATCCGGCGCAAATTATTTCTAACGAGGGTAATCGCGCCGCCAAAATCGAAATTAATGATCAACGGGTGCAGCTGGAATTGGACGTCGGCAAGAAGTGCTTGCGGATCGAGGCGCCCGGGGAGGAATTGTGCCAATTGAAACGATATTTTACGATGGCGTCCCTTAACGACGGCCGGAAGTGGCAAAAGCAAGATTTCCAGCACATACAATCAGTTAATATTCTCAAGGTACATATATTCAGTTTTTTCTTTTAAAAACCTAACTTAAATGTTTTATGTCTCATTTAAAGTTAAAATGCTGTTAATATTTGCTTTTTTGTATCTTAAAGCACTTTAGCGCCCTCTATGTTTGAAATATTCAACTAAAACTATGTTTGAGTCTGTATCAATTTCAATCGCGTATTTAACACTCTTTTTATCACAATTTTTGATGTTTTAATACTTATTCTGCTATTCGGATCCAAGATGAATCCAATAAATCATAGATCATTAAAATCTGTCCAGCGGTTCTTGAGTTATAAACGTAGTAACTAACCCAACTTTATTTTATACCTTTAGATGTCTGTAGATAAAATTGCAACACTGTACTTTGTGCTGTCAAATGTCATAACCTACTTGACGTACTTTTAGGTTATGCTCAGTTAATTTTAGTTAAATTTGCTAATACCGTTTACATGATCTTTAATATCTCTTCGAATGCTCAAATTTAATCCACATGAAAAGATCAAATTTAATACGCAACTAAATTTTATCCCCTCTGGAGCTCACATGACAAGTCACGTCGCGCATGTCTTCGTTGTCGCCTGCCATAATAATTACCGTCTGATACGAGCGCCTTTATTGCTCGTTTAATCCTCCCTTTATGGCCTTAACTTTATGATGCATCTTCGGATATTCCTTGTGCATTCCTCGCGGAATCCGACGCCAATAAATATCAGAAAGACATTGCAGATATCTTCATTTGCGGCTGCGAATTTCTCCAAATGCGATTTTATCCGCTGTTTTTTTTTTTTGTTTCCAGGACGCTAGGACGAAGCTAATGGACGCCATGAAGTGCAATCGCATAGATATACACGATCTGCTCAACATTTATGATGTTTACAGCCGATTTGTCGATAACTGTCCATTATAACTCAACACAAATAGATTTTCAACTTGTGTGTGCATTTTCATGATGTATGCGTTGTATTTATATCCGTCTCATGCCACTTCCTGCTCGTCTTCTTCCTTCGCCAGCTCGTATTCTTTAGTGGCCAGGCAAACAGTGAATTTAATGCGGGCGGTTTTGCAGTTATGGTCGCGATTACGACGCAAGGTTTGCGCAGCGCTCGTGCCCCGCCGCCATCCATTAGGAATGTAAACAAATTAAACGCGTTGTAATACTTGTAATAGGAGTAAACTCGAACATTTGCGCCACACATATCAATCGCAAGTGGCGCATCCTAGTTCCACACAACTCGTCGACACCGATGTGCACTGGTTCGAACTATTTTACGGCCCGAAATTCACTCTAGTAAGCACGGAGTGTGTTTCTAAGTTAATTGTGAATTTCTGACCGATGGACGCGAAGTAGGTCGGGTTTTTCACGTGATTAATTTCTATTATTAAATACGGGTCTGGTTTTGGCGAGCGAAGTGCACGATGCAACGATTTCAAGCATCTAATCGTTTATCACGCATGTTATAAATATTTATGAGTATCATATGCGAATTCATGTGCGATATGAAATTTAAATTCTGCTCGACCGACGGCGCGTATTGTCGCTTTGTAGACATTTAGCGCGATGCAGGAAGCTTGGAATATTCTTTATTGCTTCAATAATATGCACATATTCACCATATTCGCTGCGTATTTAAAATTCGATATGACGTTGTGGTGGCAATCATATTTTAAGAGCGTATATAGGCAACCAACGTTAAACTGAAGCTAATAAAGTCACAAAAATTAAAAGAATTTAATAATTACTGTGCTTTTGATAATAAAAAATGATTGCAATTGTGTCCTGTCTATTTATGCTTTAATAAAAAATGGTGACTAATATATTATAACCACTAACCTTATTTTTTTACTAGACGCTTGGGATCGGGGTGAAAACTATGTAGAATATCGACTAGCAACATTATAAGAAAGTCGATATAGTCTGAAAATTTATAAATATTTAATAATTCTTACACTGCAGTTGTTTTCATGCATAATATTTTCGTAACAAGTAAAAATAACATTGCTACAATTATATTCAGCTTATACTTACTCTATTAAAAGTTGTGACTATAACTATAACCTAATTATTCGGTGTAAACTGTCAATTTAATATTTGACAGAACTTTGTAGTAAAAATTTAAAGTCAAAAGGTTTTCATCTCTTTGAGTTGAGTATATATAGGCAACCAACAATACAGCAAACCTAAAAATCCCAAAAATTTAGTTATCTTAGAGAATTCTTGCATTTTAAAGCGTAATATTATTTGAAAATGTAAAAGTAAAGTGTTTACCCTTGTATTATGCTTGTTTATACTCCTATATATAAAGGTTATAACTACTTTATTATAACCCCACAACCATATTGTTCAACTAGTCGCTTTGGATTCAAGTGAAAACTCTGAGTTTAATATTTGATATAACTTTGTGGTGACAATTGAATGTTAATACTCTAGCATTGTGTCATCTGTCATTGTTGACTATATAGGCAACCAACATTACAGCAAATCTAGAAATGCCCAAAAATTGCATTTTTATGCGTCATTTTGTTTTAACAAGTAAAAATAAAATATTTACATTTGTTTCCTGCCTTTATACTCGAATAAAACTTCTAACTATATTACTATAACCACATAACCTAATTTTTCAACTAGTCGCTCGGGACGCGAGTGAAAATGAGCTCCCATGTTTCTATATTCCATGTCAATTTGATATAAAACATAAAAACCAATCTTCAATAAAGAGCGCGCTCGTCCACTGCACTCACACATTCATTCTACGAATGCCGGATAACGAACATGTTACAATATGCAACACGGTGTCGGTGGCGAAGCGGACGAATCCACGCACACATGCATTCCGCTTGGTTAAGCATGCATGGTGGTTGAACTACGGGAATAGTTTCTGTGTTGAGCAGTAGTTTCAGTATAGTTTAGCGAACGTAACGGCGCGGCTGGCGGCGAAGTGAACGAGAGCGCGCGCTGTCTGGCAGCCGCACACACTTGATACGCGCACTCAGAGCCGGATAGCGGCGGGCGAGCAGCCGAGGAAATCATCAAACACGCGCGCGCCGGAACGGCCCGAAAGTCGCGCGCGCTCCACACGAAAATACACCGCGCATCGCGGCAACTTTTTATTATTGTCGCGAAGTGATAAAGATATATACAGTCGCTAATTTTCTCGCGAAAAGCTCTCGATTGAGTGAATGTGGTCCGGCAGCGAATTATTTGTATATTCAGTGCCTTCCTGCTAGAGTTACCAATTAGTCATGGATATTTGGCATCGGCTTTTATTGTTCCTGGCGTGCATCATCGCTCTGGGTAAGTTATAAAAACCTAATTTTATTCCGGACTAAAACTCCGCTTTTTTTAAATTTGAAAAAAAATCGCCGTTGTCGTAAAAATGTAACGTAAACATAGCTTGAAATATTTTACAGCGTCGATGAGTTAAAAAGCAAAAGAGTATTGTATTTATAGAAGATTATATTACGACGCAGGAAAGTTTTAAACATTTCTCGCCCGCAGCAACCGCGTTTGACTTTTATCATGCATTTAAATTTAAATAAAACCACGAGCCAGCGCGCCACGCGTATGACACAATACGCGAATGGTGGCCAAGGCGGACGAAATCTTTCGATGTTTGCAAAACGGATAAATCTATAAATAAATTATAAGCGTGAGACGATTTGTCGTCGGGGGTTTATGATTTGCGCAAATATTTACCATGCACTTTGCGCCGAAAATGCAAACAAACAAAGAATTGATGATGCATCATTGTGACTACAGAGTTCAAAGACACGGTTATTGCAGATTCAAAATGTTAATAAAATTTGTACAATGCGCTGCGCGGAATTGCCGCACAATAAATGACTCAATAACATTAAATGCATGAAAGCGTGCGCAGGAGTGGAAAAAGGCAACGATCACGGAAAGGATGAAAAACGCACACGAATATCACCGCTAGTGTCCTAGTGGTATCGGACGAACGTTTAACCGCCGCATTATTACGACGTAAACGCGCCGGCCAAACACAATTAAGAATCCAATTTAGTTTATGGCTGTTTAATACACTTTTGTCTTGAGATTGCGAACCGTAGGCAACCCAATGCGCAGTCTGGCATGACACCGCGTGATAAAACTACAAACGACCGCCATCTTTCGCTGCAAAACACCTTAAAACAACATTAACACAAAGTAAAACAATGCAAATCAATATTAGAATGCTATTTATTGACTGTTGATTTATCATCCATTAGTAGCACTCTCAATCAGTGTCAATTGTAGTCGTAATAATTGTTGCGAGACGAGGAATAATATTTAGCGTCGACTGCATAAACATTTTACACCGGCCGGGTTTTCAATGGACATTGCAAAGTCAATAAATCCCAAAATGATGTTTTCTAGTTATAGCCCCGGCGAATTAGCAATGCGCCGCGCATAATTTCCATGTTTTGCTATAACGCTTCTCGCACATAAATTATCATCATGGACGACATTCGCGGCGCGCGCGCGTGTTTCAATCAATAATCAATTAATCGAATAAAGATTCGTATTATATTACCTCCCACGTAGCGGGCTATATTCATCCGGCGCAGGGATGCAATCGCGGCGGCGGTAATGGAGCGAAATGAGCGTTCGCATTCCATTATCCATTAGAAATTGCACCAATTTCGCCAGCGCTATTAACTGCGCTTGTAATAAACGGCACTGACTCGATGTTAATCATTCGAATGATATTTTGTTCGCGCATAATTCAGTATGTGCAACATAGAAATTGTGTGTGCGCCGTGCGTTGGAATATTTGGCATTGTGTGGAATTATAATTAAATGCAAATATAAACAATTATGCGCGATTAATTGAATTCCGACTGTGTTTAAATGACATTTTTGCAATTAATATACTGCACGTGCGGATATAATAAAGGTATAAATGTAGACGAAAATTAAAGATAAGATATAAGATAAATATGGGGTGGTTAATTATGAATGCAACGGGCGCATTTCACGCGTCGTAGAATCTGACTAATGGATGAGCAATGAGACGCCAGAAAAGGTGAAACTATACTCGTACTGTGTATTGTGGACGACATGTGTAGGTAGTGTTGTAATGTCGAATTCTTTGGGGTTTCGATGGTTTGTTGCCGTTACGTGGTTAAATTTACGCTAGACAGCACATAACGTCGTATTTTACTTGAAATTCTTGCAAGAGGACACGTGCGGTGCACAGAGAAACAAAAAACAAGTTATTTTATAAAACAACGATTTTTGTGACAATTATTGCGGTTTGTTTCGTTTATTATATAAAAACTATGAGTAGAAGTCGTTATTTTGAGGTTAAAAACATATTTTTTGTTTTCATGCATAGATGGCGCTGTTTTATAATTCATAACACAATATAAGTTAATCTCAATATTTTAACCTACAATCAAAACAAATATTTATGTAAAAATTTCTTAGAGGAACAAAAAACTCGTCATTTTACAAAACAACCATTTTTGGTGACAATTATTTCTGTTTGTTTAATTTATTCTATAAAAAAACCACAAACTATGATTAGAAGTTGTAATTTAGAGGTTAAAAACATAATTTTTTGTTTTTATGCATAGATGGCGCTGTTTTATAATTCATAACACAATATAAGTTAATCTCAATATTTTAACCAACAATCAAAACAAAAATGTATGTAAAAATTTCTTAGAGAAACAAAAAACTCGTCATTTTACAAAACAACCATTTTTGGTGACAATTATTTCTGTTTGTTTAATTTATTCTATAAAAAAAACCACAACTATGATTAGAAGTTGTAATTTAGAGGTTAAAAACATAATTTTTTGTTTTCATGCATAGATGGCGCTGTTGTTTAAATCATAGCACAACATAACTTAATCTTAAATTTTCAAAGCAAAAATGGATGTAAAAATTTTTCGTCAAGTGAAATTTGCATTCAGTGATGTTCAAAGATGTTAGAAATGCACGAAACGGGACGTCGCGCACTCCAACGGATGTTTAGTCCACCTTACAAGTATCGCATATCCGGCGGCACGTGCTGAACTGTGACGTGTGCCATGTACGAGTTCAAAGGAAGTGGGCATGCAAAATGCAATGCAGCGGGTACAACACCCCGAAGGCGTTTACCTTGTTTCCTACCTTTCGCGCCGGCAACGCGCCGGAGAGATTCACGAGTGATGCACTCCGTTCAAAGTCCGTTAAAATTACATGCGACTGCATACTTGATCACGACTGCGGGTGTAGCAGTGTTAGATTCAAATAATAATATCCCCACCGGATGGGGCCAGCGCTACAAGAGGGTGAGATATACCTAACCTAGTGGCGGGAAAAGGAGCGCACTTCCGATTAAAAGACGGACGCCAAGAAACGAAGCGCGACCCCTCCGCGCAACAGATGGTCAAAATCACCGGAACGTAACCGAAGTCGGCACGAGGCACGCGTCTGGACTCTATCGAAGTGTTCATCAACGGATAGACTGCAGCGAGGCATATCGAGACTAATAAAATCCATCAAAAGTTTATCGCATTAATTGATCAGAAAAACGCGTCTGGTATCGAGCTGGCAAACAACTAGTATATTAATGATGATATTAACTTCAGGAATCAATAGAAGACCAGAGCATCAATATCCAATTTATGTTGATGGTCTTGATGCAGGAGGGAAACTAATAAAGGCCAGCAAAGTGTTGTGGTAGAAAATTGCTGCGTTAAATTGAATTACGTATCAATTCGCACCCCTTTTCTGCGAAGATTAATCTCTACGGTCTAGTAATGTGACAACCTCACAAACACAAGAAATAATTACAATCCTGACAGGATAAATACAGCAAAAAGTAATTATTTGTTCAGTTGACAAGTTATGACGGATTATTGTGTTAAACATTAATTGATTTTATGAATTTTATGAACGGAAGCATCAAGTTTTATTTCTTGGCACATTAAAATAAATTCCGGTCTATGATTATCAAAACTGGATTTTTTGGTGCGGGCTGTAATTAAATTCATTAAGATTAGTTGGCGGACAGACGTGGTTCAAGGCGTTACGTAATTTCGAGACGGAGACGTTACACGCATAAATATGAGGAAATTAAAAATATAAGAGTCAAGTGCAACATCCGGCTTCCTTTCTGTAAAAGGTTTCAAAAGCATTCCGCTGACGTACCTCTCGCTGCATGACTCTTCCTCTCCGAGTTCGGCGCATAAATAATCACTAGAAATCACTTTAATAAAACATGCATTAATCACAATAACGTCGGGAACTCCGTGGTTGATTCTGTGGGTGGCGTGTAACTTATGGCTTGCCACGAGAGATTTGATTAGGAGTAGGAGATGCCTAGACGTGATAGAAATATAAATGCGATTTAAATATGAAAGGCTGTATCTTTGAAAAGTGAGTTTCAAACTGTTTGGCCGGAAAATATTTGGTCTGAACTAGGCAGTGATGAGTACACTAATTAATTACTCGTGAAATGCGCGCAGAACAAAGCAGGGTTTTGTGTTGAGTTAAGTTCTTCATTTAACTATGCAAATACTTGTATTATATTTGAACAAATTTATTCATTTCGTACTAACTAGTTTCAGTTAGTAAATACGAGTGCTAGTCGAGTTGGCACGAAATATGACAACACTAAACTGATTTTCACGTGATACAGTCGCCGATGCCAAGTTTTTTTTCATGCGCTGACGTGGTAATTGCGATTTTAAACGTGTAATTCACAAAAGATTTTTTTAAATTTTAACAAGTACGTAAAATATGACTTTTTAATATTATAATTTTATATTCCGTCAAAAACTCGTACATTTTGTTTTAAATTAATTATTTATTACGAGAATTTAATATAATTTTGTTATTAAAGTGAAATGATTAATTTTTCATTTTATTTAAATGAAATTAAAATTATCATTTCTAAATATACTTTAGCGTCATCTCGATTTATATTATATAACTATAACTATGATTAATTCTCCATATTAACTTTTATCCCTTGTTTTACACCCTTTTAGTTAAAATTTTAAAACAAAAAGTAGTCTATGTTATTCTCCATAGTCAAAAATACTTCTATACCAAAATTTATCAAAATTGACTTAGTTGTTTATGCGTAAAAGCGTTACAAACAAACAAAGAAAAGCCAAACTTGCATGTATATTATTAGTTATTATATACAGATTCATGACATGATTAATTTAAGTATAGGTATACTTAATACTTTGTGTTAGTTTAATGCCAAAAATGCTTTTATTTAATAAATTTGCAACATTTTTAACTAAAAATTCTATATTTCTGCTTATTTGTCAAAAATAACATGAATAATAATAAAAACCATCTACTAAACACCTGAAAGCAATACATTTGTTGCACAAGTAACGCTGCACTTGTAAAAACTCATGCCAAATTTAACCGTGAGCTTTGAACGTGGCTTTGAGCCTCAAAACATACCAACACGCTATTTTCACGCGCAATCTGCCACAAATTTAGGCTCCTCTGATGCGTATTGTATTGTAGGCGGTCCAAAGCAGGTCCGACGTTTAAAAATAAATCGCACGCATCTCACGCGTCCCAAGGAGCGCTCATATTCGTCAGGTTTCGAGACGACGCTGCTGAATTTTGATACAGTCGCTGGTCGCACTAACGCGACCGCAGCGTGCGCTCTAGAGGTAATAGTAGGTAGGTAGATATCGTGTAACAATGCAAACAACGCGTGGATAACAAAGGATACAAATGACGGGGGACGAATGCGCACGTAAGGAACGTAAACTATTCGCGAGCCAAAAAGTTAACTTGGCGCGCGTTCAGTGCTGTACTTACCAACACTTAGCCGAAATAAATTTAGCCGAATTATTGCGAATGTCATGTTTTATTGGATCAAACTGTTGCAATCGCATGGCATGCACTTGGAACGATTCCTAACCTCACTCGAGCGCCACTTGTGTGTCTCGATGCCAAAAGTGTGAAAATACAACACTGATGACGGACAGATACAGACGCAGACACAACAGAAGAGCGAAATGGTAAATTATGCTCCTGTTTTATGCGCTGTGTGCTCACGTTAAATCTCATTTGGCTGCTAAAGAGCAACATTAGTGCCGCCTTCTCTCTCCGGGCGTCAGTCTCGATCCCATTATGTTGCAATAAGACTTATTGCCGACGAGCGACGCTCGAACAACTTGCTCGACACGTTCGTGTGTTGTTACTTTACGCGTTCAACATCATGCAGATCTGCATCGAATCCATCCCGAAAAGTTGTGTACGAATTAGTGAAGCTTGACATTCACGCGTGTATACGAGCGACGAATCGAGAGATTAAAAGCTTCGGCATCCACCATGCGGATAGTAACTCAAAACTCCGAAATGCTCCGAAACTATCTCGCCGCGTAGTAAAAGGAAACTCGCATACACCGAACGCGTCTGATTATAACAATGGCGACGCAATGCCGAAGCGGAAACACGAGAGGAGCGAGAATGTTAATCGTCATTTATATTCGCTGCAAAATTCACACTTGAATGTTACCTCAACCTCGACACGTACTCGCGAATGTGACTTATTGTTGACGAAGTTGTATTTCAATATTCCGACGAAATTTAAAACTTTTCGTTACGCTTCCACCTGAAAATCAGTATTGAAACAAAAGAACTTGAAATGCGTTGAATTACCATGTAGTTCTCGAAGCAAGTAAAGTGGTAATATTTAAGTTGATTCTTCATGCGTACAGAATAAGAAATGTAAGGAAAATAATAGAGAAAACTCGGATGCGGCCAGCGTGGATGATATACAAGATGGCCGAGATTCCTGTGCCATGCGCACTCGAGCAAAACAGAATAATTTCGAATTTCTAAAAAGAAATTATGATGGTCAAGTCAAGAGTGTTGTGCAGTATGAATATACTGACCACACGCACATAAATACACTAGGGAATTGCGTGCGGCGTGCAAAATATACCATAACTAATATACCATAACTAATGCATTTTTAAATTTTCAGTTAATTATAATTATTGTGTTGTGCATTATTCATAATATAAGCAAACACAAGGTTTATTCAATCCAACGAAATTATTTTATTGTATGCAACCCATTTAACATCTGTATTGTCCTAGTCTATTCAAAATGTAGAACATATCCTCCACCAGTTTGGATGTGGCTGATTTGGGCAAGCTTTAAGAATGTGAACACTCGAATTAACTGGCTCACATGCCCCTTTGACTCGGCCAGGATTGTATGGTAACATTGGCGCGCTTATTACAATATTGGGACTTGTGCCAAAAGTGATTTCGCGTAATTTCTAAATTGAGCGGCGAACGAGGATTATTTTGGGTCCAGCGAACCTACACACATGCAAAGCGACAGTGTGTGAATGTATGTGTTGCGAGAATATTTCGTAAACCCGAAACGGAATCCTAAACTTTCCAATACAATGGCTTTAATAACGTTAAACGACGCATGCAAATCACGAAATTGGAAATTTGACAAATTTATCGTTCTCACTTAGAAGAAAGATTTATGAGTAGCCAATTAGTTTTCATGTAGTTTTCTTATTTATGGCAATTTTTGAATTAGAATTTGAGCTCATCTTCATATGAAATCGTCTAAAAGTCTAAACTAAAGTCTAAAACACCAACAGATGTGCATTGTGAACACTGCATAATGCACCGGTGAATATGGCGAAATAGTTATGCTATTACGAGCGGTTCCGAATAACCCTTTGGAAATATGTAAATCGCGCACGAGGGCTGGGGCGTATTGCCGACTTCCGGCGCTCTCAGCGAAGAACGCCGAGATGCGCACGGCCGGCAAACAACAATGACGACCAAAACGTACCGCATAAAAGCACAACGAGCTCCCCGCACACACCGACGCATTTCAGTATTAAATTTCCGTTTTACCGGGCGCGTGTATATGTATGTGTTTATGTTACACTCGCTTGCTGACCGTTCATTCTTGGGAACTGCTACGAGTTCCCACAAAACAAGTAAATCACCACTCACTCACCTCTGCGAATACAGACCGACGCAGGCAAAGGATATAAAATGTAACGCTTTGTGCACATGATTTATTTGCATTTAAAGTTGACGTTTTATGCATGGGGACCAAAATATTTTTTAACTTTTCATCGCCGCACATCAGCGGACGCATCATTCACAAAATTACCGACTGAAATCAAAGGGTGTAGCGTTGTAATAAACATAGATTAACATTGTTTCAAAAGTTGACCAATTAATTAGCGAATTTTGGATTTAATGTTTGTTAGGGGCTAGTTAGCGTTACATTTCACTTTGTAAATAGGCAACACAACATACAAACTACGCACACAAATCATAATGAGCTCATGAATAATTTTAGCAACTTTAAAATCTAGTTTAAAACCACATTTTTAATTTGTTTGGTTTTGTATTTTTAGGAAACTGTAAACTGCAAATCTTGGATTTGAAAGTGCCGTCGACGATTGAGAATGGCGCACAGGACGAAGTAATCCTGGATTGCGACTTCGAGGCGTCGAAGGACGAAGACGGATTGGAAGTTAAGTGGTTCTACAACGAGAACGAGCAAATCTACCAATGGATACCGAAGCGCAGCAAACCGCAAGCGCTCGGTTCGTTCAAGGATCGCATCGATCTCAGCTACCAGGCATCCACAGATCCAACCACGATGTTCCGCGCACTCCGGCTTACGGGCATCACGCCGGAACTCTCCGGTGATTACAAGTGCAAGATCACCAGCTTCGTCAACGAGGACACCGCCACGAAGAAGATGATTATTTACGGTTAGTATGGATGGCTGGCGCTCACTCTGCCGAGCGTTGATAACGAGATGTATGATGTGCAAAGTTGGATCTCCACTTTGGGAAACATGTCGTGACGAGGCGAATGGAAGCATTTCCTATTGCAAAAGTGCACGACTGCGCAGCGTGGCATGAAAGCGCATCACGAGGATTTCACTTTTTAAACTTTTCAATTTCGTATTTACCAAAGTCGTTTCAGCATGCAAGAAATTTCCATAAATTCTACAGATTTATTTTTGCGCTTCACGCTATTGTGCGCATGTTAATCGCTTCACTTAGAATGTTATCAGTTGTTTATATTGTTTTAATCGACTTGTGGCCGGTTGTTTGAAGCGTTTTTACCGATTGTTTGTGGAAAACAATTCGTGATGCGCGCGTGTTGCTTGTGTTTCGCCACAGCACGCGTCTGCTTCGCATCGCTGCTCTTCCACAAAGGCGATGAGTCAAAAGAATACAAGAATACTTCCTTTACAGTGGCGTATGGTATATTATTCTTTTAAATTGCAGATAAATTGAGTACAAGTTACAAGTTCGTTAAAACTTATTGTGTCCACAGCTTACCGTTAGGAACATATTGTTCAATTATTTTACTTTGATATGATACATTTCCAGACCCTGCTGATGAGTTCCAGTTCATTCACATGGACGAGGATGATAAGGTTCTCTGTATGGCAAATGGCGTCTATCCGGAACCCGAATTGATCATAACCATAATCACCAGGTACATACCTAACCCTACTTTATTGAAAAATAAAATTAATTAATTTATTTTTAGTAATGACACCAAAGGAAACTCCAAAGACACCGATGGTGATGGTATTCCTGATCATAAGGATGATGACGATGACAATGATGGTATACCCGATGCCCAGGACGACGACGATGACAACGACGGTATTCCTGATGTGAAAGACGCAGATCACGACACAGATGGCGATGGAATTCCTGATAAGAACGACGATGATGACGACAATGACGGAATACCTGATGCTAAGGATCGTGATGATGATAACGATGGTATTCCTGACGCGCAGGATAAAGACCACGACTCTGACGGTGATGGAATCCCCGATCACATTGACACTGACGATGATAACGATGGTACTCCTGATGCTAAAGATAAGGACCATGATACTGATGGTGATGGAATACCTGATCACAAGGATAATGACGATGATAATGATGGTGTCCCGGATGCAATGGATAAAGATCATGATACTGACGGTGATGGTATCCCTGACCATTTGGACGATGATGATGATAATGATGGTGTACCTGATAATAAAGATGACGATGATGATGGTGATGGTATCCCTGATGCTAAGGATAAAGATCACGCTTCCAATGCTGGAGCAACTGAGCAAATGGCAGTTAAAGATACCGACGGAGATGGTATTCCTGATCATCTAGATCCCGATGATGATAACGATGGAATACCAGATGATAAGGATAATGATGATGATAACGATGGTATCCCTGACGCGGAAGATGAAGATCATGATTCTGATGGCGATGGAATTCCTGACCATTTGGACGATGATGATGATAATGATGGTATACCTGATGATCAAGACGAGGATGATGATGGTGATGGTATTCCTGATACTGAAGATGAAGACCATCCTGATAATACTAGTGATGATGACGATGATGAAGATGAATTCATTAAGGTTCAAAACGATGATAAGACCTTCAACCTCACCAGGATTCTCAGCTACAAGAAAACTGAAATGTCCGGTGATACGAAAATTATCTGCGAGATGTACATCCCTGGTACCACATACAGAGAGAAGAAATACGTGTATGTTTATTCAGGTAAATAATGAAATTTGATTAGAATTAATTTTATCAGAAACATTCATGATTCTCCTATGCAGCCATCTTGTTTTTCATACTCTTCATATACATTAATGCATAATGCTCTAGGCATCATCTCCACAACCACAGAAACTCAAATTCAGTCTGAGTTCGATTATGATAGCGTCTTTACGACTCTCGCAACCGAAACGGATGATACCGATGATGATGATGATGACGATGATGATGATAGCCAGGAAGGTTAGAACGCAAGCGCATCGATTACCCACCAAATGCATTTAGCGACTAACGAATTGTGCGAACAGTTTAACAATTAACATCACGTCACTACTCTCGTACACCCGACATGACAGCCGATAGAGA
The DNA here is from genome assembly GCF_025399875.1 of Dalotia coriaria. Classification (NCBI taxonomy): domain Eukaryota; kingdom Metazoa; phylum Arthropoda; class Insecta; order Coleoptera; family Staphylinidae; genus Dalotia; species Dalotia coriaria. The sequence goes on from NW_027045448.1 coordinate 4,306,031, forward strand.
TTACAAGATGAAGTCAGATTGATTTGAGTGTTTGTGCATTGTGGCCTCGTGTGTCATCACTCCATGCATGTTTCATTATCATTACAATTGTAAATCAATGTTTTAATATTTTAAAATCTTTATTTTCAGGTAATGGCAGCTGGAAACAATTACCTAGCATCACTATGCTGTTGATGACATTTTTCTTCGTGTTGATGGATGCGTACTGATTGATATTTACACATCATTCATTTTAAATCTATTTATTTTTGTTGTTTTTCTCGATTTTGAGACATTCATCACGCGTAAATGAAATGTGAAGAGATGGAAATTACTAAAATTGTAAATTTGTACATGTAACTAATAGTTAACGACGAAATATTCTTGTACATTTTGTAAATACGAAAAAATGAATTTAATGTGTATATACGAGGTAAATATCTACACGAATACCAAATATGAATACCAAAGTTGACGAGGAATGATTGTAATAACTGTTCGCGTTAATGCAGAAGCGTTTTTTGTAAATACTAATGTAAAATCTTGTACAATTTGAATTCTGTTATGTAATTTTTAAACGATTAATCCGTAAGCGAGACATCTAGTTCTTATATTTGCGATTTCATATTTTATTTTTTAACTAACTTGCATCATCACCAATAACTTAATTAATTTTAAAGATTATTAACTTTTGTTATAAGTGAAAATATACTAGTCCTGATTACAAAATACAAGTTTTTGTCATTATTTTTGACATTGTCACATCCTCATGGCTAAAAATCATTTAAAAACATTCTTTTGGTCAAAATCACTACAAAATCCTAAATTTATTCATCCTGCAACCAGTTTTACTCATTGTTTATAGTGGACATCACCTAACATCGTGATATCCGTTTTGGATTGCTCTTCAAAATTTTCCGTGCTGTAAGTATAAATTAATTTCAATTACATGTATATTAATAAAATAAATAATAAGTTTTCAAGTGGCATATTTTCAGCTGATTAATGGACCACTTTTAGATTCGCACGAATTCACTTATCATATAAATGTTTTGTTAAAACTGCAAGCATGGTTTGTTTTTATCAAGCCTCGAGTGAACCCGACGTACTTATTGCTGATACAATACAGAGAGAATACGAACATCGGAACCGTAAACACTTATGCTCCACACGCTGATAACACACGCTCTTTTTTTGCATTCTTTACTGCCGCTACTCTTTCCAAATAAATTGATGAGTGACGCTGCTCGAATTGTCACATCATGATCATCGCATCAGCGGACATGATGTTGGTTTCCCGGTCAATTCGCTTAGCTATTTGCCTTGTGGTGTGTGTAGGCTTACTTGAACAAGGTGTTCATGTAAATGCCAAACCGTTCGAAACAAAGGCCTCGCAATGTGGCTATCAGGTATTTAATTAGTTGTAGTTTAATATAAATCAATTCTAATTGATGTTAATTAACTTTAAGAGTTGTAACAAAGCTCGTACGGATGCTTTGAACGTCCATTTGGTTCCTCATTCGCACGATGATGTCGGTTGGCTCAAAACGGTTGATCAATACTTTACCGGAAGTACGTAAAAATGTTTTTAACTTAAACAAATTATATGAATTCTTTTATTTTGTTGATATTAGCAAAAACCAATATTCAACGGGCTAATGTAAATGCAATTATATCATCCGTGGTGCTTGCATTAAAAGAAAATCCCGAACGACGGTTCATTCAAGTGGAAACCGCGTTCTTCCATCAATGGTGGTCGGAGCAAAACGATGCAACCAAGAAAACCGTGCATGAATTGGTCGAAAATGGCCAACTGCAGTTTACTGGAGGTGCCTGGAGTATGAACGATGAAGCTGCTGTTCATTATCAAGCCGTAATCGATCAGTTTACGTTTGGTTTGAAGTTTTTGAATGAAACATTCGGCGAATGTGCTCGCCCGATGGTCGGGTGGCAAATTGATCCGTTCGGTCACAGCAGCGAAATGGCTTCCATTTTTGCGCATATGGGTTACGATGGTGTGTTCTTTGCTCGTGTGGATTGGAGGGACAAAATGGAGAGACTCAATAATAAAAAGGCTGATATGATATGGCAAGGCAGTAATAAGTTAGGCAAGCAAATTTACATATACACAATTTATATACGTGTATGTGAATGTTTTTTAAAACTGTGTTTATGATTATAGGTGCCTCGTCAAACATTTTCACTTCGCTGCTTTACAACCACTACAGTGCACCCAGTGGCTTCTGCTTTGATGTTTTATGCCAGGAAGATCCGATTGTCACTGATGAACGCAACAGCGAATACAATTTCAAATCGAAAGTAGAAAACTTCAACAATTTCATTCGGTCCCAAGCTTCCCATTACAAAACAAACAACATTATTATTACAATGGGTGATGATTTCAACTACCAAGACGCTGTTTCTTACTATAGAAACATGGATAAACTGATTGAGTAATTATATTCGTATTTATCGTCTGTAAAATAAAATTTAATTTTTTTTTTTTTTATAGAGGTTTCAAGCTATGGCCACAAAAATTCCGTGATCAAGACATTAACCTGTTCTACTCCACACCAGCTTGTTACGTGAAAGCAGTCAACGATGCTGTTAACTCCAACGATATTGAATTACCATTGGAAACCTATGATTTCTTCCCGTACGCTAGCGATTACAATTCCTACTGGTCAGGTTATTACACTTCTCGTCCGGCGTCCAAACGCTCCGAAAAATCATCGAGTAACTTGCTTCAAATCCACAAACAATTGGCGACTTTCACACGAAACGCCGGCGAAGACGAAATCGTTCAAATGCAAAAATCTGTTGGTATTATGCAGCATCACGACGCCATTACTGGTACGGAAAAACAACATGTCGCTAATGACTACGCAAGGATTATGGATGAAGCTTTCAAGGATAGTGAAATGAAAATTAATGGATACATTTCGTAAGTTTTAAGTTGAACACAAATCATTATTACAACATTTTAAATTTGTGTTATTTTATAGAAAACTACTGAGTAGCAATTCTTCGCAGCAGATTTCATTAAATTTGAAGCAGTGCTTATTGAAAAACGAAACAATTTGCGCTGAAAGCACTTCTGACACGTTCACAGTTGTTGTTTACAATCCTCTCGTCCACAAAACAAAGTACCCTGTGAGATTCCCAGTGAATTCATTGAATTTTGCTATCACTGGACCAAATGGTAAACTTTTACATTTTAAACACTTTTGTAAATCAAATTATCATAATGATTTTCTTAACTTATTTAGATGAAAGCGTAAATTATCAAATCAGTGACAGCATTGCATTTGAAGAAGGAAAAGAAAATGGTAACCAGTACGAGTTGACTTTCATTGCTGAGTTAGACGCGTTGGGATTAAAAGTTTATAACGTGAAGAAATCATCGACTGTTGGTTATGAAATGGATAAACCAACCACCGATGCATGCAAATGCAAATTAGGAGGAATTGTAATTATTAATTTAAAAACTCATCTATTGATGTTTTACTTAATTAAAACTGTTTCAGGCTAGGGGTGTTAATATTGATTCGTCAACTGGTCTTTTGGAGTCCGTCACAATTAATGGTAAAGAACTGAAGGTGCGCCAAGAATTGCTTTACTACCTGAGTGCTCAGGGCGACAATTCTGAGTTTTCAAAACGTTCCTCCGGAGCATACATTTTCAGAAATTTGAATGGTACTGTTGCACAACAAATGTCTGATAAGGTGGAATTTACAACGTACAAAGGAGAAATTTACGATGAAATTCATCAGGTGTTTGGCGATTGGGCCAAACAAACGATAAGAGTTTACCACGATGAAGGTGTTAATGATAACATTGAGTTCGAGTGGTATGTTGGGCCTATTCCTGTCGAGTAAGTATATACAAATACTTTATCTGCTTTTTTATAGTGGTTAATTTTGTAAATTCGTTGTTTTGCAGTGATGAGCAAGGAAAAGAAGTGATTTCTCGTTTTACTACCGAGTTAGAAACTGGTAGAGATTTCTATACCGATTCAAATGGCAGGGAGATGATCCACAGAATTCGAGATTTCCGTCCAACATATACCTACACCAATGAGGAGCCCATTGCTGGAAATTACCATCCTGTAACCGCTCAGATTACCATTACGGATGGAACTACAAGGCTTAGTGTTTTGAATGATCGTTCACAGGGTGGCACTAGTTTAGAATCTGGACAAGTGGAAGTAATGGTAAGGAATATCAATTTGTTCGTTTGTGTCGCTTTCACGCATAAACTACTCAATGAATTATGATAAATTTTGGTATAGAGATATTTTTGACTTAAGAATAACAATTAGACTACTTTTTTTCACAAAAATATAACTTGTAAGGTGTTAAATAACGGATGAAAGTTGGTGCAGAGTTTCGATTACGAGGTTATGTTGTTTGACAGTTGATTGAGAAAGTAGGCAACCATATGACAAATGCATTTCTTACTACCTCATAAATAACATGAATTTCAATGATAGTGAACAAAATTAAGTTAAAATTAGCTTACAACAACATTTTTAGATGAGTTTATACGAAATTTGACGAAATAGTTAGAATTTTTTAATTTTTACACAAATAAAAACTGATACTTAATCAAGCATTAATATTTAAACAAATAGGTTCATCGCAGAATGTTGAGAGATGATGCATTTGGAGTTGGTGAGGCCTTAAACGAAAAGGATGGCGATCAAGGTTTGAAGGTACGCGGACGCCATTACCTGACCATAACTACACCAGAAACACAAATCATTGAACGTCGTTTGGCCAATCGCATTTCTATGGAACCCTGGGTATTCTTTGACAGCACATCTGACGTTTCAAATTTAAGTCTGAAGAAAGAGGTATGTTACTAACATAAACATACTTAACCCAACTTAACCTAATCTACAACTCAACCTTACTTTTGCTTATTTCTTTTACAGTTTACTGCACTTAAACAAACATCTAATTCAGTAGATGAAGTTGTCAAGCTATTAACCCTGGAACCAATTTTAAGTCATAAAAGTACCCTTCTCATTCGTTTGGAAAACTTCTGTGATTGGGATGACAAAAAGCAAGTTACTGTAAACCTTGAGGTAAAACATAAACTCAATAAAAGTGAATTAGAAATATAATACAATCAATTAATTTCAGGACTTTTTCGTTAACTTTGACATCATGACGTTGGAAGAAGTAAACTTGGCTGGAAACATCCTTAAAGACAGACTGGCTTGGAATCAATATCCATCTGTCAAGACTTCAAACATTAAAGATTCGTTTGAAGTGACTTTGAAACCGTTTGAAATTAAAACGTTTAAAGCCATTGTTAATTATAAGTCATCTTTGTATTGATTTGTATGACCGATAAGAATTCTATTATGAAAATTAAATCAATTTAACTTGACAGAACGGTATTTTGTTATTTTCATCGATTTTTATCTTATCTATTCATCTAGAGATGTTTTAAGTATCGCATGTTAATTGTGGTGTAATTCACAGCTTAATAATACAATAACCAATTTGATATCTTATCTATGGATTTCATTTCGAGGATAACTGTTGGCAAGTTTGTGATCTATTTCATGATCATGCGTATGCGTTTCGCATATTTGGAGCACACCTCAACCATGTCGCTCCAAACGATTTTTTTGTGTCTTTTAATCACACTTTGTGCTTTTCAACTTAATATTGAAGCCAAACCATTGGATACTACTTCAGCAACACAATGTGGCTATCAGGTAGATAATTATATTAATCATAACCATTTCTTATACTAATTTGTTTGTTTAGAGTTGTAATAGAGTACAAGAAGGCGCTTTGAATGTTCACGTTGTTTCGCACTCGCACGATGACGTCGGATGGCTTAAAACCGTCGAGCAATACTACGATGGATGTATGTATTACACAATTACCATTAATAGTTATTAATATAGGTTATGTTTTATCAAAACAGCAAACAGAGAAGCTCAGTATGCAAATGTAAGCGAAATTATATCATCGGTTATTGACGCTTTGCAAGCCAATCCGGAACGTCGTTTCATTCAAGTGGAATCGTTCTTTTTCCATAGATGGTGGACGCAGCAAAATGAAGAGACCAAACAGATTGTGCATAAATTAGTCGAAAATGGCCAATTTGAGTTCACGGGCGGTGCTTGGAGTATGAATGATGAAGCTGCAGCTGATTTTCATTCAATTATCGATCAATTCACTTTTGGTTTGAAGTATGTTATTTCCCAACATTACAAAACATATTTTACTGATTTATCTATTGATAGGTTTTGAATGACACATTCGGTACTTGTGGGCAACCAAAAATCGGATGGCAAATTGATCCATTTGGTCACAGCAGTGAAATGGCGTCCATTTTCGCCCAGATGGGTTATGATGGGTTATTCTTCCCACGTATTGACTATAGAGACAAAAATAATCGATTGAATGATCAAAAACTTGAAATGATTTGGCAAGGCAGTCAGAGTCTTGCAGATGAATCCAATATTTTCACTTCTATTATGTTTAATCATTACAACGCACCCGAGGGTTTTTGTTTTGATGTTACCTGTCATGATGATGATATAATCACCGAAGAAGGCCAGGCGGATTATAATTATGAAACAAAAGTGAAGAAATACGCTAAGGTCATTACCGATGCTGCAACACATTACAAAACCAATCATTTATTGGTGCCAATGGGAGGTGATTTCAATTACATGGATGCAACGAAATATTTTGGAAATTTGGACGCTTTGATCAAGTATAATACTTATTTATCTACACTTTAGTGATTAGAATAATCTAATACTTTAACTTAAACCTTTTTAGAGGATTTACGGTTTTCCCACAAACATTCAATAAGAAACCCATCAATATCTTCTACTCGACGCCATCTTGTTATGTCAAAGCAGTGAATGAGGCAATTAATGCTGAGAATATTGAATTACCAAAAGAAGAAAAGGATTTCTTCCCGTACGCTACTGATTCTCAAACGTTTTGGACGGGTTATTTCTCATCCAGGCCAACATCAAAACGATTTGCTAAAGAGGCACTAAATTTCTTACAAGTGCACAAACAATTGGCGACATTTACACAAGCAACGAACGAGAGTGAATTGTTTATGATGCAGAATGCTGTTGGAATCATGCAGCATCACGACGCCATTACCGGTACGGAACAACAACATGTCGCCAATGACTACGCTAGGATTCTTCATGAAGCGTTCCTTGACAGTGGCTCGAAAATAAACGAACATATTTCGTAAGTACTTTTATGATAATTGCTGCAAATAGAAACAAAAACATTATTTTATTATAGGAAGTTGTTAAGCAAAGATGCATCTAAACCAGTCCAGTTGAATTTGAACCAATGCCTTCTGAAAAATGTCACTATTTGCTCAGAAACTAGCCACACACAATTTGCTGTAGTGCTCTACAATCCAGCATCAACGCCAATCAAATATCCAGCCAAAATTCCAGTTGATACCTTGGATTTAATAATAACAGCTGCAAATGGTAACTACTTCAATATCCTTGTAATTATTATATCATTTCTTTTGATATTTCAGGCGAAAATGTCAAGTATCAAGTAGTGCCTAGCATTGCGTATGTAGAAGGTGTCTCCATGAAGTACGAATTGACTTTCATCGCAGATTTACCCCCAATGGGAATGAAAGTGTATCATTTCAAACCCGCCGATGTTGTTACTTTCCTCTTAGATGTAGACCAATCAGAAGATAGGTTTAAATTAGGTGGAGAACGAACTAGTGCCATTCTTGACCAATCCACGGGACTTCTAGAGTCTGTGAGAATTAACAACATTTCTGCCAAAATAAAACAAGAATTGATGTATTACAACAGTATGCAAAACAGTGGGCGTAATTCCGGAGCATATGTGTTTAGAAACGACGGTGATGCAGTGGCTATTAACCAAGATGGCGCCGAAGTGACCACGTACAAAGGAGACATTTTTGATGAGGTGCATCAAGTGTACAGTGATTGGGCGAAACAAGTCATCAGGATTTACAAAGATCCCGAATTGGCTGATCATGTTGAGTTTGATTGGCTGGTTGGACCCATTCCTATTGAGTAAGTGTCTAAAACAAGCAAACTAACTTATATTCAGCGTAATTGATTGATTTTTTGCAGTAATAAGCAAGGAAAAGAGGTTATCACTCGTTTTACATCTGATTTCGAAACCGGTGCGGATTTCTACACAGATGCTAATGGTAGAGATTTGATGCATCGAGTGCGCGAGGAAAAATCGGAGAAAATCTCGGGAAATTACTTCCCTGTCACATCAGAAATAGCCATTTCGAATGGACAGGAACGTATGGCTGTTCTCAATGATCGTCCTCAAGGTGGTTCAAGTGTGCAATCAGGTCAAATTGAACTGATGGTAAAAATATTATACTTTTAACTATTTTAAATTAATTTCAATGTTAATTATTTACTTCAGATTCACCGACTTACGCTCAGAGATGATTATTGGGGCGTTGGAGAAATTCTAAACGAAACAGAAAATGGCGTCGGCTTGAAAGTTCGTGGCAGTCATTTCTTGACACTTACTCATGATGAGGACCAGAATGTGGAACGTTACTTGGCTAACAAAATCGCATTTGCTCCTTGGATGTTCTTCGATAAACACATTAAATTGTCAGCGATCAATTCTGATATAACTTCGGAAGTATGTAGAAGCACTGAAATTAAGATTTAGTTGTTAGAAATGTCTCACTATTTACATTTTAGTTCATTGGATTGAATGAACCTTTGCCGGAAAGCACTCGAGTATTGACTCTGGAGCCTGTCGCAGAAGAAGAAAATACTGTTTTGCTACGCTTAGAGAACTTCTTGCCTTCTGACATTGGTGAAACACAAACTGTGAATGTCAAAGTAAGTATTTTCTATAAAAAAAACCTAAACAAACAAACTAAATATGTGTATAAACATAATTGATGAAATTTCTTTCAGAATTTGTTCGTACATTTTGAAATTCTGAGCTTGGAAGAGATGAACCTCGCTGGTAATGCACGTAAACAAGATTCGCCGAGATTAAACTGGTATAATTACGCTTCCCCAAGTGAGTCAACCGACAACTCTCTGGACGTTACCCTGAAACCGATGCAGATTAAAACTTTCATTGCCCGTGTTAAATACGTTAACTAAAGTTCATGTCATGATACTAATTGCTTTCTTGTTTGCTTCACACAACATTTAATGTTATATATAATTGTTTCAAATATAACTCTATGATAAAATCTTCAATTCAGAATTAAAAATAAATAATTAAACGCATGAATTAATAAAATCTGTACCCTCCTTGAAATTGTTAACAAATTGCAATAATATTGTATATCATTAGTTAAAAAATAGGAATGAATATCCACTAAGATTAGTTTGTATATATGTTTTGACCGTTTGTGTTAAAATGCATTTTATAAATGCAAAGATTGATAGTAGCTGACTAAAACCTGCCATGCTTTAGGTGCCATGAAACCATCCGGAGGATTTTCCCCGCTGCGAGCCAATGCTCTCATTCTTGTGCCTGAAATGAAATCAAAATCGTCTTTCCTGCTCGGATCAAAGAACGCCATTCTTTGATGGCGTTTGTCGTAAGCTGCCACGCGGAACGGAATGATTTCCAATGTGTCTAAGCCAGGCGCCATCTTTAAAACACGCCCGCCATGCATGACATCATATAGATTACCATCAAGACTTGCTTCCTTTCCATCTGGATGTGGCACGCCGGCTGGATCACGCCCAACTATGTAAAAGTTAGCACCGGCGTTCATACGAGCCTTTGCGTGCCATTGCACTTCGGTAGGACCTGCATACATCATCGGACTGGGAAAAATAGCTAAGACGGTTGATTGTGCGTCCAGTAGACCTTCATCCATGACAGCTTGATGTTGTTGCATGCGTTCTGGCAGTGGGACATCGTCGTCTTTCACCCAACCACCGAGTGGATGCAAGAGTAGCACCGGACGCTTAAATCCGCGTTCTTGAAGTTGTCGTTTGGTGTCCGACATTAACAACGCATGCCCATTGTGAATTGGGTTGCGTAGTTGGAACGCAAACACAGCATCGGCGCGCATTGCCTTAAACTTCGCACGGAGTTCATTGGGCGTGTAGCGATACTCATCTAAACCGTCATTCCAACGGATACGGTGAAGAACTTCAAGATCACCTCCAACTAACCAATCGCCAGATTCCATGATTAGTTTGATATGCGGATGGTTCTTATTAGTGGTGCCGAATTGACGAGCGCAGCGCTCTTCCTTGCGGTGGTGATAAAACTCAGGTTTGCGAAGAATAGCCACGCAAATGCCGTTGTAATACAAGGAAATGCCCGAGGTTTCGTTCAAGCGTTCCTTATCCTCTGCTGTGCAAGGTAATACTATTGGTATGCTTTGATTGATGGCGTTTTTGCCGTTGAAGTTGCAATTGAAGTGGAGGGTTTGCAAGAATTCGTTTTCTCGCATGAAGCCTTTGAGTGGTGAAGCCCAACCTTCACTTAATACCTTAAGAAACAAGAAATTTACAAAATTATGAAAGAAAAAGCAATTGCATTGTTTGTTTTTGGAAATTAATTCCGATTTGATAAAAACGAAAAGAAAACTTTTCCATTTGCATTATTTGTGAAATTGTATGAATAGCAATTAAATTTTTATGTACTAATCTGTTGCCAACGACGCAAACTGATAAGAGTTATGAAAACGTGCGTACGGCGCTCGAGTATGCTCAATGTCGTATCAACTTTCATGTGAAGTGCAGTGATTTTACGCAAGCAAATGACATCACCAAATAACTAGGTAAATTAAGCATAAAGTGTAAGTATTGCTGAAAATATTAAACAATCAGGTTACCATAGTGAATAAAAAAACATAAAGCAACATTTAAAGTGTCAATACTGACTCTATGTTGTGATATGAACATAAACTTTGCAGTTATGTATATAATTCTAAAGAAAAACATGAAAATTTCACTTACTTGGACCCATTGCAGATCAATCAAGTTAATATTGATCCCAGGCAAGGAAGCAGCCTCCTCCCTAGCAGCAGCCAATCTTTCTTCAGGAACAATCAACTCCTCCACCACATCCTGATTAATAACTTCCTTTGGAATAATTCCATTCTCCTGCAACATCTCCACCACTTGCAGCATGCTTTCCTCCACTGTCAAAGACACTGTTTTGACAACAAGCTCAGGATGTTCTGGGGTCTCATAAGGTTGGTCTATTCCAGTAAAACCCTTGATGTCACCCTTCCTTGCCTTTACATACAACCCCTTGGTGTCTCTCTGTTCACAGACTTCAAGTGGTGTGTCAACAAACACCTCAAAAAATGGCAGATCTGATTCCCTGTGAATAATCCTAGCCAAATCCCTATCTTCAGCAAATGGAGATATGAAACTGCAGAGGCAAATCTGCCCAGCATCAGCAAACAACTTAGCTACTTCTGCTACCCTCCTGATGTTTTCTTCTCTGTCCTGTTTGGAAAAACTAAGATCTTTATTCAGACCTGTCCTCATGTTGTCACCATCAAGACCATAGACAGGAATTCCATGTGATACTAAATATGCTTCCAACTCAAAAGCAATTGATGTCTTGCCAGCTCCAGATAAACCTGTAAACCAAACTGTGCATCCTCTGAAACCTCGGAGATGTCCCAGGATTTGACCGCGTTTTGCTCTGGATACATGATGTTTCTGTTCTGTTACATTAGTTGCCACTTGCATTGAAGTTCTTTGCTTCTTGTAGATTTCATGTGTGCTCGTCATTTTAATACTGATTTTCGGCAGTTATTCCCTGATAATAAAATAAAAGTTAGTATTTCAGTAAAAACAAAAACGAAAGATTAACAAATCAATAAAAGGTCGTTAAATATGCTATCGTGTACGTGTAAATAGCGCTTACCGAAAGATATAATATATCAACGCTGATGATAATCCTGGCTATACGAACACGTAAGTTGTAGTATTTCGAAGAATTGGGTTAAATATAATTGTACAAACAGTTAATAATTTACTGTTGTATATTTCGTGTCGTGTTTTCGGGTGTTGGGTGGGAATTTCACGTTCATGTACCGCGGAAACGAAATGTAGCGCAAACGCAAATGTTTCCCCACTTCTTGACCAGTCATGGACTTTCAACCAATTACAACACATACGAAGTGCATTTTTGCACATTATAACTTGTTGATATTCAAGCAGTGTATGTTTATGATGCATTCACATACACTATTGCATCAGATATGTAAATGTCAAACAGTAAATACAAATTACGACAGAATACTTTTGTTTTTCTTAATTTAGACGTAAAATTAAACGGATTATGGTTAGTTTGGTGTAATGCCTGCCCTGTCTTTGATTTTCCTGCTGTCCTGCTGATTTCAGCTGTGCTCATGATGTGTTGCTATGTTTGTTGTGTAGCGGGTAGTCTAAATCGAGCCGCTGTTCGAGCCGGGCTGCTAACAACAAATATTCGTCATTTTTAAATCATTCTCGTCTAAATATATTTTACTACTTCGATAAAATGGCTTGGCTACCACTGGAATCCAATCCTGATGTAAGTATAAGCAGAACCTACGTACTTTCTTCAATAATAACTATTTTATTTGTTTCTTTAGGTTATGAATAAGGTGAGTTGACAAATTTGTATTCAATCTGCCGACAATGCACTTTTACTATGAAGCCGGTTGAAATATAATATGCACAATTGCAGTTCTTGCAAATGCTGGGCGTGTCGTCGGAATGGAAAGTCGTGGATGTCTTCGGCCTGGATGATGAGTGCCTTGCTTGGGTGCCTAAGCCTGTATTGTCAGTTATTTTGCTCTTTCCCTGCAGTGAGAAAGTAAGTTTTTATTTATAGATTTACCAATAAATTCTTTCAATGGTTGCCTTGATCTTGATAAATATAGAATAACAAGAATTTATAAATCACATCAGTACATAAAAAGGCAAAGTGTACAATATATAATATTAACTAAACGAAATTTCTTAAAATTTGTTTGGAAAAAGTGCCAAATATTACATTTTATGCTTTATTATATGAATGTATGAGCCTAGAATCAAATCATAACTTGAAATACCACTAAATATGTTTAATTTTCTATTAGTATCATGAATTTGCAACTCAAGAACAGAAGGAAATTGAAGAAAGAGGCCAAACTGTGTCTGACAGCATCTATTACATAAAGCAGTTGGTGTCAAATGCCTGTGGAACAATTGCTCTGCTTCATTGTGTTGCTAACAACTCAGACAAGTAAGTTATGGCTGTACTATCCTTCTATGTATTGATTTCCTAAGGTCAAACACTATATTATTCATTTATGATCAAATGTTTCTGTCATTTGTCTCCAGACTACAGGTGACCAATGAGAACTTCAAAAAACTACTGGAAGAATCCATGACGTTATCTCCTTTGGAGCGCGGACAAAAACTGCAGGCAGTTGCTGCTGGCATTCAGGATATGCACCAAGAATTGGCGCAGGAGGGACAGACTGAATTGAATCCCAATGAGCAAGTCAATCATCATTTCATTGCATTTGTTCACAAAGATGGCGATTTATATGAACTGGACGGCAGGAAAGAATTCCCGATTAATCATGGTAAAACTACTCCGGAGACTTTATTAGAGGTAAATATTCATACATTTTATACGAAATCATGTTATAAATGGCTATGATGTAGGACGCAGCAAGAGTATGCAAACAGTTTGTGGCCCGAGACTCCGAGGACGTCAATTTCACCGTCATGGCGCTGACCGCCGCCGAGAACTGATTTCTTCATTCATTATCCTCGCGAGAAGCACTGCAGCTTTTAAAGTTTTGCCATTTATTTTTTATATACCTTTAATTTAGCTTAAAAACAACCACAGGGAGTGCATTTTTACGGTGTGCGCATTTACGATGTGTCGCATAGCAACGCAACGCCTCGCAATATCCAATGTTCGGGTGGCTTCACCGTGCACAGCCATAATGGTGTGATGAAATTCAGATCTGTTCGATTCGCCTTCTTATATACCGGGCACTAAAAATCATAATCATTTGAATTAAATTGTGTATCAGCAATGAATGAATAATAAAACAATATTGATATTATGCATATTCACGTACAGCGTATAGTTTTGGATCTTTCGCTGCGGTTGAGAATATTGCGAAGATGTGTACAACAGGTAACTGCGTGTAGAGTACTTTGTTTGTTGATTCTGTCAAGCGTGAATGCCGGCGCTCCCAACCAGCTCCGTCTATATACAGACCATAGACGTACACACCCTCCGGAGGTGATATTTTAATCTCTTCGCGCATATTTTTGGAAACTTCGTTGTGTAGAACTACTTGATCAAGCGCCCAGCCTTTGTGTGCACGTGCAACTTCTTGTCGCATTGCGGTTAAAAAGCCTTGAGGGTTAAAGAATCCAGTCATCCAGAATATTACCGGACGGCCGCCATAACACCACGTGCGGAATTGTTGATCTCTGTCAATTACTTCAGAATACCAGAAACCTATACTTGTTGCTGACCAGGAGTTTCTAATCCAGATTTCGGGCACGCGTGCGTCGAAAATGTTATCCAAAGCGTCTCTCAAACTCTAAATTTTTAATATTAATAAATTATTTCATATCGCAAATAAAATAGTTGATAATATAGGTTAAGTACCTCGTTCATTATAATAGTGCCTTCAATGGCCAATAAAAGATCTTTTAGTGTGACGCGAATTAACAAGATAACGCGCTGCATTCGGTCGATTTCCTGACGTAGAAATATATTTAACGGGTTTAAATGTCCCATGATTCGAAGGCGTTCTTTCACTTCGAATGGATCATAATCTTCCGGCAGTTTACTCAACATTTCCAAGCAAATTCGTGTGACTTTAACTTCTCGGGTTTCACCACCTCCTGCGCTTGCATCTTTCGGTTGAATTGATAATATTGTTGACAGCATTGCGTTGCAATAATTGGAGGAAAAGCTATAAATGCAAGTTGATAATTTATGCTGTAAATATTAAAATTAAATCTTTACGTTATATCTGCATTTGGATGTAATCCGTATGCTTGAGGTGGATCAGCACCCGGAAATGACTCGATTGTAGTTATATAATCAGTGACTTGTTTATACTTGTAGATTTTATATCCTTTATAAAACTGGAAATCGTCGTTGAACATTTTGTCACTGAACCACACCTTGGCGAACGTGTTTAGTAAGCGTTTGTCGTAATCATCGGTAACTCTTCCGCCATATTGTACTTCTCCAAGCATGTATCTAGTGAAATTTCTCATGTATTTAATATTTTATGTACTTAATTCTTTTTAAATTTAAATTACCGTATTGTAGTCCAGCTGATTCCCAAAATAGGATCTAAATCATCCAGATGATTCTGTATAAACATACAACTGGCCAACCAATCAGCCGAATTAAATTCGTACGGAATATTCCACCCTAGAGGCCCAAATTTCCTGCGCTCTTGAACAACGGTGTGTAAAAATGATATTGCATAGACCAGTGGTATATATTCCGCTTGATCAGAATAATCCAACATGTCTTGACTCATAGACGTGTATGTTCTTAACAATCCAGCACGAATTCCTATGATACAAACAATTTTTGTGTAAAAATATTGTTTTTGCAGTAAAAATATAAGTTTATAATAACCTGATGGTGGTTCATTGGTAAACTTAATACACATCTGCAATAAACCAATCGGAAAATCATCATGTACTTCCGTTGTAATCCACAGACGGAAATCTGGATGTGTTGGATTTGTGGCCTTTTCCATCTCTTGAAAATCTAGCATAACTTCATCCATATAATCCAATCCAAGATGTGTATTTTGTAACAAAGCCCAAAACCCTTGAAAAATGTCAAATTTTAGTTAAAATTCACAAATTTATACAATTCTCATCTAATACTTCTGATTCAGCTTCAGCTAACATCTTCCTTGCATGAACTTCTTGTCCTTGCCCCATGGACATAGTCTTCACTCTATTCTCAACTCGTTTTGCCAATGTTTCAATGTACGGTGTGGGATCAGAGCCTATACTTAAAAAGCAAATCATTGGCGTCATTGGACGACTTTCTTCTAACATTGTATTAAGATTCAGGATCACAGGCTCTGCATATTTTTGTCCTAGTGAAGACGCAATGTATTTTTTGCTTTGTGTGTATGTACGATCCGGACACCATGCACGAATTAACAACAGTTTTCTAAATGTATCTAAAGTATTATATCCATCTGGAATAGGTGCTTCTTCAGGTATATCTTTATCAAACCATGATTTCCACAGTTTTTCATTGTTTGTAATTTGAGTGACTATGTATTGGAAATGGCGTAGTTTCGATAGTTCAACTAAATTCAACCAAGTCATATCCAGAATCCATTTGGCAGGTTTTGGTGCAACTGTATTTAAATCCAAAGCGGCACCACCCTTGATGAAAATACTAAATTCTTCATGACTGATGTGCTCACGTTGTAAGTCGATTTTTAGAGTCATCATCAACACAAACATGTACTTGTCCCTTTCATATAGACCCCGTGATTTATACTTGAAGATTTCATATGTCAAGTATTCTATTATGTTGTTGATTCGTCTGAAAGTTAAATTAATGTTTTAAATGTTTTAGGTAATAAGTAAATCAACAAAAACAAGTTTATACTTTGTTTGAACATTGCTCTTGTCCGATCTTAACATGGAAAGATCAAAGCGTTCCAAAAACTGTACCAAAGATGTTTGATACATGCAGTTTACCATTGCCATAGTGGTAATTAAGAAATACAACACACTTCCGCGTGTTGCAATCGGTCGGAACTCTTCACGGGCCGCGTTAATTTTAATCTCAGTTTCCCTGGCGATACTCAACTTTTCACGCACTTCTGTTGCAGTATTTTTGGTGATATTCAACACACCAATCAATGATTCATCCTCAACAAGATTTCCTTGAGTTGTTGTCAGTTTATACAACAAATTCTGCTCCAATTCACCGATTTTACGCTTGTTTGCTGTTACATCTTTCATTAATGTTGTACGCTCAGTTTCCAACTCTCGTTTTTCACTGAGAATCACACGGCCTAACAATTGGTCTTCAAGACCTTTCATGGTTACAGTAAAATCAATGATTGAAGTTCTTGCAAAAATCTCAGGAGTGTATGATGGATTGGCCAATTTGGTAGTGATATAAACTCGGAAGCCTTTCACGAAATCAACTTCTTTATCACCGATTTTAACTTTGTACATTGTGCCTATTTTGATCAAATTTTTCTCTAGAACATTATCCAAAACAGGATCTAACTCTTCACCTACATCTTCGATGATTAATGGACGACCCAGAGTCACTGCATCTTCAATATGATTCCTGAAGTACTTATGGCTTAATGCAGTAACAACAAGATCATTATTCATTTCTTTGTTTTAACCCAATTCTTGCCTTGATTCTGTGGATCAATTAGTAAAGGAAATCGTGTTGCCTTCGTCACAATGATTGCATTTTGAATGGATAACTCGTCAGTTGGTAAGCCTTCCAAGTTCCATTCACCAATCTAAACCAAAAAAATACATAAATATGGAAAATAATTTTAAATAAACACTAATTTAGTTATATTTACAGTTGCTGTATCTGCCATGCTCTCAATCACGTTAATATTGCTGGAAACGGGAATCTTGTGTTCAAGAATCATCTTGTTCCAGTCTCTCTGCATCATGATTCTCAATTCCTGATTGAATGGACCTGCATAGCCCAAGAACGCAGTCAATATCAAAACGTCACCGATCAAACGCTCTGTTTCCGCTTTGAACTGAGCTGATTGTTCTGTCCAACGAACTCGTTCACCACTCAAGCCATTAATCAAAGCAGTTGCTGCATCCATCTTGGATTTGACTTTATTGGCATCATCCAAAACAGCTTGTTTGAACGTCATTGCTGCATCATACTTTTCTTGACATTGTTTCACTTCTGCTTCTTTCGTCTGCAGTAACTTCATAGCTGCACCTAGTTCTGTTTGTGCTTTGTCTAGTTTTGCTTGTTGTCTCACCAAATTAGCTTTCAGTGGTAAGACATCTTTGTTTACTTTATAAAATGATGCCATTGCAATTGTCCATGAAATCAAACCAGCTACATTACCGCAAGCTGTTTTGGCTGCTTCGTAGTTGTAAGTGGGGAAGTCAAAGTAAGGAATTAGCAAGTCTAACATTTCACCGTTGATTGTATCCTTTGGATATTCTTGTAATTTTTGTAGGAATTTAGTATCTGCCATTACTCTAAGGGATTCACTCCAAGATGTAACAAGGAACTTTTTCTCTGGATCAACCTGAATAGGTTCCATCTTCTTTCGGAAGTAAATATTTACAGCGTCCATGATCAACATAATCAAATGTGGAGGTTTGCCTAGTTTACGCACAGTGGCAATATCCGCCGCTTTGATTGTTAACAACGCTGCTTCAGCTGCATCTAACGCCGGTTTAGCATCCTTTAATTTAGTTTCAGCTTCTTGTTGATCCACACTGATATTAGCCACTAATACTTCAGCCTTTTCCTTTACAACAGTCGCTTCTTCTTTGATTTTATTCGCTATCTCAGAAGCCTCCATAACGACATTCAAAACCTTCTCAGCTTCGTTGGTAGCGAGCACAATATCCTTTTCTTTTATTGCTAGTTCCTTCCGCAATATATCAACACTAGCGCCTGCTTCAACCAGTTTACCAAGTCCAGTCTTCATACGCACAGCTAACACCTCAATATCTTCATGTTTATCACCATATAAAGCTTTGTAACTACTCAGGAATGATAAAAATGTTTTAGGTGTAACAAAAGTTTGTCGCCGGAATCTGTCAAAGTAATTAATGCAAACATCTCCAACATAGTCCTGAACTTCGGAAGTCATCAGAATCAATTCATGCTTTGCTTCTGGTGTGCAAACAATCGGGAAATTAAGCAGAATATGTTCACTAACTTCGATCAGAGCATCCAGTGGCCATTTTGAGAACCAATCCATAGTCACGCCTGATATTAAACCAGGGAACTTCATTGCACGACTACGGAACTTGTCACTCACAGGTGAGAAGCACAAAACCACATGAAGATTATTTCTGGCTCTTGAAATGAAGAAATCATACAGATTATCATTTGTAGGGATACGTTTCGGTTGTTGCTTCTTCATGACAGGTATAAGTTCAGATTGAATTTCATCCAGTTCATCTTTAGCGTATAAATTTGCTATTTCTCCTGAACTTAACACATTGTTTAAGTATTCCAGGAAAGTTTCTTCTTTGATATCATTATCAGTAAAAATGAAAGTGATGCCTTTGCCTTCAAAGCCAGCAACTCTGTATAAATATTTAAAATCTTCCACAAGGTTGTTATTGTTATAAGATCTCGTAAGTTGTATTTGGAAATGTTTGTAATTAGCAATGTAACTTGCCAACTTAGTTAAACTTTGTTTGCCAGATCCACCCACACCGACCAACATGGAGTTTCCACGCGGTGTGCGTACAATTCTTGATATAATACACAAATGTATCATGGCGTCCATGAAGAAGACCATATCCAATTGACCACTGCGGACAGTCTCATTATAGCCGTCCATGAATTGGAATAATCTTTCTTTGACAAACTCCCAGCTTGGAATGACTTGATAAATCTTCGGTGCACTAAAATCGAAGTCATCTGGTTCATCACCAGTTGCTTCTGGAGGATCTTTTAAAAAGTCAACGAAATATGTAGGTTCCGGGTCAAATTCCTCGAGGCATTCTGGCAGTTCTTCATTTACTACTTTTTTGATATTGCTAAAGAACCAAGCTCTGTCTGCTTCACAAGTAAATCTATCAGAGATTACTCTGGTGCATTCATGCTGCCACAGTTGTAGTAACACTTTCAAATTGGGTAATTCTTCATCTGTGATGTAAGTTATCCCTTGCCAAATGCGTGAAAGATCACGTAAGTTAAATACGTAATGAAACTTTGCTGGTGTGGGCAACATTTTGATTTTTGTGTTTTGCCATAGGTGACGTGTAAGGGGGATTAGTTTTGGTATGAAGTCGACAACCCATTGCTGGAAACGTTCCTCGCAAAAGTATCCTTTACCGATTTTACTGAAAATCTGATCCATTGAGCTAACACTTGGCAATGTACAGTTGAATATACAATATTGTCGTTTGAGGCGATTTGGTATGTCATTACGTCCACCTCCTGGATGAATCATGGCTGCCAAAAATAATACATCCAAAATTGTAGAGAAATCTCCAGGTTTATCCAAACTGTAAAACCCTGATTGCTCCATCAATTGGCGGACAATTTCATTGGTTACTTGATCACCCCATGCATTAATCACAGGCATGTTGATATCGTCAATGAAAACAGTGAGGGATTTCCCAGCTGGGGGACCATAAGTGGTCCCAACTCTTTTATCAACATAGGATTCAATGATTCTTTGTACCATATTCGGTGTGGTAGCAGATGAGAAATTGAAAGCTTTGAATAATTTGAAATCCGGATCAAATTGTAAGGTGAAAGCCTTGATCATTACAGTTTTAGCTGTGCCTTGTTCACCAATGAGGAGAACAGCTTTGTTTTGTTTTGCAATTGTGGATATCAGGAAAGCTGTTCGAACGTTGTCTACATTAGGGACTAGAATACTTGCATATTCTAAGATTTGATCCGGTGGGTAATAGAATTCTTCAACGCGCTCGGACCAATGTTGCCAACGGCCGTTGTCATTGACGACGAACTCGAAGATTGTTTCATTTTCGCGTACTTTTGGCCAACTCATTTTGGATGGGTGTTTTGTTACAAACTCTTCTAGTTTTGTTCGGTCTTCTAATTCTAGGACAGCTCCCAGTGACCACATACAAGCAAACAGGAAGAGATGTTCTAGGTGACGATCAGTTAACACTTCTGCAAATATTAAAAAGGAATTAATTAGAGTTTTACACAAAGTTAGCACCATCATGATTCGAAAAATATGATTTATTCTTCAAACAGAGTTTCATCCCTCATAAAACACTCTTAAAATTGTATTTTTGTGACCAAAAGTATTCTATATTCTTTTCCAAGGACCAATCTATCTGTATACAAGAATTTATAAAATTTAGTCTAATAAGCTTAGGCGTGAAAGAGTAACAAACATCAATTTTCACAAATTTCCGCATTTAAAACAAGATAAAATAATAAGTTGTAAGTATACATACTATTTTCTTCTGTGCTTGATTCAATAATTCCTTGTAAAATATCATAACACTGTCGAATATATAACGCTTCCAGAATAAACATTTTAGGCTTAAGCCTTGACTGTACAAAAGTATGCATATCGTCATAAATCTTGTTGAAACAATTCCTAAGAACCTCAGCTTCCTGCGATGGTCTCGTAATCAACCAAGCTTGTAATAGTGGCGTCCAAGGTAATACAGACGAACTTAAGAAAACCATACCCATTCTTGACACGGTTGCAGGACTAGCATTATCCACATTATCAGGTTCAAACACCAACTTGCAATTTGGTGCCATCACAATTCTATCCCCATTCGCAAGTGTCAGTGTTTTATTATCATCTAAAACAGAGTTAAGATTCTCGATCCACACTGCGTCCACTGGTCCATCTAGAACTAACCAAACAAAATCGGTTTTCTTGACCTTTAATGTTCTCCTCCATAGAGTAGAAAATATTCCATCTGTCCAATCATTAGTAGCCACATCCAAGCGACCAAACATTTGTGGTGCGGTTATAGCTTTTGGATTCATGCGCATTTCCTTATGTGGTTTACCCATTTCAGTCAACGAACGCATCAAGCAATGCATTGATGATGTTTTACCAGCGCCTGTTGGTCCCATACTCATAAGACCATGTCTCACAAGACTTGTTTCAAAAAGTTGTAAAATTTTCAAATTCCATGTGGAATAATTAATATAACCCATTAAATTGGATTGATTTGCAATAGCTTTCTGTAGTTCTTTCCAGCTGTGTGTTTGTAGCCTGATACCAGGGAACATGTCTTCAATAAGAGATAAGAAGAGAGGTTCATCTTCATCTACTAGTTTACTAAGGTTCATGTCACGTAGTACACGCATAACAATTGTTTCTTCGGTGTCACTTGGATGTTCACGTTTTTGTGCGCCTAGAGTTCTTAGGCATGAGAGGATATTACGTAGGCCGAAATCATAGTGCACTTGTTTAGATAGTTGTTCTTCACAGAGTTTGTATAAAGTGAAGAATTTTCGACTTAAAATAACGTTTTCTTTGAAACCGCACGACGCGAGTTTTACTCGGATGATGATTTGTCGATCGGGGACCATCATCGCGACTGAGCGGAACATGATTTTTAGGTTTTCGGGTAATTCTTGACGACCAGCATAGCCAGGATTCATGGTTAGGAAAATTCCGAATTCAATGTTCATTGTAACCGAATCACCATCACTGGAAACATAAATATTGCGTGTATATTGACTTTATATACTTTCATAGTTAAAATATTTGCTCTTTCTATCTGTGGGAAAACCCGCAGACCGTACGCTGACCCGCAGAAAGGGTGGGGAAGGTGCGCTATGACATACGCTATCCTATCACCAACGCACCTCTCCCTCCACTTTTGCTGGTATTTTACAGACATAAAGAGCAACCTACAGCTAATGCAAATCACAGTCACCCAAAAACATTGTTTCCCATTCTTTCAGTAAAATTATAATACTTTTATCACTAGTAAATTTATGGTACCTGAAGAGAAAAACTGGTTTCCGTTCTTTTCGAGCTTGTAACACAATATAAATCTGTTGGGCAGCTACTGATAGCACAGGAAGTTCAATCCGGTTGAATTCATCAAAGCATCCCCATGTACCAGACTGGGCTAAACCCTAGAATCAAATGAAGGTTAATAATCTCCTTTAATTTCTTATAAAATAAATTATTTACTTTAAAAATTCTTCCTAACCCACGAAAATCCATCTGATCAGAACAATTGAACACTACAACCAATTTCCTAAGGTTCTGCCCATATCTTTAACGGTTTCCGTTTTTCCCGTACCCGCAGGACCAGCAGGTGCTCCACCCATATTCATCCCTGTTAAAATTACATTAAAAACCTTCTTCAATAAAAATGTTATCCATAAAACTTACATATAGCTTGAGCTAAAGTAATATAACATCGATCCGTCAAAGGAGTAATGGCCAATCGTTCAGTCACACCCAAATATTCATTCTGATACATAAATATCACATCTGTAATCTTTACAGTTATCTCATCATTTTCCTCGTTGTAATAAAACCGTGCTTGTTTCTGCCATTCAAAATCCAAGATATTTCTGACTTTCAACTTTACAATATCATCAAAGATATCACGTTGATGTACGTGGATTGTAACCATTGTTTCATACCGGATGCGTTCTAGTTTAGACAAATCTTTGGATGTTAAGTCAATCAATGAGTTAAGCAAATCCAGGAAGCGTTTGTTTGTTTGCTTCATGATGTATCTATCTACTTTGTTTTTACGCAAAGCATGTTCAGCTTCTTTCGTCCATAACACTTGGATACCAACTAAACCAGCCTATAAACCATAATGTTATAATTTTTGTTTGTTAACAAATGTTTAATGTTTATGTACCTGTCCACAATATGCGGTAAAACCTTTGATAAAATCATAGTCGGAATCTTTTAAACATTGACACTGATTAGCGATTACGTTTTTCACTGTGTCTCTTACCATGGACAGCAGAGAATTTAACCATAATTCAACGCCACCTACGCAATGAACTGGTTTCTCAAATGGTATCACTTCGTTCAAATCTGAACGCATGCCGAGAATAGCGTCAGATTTTTCAGGATCAAAATCAACCTGTAAAAAACATCAAAATTGTTTTTGAAATTTTTATTAAAAAATTGACTTACCCTGTATACAGCATCAAATAAACTGAGTAGATGTTGTTGAATCGATTGTGGATCAGAACTTTGTCCCAGAATCTCCAATAAAACAGGATCAGAGATAAAGAAAAACCTTGGAAAGCATAAACGTTTCGACTCTAAATATCCAGTCAAACTCTTTTGGCAAGTCTCCAATTGTTCCAAAAGATATGGCAGTAGAGTCAACATAGTATCATCGCATGTACAACACTCAACAGCATTTGGTATTTCGTGAGCTCTGAGCATAATTTTCACCCAACTTTTGTCGATATTCTGAAATCGTTTCGCTTCTTGCGGTAGTTGTCTAGCAATATCACCACCAACAAATACAGCTTCTAAGTAAATCCATAAATTCTGTACTTGTATCCATTTTTCTAACACTTCCGAAGTATTCACCAACTTGGTCACCCAAAGTTGGATATCTTTCTTGAATGGTGCGTTATAACGATTGCTTAGTAATGAATTCATCACCATTAAACTGTCTTCTAAAACTGCAATAATTTCAGAGGTTTCTTGACCTTTAAGAAGTAACTCTCCTCTTGATTTGAAGGTAGTGAAAGATAATTCTACAACAGCCCAATCGGCAATCACTTGTTTTAGTTTTGCTTCGATGTCTTTTTCTTTAACAGCACTAATACAAATATCTTCTACATCATCTTTGAATTTCAATAACGGAGCTTCCATTACGTCTCTCAATGAAAAAGTAGGTGATTCTATATCAAAGTCATAGTTGCATACTTTTGCAATACGCAACCAATGACGTTCCTTCATTGCATTATTCGCCATTAGTTCCAATAATGGACAAGTTTCATTAAAGTCGTCAATCTTCTTCTTAAGATCAAGAAATGCAGGCCAGTCTTTCATACCTTTCGGTAACTTACGACATCTGTTTTGGAATTCTGCCAATTCCGCCATTATGACTTCAGTATCAACGTCAACCCATAGTAAATCAGAATATCCATCTATACTTGTGTTTACAGTGATGTATAGACTGTATAATTTGTTTAGGAGGTTGAATTCTTTCTTTCGCTTATGTAAAATTGGATAATCATTGACTTGGAGACCGAATAATCGTTCACCACTGCTGTACATTTCAAAACGTCTCCATAGTTCATCAAATCGTGCTTGGAACATCAAAACACGATCACTCGCCTCTCTTGCTTCTAATCCAGGGACCATCGGGCCGTTTTCTTCAAAGTCCACGTCGAAATCGAGGACATCTTGAAGGAAAGTAGCGACACCTGCTGTGAGTTCGTCTTGGAGGGGACCTTGGACTAGACAAATTTGTTCTTGAACAGCTTTGGACTGAAATAATCTTAATTAGATATTGTTTTTTTTTAAAAGAAAGTTATGAAATTATTTACATTATTGACCATTGTAGTGAAATTATATCGCAAAGTATCAATTCTTTCAATGTCTTCTTTGGGGACATCAATTTTGAAGCGTAGGAATGTTGCATAAGCAGCTTCCATTCTTTCTAATTGCATATCCATGTCGATAAAGTTTTCTCGGATGGTTTCTAAGCAACTCATGGCAAGACGACAATCATCTAGATCTTTAATGGGTTTTGCTAAGATTTTCTCTTGTTGTTTGATGAAGTCAATCATCTCCATTAGTTTTTCTTTGTATTGATGCATAAGGATCTTGCCGAGGACGTGCTTCCAAGCGTTGGACTCAACTAATAATGCTAATTTGTATTTTTCTATAAATTAATATAAAAATTAATGTTTGTGGGGAAATTTTTTTAGTTTAAATTATACCCATGATAATACGTATTGCAAGAATGTCATGATACTCTGGTAGAGCTTGGATATTGGCTGCTCTTTCATCGTAAGCAGTGAAACGTTCAGCGATTTCTACTACAAGTGGATTGCTTGCACAGTATTCAGCTATTTGTTCATCACGGTCTTCTACCCAGAGATAAGAATATTCTAAGTAGCTCTAAAATAAAAATTCAAATAAATGTACTCTTCTTTGATGATGCAAATTTGAACGTCATCTAGGTATGAATTATATAATTAGAACTATGATTTAACTTCTATCTTAAGTTTCATCTCTTATAAAATGAAAATTATATTTTTGGTATAAAAGGTGGTCAATGTTATTTTCCATGGCGAAATTTACTTTTATTCAAAAATTTATCAAATTTGGTTGAGTAGTTTATGCGTGAAAGGGTTACAAATAAACAAACTCAATGAAATTGGCATTTATATCTTTAATTAAATTGAAAACCTCTCCATTTTTATGGTATGCTTACATATTTGATAAAATTTTGAAAAAACTAAGTATGAAAACTGATTGGATCATTAAAATCCATTTAGGATAACTTTTGTGGACAAAATAAAACTTAATTAAGAAAATATGAGATGAAATTGTCTTTAGTAATCCGAAACATGATAGTCTTAGCTTGAAATAATTCACCACTTCTACTTACTTCCAATAATTTCAAAACATCAGGTTTCAACAAATACATAACACCTTGAAGACCCATAAAAATCCTCACGATTTCTTTATGTTCCGACACGGTTTTATAACAATTTATAAACCCAGCAGCCGTGGTGAACTCAGTCTTTTCAGCAATAACCACACCTTTTTTCTTCACCTTCTCACGAGCATACCTTTGTCCCCATTGCACGATATCCTTATGAGTTGCCACAATATTATTCAGCACCATAGCAAAGTGCTGCTGAATCTGATCCAAAGTGGGTATTATCATATTAATAGGTATTTGCAACTCCATGTAAGTCTTCATAATAGGCAGCGTAGTCAACATATCTTCAATATTTGAATTAGCAGCGCGTTTTTTAATCTTTTCCAGTGAAGATTTAGTGCATTTTACTAAAGCATCAGTCATGTTCATGTTAAAATAAGCAAACATTTCCACACAGTCTGAATGGATAGAAAATATATCAATGTGTTGATTACGGTCGATATCACCAAAAAGTGCATCTTCATTAGCCATTATAAGTTTGGATGATGATCCTACAGGTTTAACAACTCTTTCGGGGTCCAACCAGTCGTATTTTCCTTCTTGTAGGTGTGGATCATTGATGGCATCCATGAATTTATCGATTAACTCCACAACTGCTTTCTCTGCAGTGCTGGATTTCTGTTCAATTTCTCTTACTACAATAAAACACTTTAGTTTTGAAAAAATAAAAATAAAATTTTGCATATCCTACCAATTGATTCTCTATGTTCAATGTTTAATTGTAAAAATTCCGCTGGAGTTACAGGTTCAGTTGGTAAATAAACCAAACTAATCTGACTAATACTATCTAGAATCTCATCAATTCTAGCTTCTTTAATATCAGTTACTTCCTTGACAAACACTTCAATATGATCCAAAAACTTAGTAATTTCATCACAAAATTCTGGAATTTTCATCGAAGTCCAAGTAATTGTCGAGAATCCCGGCATGAAAATATTCTCCATTTTTATTAGTGTCAATTTCATTAAAGGTATAAAAAGTTGCGGAATATTTTCTTTGATAGAATCATGTCGTTTGATTAAATTTTTAATCAACTCGTAAGATTCTAAAATTTTATCTTTGCAGAAAACTAATATTTGCCCTGCATCTGGTACTTCCAATTCTAATTTATACATGTATTCAGATTCCCTGATGGCTTCAATTATATATTCATCAAAATTAACAAGACAACGTCGAGTTTTTGGATGTTTCATCAATATAGGCGAACCTAAACCATTCCGGACTTGATACAAATGATCAAACCAAGCGTCATGATAAATCTGCTCATAATGAACAAAAACTGTTGATAGGGCATTGTACATTTGAATACATTTTTGTGCTTTTCTATGCCGCATGATCTGCAATATAAAATTTTATTATTTTTACTAAAATGTACTCAATTAAAATATTTACGCGTCGTTTTTCTGAAATACTCTCATAGGTACTTCTATACGTTTGTATAATTGTCGAATCCACATGATTCGACCCGAAACAGGCGGAATATTCTTCGGTAAAGGTGGTTTTGTCGATCTTCATTGTATCTATCACGAATTTCTTCGATTTCAGACTGATAAACAACAAATGCTTCCAAATATCGCTCATCTAAATGTATACATTCCAGATTCAACTTTTCAAATCGTGCTAATAAGCGTAAAATATTATCAACATCCGAATAATTTTCTAAACTTGTTCCTACAAATTCTTCTAAATCGTATTCAGTGTCAGCAACATTTTGTTTAAACTCATCATAGTCTTTATCAAACGCTTCCAAACGATGATTTAGTACATCATAAGTCTTTGACGAAATGGTAAGATAAAAGTTTTTGAATAAATTTGCATATACATCGATACCTTCAATTGTACTGGATGCTAGTATTGAATATTTTGTTGTAATTTCAATAACGTCTATAATTTCCTCAATGCGTTTCTTAAAAGTTTCAAATTTGCCGAAAACGTACATTTCGGAGCATTCAAACGGTGACTCGCCTTCCAATTCCATTTTTAACAACACGTGTTTAAAGCATTGATAGTATTTTAAGTATAAGTCTAAGCAGACTTTAAATTTCGCCATTATTTCATGGCGTGGTTGACGCCATATTATTTTTGTCCCGTCACAATTCAAATAACTGCGACATACTTGAATCATTTGATTGGAAACTTTCACTAAAATAGCTGTTACGTTTGCTGTGTTGTTATAATATCTAGAAGTTGTGTAAACCATTCGGATTGCATACAGGAGTGCAGGAAGGTGATCGGGGATTTTTGAAGGATCACAGCGATATAATGGCTGCCAATATTGTTCCAAGGCGTAGAGGTATTTAACATTATCTTGGCATTCATTTCGGGCATCTGTCACTGCATTATCATGTTTGTACCATTTCTGTATGCATAATTTATATTTATAGTATTAAATGTTTTAAAATATTAAGTTATCACCTTTAAAAACTTAGATTTTGCTTGTTGAAGTAATTGTACATGTCTCATGCAAGGTTCTGACTTCAAAAATTCAACAATGCTCGTAAACTTTGCAAGCTGTCGACGCCAGTATTCAATTTCAACCACAGGACCTACAAATTCATTCTCTCTGCGTAGTTGTTGGAATTGTGTGAGTACTCGTTCCATTACTTTGGCCCAGGAGCGGACTACAGTTTCGACATAACGCACATGTTCGATTTTACTCGCTGTGGACCTTACTAACAATGGCGATGAAAGTTGGTTAGTGTAAAATTCTTGATTGTATACGAATTTTACAATGCCGTCAAGATCAATTCTGGTTGCTATAAGATGTAAAGTTTTAAGGATAATATATTAAACTAGATAGTAAATGTATTACTGTCTATAAAATTGTAAAATTGTCGAAAATCGCCGATGAAATCGCGTTTTATTAAGAGTCCATGTTCGCTTTTTAACAGGTCACCCCAGTCGTTGTTTAAATTAATACTGGGTGCAATCAATGTCTTTAAAAGGTTAAAAATCACTGATACTACGTTCCCATTGAAATCTTGAATATTGAGTTTTGCATAGAAACAATCCTAAAAATATTATGAAATCGGTTATGTAAGAGCTTAAGGTAGGCAACTTTAATGACAAATACAGTACCTCGCCTAAATTTCTCATTTCGAGATCTTTATCTTCGACTTTATAAACAACCACAGCTTGTTCTTTGAACGCTGTATGTAATCCATCGCTAACGAAGACTCTCTTCTCAATTTTTTCTTTCAGGCCGGTGACAAACGCTGAATATCTTCCGGTTTCTTCAAGAAATATTTACATAATAATCAAATAAATAAAATATACTAGGTAAAATTTAC
Organism: Dalotia coriaria; assembly: GCF_025399875.1. Classification (NCBI taxonomy): domain Eukaryota; kingdom Metazoa; phylum Arthropoda; class Insecta; order Coleoptera; family Staphylinidae; genus Dalotia; species Dalotia coriaria. Next base: position 4,335,647 of record NW_027045448.1, read on the forward strand.
CAAGTGGTGGTGCCTCATCATCTTGATAAAAGAAGATAATCGCATGCTTGTCTCCTTTGCTCATGAATGCATTAAGCAAGTTAACGTGCGCCTCAAGATCAATAACGCCCTCCACTACTTCGTTTTGATCAATGCCCAGAAACAAAGCCACCATTTCGATGATGTGACGATGTGGTAGTTGCAGCGTCGAGAGGCGTGCAAGTCGATTTTCTTTGTATTTGTTCTATAGTAATATGAGTTTAGTTTTTTTTTTAAATGTGTAATGAATTTACATACTAGTCGTTCTTTTATGTTTTCCATTTGGCTGACGGTTGATAAATTATGCCCGCGATATTTATTGCTTCGAAAGTTTGCAACTGCTTGATGGGCATCATCTTTAAGGCGTTCACTATCATCATCTAAATTCTCTTCTTCTTCATCCTCTTCTTCTTCTGCATCGATGTCCAGTGATGGCAGAGGGCTTTCCTCGTCCACTTCTTCAGCCATTGTATATTTTTATAGTTTATTATCAGTTAAAATCGGTAATAAAATATGTACGGATTTAAATTATTACAAATTGTGAAATAGTGTTATTTTACAATTTTAACATTTAATACTGTACACGTGCAAGTTATACAAATGTCATGTGTAAATATAACTGATTTATATTGTTTCAAATTGTTCGATTGCTACTAGAAACCACAGACAAGTTGATTTCAGTTTAAATTTCCCGCGTTTGGTTTAAACTTTGATTTGACATCAGAAGATCTGGCAACTGTGACCTTGGAGGTTGGAGAATCTGTGACGTTTATGCGACGACTGGCGACGACAACAAATCGACGTCAACAAAATTTCCGACCAGAGTTGAAATGCGAAAATGATATAAACATCCGAAATAGATAGTTTTAAATATTTAATAACATATAATAATCACAAATCATGTCCACCGGTCAACCAGAAAAGGTGTCCATTAGATTTAGAGGCTCAAAAGTTAGTAAATTAAAAGAATTAGATCTGTTTCCAAAGGTTGAAGATACCTACAAAGAAACTTCAAAAGTAGGAGGCACATGTAAGAATTATAACTTAAATTTAACGTATAAATAACTAAAATGTATAATATTTCTAGTATCTCTAGTCAGTTTCTCAATAATAGCATGGTTAATATATTCTGAAATTAAGTATTACATGGACAGCAAGTTTGTGTTCCGATTCGCTCCGGATGCAGACATAGATGAAAAGTTGCAAATAAATGTTGATATAACTGTTGCAATGCCTTGCCAAAGTAAGTGGTCTTTAAAGAACATTAGATATTTAAGTTGCATGTAATTTAAGATGTGATAAACTAAGAAAATACCATTTTTTAGATTTGGGTGCAGATATATTGGATTCAACAAATCAGAATCCATACATGTTTGGTCAATTAGAAGAAGAAGACACTTGGTATGAATTATCACCGAATCAAAGGATACACTTTGAGAACAAGCAACATTTTAATTCATATTTGAGGGAAGAATATCATGCAATAAAAGTAATTTTGTTTTTATGTGAATTAAAACTTTTGTAAAAATTGTAATATTTAACTTAAATTTAGGATTTATTATGGAGGAGAAGTTTTAGTCAAACTTCAAATGACATGCCGGCGAGAAGTCACATTCCAAATCGCCCTCATGATGCTTGCAGAGTTCATGGTTCCTTAACACTGAATAAAGTCGCTGGAAACTTTCATATTACTGCTGGAAAAAGTTTAAACTTACCAAGGGGTCACATTCATCTGAGTCCTTTTATGTCGGAAGAGGATTACAACTTCACGCATCGAATTGATAGGCTGTCATTTGGACATCCTAGTCCTGGAATAATTCATCCTCTTGAGGGTGATGAATATATTGCTTCAAGTCGTAAGTTGTTTTATTTATTGCGGTTTAAAATGAGTTTTAAAAATGTTATTTTTAGATCAAATGTTATACCAGTATTTTATTGAAGTTGTTCCCACAAGCGTTCGAACATTCCTGCGCAGTATCGAAACTTATCAATACAGTGTAAAGGAACTAAATAGACCACTGGATCATGGCCATGGTAGTCATGGAATGCCAGGTATTTTTTTCAAATATGATGTGGCTGCTTTGCGTGTGACTATTAATCAAGAGCGAGATCATCTGGGAATGTTTATTGCGAAGTTGTGTTGTATTGTTGGAGGCATCTATGTATGCTCAGGTTAGTGATGTTTTTTCTTTAAATATTATTTCTAATGTTTAAATGATTTCTGTAATATTGTGTTTTAATTATAGGTTGCATTAGTAGAATCATTCTTATGATAGTGAATATCATATGCTGCAGATGGGAAAAGCCGACTCCACAAAAATCGGCACCTATGACTGTGACACCAAATTTAGTGCTCAATGAAAAGAACTTCACCATACCCGATGTTTTGCCTGTGCAGTTGTCGTGATGTTTTACAAATTGATTTGCATATAGTAGTTGAATTTTTATTGATTGTTTGATTACCCAAGTGTGTGTAATTAAAATTATTTCGAATTCCAGGAAATTGAGTCACGTGTTTTGTGGTTTTATCTGAATTTATAACATGGGTGGCGTTATATTGATTACGCAGAATTTACGTCCGCCGATAATTTATGAATTATCTCTAATAATATATACCTGAAATTACTATAAAAAAATACAAATCAAGCATAAAATTCCGGTTTCTATAATTTCTCTCAAAAAAAAGAAACAACGAATGATTTAAGGAAATCTATGTTCATAAAAAGTCCACTTCCTGTAATGCTTTCAGTCCCAGTCCAACTCGTTAAGTTTAAGTTGACATTCGCGCGCGTAACACCATTCAAAAGTTATGGTTGAAATTAGTCAGGAAGCGGGAACACCTTACAATAACTACCAAATTTAGTGAGTTACACAATCTCGATATCCTATTATCTATTATTATCTATTAGTTATATTAGATAGTAGTATTAAATAATGTTTTAATACGGATTTATTGTTCAAAAGGCACGTGCTAACCTCCAAAATCATTCCATAACAAACAACTTTTCATTTGTTTCATCAAACTATTGCAGAATTTCAATCAACATGGGGTGGACATTAAACCAACTTACCTCTGCGAAAACTTCCTACAAACTTGTAGACTTTCCATTTAAAATTGGCCGAAATTTAAGTGCAGATATTATTTGTCCAGTTACTAATATCTCTAAGAATCATGCTCACATCACCACTTCAAATGGGCAACTCTATATCACAGATACTGTAAGTACTAATTAATTATTACCCAAATATATAATCAATTTAATGAATGGGTGTATATTTTTAGAGTACTAATGGTGTTTTTGTTAATCATGTTCGTATTCCATTTAATGAGCCCACTCATATTAAAGCCAATGATATAATATCGCTATGTTATCCCAAAGACAATAATGAAACAGGAAAAGAACATTTTCTTTATGAACTTATATCAGACCAGAATGATATCCAGACAGAATTGAACATTAAAGTTGAAGCAAGGCATTCAGAAACAAATGAAAACATGGGAGTTATTAAAAGTGAAGTAAGACCTGAAAATAATCAAAATGTTGAGAGTTTTGATGTAGAAGCAAATAATTCAGTTAGTAATGAAATAAATGAAACTATTAAAATGGAAGTAAATAGATCAAATATTGATGAAAGCTGTGAGATAATAGAAATTGATGCATCATCATCATCAGAACAGAATTACAATCAGTGTGATAATAAACTAAGTATTGGAGATGCAATAACAATTAAAACAGATAGTGATGTACAGATTATATCACAGGATATTGCTGATGATATCATTGTGATAGATGATGAGGAAGAGAATATGATCCTCTCACAACTCTTCATTAAACATGAAGTTAAACAGGAAGTTGACGAAGAATTTTTGAAGATTAAAGAAGAAATCGCCGAAATGGATCGATGCGATAACGAATACAATGCATTAACTTATGAGATTGAAGACAGTGATGATGATGATGATGATACAAGTGATGAATTGTTGATGCGGTTACAGAATTATTCTCCTGATGTGAGATATTTGGACCCAGATAAATCTCCCGAATTATTATTTGTGAAATCTCCTGAATACGATGTACAATCATTAGTTACTGATGTAGTTGCTGAAAAATCTCCCGAGCTGGTGGTGGAACCACCATCAGTATCAGTAACAAAAGATTTGAAAGAGATTTCAGAACATATCGCTGCTAAACAAACGAAGAACCAACTGGAAATTATCCCGGCTCTTCCGCTTGAGGCAAAAAGCCGAAAAAGAAAGAGTGATTTAGTTAAGAAACCTGCAAAGAGTAAAAAATCAAAATCTGAAACAACAAATGCAGCTACTTGTAAAAATACAAGCAAAATCAACGAGAAAAAGACTCAAACGAGCAAACATCGCGAGTTATTTGAAGGTGAATCATCGGATAATAAAAAACGAAAAAGGCTAGTGTTAAAGTAAAAGTATCGGATAATCGTGGTTTGTTTCTCACCACTGAACCGCAGCCTGCTAAAAAGAAGAAGAAACCTGTGCCTGTTGCTGCTGTGTTACCAAGTATACCAAAGAAAGCTGCGGCAGCTGTATCCAAAGAAGTTCCTCTACGGCTTCAAGCATCAACTTCGCAACCTGTAAAAGCAGTAGCCACTGTTTTACCATCACCAAAACCAAAAACGCCACTACCACAAGTGAATACTCTGAATCCGCGAATTTCTAATACAAGCCAAGCGAATCTCACACGCGATCCACGCATTGCTAAACGTCCGCCAAGTAACACAAAGTTAGAAGCAAGAACATATCCCCAGAATACTATGCAACTTATTATGAGCCATAAAGCATTTGTTTTGCGTTTGTTCGAATGGAAAAATTCATTTTTTGAGAATGTGGACATTTCGGCAATATGGATGAACATTGAAGGCTCACCTTTGATAAAAATGCCCACCACTTACAGCGATTACAGATACTATCAACGTGCGATGAACGCTGTGGTAATGAGCGAGTTATTTTCGGATGTTTCCAATGAATACAACTCGACGCCATTTGCTGTCGTTGGGGATCGGGTTAATCGTGGATCACTTGGGTTGCGAGTTAAAGTCTTGAAAATCGATCGACATGAGGACTATACTGAAATCCATTGTTTTTGTAAGTTTATTTAGCGAAACCATTAATATTTAGTCTTGTGATAACTGTTTTCAGACTATATTGGTGAAAAACAATTGAGCGACAAGTTATGCGATTGCTACCTGCTGAATTTCATTCCTTGGCATGGTCAGAACAAAACTATGGCAAACAGTGAAAACTGTTTATTCGGTGTCGTGGGTTGGACGCGAACTGAAAAACTGGGCCAGACTGAACATATCGATCGTGAGTATAACATATTTAACCTAACCTAAATACAAATCTAGTTATTTGGTAAAATATTTATCAACAGCTATATTAAAACAACAATGCAAATCATCTCCATGGCATAAACACATGTTCTCTATTTTAACGCGTCGAACCACCAACATCCAAGCGCAAAACTATTTATTTCTTCGGAATTTCGGATCAATTCGTCGCTTTCTAAAGAAACTCAGCGCTATTCAAAAAGTAGAGGGCGTTATTGCACAACAGATTCTCTCACCGGACCCGAGCCAATATTTAATACCAGACTTTCCCATGCCTAATAAACTGCATCATTTTCTGCGAATGAATCAGAAGCAGGAGGAAGTTGTGAAGCACGCAATGAGATTCTGTACATTGTCGAGCAACTCGAGGTTTTTCATGGTTCAAGGCCCGCCAGGCACTGGAAAATCAGATCTTGTTGTCAATATAACATTAAATTTCCTAAAGAATTTGGATAAAGGTATTGCAATATTATTGCTTGCGCAATCCAACGCCGCTGTTGAGAATCTCGTTCGGCGTATTGTGATGTTGCGCAAAGATTTCCCGAAGCCATTAAAGGATCGTGTGCGGATTATTCGCATGGGGCGTAACTCGCAATCTGCCGCTGATTTGGCGGATTACCACGTTGACAATCACGTTGCGCGTCATTTGCGTAGTATGTTGTTTCAGCAAGCGCCTCATTTGATGCACAGTTATCGCGTTCTGGAAGAGGAAGTTTTCGCGTTACGTGCTATGAAGATTAAAAGTGAGTGTTTATTTGTATGCAACCAACGTTGCACTTATACTAACTTTATTTGTGTTTAGCTGGGGTTCAAATCCAGACTTTAGAGAAGAAAGAAAGGGAGTATGCTAATTTTGTCAGGAATCATTACCTTCAACAGTATCATAGAGAAGAGGCACAGGTTCGCAATTTGGTATTTGAGAAGGCGACATTGATTTGCAGTACGATTGGCAGTTCCTACGCGTTTCCGAGCCGCAAACTGTAAGAAAACATTACTTTACAATGCTATTCAATGCATTAAAATTTTATTTGTATGTTTTCTTGTTTGCAGACAGCTTAAATTTAAATGCTGTATCATTGACGAAGCCACGCAGGCTACCGAACCGGATACACTGCTTCCCTTGACGCAGGATGTTAACAAATTTATCCTGGTTGGCGATACACGCCAATTACCTCCACATCAAACTCTTGTTCCGAAAGAATATCTTTTCTCGCGTTCGTTATTTGTCCGGTTACAGAAAGTACTACGCGATGCTCCATCTCACAATGCTTTACATTTGCTGGACACGCAGTATCGCATGCGCGAAGAGATTTGTTCTTTCCCAAATCGACAGTTTTACCGCGATAAACTTATTACACATCCGCAGCCGTGCCGCGAAGACATAAAAACTCTCGCGCCGTATTTAGTTTTTGAAGTGAACGAAGGCAATAAGACAAAAACTTATGTGAATTTAAAAGAAATCGAAGCAATTCTGATGATTTTATTAACCATAAGTAGGCTTAAACTAGAAAGTCAACTTACCATCGGTATTATAACACCATACAATGAGCAGCGCATCGAATTACAGAAGCAAGTGGAAACTTTAAAGTAAGTTTTATGATTTTATGTGTTTTCAACGATTTTATATGATTTTTATTAGTTTGAACAGGCGTATGAAAGTGTTGGTCAACACTATTGACGGTTTTCAAGGACAAGAACAGGATATTATTCTGTTGTCGTTGGTTTTAAGGATGGCGAACAGCTTCGTCAACGATGCGCAGCGTTTAAACGTGGCGCTGACGCGCGCGCGCAGTTGTCTCTACGTGTTCGGATCGCCGATTCTATTCGAAAGCGGCTCTCTCATACGCAGCTTGAAAAAGGACGCCATTGATAGAGAAATGTATGTGCGTTTACCGCAATACTTCGATCCCAATTCGTTTCAATATTGTCTCTTTCGATAAACACTGGGATAGTTAATACTTGTGCACTGTATCAGTGAGCAACCTCTGGCCAGTGATTGATATCTTTACTTGTTTCGTTATTTTTGATATTTATGTGCAGATTTGAAGTCTGTGGCGTTGAAATTCATTTTTATATTTATGACTTGAGACTGTATCTTAGCCTAGTGAACAAACCACGTGATTAAATTGTTCTAGGCGTATAGTTTCTTTGTTTTTCTATAATTGAAATAAATTCTACTTTTGTCATAATCATAGGCAACACATTGTACATCCACACAAATGTGAGGTAACTGGCTGGTGCGACTGTAGATGGCGGCGTGTATAGCAGGACGAGCCGACCGCCCTCCGATAACAAGCGCGAGGCGTATCGGCGACGGCAGCAGCAAACCGGCAGTCCCAGTCCGCAGGGCAACGGCGCGTGCGAATCATCGCCAAGCGCACGCACACCTTGCACTCACGCGATGCGCGCCGCACTATTGTTCGATTAACAAACAGACAAAAAACCACGGTGCATATTGAAACTAATAATAATTTCGCGTGTGTAACTTTGGGGTGCACCAGCGCTCGGCCGGATTTAAAGCGCCGCCACCAGAGGTGCAGCGGCCACGCGACGCCACCCCCATCGGGGAGGACAGGGCGCCCAGCTACGCCTACATAATAAATAGGTAATATTTGCACCAACCACGCGAATGCTTCATACTTCATGTTTCACCTTTGTTTGCGCGCCCTCGCTGCAATTGTTTGCTAATTATAATTATGTATTTATTTGTATAATATTCGGCGATTGTTTTGAGCGCACAATATGTTTCGTTTATGTCACGCATAGGAAAACCGCGTACGGGTATGTTTGAAAACAGTTGGCTTTTCATTGCCATTCGAATGGTAATAATGGTATTGTTGAAACATTAACGCGTGTTTTCGGCTGAGAAAAAGTGCGAGCGCGGAGAGAGGTGCGCATTATGATAGATAGTATGGTGCGATGCGCAAGTGTTTAATAAATATTTACTTTCGATTGGTTATTGAACTGTCAGCTGACTGGCAAAGGTGCAGCTGTTACAATTATCACAAGAGCCAAATAATATTATTGTTTTATTTTGGTTCGGTTAAATTCACATCAATAATTTCAAAAGCATGTTTACAGTATTATTTGCTTTGTTCAGCGTAAAATATACCAAAAAAGTTTGAATATTTCGAATTAAATTCGGTAATTAATTAAACATGAATGTTTACAATTTAATAAAACCAAAAAAAAGCCTAAAATAATTACTAATTTACTTTTATTTTACTTCTAAAATATTAATTTCTTGTATATTTTACTATGAATTGAAGTTTAGGGGCTGCATACGTGGTTGCTGACCTAGCAAATAATTAAAAATCACTTTTTTTTATGAATTATTAGTAATATGTCTCGGTTTTGTGCTTGAATATTTGCCTAATGAAGAAAGACGGTGACCAAAATTATGGCATAAGTATATAAATAATTTTCAAACTGAATTTTATGCAAATATGACTCTTAGCGCCATCTAAGTTCAATTTTTATAACAATAACTACGATATATTCTCCATACAAACTTTCATCGCTTATTTAAGTCACTTCTAGTTATATTTTTGGTTCCAAACTTCCCAATATCACCCATCAAGCTATTCTGAAGATTATCTGAAAATTTGATTCAAATCGGTCCATTCGTTTTAGTGTTAATACGTTACACACATACAAAATATCTTTTTATACGTATAAAATATTCCAAATATCAAAAATACCGAACATAATCCTCAGAAAACGCCAAAAATATAAAGAATTACCACCACATTAATTATTATAACCGTTTGAATACATACAAAAATGTTCTTTTAATAACATTGACAAGATAATTATTCGTTTATTCAATTGTACGCTTACTTTGTGTGGTTAGACCACTAGTATTTTTCTTTTCGGGCATGCTAAAGAACAACTCGCAGCCATATTGTAAACACGTACCATATTCCTGAGTGCGTTACGTTCCGACTGCGAAATATCGATTTAAACGAATTTATTACGCGAAGGAAAGAAAAAGGCGGCAGGTTTTTCTAATCGCCCTCACGCACGATGCCGCACGAGACACGCGGTCCGCTCGTAAATTTCAATTATTTTAATAATGCCGCATGCACTCGCCATCATCATCCAGCAACACGCCTCAAACAACTCTCTCATAACACTGCACCACGTGCGTACACCTAAAACACTCGCATTTTAATTAAAACTTTAAAAAACGAATCGAAAATAATAAAATCGAGCTTTTAATCGGAATGTTTACATTTTCAATTTAAGTTTTGATATTTATAGAGGTAATCTATGTATGTATTCGCAATGTTTTCCTGCTGCGCGAATAGTTTTAGTATTCGAACAACGCGAGAAGGCCACTTAAACGGATTGTCTCGCGCGCGCGCCGCGGCCGTAATAAAATAATCCGAATGAAAATGAAAAGTAGGTGCTAAAAATACAGCGCCAGCCCAACAAAAGCGTCGATACATTTTCGCGAATGGCGAATAGCTCACGGCGCGCCGAATTGATGATGGAATTGATGATGATTATTAATAGAATTTTTAAAGTGCGCGCACCGGCCCAGCAACGAACGGGCTTTCCTGCTGGTGACGCGTACAATGCCACACAATACTCATGACGTCATTGTTATCTATTGCACTGCGTTCTACAATCGTATTAAACAGATGGTAATTGTATAAATTCCAGAGTGGAGATATTTATAGATTGAGTTTTTGAAAATTTGGTGGAGGCGCCAGTGATTTACACGTAGAAACATTTTTTAATTGTGAAGTTTAGTTTTTTAAGTAAATGATTTTAAAAAATTGGATTTTGAGATTTTTTTTTAATTTTGGTCAATTTTTAACGGAAATTTATGAAAATAAACTTAGTTTAATGATAAAATCAACGTAAAAACAAAATTCCAAACATTTTAGACAAAAATTACGCAATGATAAAGTAAAATTTAATTAAATTGAAACCGGTGCCATTTTGAATTTGCGTATTTGCGGATTTACGCGTGTAATTCGAAAAACACTTAATTTTCCGCGCGCCCACCCACGCACTTAGAAGGCTGCTACGCTTGTCGTATTGTGACACGAGCGTACCGCGACTTACGATGTGTCAAGCGCAATAAAGAGTGCGCGCTTTAATGTCGCTGCTAATTACCAGGCGCGGCGCATAAACGCGACAATAATGCGTGAACCGAACGCAGCGCGCAGTAAAAGCCGCGTCGATTTCACGCCGAATAAAATTCGCACATGGTGAAATGCCACGCTGGCTCATGTTTTGAGTAGCAGTAAATAGGATACTATTGTTTATTAAGTGTTTAAAATGCTACTTCTTATATAAAAAACTAAAATTGAGGTTATGGTATTAAATTTAACTATAGAAATGAGTGTTATTTGTAATAACTACTTTTCAAAATTTATTTGAGTTTAAAAATTGAGGTTATGGCAAGGTAAAGGTTAAAATTGAGGTTAGGTTTATGTAATTATATTAGAAACGTCGGAGATGACCTCTGGTGGACGCCAATTTAAATATAACCTCAAAATATTTTATTTTTTTGTTTAAAATGAAAGTTTCATTAATATTTTATGATTTGAAATAATCCTGTGAAGCAGTTCCAAACGCAAACATGTTTTTCTTTCCATCCAAAAATTTTTATTTTTGTATTTCGTATTTTTTCTCATCGAAAATAATCATGTTAGCAGCTGTTGCAATAATTTTGCGCAAGTAAATTTAATTTCAGCGAAAATCAAACGCTTTGCGCGAAATTTCAGATTCTCCAAGGATATTACGCTCAATTACAGTAATTTATAGCACGTAAAACATCGATTCGCGACGCTACTAAAGTACGAAAACACTCCAACAAATTCTCATTATCTCACATCGAATTTGCTCAAAACTTCACGTCTTTGCCACCGTCCATCACGCCGGCTAATAAGAAAACACGCAAGTTTGTCAGCGTGAAAATCAAGTTAACGCGTTTTCAAAAACTAACAAACTTTGGCGCATTATACCAACTACCTCTACCTCCAAGTCAAAAGTATGCAGAAACGTGTTATCCGTGAATAGTTGAATAGTTTTACGTGCGCGCAAATCCAATTAATGCGCGCGAAGAGCGCAAATTAGCGCATTTTGCACACTTGCAGCAATCGCAGCGGTAGAATCTAATTTGTCCCATCGTTATAATTAAGCCATTATGCGATAGTTGAAATTCCGGGCGGATCATAGATAAATTCGGGGATTTTATAAGACTCACTGGCGCAACGTGTGTCGCACAGCAATAAAACGCCAACGAGACCTGCAAACAAGCGAACAATGTGCGAGCACAATGCCAAGACGTGTATCATTTGCCAAAAATCCGGACTTGGTGCGCTGTTTGCGCTCGTTTTCTTCGTTTTCCGCAAGCAAATCAACGAATCGATCACGTTCATGTATCAATAACATGGCGGCGTGTCTAGTTGGTTGCCTAGGTGATCAGGCAAACAAAATGTACGTATGTACAATGTGGAAATTGTAGCCTACAATTAGAAAACGTTGCTAATTAGAGTCGAACAGTGAGCAGTGAAGGTGGTATCCAATCGTTTATTTACCCGTGAACGTGACACAGTTTCGTCACACGCCGCCAACCGGCCCCCATCTATTAGCGTTCCGCGACCCGCTGCGAGCGCTATAAATTCGGGCGTCGCGAGACAAAGAGAAGAAATTATTTTTGGCAAGCGCTTCCGTGTAACCTTGGCTCCATGCCGCATGTTTTTTCCCCGGGTACCGAATTGATGCACTCGTTTATTATGCGAGATGTGAATCTATTCAAAAATATTCCATCACATTAACTACAAATGATAAAATACAATACTACAACACATACTAAAGCAATGATATAATTGATACATACTTTTGTAGGTTATGTTTAACTTTAAGCTCTGCGTTGTGTTTTTTTTTTTCAACGGGTGGCGAGGTTTTTGTTTGTGCGCGGGTTGTTTCGGAGCGGAAGGAAAGTATTTTTCAAGGAAACGTTCTCGCGACGCACTCGTGTGCGCGGTGTTTTGCGCGTCGCTTTTGTTTCTTTTGTCGAGTCTTCGGCCCCGCTTCCCAGCGCCCAACGTCCGAGAGCGGAAATTTATGAAGTGCGCTTCGGAGATGTTGCGCCGTTTTGCTTTTTGCGCAGCGGTCGACGAAGAACGGACGTCCCATTGCGTCCTGCCCAAATATTTAAGACTTTAACGACGATAAATTTTAATTTGCGACGGAGGAAATAAAACGCAGCCTGAAAAAGCTAACAACTACTTAAATTTTCAAACTTTTCATTTGACAGCTTGCTTTTGACAGCATATTCTATACATGCGCAGAACGCGCTTGCAGTTTTTATGAAATCGATAGTAATTGACATAATTGAGTAGCACTAAAATATTTATTGAGTTGGTTTGCCGGGATTGCGAAAAGTTTTGATGAACTCAGCGTTGGTTTTATCGTCGCCGGTTAACTTTGCTTCCGCACGAACCACGGACCAACCCCAATTCGTCCGAGTTGACAAATCACCGCCGCTTGCAATCGCACAAAGTCCCGAAATCTGTTAACATCTCGTCCCGGCGCAGATGAAGCAGATAAAGAAATGTGCCGGGGCAATTCGAGTGAAAAATATCGAAAGAATCTCGTCGAGAGAAAAAATAACACGAAACATTACTCAGATTTCCGTCGCGAGATCTCTCTTGGATAGACATCAATTGGAGTGTGCGATGTAGGCAACCCAAAAAACATCACAACACGCACATAACCATATCGAATATTTTATATGCGCGTGTGTGCATAATAAAAGTTTGTTGAGATTTTTTGCGCTGTTGTTGTCTGGCTGTAAGTGAAGTGAAGCAAAGTGATTTACAGCGCGATATGTAAACATAAGCAAATATGCCGGTATGTGTCATTGAATTTATTTTCGTAGAAAATTTCATACTTCGCTACAAAGCCATTACACATGTGGTGCAGTGCTTGGATTTATTATCTCGCGCATTAAAATGTTACACTGAGATCAAAGCGGCATTTTCGTTACATGCGCGCGAATAAATCTAAATTTTGCGCATTGATTGAAATGTACCCGGTGTCGAAATGATAGATATCGAAATATGACAAGCGCACACACATTCAAAGCGAGCTGTCAGCGCATCATCGGTTGTAGTGCGGGTTGCATGCAACTTCAATCAGCGGCACGCGTCGTTCGCCGTAAATATTTACGCACAAAATGTCGGCCGGCGCGGTCGACACAATTCGCACGCTCATTCAAGACCATCGGAAATCATTACAAATCCAGCAAAAATTGCGGTTATAAATTAAACACTCAAGATGTGGAAAATAAAGTCGTAAATTATTTTCGAATAAAAATACTATAGTTTATGGGAAAGGAAAGCATATAGTACGGAAAGTAAACATATTTCAACATGGCGTATTACATAGTGGCACAAACTTGGAGGTTTTAAGGTTATACCTTGAATGTTTTTACTGGTAAGTCATTTTAATGTTCGGTGAACATGAATTTGCAATTTATTTCCGATTCGAATGAGTTTTGGTTTAAATTTAATATCGATGCCATGCTAGTTTTGATTAGAAAATAGTTACTTATATGTTGAGCTAATCTATAAAGCAAAGTTGTGTGAGTTACAGCGCTTATAACTGAAGAACATCTGGACAGATTTTGATGATTTTTGATTTATTGGATTGTTCTCTGCCTGGATTAAAAGAACAACTATTGAAATTTCAAAAATTATTACTTAAAGGGTGTTAAATAGGAGGTAAAAAGTGGTATTGACATTTAGTCATAATTATAGTTAAATAATTGAACACGAGAGGGCGCTAAAGTGCATTAGTAACACTTCTTCACTCACAAAAACAAAAAATTACGGAAAAAATTAAATTTTTACTAGAAATAATCAAAAAAGTAGTTTTTCTCGTTAAAGTGTAAAAATATCACCTAGAAATGTAACTTTTATACTTTATAAACTCGAAGATGGAAATCTGTTTAATGATAAGCGTGATAATCTAGTTATACGCGAATTGCTGAGCGCGTGTGGGTGTGGTTGGAGTAAAATTTAACTTTTATGCGTTTTACGTGCCCCCGGATGACTTACAAGTATAATAACGATAAAAATAAAAGTGCCAGCGCTCTGCGCCTAAGTGAAATGTTTGCTTGTAAATGTCAGAAGACCGAAATGCACGTGGGTGCACATTTTTTGCGCACTCTACACTCGGCGATGTTTTGACCTCTTGACATTTCCGTTCCGTTCCAGAAAAAACACTCGAAATAGATCAGACAATACACAAACAACTAAATTTTAATTTTAAGCATTTGTATACGTATTATACAAACAAATAATTGTGTGAAATGAAATTAGTATGTCAAGATGATATTCTTAACTTTTTAAAAAGTTTTTTGTTTTGTTTTTGTTTTTTTATAAAAAAAAACGAACATCCTGTATATTATTTGTGGTTTTTACTATCCCCAGAGGAGCACGAGTGCATCTCGGAGCAATAAAACGTCTCACGTATTCGCGTACATAAAAATTGCAATTTTTATCCGTACGTTTTCTTCGAATAGAAAAGAGTAACTCAGCAGAACGTGCAAACACATGCGGTACGTGTTGCTGTTGATAACGCCATTAACGTTTGCGAGTACCTATATTTTTCCAGCGTTTTCCGATAAGAACAAATTGCATCGCATAAATTACGTTTTATGCAGATTAACATTATGATAAGCCCGTCAAACATATCACACATTAAATATCACACCTTTCAAAGCCCACGAGTTAATTATTTTGTGATATACTAGGTTATTGATTGACTATAGGCAACTCAATAAACAAAAACACCGAAACAAGTGTTTCTTTTCGCTGTAATCGGTTTGAAAACACATTTTGTAATAAAATCGTACATTCCGCGCGTAAATATTTAACGCCTGCATCGTTTCGACCAGCGTGATGCTCGATGTGTTTGTTTAATTGTCCGAAATCAGGTTAATGTCAATTATTTTACAATCTGTGTTGCGGCATTTTGTGGACACGACAGATGCGCCAAATTGATGTTTAATATTGTTCAGACTCTACTTGGTTACGCATTATGACCCGAATTTATGTGTTTTCTACCATTATACTTTTGCATACACAGCAAACAAAGATAACCTCAACATTATTTCACGTTTTAAAAATAACTTCAGCCAATTTCAAGCGCAATTGTACGTAAACGGTGTTAATTTGAAACGCGCTGCTCGAAATCGAAGCAGAAGTTTCCAACTCGTCGAGGCTGATTGCACCCAATTTTCTTCGCGGCTTGACGCTTGAATGCATTGGTAATTTTCTCGCAATCTCGAATCAAATCAAACCGAAACCAAAATAGATTCTAATCGAGACAATTGTAACCTTTGTTTAATTTATTTTAGAAAAGGAAAAAAAAGTTGTTAAAATGTTTAGTTTGGCCGTGTGCGGTCGATAGGTACTTGTATGTGTTCAGAGTTGACGATGGCGGTTAACGACTTGGTCCTATTCCTGAAAAACGGAAGAAGTAACGATTCGACGGTGGTGGCAGCAACGTGTGTTCAAATGTTCATGCGGACGTCAGCAGAGCCGGCCTGCCGACGAGTTAATACATTTTAAATTGCTACCTTTCGGCTCGGAATTCAACTTTGCACAAGCGCAAGAAGGCGACGACACAAAAAAAACAGTAAAGATCGTGCCATGCAAGAGGTGAAAGGTGAAAACGTCTTGAAATGACGCTTGAACTTTCACACACAGCGATCAAAAATTAATACCGAATTAACGGAAGAATAAATTTCGTTTTTATGTCTGATGGATGTTTAAAACTTTAAAATTTAAAAAATGGCGGCCATTTATCACTTCCGTTTTATAACGTTGGCATTACGCCATCTTCTCTCATACGGATTCATCATGCAAACATATTCTATGAGCGTATGAATAAATATCTACAACATAAATACAAGTAAACATGTCTAATTATTTGTGTGTTTGTGTTGGTTGGAAATTACCGCATGACAAAGGCTTCGAAAACAATTGCCGCGCACGCCCGACAAATGCTACCGCTATTAGTCTATTAGTGTCGTAACATGCAAAATTTCAAAGCCGCTCGACTCCACAAGTTCAATTATATAAATAACACGCAAGTGTAATCGCCGATAAAAAGGCCTTACAAAGCAAACAAGTGTTATGCTGGATGCCTGACTGTTCACACAACAATGGCGCAACAAATGACTAACTGCTTTATTATGGTGGCGGCGCCGGATTTAACGAGCTACTTAAGTAATCACGGCTAATCGACAATTTGTTAGCATGCTAATTGAATTATTTTCTGATTAAGCCATCTGAAAATCAGCGTGAAATATGTTTGTTCTCGTGTTTGTGAGGTTAAGTTCAATGACAGCAAGTTTGGTGAACTATTTTAAGAATTTAGGAATATCGTGCCGGCGAATTTTTAATCGTATTCAGCACGAAATATTTTCACGTTCACGGTGAAAGTGGGGTTAAAATATTTACTTTCACTTTAAACTTTGGGTTTTTAACAGGTTTTGTTCTCTTTGTTGCAGGATATTAGGATATTTTCAAGACTTGCAAACGGGACAATTTGCCAGGACGTAATTTAAGGTAATGTGGACGTTTTTATTAATTTTATAGAGAATTATTTATTTAGAGACACTTTATAACGTTTTTACTAAGGAATTTTGTTTGGTTTTGTTAAAAATAACCTCAAATAACACTTATTTTGAATCAGCTGTCAAACGTCAAATGTCAAACGATCTTAACCTAACCTAAAAAAGGTTTTTTTATTATTACTTTATTTTCAGTTGTTTTTCTGGTATTTTTAGTAAATATTCTGCCAAATTCCACAGAAAACATATTTAACTAAATTAAAATTTACAAAAATCGTTTTTTCACTTTAACGCCTGGCAGTCCTTTAAAGCCTAGGCTTTACTTTTACTTTAATTTCGTGAGAGACATTTTGACTTTAAATAACTTAATCTTCAAATGGTCAATTTTTACCCTTTTTATCCCCAATGTTGATATTTTTATTACCGTCACATGAACACAAAAATCAGTGTCGAAATCGCGCTGTGAGTGTGTGTGACGCGTGGAGTGCGAAATCGAGAAAAGCAATCTGTGAATTTTTTTGCCGATGCAAGCACAGGCGGAATCTGGGAATCGGGTATCGAGATCGGGATGTGCTTCCATTAATCTAATTCCCAGCGCCCGGACGGATATCTGGATTTCTGGTTGTGCGGTGCGGGCGCCGCGAGCGGAAGAGTCCTGCCGGCAATTGGCAAGCGCGTCGCCGCCGCCACTGCCGCGCCGCCGCCGAGGCAAAACAAACAAATTATATTTATTCGATCCTTCGCTGTGAATTTCAATCTCGGCGCGTATTAATCAATTAAATCACTTTGCCTAGATTGCATTACATTACATTACATTTCATTACATGACAAAAATCACTCAGTTCGTAATTTAATCCTGATTAAGAGTGGCGTGTTCGACCTATAAATGTCAATTGGTACTTAATTACAGATAACTGTAATTATAATCCAGCGCCATCTATGTTAAACTAGCTTTTAAGTTTTTTTGAAGAAAATTTTTTTCAAGTTTGACAGATTGGAGTTTTTAATGTTTCCGGTTCTAATGGTCTTAAAAGTAAATATTCGTGTCGTTCACATTTCGAGGGTAGCGGTTATTCAGCATAAAACTCGCGAAAAATAAAAATGATTGATGTGTTCGCTCGGCTAGGCCTCAAATTCGCCAAGAGAAAAAAATTCAGGCGCCGAACGGGCCGAAAAAGACACACATAGTTTATTTCGCATAGTTCGAAGGGTGCATGTAAAGTTAAACACTTTTTTCTGGTTTCCATTTTCTTCGCACGCATGTCTCCCTCGCGCGAGAGTGTGATGTAAGTTTCACATTGTCGCAAGACATTGATAAATGTCTCGCAAATTGGTCACAATACACGTCACGATGTCGCACAGATTTTAAACATGCATTCGAGCGGAAAATCGCAAACTTGTTTATATTTTTATTATATTAC
Source organism: Dalotia coriaria (assembly GCF_025399875.1). NCBI lineage: Eukaryota > Metazoa > Arthropoda > Insecta > Coleoptera > Staphylinidae > Dalotia > Dalotia coriaria. Next base: position 4,354,055 of record NW_027045448.1, read on the forward strand.
AAGATTTTTCTTGGTAAAATTTTTAGTAAAAATGGAAATAATTTTTAATTTTTTTGTTTAAGACCAAAATTTTAGTTTAAAAAAAACAAGAATTGCTTATGATGCACTTTAGCGCCATCTAGAATTCAATTAATTAGGCATAATTATGATTGAATCGCTATACTAATTTTCATTCCTCAATTAACACCCTTTAAACTTATAATTTTTGATATTTTAATGGTTATTCATCTATTTGAGGCAAAGACAAATCCAAAAAATCATAGACCATCAAAATCCGTCCAGCCGTTTTTGAGTTATACGTGTTGTAACTAACAAAATATTATTTTTTATATATGAATTAAAATTAATAGCAAATCTTTTGCATTTTTGCATTTTATTTTCGGATGCCTTACGAGTTTGAAGCCGAGACGTATCGTAGCGTTTATAATTTACGGCCGTTATGCTCTATAATTAAGTAGTTAAACCTAATTATCCCCGAGGGTGGCGGAACTCGACGGCTAACACGTGGCGCACGAAAGATTAATAAAATATGTATAACAAATGCGAAGCGACACTTGAGAAAAACAAACTTTGCACACTTAATTCTTCTAGGTTAGGTGAAGACCCAAACCAAGGTTAGGATAAGTATTGATGTTAACGCTGAAATGCGGTCGGTTTTCGCTCGGTAAATGTTAATATTTCCACTCGGATTCCCGAAAACGTTCGTTTTCGCTTTTCTTCGCGCGCTCACGAACACTTAACGATATGCATGAATTCATTTTCACCATTCGCAAGCCACTGCTTTTTCGTATATAGGTGAGAATACGCACGCATAGCAGTGCGAAGCGGAGCGGAGGAAAGAAAAGAAAGTAGGTGAATGTGAATGCGAGCCGGCCGGTTTGTTGCTGCGGCCGGCGGCCGCATTGACCGATTTTTCTTATCAGCCGGGGTATCTGAATCGGATCTCCTAAAAATACTCGCCGCCTCCGCCTCTGAGTCGCTCGCGCGCGCTAATGGCGCAAGTCGGCGTCTGGCTTTCGGAATAATCGATGCGTTTAAAAAGGGCCGCTGCGTGCGGGGTGCACGCAAGCTGAATGTCTTTCACCTTTTGTGTAATAATATTAATTAGCTTCACGTTCAGGTTTAAAATTTGAAAATTAGGCAACCCACACTACGATTTTCAATATTATAAACTAAAACGGAATTATTTTTCCAAAAATTATTATTTTCAAAGTAATCTCTTGAATTTTATGATGAAAATAGTTGTAAATTTTAAAAAACAAAATGAGAAAATTGCGCCCAACGTGGGGCTCGAACCCACGACCCTGAGATTAAGAGTCTCATGCTCTACCGACTGAGCTAGCCGGGCCGATGACAGTTAGGCTCCTAGTTATCTGGTTCCGTTTAGGATTCTGCAATAATCAAACGTAAGAAAAATTTATCATAACAAATTATAACAATTTTTTAATAAATAATTTCTTTTCACATCTAAATATCAATTTAAGTTACAAGAAAAGTCCCCAGTTCTTAAGTTAGTCATAAATAATTGAATTTGTAAATAACTTTCAAAACATAACCAAAAAAACCTCATAAAATTAATACCTTAACCTTAAAACTTTGACAACACAAACACACTTTCCAGATATGAGCTTTTAATTTAATTAAAAATTTCAACCCTCGCGACTTCCCCGAAAGCATTGAATGTTGAATGTTACTTTGATCGCTTCGGGTCTCAGCCACTTACAAAACCACCTCCTCCTCCATCTCTCCACCACTCAAACACCAAGAAGGGCATGTGTCACGCGCGTTTGAATATGTGACTCGCGAAGTGAATAATAAGCGAGGCGTCAACTCCCTTCGAATGCCCTTCGCGCGATAATGTCTTCCGGCTCCGAACTTTCCCACTTTTCACTTTATTATAACTTGCGTCGAACTTCAATTTTCCTGTTAAAACTTTTTCGTGCCCAACTTCACACTCACCCGTCTGTAAATGCCACACCCCTAAATATTTACACTGGGAGCTACCCAAAGTGGTGTGTATGTTGGGTTGCATACAATTAAACCACTGTGGTTGCATTATGCAAACCCGTCCAGGCGGGTGTTTCACGCGCAGACATGGGTTTTAAAGGATGATTGCATCCAGGCCACGTGTGTGGATTATGTGGTTTATTGAGGCTCGAGTTGCGGGGGCGGGCGTCTCGTGTCCTACATCGGACTAACTTTCCTTCGCTGGTGCGAAATCTGTGAAAGGTTAGTTTTGGACAAAGTGGACACAGACCCTAATTACCTTTACTATCCCTTCAAATTACATAATAATACTAATTAATTTTACATAAAAAAAACAAAAAAATGAAAAAAACGCAATTTTATGTAAATTTCTAACCTAAAAACATAAATTATACAAAATATAAAACATAAGTTGAATGAAATAGATATATCTGCGTACATTTTGCATGGTTTTATAGAAAAGTATCTCGAGGGCGGTAACCGCCTCCAATACACCAAAACAAACTCGTAGATATTTGTTGCGCGGTGTATGTGTGGTTGTGTGCGCCGGATCGAAGCCGACTCGGAGTGAGTCGTGTGTATCCGTGCGCGGTCGCCCCGGCCGCCGCCGGAGAAAGCGACCGATGGGCGCACGCTTGTAGGCTGGCACGCACGACGGGCGGCACAACACGCTTTCGTTTCGAAAAGTCGGCGAAAAATAAGGATAACGCTATAATCACGCGGTTTAACTACAAGTGGGTGCGGATAGTGGAGTGTAACAGCTGAATCGACGATAGCATCAATTCCCGACCGGAAAACACTGAAAAAAAAAATCGTATTAACATTACGATTCTGTGCGCGGACACAATCTGCTTGTGAGAACAAAGAGACAAAGCGTGTTTAAATAAAAATAATCATAATAATAATAATGTTGCATAAATGATTTTCAATCATTGTGTTGATTGTGTGTTTGCAAATGTGAAACTAGTAAACTATATCGTCTACATTGTGTGACATATTAGTAATATAGTGTATCGTGCAGGGGAAAATCAATGAAAAAACGAGAGAATGAGCCAAATGACGAAGCAATAAACTCATATCAGTTCGTTAAATATGCATAAGCGTCGCGGTGCACACACGCTCATCGCCGCCGCCGATGTTGAAGCCGTTGCCGCCGCCGCCGCACTATGATAACGCTGACAGTGGTAATAATGGAACGTTGACCTTTTTTTGTCATCGATAGTGTTTGTCCTGTCTGTGCCGGCTGCAAAACATTCAATATTACAAAGGAAACACTAAACTACAACAAAGACAACTCAATAATATTGATGCAACAATGATCGTGTTTGGATAATTAAAAGTTTATAGATTTTTGTGCGATTATATTTAAAGGGTAGTAGTAGTAGTGGGATAATTTAAAGTTGACGAAAACAAAGGAAAAGAAAGGAATATGAGTGAATACAGTGACGATCAGGATCAAGGATGTACGGCAAGTTGGCCCGATTCCGAACACCAGGTAAAATATATTGATAATAATAATAATAATAATAGTAATGATGGAATATGATAATGGTATGGATAAAACCTAAGCTTTCAATGGTTGTGTGTTCCTATGTAGGCAACATAGAATACATGAGTCATGAAAATTTTTAACGCTCGGTTAATTTTATGGAAAAATCGATTCTGGAAATTTCTCAATTCATGAATTTCCTAATTGGGCACATTGAATAAACGTATTTTATGGGTTTTTCTCTTAGAAGTCTTTGAAATGAAAATATTGAATAGGCATGATGACTGATGAATGAAATAATTTCCTGGAATACCCGGAAATATATTTTATTTATGAGTAATATCACATTTTGAAGAACCGGTTGGTTGATTTATTAAGAAAATGCAATTGAACTGTTCCTGGAAACTTTTCTCTCTGCCTTTGATTAACTATAACTTAACCGATTAAGTCTGATTGCGGCGGATCAGAGGAGTGATGTCGGTGTTGAGTTGTTTAATATAAAAATTAATGCGTGATCTGCATTTCGTCGTTCAATGTTGATTTTCAATTACAAACATTATGCGTATTGTATAAGCGTCAGCAAAATGGCAGAAAATGTATGTTATAGTAGTCGTCGACGTCGTCAAAATAAAAGGATAATTGTTCTCACCCAAATAAAACCGAAGAAAAGAAAAGTTTTTATTGGTGCTTTGTCTGATGTTTTACTCGTACAATGATGAGTAACATTTACAAAAAAAGTTGTTATCTATTTGGTGTATTTACATCCCCTGAGACATTTTCATAAATTCATAAATTCTGAGTTTATAATTTATTTCTATTTTAAAAACTTAGTGCCTTAGTAGCAATTTAAACTGTGTTAGACATCAAAACCAATTTTTCTCTGTATATATATTTTTGGTGATGTTTTATTTATTAGTTTTTGAATAAAATGCAAAAGTCTGTTTTTGGTTAAAGTGAAATATTTAAGAATATACAAAATGCATAGCATTGGCATACGTACTGTATTAAAGGGAAAGTAATTCCTCATGCAGGATTAAAAAAAATGGCTTTTTAAGTGGGGCTGTTGTATTCTAAAGCTTTTTCTTAACTTAATAAAAACCAAATTCTAAGGTTCTGTTTTCTTGCTTAAATACGCGATTATAGATGATAAACTTCTTTCTTCGACGATAGATGTCATGATAATAAATATTTGCACTTTTTTCTTTGTCATAACCAAATTTCAATTAACTTTTAACTTTTAATATCTTTTTTCTACGCTTTATTCAACCCTTTTAAATCAATACTGAAAGCTTAAAATTTAATGAAAATTAAGCTCAAAAACCAAACTTGTTTTTTCTAAATTTAATTAAAATATAAATTAATTTCCTCAACTGCATTTACATATTCGGAAAAGTGTCGCTTTGTTTTTAAATTAATATTTTAATTAAAAACTGAGCAATCCATCTTGTGGCAAACAAAGCATTTTAATAACAAAATTTAAAACACAGTTAGTTTTTGGATTTCCAACTTACGATTTCCACGTTTAATTTATTTTTTCCTCCCAATCTCCCATGCATGCTTTGAACAGGCTGACATGACATGATGCGTGCGTATTCAACAGATTCAACATGTTTGCATGTATATCGTCAGCTGTCAATCAAGCTTTGCACTTGCAGCTACGTATAATCTACAAAAACAAAATGTATCAATACGATTTAGTTCATTTTAGCAATGTTTAATCTAAATATAAACGCATTCACAAAAAACACACAATTTCCTTTGTTTTCAGCGCCATCTGGTGTAAAATAGTTTCAACTAGATTATACTTTTGACATCCGACACTTTTATAAGTTTTTTTTTTTCATAATAACTTCCACTTAATGATGTTAATTATGAGTGCAAATATGCAAATTGTTTACAATCTTACAATTAATCGCCGTCCGCGTGCGAGTCGTTTGTGTATTATTTATATTGTGCTTGCCCTGGATGATATTTCGCGATAGCACGTCGTGCTCGTTTGACATTTCGCTCAGAGAGACTGACCGCGACCTTTACCTCATTTTTCTCGCTGGTTCTCTAGCCCAAACATTTCGGGCACATCTGCATCCTGCATAACTTCCATCGCAAATAATTCAATTTATATAATGTTAACACATAAATTTCCAGCTTAAAAAAAAAGTAAAATATTATTTATCGATGTTTGATGTTCGTTGTATTAGCACAAGTGGATATAAAGTGTAGTACAGTACTTTTGGCCTTTTCGGCTTTAATTAATTGGCACGCGCGGTGGAATCGACGCGCTCGAGCGGAAATGGCAATTCGGCCGGCAGCGCGGAAAACGCGCAGGCACCGCTGTGATAACTCATTATTTCTGATTATGTTCGGCCATCACAATCGATAGACGAGCACGGTATTAAATTCGTGCGGGTATTAAATTGCTTCAAATTGCATCGAAACGATGTATGCACTACTAAAATGACTACAAACGCCATCTAGCGTTAAAATCTCTAATTTTATAGCAATTTGTATCTCTTGTTGACTTTAATTAACTAATAACCATTTTGCAGTGGAAGGTCGCCTTGGGAATTTTGTAGAAAATCAAATCGCGATATTAAATTGCGATATTATTCATAATGCGCGGAACAAAAACGAAATACGAAATTTCCAAGCGGGCGAAATGCTAATGGCGGGGTGATTTGTATTTGCTGGCTGGTTTTTTGCAGCGACCGACACGAATCGTGGGAATCGTATACACGATACACACGCTCTACATAATTTTCGAATTCGTTTCGTCTCGCTGCGCGTGTATTTTTGCAATTTTCGAAGCCAAAACGCATAAAACCAACGAGTTATATTAATGACAATCATTCGTGGTCAAAAAGTTGCATAACACAAACAAAATTATTTACTTAACCTCAAATTATAACTTTTTCAACAGAATTTTTGCTTGAAATTGAGTCTTTGATGTTCTACTCGTAATACAACTTGACGTATCACTTTCCCTTCGCATTTTAATGATTGATTAATGCCATTATTCAGTATTCGTTAGCCGTGGCGACCGGGAAAAAAAAAAAACCCGTGGTGCCTTCAATATTAAACCAGTGAGGCACGCATCGTGATCGAAGCTTTTCACCATTTTCTCCTTTCTTATCCTGGCCGACTGACGAGAGCACAGCTTGTAGCGTAACGCGCGCACTCGACCCCTGACCTTTTCGTTGTCGGAGTCGACGCGAGGGTTTGAGCTCCTCGGTCATAGCCATCCGGCTATAAACCCATCGGCGTGTGGATTCTATCGCTCGAGTTGAAGGTTTTCGCACAAAAGGAGGCGAACGCCGCAATCCTCCAGCTCCCCAGATGGAATCGTTTCCTCTTCGCGTACTCTACTCCTATTTTTTTCGTCGTTGTGTGTCACTCGCGAATGAATCTATTGCGAAAACAATATGTTCATTCAACTGTTGAGTAATTTTTTTCTTATTTGAGTAAACTATTACGGTTTTAATTATTTTAATTACGTTTTACGTTTTGTACACAACTAAAACCAACACACGTATATAAACGATGTGCACCTTATGTTCTCGTCGTCCTCCAAGGACTTCGGCGTAACTCGAACCTCATAGCTTCGTGTACCGAAGCGTTAAATTCGAAGCAATTTACTTAATTAACTCTATTTTTATGTGCGCGCCGCAAACCACTCTTGTCGCTGACGTCATTGATGACGTCACTGCGAAAACACATTTGAGGTTATGTGGTAGCATTTAAATGTGCGCGTTTTTTTTTCTGAGTTGGGTTTGAAGTGTTTTGCAAGACAATGGCGGATGGGATGAATAGGAAAGCGCACTCGACTGCTAAGCGCCGGAATAAGCGGACAGCAACAACGCGCGACGACTATGACTGCGACGGCGACGCTAATAACAAAAAGCGCGCGATGTGCGCTTTTCATTTGTTTCCGGGATGTATCCGCCCGCGGCGCAACGGCAGCGCACAAAGTGGTTAAACGTATAAAACGAAGGCTTAATGCGACAGGCGATGGACAGCCGCGGGTATTATTTACCATCCGCACAAAAGTAAATCTTTAAATCATCATTTTTCATAAAATTTAGAAATATTAAGTGACAGTAATTGTGCATTGCTTGTCTATTTTGAGGATATTTTAAGATTAAACTAGAGATTTTTGACATTTATTTATATGAATCAATGTTGTGTTAGTTAAAACATTAATAACTCGAGAATGACTGAACAGATTTTGATCATCTTTGGTTTTTTGAATTCGTCTCTACCAAGAATAGCAGAATATTTATTAAAATATAAAAAATTATGACTTAAAAGTTGTTAAATTAGGGATCAAAATTGGTATGGTGATTTAAACATAGTTATAGTTAAATAATTGAATCAGAGATGGCGTTAAAGTGCATTATTAGCATTTCTAATTTCTTTAAAATAAAATAAAATCTTCGTAGAAAACGAGGGCAAAAACTAGTTTTTATTATTAGTTGTTAAAAAATTGCGTTTTAAGCACAAAAATAATAAAAGCACCATTTTTGACGTTAAAATTGGGTAATAAATTAGTTTAATATCTTTTTTTCTGTTTTGTGCAAGTTGTTAAACTTAATTAACTCCGTTTTGTTTGCAATTAAGCAAATGCCGTGCACGTTATGCCAATCGTACCTTACGATCGACATGCACATTACATTTTCCTATTTTGCACTTCTATTATCCTGTCAAACACAACTTTTACCTGTAAAACTCGCATAAATATTTATAATAAAGCTTTTATTTAAAACAAGTTTAGGCCGTGACCTCATCCCCGTTAATTTAGTAAAAACGTAATTAATTTTTGCTTTGTTGCCCAAGTAAACAAAAAAAAACAAAAAACGAAAAAGATTATAATGCACTTAAGCGCCATCTCTGATTCAATTATTTAGTTATAAATATGATTGAATCCCTATACTAATTGTCATCCCTTATTTAACACACATTAATGTATAATTTTTAATATTTTAATAATTATTTTGCTAATTGGGGTGAAGACGTATCCAAAAAATCTTTGATCATCAAAATCAGTTCACTCTTTCTTGAGTTATAAATGCTGTAACTAACACGAATTTAAATCTTTACATATCCGCATTGCGATAGTAAATGTAAATTCAGATCGCAATCAATCGTGATCCTTTTGTCAATTCTCCGCAAACTTTCGTCCGTACATAATTCTTTCTTCGTAGTATTTTTTTAGTTCGGTGCCAGCAGTTTGTTAGAATTTATGAAGGCGCACTCCGCGGCGAAATCGGCAAACGGACTTGGCACCCGTTTGGCAGGTGACCACCCCGCATAAATGATGTTTTTGTTTTCGCCTAAAAACCCTCCGCGCAATGAGTTATACGATGCGAAAGAAAAACCCAAAGAGGCGCCGAATAATAACGACGCGAAATACTGCTTCAGGGTTGGCCCTCTGCCATCCAAGCGAGAAAAAGAAAAAAAACAAACATGTCGTTATAATCCACTCCACATTCTACAACTCCACACACACATATATACCCCGACTGCAGTCAAGTCACAGGAATCAAAAGAAAGAAATTAATCTTGAGTCTCTCTTGGAGGTTAAACGCGAGTAATTAATGTTAGCACAGTTTGTTTGATGCATCAAGCACCACCAACTTGGTTTGTTTTACATATTTTAACATGTGAGCCTTAGTTTTTAACTGATTGCGTGTTGGGTGATTTAGCGATGTACAAGATGGCGGCGTGTCAGCGTTGAGACATGTGCATGCATAGCACACATTAGATAACCAACTTTTTTCTTTTCTAATTTTGCTTAAAACGAATTTCTTTTAAGTAATTTACATAGAAGTAAAATATAAAAATAGCTGGGTGCTAATATTTCACGCGGATGAAATTTGAGAAGTGTGTAAACAGGACAGGATGGCAATGTTGCTGTACATGAATTACTAATCGCGCGTTGAATAATGAATGCGTGTGTGCGACATTGTGCTGCGCCTTCACGAATGGAGACGTTCCGTTCGATGATATGGATTTTCGTGTGCGTTCGACGCGCAGCGCGCACGTCGGCAACATGATAGAAAATTAATTACCTTTGCGTTTTATCGATCGCTGGACTTTCCTAGGAAGTCGAGAAAACGTATCGAGACGAGAAAATTGGAAACGGTGAATATTGTATATGCGTAATACCTTATGCAACCAAGTATACACACAACTGTCAAATAACAGTTTTTTCGTGTGTGTTTAGGTTATGATACAAACACATGTTTGAATTAATAGTGTAGTTAATTGTGTTGAGTGTGTTTGAAACATCAGAGGTTGCAACTTGGAGCATCCGGCACATCCGGAATGTTCCTGCTCTCCACGCGTCTGTTGTGTCTCTCGTGCGAGGGAGATTGCCTATCGCTCCCTACCTCCTGTCGTGATGCGACACGATAGTGCTACCCATGCGATGTCATTTCGTGCCTATGGCTAATGTTGCTTTGTTAGTCGAGTTAGCGTGCGTTGAGATACTTGATAAGGATGAGAGAGTGCCACTTGCTGGAACACTTGAGTAAAACCAGATGTTGACGTGATGATTCCGTACTGTTGCAGATCAGGATGACACAAAGAAGTGGCGGCGAAGGTAGCGGCGGATGAGGGCTTGGGAGACCTACCGGCACGGCTAGCAGCGACGCGCACGCGCACCACCCGCAGCAGCATCAGCAGATGGTGGGCGATCGCGACGGCGATGGACTGGCCGTGCGGTGGGACGACTCAGCGGCGGGCGGCGGGGGCGGCGAGGGGGGAATGTACCCGACCTCCTCGCCGCCACCGCCGCCCGCGCTTCCGCTGCCGATGCAGCGTCCGTACTCGCGTTCGATGTCCTCGCTGCCACCGGAGCCGTTCATGATCATGCGCTCCAAGGCCGTCAATCGGCGCGTGTGCATTAACGTCGGCGGCGTGCGCCACGAGGTCCTCTGGCGCACGCTCGACCGTCTTCCGCATACCCGTCTCGGGCGCCTGCGCGACTGCAACACGCACGAGACGCTCAGCGAGTTGTGCGACGACTACTCGCTCATCGACAACGAGTACTTCTTCGACCGCCACCCGAAATCGTTCAGCTCCATCCTGAACTTCTACCGCACCGGAAAACTCCATTTAGTCGACGAGATGTGCGTGCTGGCGTTCTCCGATGACCTTGAGTATTGGGGTGTTGATGAGCTGTACCTCGAATCATGCTGCCAGCACAAGTATCACCAGCGTAAGGAACACGTACACGAGGAAATGCGAAAGGAAGCCGAATCTCTCCGACAACGCGACGAAGAGGAATTCGGCGAGGATAAATGCTCGCAGTACCAAAAATGGCTGTGGGACACACTGGAAAAACCCACAACGTCCATCACGGCGCGGGTGAGTACCCCGCCACAGGCCAGACTTATCTATACCTATACTATACCTTTGTTATAATACATTTGTGTTCAAGTCGATAGCGATATAGAAATTCTTTAAGCCTAGGAGTAGTAGTAAGTAACTGAAACGAGAAAAAAGATACAGAAACATAATAGAGCACGATTAAAATTTTCCGACCCGAATCATCATTTGAAACGAGCTAGCTTTGCATGACATGGAATACCAAATCAGAACAAAAGCTATATATATATACACAAATACCAAAAAAATAATCTTTTTTTACTACTTAACTAACAACACAATAATTTTTATATAAATGTTTATCACAACGTATGTGTGCGTGTGAATGTGGTGTGATGCTAACATGATTTAAACCAAGAATTAAACCAAACCTGCGAAGACTGTTCTAGATCCGCTCTATCGACGGCCGAAGGACGCTTGCTGAATATTTCTCTTCTATCTCTCTGTTTCTCTCTTTGGCTGTGTCTCTGATTTCAATCGTTCGATGTCGTCTCTTTGACCAATCGCTGAAAATAATTTACTAATAATCATATTTTGTACATGTTGGTGGCAGACGCAATGGGCATAACGCAATAACCAGACCGCGCAATCGCGAACCTCCTTAGCCAAATTTAGATGTGCCATTCATAATCGAGCCTTCTAATCGCTACATGTGTCGTCGCGCTTTTACTTAGTCCAGTTTGCTTGGTTTGGCATACTTACCATAGATGGGGTTTGCGTTCGCTATGTCTTAGAATTTTTTGGGAGAGGGAGAATGCCTCTGCGCGCCCGCCTAGCTCCCCACTCTCTTTCCGCAAAAGTGGGTGGGGGTGACGCGGGCGGCGTGGGCGTGGCGTTTTGTTATAAATTTACGTTCTGAATATCATTTGGACGCGCAGATAGCCGATTAGCGTAGACTGGTTGCGAGTGGCACGAGGGGTTCGAGCTATTGTACATTGCTTCCTATTTCAATACCTGAATGTTGCTAAGTTGCTAATGATGATGAGATGAAATCTTAATGAATATTTTATATACATACATATATATATGAATATGTATAGCCAGTGCGATCACGAACGGACGGGACATGTGACCGAAACTCGCACTCTCTAATTGATGTGTTGATGTTGTTGCTCTTATTCTCTGTCTCACTTTGAGAACGTATTTGAAAAGTTCACACGATACACGAAGATGATGTCACTGATAACACACGGAGCTCTTTTTCTTCCACTCATTATGTTCACGTTTTGTTTTTGTGTTTTGTTGGTTTTTTGTTTTTGTTTTTTGGATTCAACGCTGTGTATTTCCGCTTTGTTACCAGCTGAACGCAATGCCTCACCACCACCTCATCCGTCCGTTTCCGGTTATAACCTGTAACCAGTGGTGCCAACCTATAAGGGTTTTTGTTCCCAAATATTTAAAAAAATGTAATTTTCTAACGAAAAATGCTAATATTGCATTTTAACGCCATCTAAGATTCATTTATTTAGGTATAACTATGATAGAATTGCTATACCAGTTAAAATCCCTTGTTTAAGACCCTTTAAATTAGAATTTTTTAAATTTTAGTAATCATTCCGCTATTCTGGGCTGAGACAAACCCAAAAAGCTACAGATCATCAAAATCTGTGCAGCCGTTCTTGAGTTATACGTGTTGTAACTAACAACTTTGTTTTAAATTTAACAATTAATAATTATGACCCTCTTTCTCCTAAAATCTATTAGTTTCAGAACTAAAATTCCTAAGTTGGCATCACTGCGTATAACTAGTGATGTTAGCGGTTATAAACCGTATAACCAGTGATGCCAACCTTGAAGTTGCTTGTTACTTCATTTAGGGACTAAATTTTTAAAGTTGGTATCACTGCCTATAACTAATGTGTTCCGTTATAACCTATAACTACCAGTGATGCCAACCTAAACAATATTAGTCCCCAAATATCTTTCACAAATTTCCTAGTTCTTGAATTTGGGGATAAAAATTCCCACGGTTGGCATCATTGTCTGTAACTAGTGTTTTGGTGCTCTTGGTAGGTAGTTAGTAGTTGATTAGTAGCCCCTCCCATGCCCGGATCCGTCCCCGTTTGAGATGCCCAGTGGCAGTTCCACACGAGTACACGTAGCGTGTCCGTCCCGCGCTGAGATGATGACTGAGCAAGCAACATGAGGGCATTTGGAATGGCGGGAGGATGTAGTGTGTCGTTGTTGTCGCAGGTGATCGCCATCATATCCATCTTGTTCATAATCCTGTCGACGATCGCGCTCACGCTCAACACGATCCCGAGCATGCAGATGTTGGACGAGGCGGGCGCGCCCATGGACAACCCGCAGCTGGCGATGGTGGAGGTGGTGTGCATCACGTGGTTCTCGCTCGAGTACATCCTGCGCTTCGGCGCCTCGCCCAACAAGTGGAAGTTCTTCAAGGGCGGGCTGAACGTCATCGACCTGCTCGCCATCCTGCCGTACTTTGTCTCGCTATTTCTGCTCGAGACGAACAAGAACGCCACCGATCAGTTCCAGGACGTGCGCCGCGTGGTGCAGGTGTTCCGCATCATGCGTATCCTGCGTATCCTCAAGCTGGCGCGCCACTCCACCGGCCTGCAGTCGCTCGGCTTCACGCTGCGCAACTCGTACAAGGAGCTCGGCCTGCTGATGCTCTTCCTCGCGATGGGCGTGCTCATCTTCTCCTCGCTGGCCTATTTTGCCGAAAAGGAAGAAAAAGATACGAAGTTTATCAGTATACCGGAGACCTTCTGGTGGGCGGGCATCACGATGACCACCGTCGGCTACGGTGACATTTATCCGACGACGCCGCTCGGGAAGGTCATAGGAAGTGTATGTTGTATTTGCGGTGTCTTGGTGATTGCGTTGCCCATTCCTATCATCGTTAACAATTTTGCCGAATTCTATAAGAACCAGATGCGCCGCGAGAAGGCCCTCAAGCGGCGCGAGGCGCTCGAGCGCGCCAAGCGCGAGGGCAGCATCGTCTCCTTCCACCATATCAATCTGCGCGACGCGTTCGCCAAGAGCATGGACCTCATCGACGTCATCGTCGACACAGGTACGTCGCAGGCGGGGCGCGCGGGGCGTGTCGACCGCCGGCAACACCCACACATACACGCATGGCGCGTCCACACGCCTCGCCCCTTGCGCTTGTTCGTTCGTTCGATGTTCGTTTGTGTTCGATGTGACGTGAATGGTGTGCGCGCGCGCTATCATCGCTCTCTCCACAGGCGAGGCCACCACCACCACACCCACTACACCAACTGCGACACGCCTACGCTGACCACACTCTATCTCACACACGTATATTCATTCCACACACCCACACACACACACACCTCATTACGTTAGCTTAGCTCTTTAGTTCCGTGCCGATGCGAATGGAACCGCACAACAGGTAACACCCCACCCCCTTAGCTAGCGCCGCCCACTCTTGCTCGCTTTGCATCTTTCTTGCGTTTCTCCGCATCTTTCTCAGAGGAAGAGTTTTAAGACGATTTGTCTTCTTCCCCAGGTGAAAAGAGTGCCCTGATCGGTGGAAATGAAGACAATCGCCGAAACTCGCCATAGCAAAACCAAAAAAAAAAATCAAATCAAAGATACGCACACTTTCTATCACTTTGCTCTTTTCTGTTTGTTCTCGTGTCGTGTTTGTTTCGAGCAATCAATGGACGCTAAACTCACTCACGATCGATGTGTAAAAAAACTTTTAATAATATTGTACATGAACACCACATGTATACGAGCTGGATGACAAATGAAAACATAAATCGAAAAAAAAAAAACCAACAACAGTGCTAAATATTTAATTTGTTTCTCGCCGCTTCTTTGCGTTTCACGTCAACTTTCCACAAATACAATTTTATATATATAAATATTCTACCATCACATACTTGGCATTCCTCGAAATTACGATTTATTTCAATAAAAAGGGGCGTGGCTGGTCGTTGAGCTTGGCCACGCCTCTTCGTTTGCAAGCTTTTATCGGAATGTGTGAACTTTGGACACGTACTTCACACGTTTCTGTTTGTTTATGATTTCGAACCAAATTGCTCGGCAAAGTTCATCGCTTTGAATATATTTATATTCATTTATTTATTTAGACGATTGATTAAGAATCACGTGTACCTTCGATGGTAGCATGGTAGCAATATTTTTATTTACCAACTCGCTCTCACGTTTTGTTTTGAAATTTTTTCATCTCTCTCTCTCTTTCTTTCTCTCTTCTCTCTGTGAATCGATTGAGTGTGGTGTTAGCTGACCGAAAAACGTGTGTCCTTCTCCTCTGATTCGCCCAGGCCACAACATACCGGGGATGGACGGGATTAGCGGTAGCGAGGGCGGCGACTATCAGCCGACGGCGACCGCCCAGCAGCCACTCCTCCAGCAGCAGCACGCGGCGACGGCGGCGCCGCCCCCACTCGCGCAATCAGGTCACGCCCATCAGCCGTTCAGCGATGTAGCGTTGCGCCATAGACGTAGCAACTCTTCCCAAGCACCCTGTCTTCCAATCAATGATGGACCTCCAGTTCCAGTGTCGCCCGTCGGCTCGCAGAAGGCGCTCAATCAGCACCAGCAGCAGCAGCAGGTGCAGCAACAGCACGACGACCACGAGCAGCAGGTGCACCAGCTGCAACAGTTCCAACAGCAGCAGCAGCAACAGCAGGCGTACCAACAACAACAACGACAACAGCAACAGTTGTATCAACAGCAATTGCAACAACAGCAACAGCACCAACTTCAACAACAGCAACAACAACAACGCCTGGTGGATCTTGCTCCGCCTGAAGAGCATCAGTTGCAGTTGTGTGCAATGGCGCCGCTCGCACAGGACGAAACAGTCCTCCTGCCCCCCACTCCCAAAGGATACATATCTCCAGGGGTGAGTTTATTTTAATTAATTATATTAAACATTTTAACACAGAAAAAATTGCATCAGTGGGATGATTTGATGTTTCGTATAATTTTTATATAACATAACCTAAAATTGCACCAAAATCAACCCAAAATTGTATATATTTTGTTTTTTTTTAATTGTTGAAAAATTAAATCTACCCACGTAATTAAAAGTGGTAATTACCTAAATTCGGTCCTGATTTTTTGATTATTTTTTGAATGGCGGTTGAATGCAACTAGTGTGCTACCCGATTTTTCTGTTTCTTTCTGTTTTTGGATCTGTCTCTCTGTCTCTGATGGGCTGTGTTAGGCGGACAGCAAAAATACCGACTCGAACAAGAATAATAAGGTCGACAAAATTGACGAGTTGCCTAGCGAATTCGAATGTTGCTTTTGCACCTCGAAGGTATCTACTCGTACATTATTATCCATCAGGCATTACCATCAATCGACAGCCATTTTGAAAATTTACCAACGTTTCAAATTCATATTTCATTCTCATTTTCATTTATCATGATCATTATCAATCGAATTAATCGATTTAAACGTGCAAATAATAATAATTTATGAAATTTTTAATAATTTCTGGTTGAATTATTATTATTTGTGTGCAAATATAAATTTATCATGTACAAATTAATATTTTGTGAGCATGTTGGACGATGCGCATGATTTGACTTTTTGATTGTGTGGTTTTTGTCTTGTGTTTTTGTTGTGGTTGTTCCTAGAATTGTTGTTTGTATATTCTAGCTCTGTATGTGTATTGAGTAATGATTCTCTTGTGTGTGCGCTTGTTTTTTGTAAGCTGTACGCTATTAATTGGACAATTCGGTGACTGTGAGACGCTATCTATACCAAACGACCAAAAATTTTAACTCCACGTGTTTTTTTTCTTTCGTTTCAAACACCAGAATACATTTTTTGTCACATACAAGTTAATAAACAATTCTATAAACAAATAAACAACAAATTTATCTTGTATAGGAGACAACACATGCAGAAAGTGACTTTTTAAGCATTTTGCAAGTGTTGCCAATGAGTTTTTCGCTGATCAACTAATAATAAATATCAAAAAAATTGATTATAAGAAGTTTAGCAAATTGTGTATGTTAAATTGCATACGTTCAGCATGTAATTGAGTTAAAGTATGGTTAAATAGCACTTTGTGCAATTAAAAAGTTAATTTTATGTTGAAATAATATTTTACGACGTAAAATAGCCTCGAATTTCGAAGCTGGTCGGCGAAAAACATTAAAAATTAATTTTTAATACCAAAAACTTCAAAAACAAAACATGTCCTAGGTTTATTATGATTATGATTTTTTACTCTCGTTTGTTTTGTGTTAATCTCGGCTTTAAGTTTTAAGTGTCTAACAAATGTGCGCTAGTTATCTAACTGTCGTATCTCTATCTCTCGCTCTCTCGCGCTCCTTCTGTGTGTGGAGTGTCTCCCGGCCAGCTAACGAGCGGAGCTTTTTCGCAAACAGCTTAAACAGCGGGAGAGCGCGCGCTCATTGTGCCATTTTGTGCAAGATTCAAACTGTAATCATGAATGAACCGCCTACTCCGCCACCCTTGAAGCGCTGAGATCTGAGTCGAGTTGAGTTGTGATACATGTGCGTAACGCGGCGTCGAATTTGCAGGAATGCAAAGGACGCTGCCGAGGAGAGTGCATACCCCTGCGGCCGACCAAGCGCACGGCGGCCACGACCAATCACTAAATACCCGCGTGAATAAACTATACAAACAAACAAACAAGCCAAATATCGAGATGCCTCCTCTTCCATCACAATATTCACAAACATACACATCAATTAGCGATATATGCATCAGGTGAGTTTGAAATCTCCAAAATACTTACCCAAACTACTCCACTAACCATCAAACCCCGAGAATATCATTTTATTTCGTTTGTTTTTTTGGTCGTTTGTGGTTGATTTGTTTTGCTTCTCAGACATAACCTGCAATAACAAAAACAAACGAGCGACGCAAACAGTTAACCGGTCGTCGGTGTCATCGCGAGCGCGCTCATGAATATCTAATGGCGGGCCCCCGAAAGCAGCATGATGATGTGATAATAAAATTCGACCGACCTGCACGCCACTGCCGCACAACAAGTATACAGTTCTATAGTTGTAGAATAGCGCATTAGGGCAGTAGGCATTATTCATAATTCGAGCTCCATCCAAACACGAATAATCCGCCATTGCACGCACGCCACTATTAACCATTTATAGAACTATTTATTACAGTTTACTACATTACTTGCTCGTTTGACTTTCTTTGTGTGTTGGTTCTTTTATTAATTCAATGTGTAATTCAATTGAGATAAAGTGTACTTTGTTGACGAAACACATTTACGCAATCCCTGCATGATAATATTACTTAATACTATCTAAAACCAATGAATTTGCGCTCGAGAAATTCGTTTCTGCACGGCTGGTGTCTTCTTGTCTTGTCACGCAGGAGTATAAGGACTTCGTCGACGCTGAAGGATTGATGCCGACCGGCACCAGCGACTTCCGGCAGCCGGTGTGTTTCGAGATGCGACAGCTGCGCAGTGCTGATCTGATGAACGCAGCTGGATTCTTTGATGAAGTGGACGTGCGCAAACCGCTCCTGCCGTACAGTATACACGCTCTTAATAACAATAACAATAACGGGGCTAACAATAACCACGCGAGTAATAACAACAACAACAATAATGCTGAAATGGGCAGTATGGATAGTTCGGATACATTCGCCAGTTGCCCAACGCATCCGTTCCTCTCGCAGGGCGATTTGACATCTGACATCGCCGATGGGAGTTGTGCTATTGATAGTAATCTCTATGTAAACCCACTGGACAAGAGCGGTGAGAATAGTCCGGATGCCCCGAAGGCGGTGCGGCCTGCTGGCGGCGTTAAGAAGTCCGCTTCCGGTGATACGGCGTTGCGGAACTTGGCTGCGTCGCCATTAGACGACCATTATCGAGATTTCGCCGCGCTCGATAGAGGGAGCCGTGTGAGTCTCAACGAATCGCCATTACCACAACGACAGCGCAGGACGCGCTTCCAGCAGGTCAGAAATAATCATTATTCTTTGTTATTTATGTTCCTCATGGTAATTATTATTTATTTATTGTAATGTATGTGC
Source organism: Dalotia coriaria (assembly GCF_025399875.1). Classification (NCBI taxonomy): domain Eukaryota; kingdom Metazoa; phylum Arthropoda; class Insecta; order Coleoptera; family Staphylinidae; genus Dalotia; species Dalotia coriaria. The sequence goes on from NW_027045448.1 coordinate 4,372,929, forward strand.
AGAGTCATGGACGGCTGAAGGCGCGTTTCGGTGATTCGTTGGAGAATCGCGACTCGCAGGAGAGTCTCTCGCAGGAGCCGACGAAAAAGAAGCGCACGTCCTTTATGCCAACGCGCGGCCTGGCGTCGGCGACGCGCATTATCAATCAGCACTTGTTTGGCATCCAGAGCAGCATTGGCTCGCGTTCAGGTACATAACCTATTTTATGGCCTGCAACAAAAGAATGGCGTACATTAATAACGGCCGTAATCATATATCTTTGCTGTTGCTTTCTTACAAATGCTAATTTCGAAGAATATATTAATATCTATTTTGCCGCAAGGAAGTGAATTAGGTTATGTTAGCTTGTAGGAAGTGGGCGTGTATGGTGAGGGTTTTATATACGTTTTCTAACGTTGTAGGTAAAAATAGCAGCAGTAAATCGTCGCTGTCAGTCGACTCGATCGATTCGCGCGCCTCGCCGCAGCTGGAGAGCAATCGACGCTCCAAGTCCATCCTGAAGAAGTCCGACAGTAGCGGGTATCGCAGTGCGACAGATCCGGAAAGTGAGCGGCTTATCTCCGATGGTGCTTCGGCTGGTGGCGCTGATGGACAAGGCAGTGGTGGAGAATCCTCGCCACATAAAAGAATGTCTTCACCGCCTGCGGTGCGTGGCATGGCGACGGTGGCGCCACATCGTAGAGTAACGCGCCTGCCACCTCCGCCACCCGCCTATCAACAACAAGCTGAGAGTGGAATGCGAGCGATGACTATGACAATGAAGTCGCCGCTTTTCTTACTTGATGATATTATGCAAACGCAGGCACCAACGCAGGCGCAGACAACGCGTCGCTCTCAAGGAGCAGGATCACGGCATGGTCAAGCGGTGAAATACAGCACGGGCGATACACCGCTGTATATTTGTCCACCACCACCGCCTATGGAAGATTCCTCGCCCACTGAAGAGACTAAATTACTCACCGGGGGCGGTGGTATGTCCACGTCGACTACTGGAAGTGGTGGACGTGGGATGAAGAACAACGTCGGCGGTTCACAGAAGCGACACAACGCATCCGCTTCGTAGCAGTGGCGTTACGCGTTTGTACTTTGATTTCGATGAACAATGTGTGCGTGTGCGACAACGACAGCCAAATGCAATACCAGATGGGATGATTTTGTCTGTGATTTTGTGGAACGCATGACATGGACTATGATTTTGTGAACGATTATCTAGCATCTAAGTCATTTTGCCATTTTTGTGCTTTATTCGCATCGTTAAGGACAATTTTTGTCGCTAAATTGTAAAACTTGTACATATGAACCAACAAAAAGTCCCATTACAAATACTATACACATTCCTACTCAAATATATTAAAAATGGAGTAATACGACAAGTGAAAGGCATAAAGAAGGGAACGTAATGAAGCGATTATTTTTGAATCGAGATTATTATAGTTTTAATTCGAAAGCACTGAAAAAATTGAATGGTTACTAGTTACTACTACGAACAAAAATCTTAAATTATAAATTTTTAAACAAAACGTTAGCAATACATTGAGAAATGAGACGAGAAAGTAATCCAGTAGTGTTTGAAATCTTATAAAAGTTGTAATGGAGGAAGTAAATTCGGAAAATGTGACTTAGGAATGAAAAGTACGGCACTGATTGTAAATGATTTTGTTTTTGTCTTGGTTTGGTTGAGAAATATGAAGTGATTAATGTAGGAACATTGCACAAACGAGACGTAATGACACAATCAAATCTTCAACGAATTTTTTCAACTTTTTGCCACTCGCAAACATATGTCACGCGCGCGCCAGTAATTTATAATCTTAATTTCGTGAAAGCAGACGTCGTTGATTTCCTTTTGTTCGAACACACGAAACAGAATGATACACACACACGAAAGTCAATTCAATTCGCAAACTTTAAAGCAGAAGAAGAAGAAATTACAAAACGATAATATAAATAAATGTAAATGTAATTGTATAATGTGTAATTACAGATTTTAACTACGTATTAAGAACACAAACACAGAATATATGAAGATATATTTAGAATATATTTAAAAAAGATGAATGACGTGAGGAAAAATCGACAAATCTGCTTTTACTCTGATCGACACAGAAAATCAAATCGCAACAATCAATTTGCAATTGTTTTGCCGATTGCAATTACAATAAAACATAAAGAATAAAACTCGCACGAATCAAGCAGCGCACTGGTGTTGATGCAAATCACAATAATGTAATTATAATAATCCGGCTGAGCAAACTGATTACTTGAGTGTGTATGTTGCCATTGTTGTGTTTGCCTTCATGTGGAAAACAAACTTAATTCTGTGACTATTATTATTACATACTTTGAACATTCCGTTTTGTTGGAAAGTGCGTACGCTTGAACGTTGTTATATTAATTTTATTCTGTACACACGAATTCACACCGCAATGAATGTTAACTGCTAGCAGACGATTTGTGCAGCACCCTAAAGACGCAAACGAGAAGGAGTCAAAGTTCGCAGAATCCACTGCCGTTTTTTTCATGGAACGCCGCATAAAAGTTTTCATGAATCTCTCTAACTCTAACTCTATAACTAAAGAAAAAAACTCTCTCTCGGCATGAGTCATGATTCATGTTCACGTTCACACATTTTTGTATGTTACTAGCGATAAAAAAAAAACGAGTAGCGGTGAATATTCGACTTTCAAGAACTAAATAGGAACAAGATTCACGTTGATTTGTTAGCCATATACATATCTAACCATGGGGACGTTTTGCAGCGTATGATTCGGTCAAGGGGGGGATTAACATTCGGAATTGAATGCAATTGAACACAAAACCAACGCGTAGAGAGGCTGATCACAAACGGCATTGTTGTAAGCGCATCAATTACATGACATATACATAAATAAATGAATCGATACTATGTAAATGTTGTTACAATCGAATAAAAACTAATTTACTGTTGAAGTTACTGCGTTTTATTGCATTGTGAACATTTTTTTCTGGCGGGTAATAATATTTTCCTAAATCATGATTTTGTCATAGGCAACCCAACTTACACAACACGCGTTTATGCGGCATGTATTTGCAAAATTTGTAAAATCATTTAGAAACACAACAAACTTGATATAAAATAATAAATATTTTAAATTAAACAATACATAATAGTCACTAATAATGTAATAATATAAAATTAAGAAGTTAAACCATTTAAAACCATTCTTTAAATAAAGTAATGTAAGTTCGTTCATGTGCTTTAGCAGTGTTGCCAAACTTGACATTTCCATATTCAAACTTCAACGATCTCTAAATGACCGTTAGGACGACAGTTCAGTTCAAATTGGCATTTTTAACGGAACGTTCGCAGCGTCCGCACCAAACACAAGATAAATAATTGGTTCTTTTACACCGTATATTTCATTTTATTTGCTTGTGTTTAATTCATAGTAGTTAACTAAAATGAATAAGACAAATATTGCGAGCAGACTAAGACCTCCTATGATAAGAAGTGCAACAAGTACTGCCAAAAAACTACCAGTGCTCAAAGAGAACTCGACAAACATTACAATACCTACCGTAACGTTCAACAAACCAGGACCAGGAGCAGCTTCTTCCTCCAGCACAAGCAATGTGCTTGCATCATCTCATGCCATACGAAGAGGCCGACGTTCAAAATCGTTTGGTGTATCAACTGCCAAAGCTTCTATGCACAACAAAATAAAATCCAGTGCTTTGACTTCAACTCTAGCAAAGAAACCGCTTGCAGGACGCGTTGCTGCAACAAATGTGACATCACGTTTGAATACTGGATTAACTCGAACAGCGACTCTGGCAGCGGCGTCAAAGACTGCTGTAAAACGGCCTGCAGCAACAACAGCAGAGACAACTAAGGCTGTGCCATCAGCACCCAAACTCTCAAAGTTTGATTTCAAAGGAAGGCTTGCTGCCTTGGAGGATAAGCATAAAGTGCTTGTCACTACTCACAAAGAAGCAAAGAGTAGACTTGAAATTTTAGAAGATGGTAATATATTTTACTAGATTTAATATTTCACTGTAAAATTTTTTTTTTTGCAGAAAATGTTAGCTTTAAAACCAAATGTGAGGAGCAGGAACAACTCCTTGAAGAATTAAAGCAGTACAAAGTAAGTACTGGCGAATTGATCAACACTCTGAGGCAAACTGAGAGTAGATTAGAAGTATCACAAAAGCATGGGCTTGATTTACAAACAAAGTTAGACAAATCAATTAAAAACTTTGAGCAATTACAAAAAAATCACAATGCATTGAATTCTGACCTTGAGCAATTGAAAACTGAAAAATTATCAGTTGAAGATGCCCTTCAAGAGCTACAATCAATGCATGACTTGCTTCAAACGAGATTCAACAAGTTGCAAGCTGAACAAACTGAACTAAAAGTCGACTTTGCTTCCATACAGGATAAATATCAAGCGACCGAGCGTGAGAATGAACATCACAAGACTCAACTGCAAGAAGCACTTCAGTCAATAGAAGACCTCAAACGAAATCTGCGTGAACACGAAGAACTCAGGCGACAATTACACAACGACGTACAGGATCTCAAAGGCAACATACGCGTGTTTTGCCGTGTGCGACCAATTAAACCGGATGAAGAAGACCGCATGCCATGTAATATGGATTACATTGATGACGATACACTCGGACTGAGGAAATCCCGTGAGTCTGTGATGGGACGCGATAAAGGCGAAAGCAAGTTGGAGTTCACATTTGATCGGGTGTTTGCTGCTGAGAGCTCACAAGCGGAAGTCTTCGAAGATTTATCACAGTTGGTGCAGAGTACGCTGGATGGATACAATGTATGCGTATTTGCCTATGGGCAAACAGGATCAGGCAAAACATACACAATGTTAGGTAGTGGAGATAATTTAGGAATGATTCCACGATCAGTTGATCTGCTGTTTACCAAAATCGCTGAGTTAGAGCAACTCGGATGGGTATATGAGGTGCAAGTTAGTTTCATGGAGATTTATAATGAAACAATCAAAGATTTACTCAATCCCGATTCGAAGAAATCGCACGAAATTATGCACAATGAAGGTAAAGGTTCGGTGGTGACGAATTTATGCACTGAGACTGTGTCCACCGCCATGATGGTCAAGAAGTTGATGATAAAAGCGAATAATAATCGGGCGATCGCCGCTACGAATTTTAATCTGCACAGTTCACGATCGCACGCTGTGACGAAAATCTCCGTACGTGGGTATTTTGAACATAACGTCTTCAATGGTTCGCTCAATTTGGTTGATTTGGCTGGCTCGGAGTCGGCGAAAAACTCGGAGCGGATGACTGAGACGAAAAACATTAATAAATCACTATCCGCTTTGGGTACAGTGATGCTTGCGTTGCATAACAAGGACAAACATGTCCCTTACCGTAATTCTAAGTTGACGTATTTGTTACAATCTTCGCTCGGGGCAATTCGAAAACGCTTATGTTTGTGAATATTTCGCCGCTTGAAGAATGTTACAATGAATCGGTGAACTCATTGCGCTTTGCGTCGAAGGTAAAGGAGGTGAAGACGGGTTCGAAACGGAACCGCAATGTTAATAGGTCCTAGTTTATATTTTTATTATTTTGATTTATGAATTTTATAGAGGCTATAAGATTTGTACTGGCTCTTAATTATATTGTATCTGTAATACTTTTGTATCCACCTGGATGTATATATATCATATGTATTTTATATGCTGTTAGCTACGATGAATAAACAAACAACTTTTTGTACTTTTTTGTGATTATATCAAGTGTATATTTTAATATCAGTTGAAAAGAATCGCTTTTATGCTATTTTTTAATCAATTGTTACATGTTTCATTTAAATTTTGTTTTATCCTATAGGCAACCGCGCCAATGTTTCAATTAGATTCTAACCTCAATATACACGTGCGTGCATACTGCATGAATAGTTTAAAAGCAGTTTCCAATTGTTTCCTTAAATTTAATTTAGCAATACAATAATGTCGGAAATGCAGGAAGAATTTGAAGACATAATGGAGCAAGACGAGGATGATGAAGACGACACTGAAGATATGGAAGAAGAAGGTGAAGATGGTGAAACAAAAGCAACAAATACTGATGGTGATGTATACTTGCCTGGAAAACCACTCGAAGAAGGTGAAGAATTGGTGTGTGATCAATCTGCATATGTTATGTTGCATCAGGCACAGACTGGTGCACCCTGTTTAAGTTTTGACATCATCGCAGATAATTTAGGTAATAAAAAACACATAAACCAATTTTACAAAGAAGTAATGCAATTTTTTTAAAATTAATTTTAGGTGAAAATAGAGAAACATTTCCTATGACTGCATATGTTGTGGCTGGAACACAGGCATCCCAAGCACACTTGAACAGTGTTATTGTAATGAAATTGAGTAATCTACATAGGACAAGCAAAAATGATAATGAAGATGATGATGATGAGGATGAGAGTGATTCAGAGCAAGAGGAAGAAGATGAAGCAAAGAAGCCCAAAATGGCAGGGGCATTGATCAAGCATCAGGGATGTGTTAATAGAATTAGAGCCACTACATATAATAACACTGTTCTGGCTGCTTCATGGAGTGAACTGGGCAGGATTAGTATATGGAATTTAAATCAACAATTGGAAGTTGTCAATAATGATGCATTATTAATGAAATACAATAAAGAGAATTTAGGAAATAGTGTAACAGCTGTATTTACATTTAGTGGCCACCAAAAGGAAGGTTTTGCTATGGATTGGTCAAAAACACAATCAGGAGTAAGTCAAAAAATATTTTAAACTTCATAAATTTTAATTTAAACTTATTTTGCAGATGTTGGCAACAGGAGATTGTAAAAAAGATATACATATCTGGACCCCTGGTGAAGGCACATGGACAGTAGATCAACGACCTCTAATCGGTCATAAAGATTCCGTGGAGGATATTCAATGGTCACCAAATGAAAGATGCGTGATGGCTTCTTGTTCAGTGGATAAGACGATACGAATCTGGGATACACGAGCGCCCCCTCAGAAAGCATGCATGTTGACCGCAGATAACGCTCACGATTCAGATGTGAATGTCATTCACTGGAACAAGCATGAGCCATTCATCGTAAGCGGTGGTGACGACGGTGTGCTAAAAGTATGGGATCTGCGTCGTTTTCAACAGAAAACACCAGTTGCATTCTTTAAACATCATTCAGCGCCGGTGACAAGCGTTGAATGGCATCCTACTGATGGTGCGGTGTTTGCTTCTGCGGGTGCGGATCATCAAATCGCATTGTGGGATTTATCGGCTGAGAAGGATAATGAGACTGCCACGGAAATACCGGTTAGTGTTTTTATTTATTTTTGTATATTTTCTCTGATTTATATTTGTTTTTGTGATTCATGTTTTTGTTGTTGTTGTTGTTCAGAATTTGCCAGCACAATTATTGTTCATTCATCAAGGACAAACTGATTTAAAGGAACTTCACTGGCATCCGCAACTTCCAGGTGTGATTATCAGTACGGCGCACAGTGGTTTTAACATTTTCAGAACAATTAGCGTTTAATAATGTTTCGTCAATCATGTTTCTATTGATCTTAAAGGAATTTATAATGAAGAAACTGAAATGCTGATAAAGTTGGTAAATTTTATTAATTACCAAAAAAATAAGAACTTGAAATGTTGATTGATTTAATTTTATATTTCACAATTATGGTGGAATATAACCATTTTCAGTCTTCTCAACATAAACTACATAATAATGAAGTAATTAAACAGTAAACAAGTAATATAAGTATAAAAAAGTAATCAACGTAAATCATTCAGATAAAAAGTTAATAAAAACAATCGTAATCACTTAATTTGCCAATAATAATAATAAAATGAATTATTCCAAGAGATTCATATTAATCAAATGCCGCATCGTTGGTCTGCCATGCGGGCAATTCCACGGCTGTTCAATGTCGCCCATGTGATCAACCAGTTTTTTCATCGCGCTTTTATTCAAAGCTTTGCCGACCATCACAGATTTTCTGCACGCGCGCGATGCAAACATACCTCTTATTCTCGAAGGGCGGCAATTTAAATCTGCTCCTTCCTATATAAAACGAAAAAGAACACTTTAATAAGTTTTTATATATTAAAACAAAGTAATAATCTTACTTTTAACATATAAATCATCTCATCGACGTCATCTTTGCCAAAAATCGTACTTTTTGACACTGGAATCTTCGTCATTTTAACACGTTCAGTAGGAGCACCGTTTTCGTTGTGCTCAAAGTAAAAACCATTCTTGTTAAACACTTTTTCATTTGTAAGCAGGATATTTTCATCCACAGCTGTGAGTTGCAATGGTTTTGGGCTGCAAATATTTTGTTTAAGAATATGAAACTTAAATTTTTAGTTATTACTTACTTGACTAATATTTGACTATCAATAACGGTATTTTTCTGCAACATTTCAAAGTTATACTTTTCATCGGATGCATGTTGATCAATGATAAACAAATCTTGATTTAACGCTGCAATTATAAATCCGTAATTAAATTGTCCGATAATGTTCATTTCTTTGAACATATCTTTGGAGAATTGTTTCTGTAACTCCAGTTCAGCATCTTTGTTGCTTTGCGGTGCTATATCCGCACGGAATTTAACAATTAACTCTTTTTGTTTATCATTGGCAAGCTCGCTTTCCTCCACAGCTTTTTTGATTGAGTCAAGTGAGAAATTCAAAACATCAGAATTGTTTTCTTCTGCTTGCGCAGGTTGTTTTTTTATTGGCGAATCAAAGACAACTTTTGTCGGTTTTGCAGGTTTTTCTTCTGTTTCTTTAGGTGGTGAAGCTGACTCACTTGTAGTATTCAAAAACTCATGAACCATCACTGCTGTTTCATTAATTAATTCCATTTGTGTGTCAGTTATTTCTTTTTCAGGTGATTCTTCACGTTTTTTAACTATTTTAAACTCTGTTAAACATTTTTGAACTCTTTTAGGCGTAACAGGACATTTAATAATCTCTACTTTCGGTCCTGCAACCTTTTGCTTTTTAAATATCTCCAAGAATGATTTCACATTAACTTTCTTATCATTGTTATCGTCATCTTCATACTTTCTTTTATTATCCTCTTGTGTAATACCAACAGAAATATTTAGATTCTGGACTTTATATGTTGATGGAAAATTCTTGAAAGCTTCCAGCAGACTCATCTTAACAGTCGCCATTAAGAGCTTTTCCTGCTCCAAGAAAATCTGTCTCTTATCAGGCGTAACATTTACATCCACCAAACTACTTAATACTTTAACATTTAAATAAACAAATGGATACTGATTGTTATTAAAGCTTCTGTAGGTTTCATTGACAAGTTTAGCAAGTTTTTGTGGCTCACACGGCCGTGAATTAATATAATAAAACTGTCTATCAGCTGCAGATCGACCGCTTCCATGCATGACACTGGAAATATGAAAATCAAACACAAAGGGTGATTCGTCAGGGACTTTCTTGATGGTAAAATCATTCGCGATTGATTCATCTGGTAGTACAAGCGGCACTTGAAGCAGTTGTGATATTTGCTTTGCGCCAAATATGTTAACGATATTGTCACTGACTGAGCCGCTTCCTTGTGTCGTAAGTATTATGTTCTTATTGTTCAACACTTGATTACTGCATGTAAATTTAACATTTGTGCAGACTAAACAATACGCGTACAATAAGCTGCACATTTTATTGAACTCTTTCTTTGAGTTTTTCGTAAACTCTTTTCTTCGCACCGGCAGACTTGCGAAAAGGTTGGAAAGCTGAACAGTTGTTCCAACTGAACGGGCTGTGATGGATTGTGATATAATATGGCCATTGTGATCATAGCATATTTTTGTAGCATGTTCTAAAGATTCATGTCTGGTTATTATTGTGAGATCTGCTAAAGCACAGAGTGAGCTAAGAGCTTCGCCACGGAATCCAAGTGTCGCGACGTTTTCTAAGTCGTTAAATTCACGAATTTTTGATGTGTAGTGTTTTAATGCTACGGTAGGAACATATAAATTTTGTTTTATTTTTTGTGTTTGAATGTATTGATGAACTTACTTAAAGCAGCGAAATTTTTCTCCTGTACTCCGGAACCATTGTCAATCACTTCAATTGAATCTTGGCCGTAGTTTTTCACCCGTATTTCAATATTTGTTGCGCCGGCATCAATTGCATTCTCAACTAGTTCTTTAACAGCAATTGCAAGACTTAAAACAACCTGTTAACATATAAAAAATAGTTCAACATAAATTGCTTCCATCTAATTTGGGGATAATGTTAAAGTTAATAATATTACTTTATTAATATAGTTTTATCTTAGATATTATATTTGTTGGTTTTTATGTAATAGTAAAAAGTAAAAACGCATATGCCATATAAGCACTATTTTATTACATGTAAAAAAATAAATAAATTGAAAATCTACTCTTGTTTATAAAGTAACCAACAAAAAAACATGAAAATAGTTGTTTACCTGGCCGGAACATATTCTGTGTACTGTTTCATTATTAATTGGTTTAATTTCATCTTGTTTTGACAACATTATAAGATTGCTAAGTACTGTTTCCTACTTTAGCACCTTTTTAGCCGAAAATAAAAACGCGCGAACCAACGAATATCAGCTGATCAAGCAGGCCTTGCTCTGTTGTTTTGCGCGCTCTCTCGCTCCTCCAAAAATGAATCCTTGTTCAAAGTTAGGAATTTCTTTCAAACTAACTTAGTTGAATGAAAAAGCAATTCAGAGGTTTTATCCTTTACCTTGGAATTTTTTATTGAATAATCAAAGCAAATAGAATGAAAACTTTTTCGTTATTTGTAAAAATAAAATTCATTGTTTTAAAGAAAATCCTTAAAAAATCAAGGATCTGTTGTCAATTTTTGTTTTTCTCTTTTAGTTTTCGAGAATAATAGTAAATGAAACCCGGTGTAAATAAATAATAAAAATTTGGCGGAGGCGCCTGACATTTTTGTAAGTGATTGTATTAATTATTAAAAACAAATGCTACCATTCTGTTCAAAGGTTTTTCATTAACCAATTAACACAACTTTTTATTTAATACCTCTGATAGTTTACTCAGGAGGAGTTTTTAAGTACAAAGTGTACAAAAAGCTATACTTAATTACTGATTATCTCAGAAACTAATAAAGATAAACAAAAACTGAAAACGGTGTTGCGTTCAGCAAACAATTCTACACGAGATAAGAATTTAAAAATTGTATTTTTAAGGTAGTGGAAAACACTTTTCCGACGCGATTTTCTCGGAAAGTAATAGAGTTACAGAGTTATTTCCTTCATTTCTATCATGTCATAACTAAATTCTATAAGATGGCAGATTTAGTTTTTTAATTTTCTTAAGTTGACCAAAAGCCACTCAAAATTCATCAAGAGGTTACACTTAACTATTTTTGGGGTCAAAAATTGCTTTTTATGCTAGAGCAAAATGGAAAACGCCAATCGGTAGAGAATTCCCATGCGATGAACAATCTCTATTTAGTTTCTTGATAACATCAATATTTTGGAAAAACTTGATGGATGTCGAAACACGACAAAATGAACCACTTCTCTGATTTTCATGAAACTGTGTAACTAGGTGTAGAATGATGCAAGGAAACCATTTATTAAGGTTTGGATTTGCTGACATAATTAGTTTTTAAGTTATCGACCATTTTCATATATTGCATAAGTGTGGATAATTAAACATTTTAAAATTTTAAATAGTTTCAAATTATGCACTGAATACGAATCTGAAAACCATTTTCTTTTAACTTTATTCGTTTACAAGAAAATTGCAATAAACTGGATTATTCATTTTCTCTACCATTTCTTATGCGAAAAATAACATTTGAGAGTTGACTTTTTTATTACTGAATATTAAAGAACACGTGATTTTGAATACATTATCTTAGTAACATTTTGTTATTAAACCGATGGTTTGGATAATAATCACCCTTAATAGTTTGAAAAAGTACTTACCTCTTTGCAGTTTGATTTTCGAGTGGATTCTATTTTAGCATAGAGAATTCTTCAAGAATCTAAAGTCCTTTTCTTTCTAGTCCTTTTAGTTTCTGAGATATTCGTAAATAAAAATTTAAATTCATTTCAACCGGAATAAATTTTAAATTATAGTTCTGCTCTGTTTTTCAGTCAATATTAATTTTAACCAAAAAATTCAACGCTGCTTTTCAGCCAAAATGTGTTCTCTGACAGGCATTTAAGGAGATGGAAAGTTTTGTTTTGTAAAATTTTAAGAAGAATAATACGGCAAGTCAAACAAGTAGATAGGATTCCCGCAAGTACTTTAACTCCTTGATCAAAGCCCCAAGGACCTCATTCAGGAGACAGGAATTGCTAGGTGCAGGATTGAAAAATAAAATAGTTTGCATGTTGCGTGTTTATCCAACAGGAACAATTTATTTATTTCGTCATTATATACTAACTGTTTAGGAAATAACAACGTGTGGCGCCTTGCATTGTTCAATAATGTACTTATTACGTCGTCAATAATTTTTCATAAAGCGTCGAAACGTGAAACTCAACTTCTACGAATACGTAGAATCGTCGTGTGTAGGTAGGAAATCCATCCGGAAAGCACTCCATTCGTCGATTATCATGCTATCGGAGTAATCGTGGTAATGCAACGGAAACACTTCGCGCTGCTTGAGCGGAAGCAAACGCGATCTAACATCCTTTAACAACATTAAGTGATAGCTTAAAATTTAATCATAGATTTATGCATCATGATAGAAACTAAATCGCTAATAAGTTATTTAAATAAACTTGCGATAACAGCGATGCAACTGTTTGCATTTCGTCGAATCGTTTTTGAAACACATTAGAAAACAATAGAGATAAGAAGTTCTTCTGTGTGTCTATAAATAATTTCATCACAATTGATATTAAGTAAATATTATACGGAATCATCTGAAACAGACAAACCAGAAACAATTAGTTATACAGACATGCAGTTAACCTTAAAAAGAACTTAAATGATTCAAGAAAATATTTGTTGAGTGTGTGTCATCCTGACCATTGGACCAATTATCACAAAATATGTCATAATTGTCAATATTGACAAAGAGGCATATAAAGAATTTAAAATTCTACCAATGAATAGAAAGTTATCAACATAAAACTTCTAGCACATGAAAAAAACACACTCAACACTAATATTTATAAAGTTCTCATCATTTACTTAAAAAAAATTAAATATTAAGTGAAAATATTACCATGATACCACCACTTAGTCTTCTTTGGATTCTTATTGCAGGTTTTCACATAAAAAGCGTTATCAGGCGGTCGTTTCTGCAAAAATATTAAGTAAATACTAAATTTCTTCATTGAAATCAAATAAAAACCAATTTACCTTTTCTTTACAACTACTGAGCATAGATACAATTGACAAACAGACGGACTGCACCGATAACGCCGGTGACCAGTCGTCTGTGAGGATTGATAAGCAAATGTGGCCGTTGCTGTAGACGTGTGGATGCACGGGAATATTGGCGCCGACGAAGATGACTTCAGGCGAATCGAACGGATACTTATTGGTGAACTTGAACTGCAGCTGGAAGCACTCGCCCTCGTAGAGCGTGCCCGGCACACCCTCCATGCGGATTGTCCACTGCAGCAGGTTCTGCTCGGCGAGCTCGTAGTCAACAAGCACTCCAGGTGGCGGCTCCTTCAGCAGTGACATAAGCTCTTTCTGAAGCCGTTTCTGAGGGCGAAGAAGTAAAAGTTAGAGACTGGACAACCAGACTGCTGGCCTTGGTTCTCCCAAGCCTTACTAATTTATACTAATTTATTGAACTAATGCAAAAGCGAGATTGAATTGTGGTTAATGTGATGATTATAAACACGTTAGAGTCGCTAGACGAATTGGTAAACATGTTGTTGAATGCTGGTGAATTGGCATGTGCGTATAACTCGTCGAGAAGTTCGAGGCGAAAACAAAGGAACGCGCAAGGTTAGAGATGTTTGCGTTTGTGGTGTGTTTGGGATTTACCTCTGACGGAGACATGCCGGACATTCTGTTCACATCCGATTCAGCTGGATGCAGCTGTGGACCACTATAATTTTGTGTCAGCTGTTTGACTGGCGCACCTCCTGTCAGCCTGCTGCGATACCTGCATTAACTGCACCCGAACGCGCCCAGCGGAGAAGAACGCGAGTATCGCAGGCGGCGAGAGCGCGCGCTTCGACCAGATGCCGCGATCCGTGGTGCGCTTCTCGCGACTGTCGCGAGTTGTGGCCTGTGAAGGCGAAGTCGATCGCACAATCTTACACAGATAGCACGTCAAAGTGCGTCAACGCACTGCGACTCCTGCGGCTCCTGCGGCTGCGACACGCATTGTCCCAACGAGACGCGCGGTACGCGCCAACGTAGAATTTCGAATTTATTATCGCTGCTGTCTGATTGAAATCGTCAAGGTGGCAGTGGCGTAAAAATACTGCAAGCAAATATACAACGCAACAAATGCAACTATTGTTTTAAATGCAAATATTTGCCCAAAGTTTGTTGCGCGGTGCGCTAAATGTATGTGGAAATAACTTACTCAACTTTAGATAAGATAAGATTGCAATTTATAGCAGACATTTGTATTGATTGGGGGCCTTTTTTTCGTTAAGTGTGTAGAATGTTGTTGAAAACAGAAAAACCAATTTGTTCATATTTTGCATGAGGATGTAGAACTGGTTGCCTATTTCAAATATACAAATCGCATAATAAATATTTGATTTGCTTCGTAAAAATGTATATAAACATGCTTTACAGCAATACAATATTTTAAAAATTAAATTAAAATTATTTTCAATAAACATTAATAACGCACTGCACCTTTAAATGGTCAAAATAAATAAAATAAAACATGAACTTACCACATGTAACAAATGTGTATGCAAGTTTAACATGTACAATTGGTTGCCTATCCCAATAGCAATTGCTGCATTCCAGTCGTGACATGTCAAGCATAATGATCAAGATGAGTACATCCGCCGGACTCCTCTTACTATAGGGTTTGTCATCGCGTTTAATTGATTAATATTGAAACAATGAACGTGTAGCAATACCGAAGCATAGTGATAGTGCAATAAAATGTAATACGTTCCCAACAACTAGTCATGCGTTAACTGCACCGCAATCAACACAACAAAACACTCGAATGAAGAATCTTCATCTGACGAAAAGTTCTTTTACAAAATCTCATCATGCCTGTAATAAAAGACGCCAACATCGTGAAGATTGCGATCGAGATGACCGACATGGTCCCGCATCTCACCGAATTCAATCAAAAGCAACCGCTTACATGCATCATCCAAGAATTGTGCAACGTCTGGAAT
Organism: Dalotia coriaria; assembly: GCF_025399875.1. Classification (NCBI taxonomy): domain Eukaryota; kingdom Metazoa; phylum Arthropoda; class Insecta; order Coleoptera; family Staphylinidae; genus Dalotia; species Dalotia coriaria. The sequence goes on from NW_027045448.1 coordinate 4,388,262, forward strand.
CTCTCCGAGCCCGACCAATACGCACTGCAATTCAACGATACCAACAACAAGAACTACATCACCGAGAAGAATCGCAATGAGATTAAGAACGGATCCGTCATACGCCTAGAATACTCACCATCTAAGACTGCCCAAGATATCCTGCATAAACTGAATGCTGGATCAGTGGAGGAAAAAACTGCAGCTGTACAAAAACTGTCCAAGTTAAGTGCTGATATTACTTTTGCTTTAGAATTCATCAGCAAGCAGGGTTTAACTTTGATTATCAAACACATAGAAGGTGGTAAATCAAAAGGTGCTCTTCTTGCTTACTCACTGCTATCATTTGTTGAATTAATGGAGCATGGAAGTGTATCTTGGGACATTCTTGATGGGCAGTTCATTAGTAGAATTGCTGGGTATGTGAACACTTCACAGGAGAAGGACATTGGTCAGGCAGCACTATCAATATTGGAAAATATTGTTTTGAATAGTAGTCAAGGGTATGAACAGGTTGAGAAAGAAGTTCCAGTCAGTTCTTTAATCACCCACCTTCAGGAGTCTTCGGTAGTTCAACAAAATACTGTTGCTTTGATTAATGCCTTGTTGATTAAAGCAGATTTCACCAAGAGGAGATCAATTGCTGCTACATTGGCTTCCAAACAGTTAAGACAAGTTATTCAGCAGAATATTCTTCAAACTGGAGCTGTGGAAGGAGCAGAAATGGCGCATCAGTTGTATGTGCTGCAAACTTTGATTCTTGGCTTGTTGGAGCAGAGGATGAAGACCAAAATGGATCCACAGGTTAGTGCAGATTATTTTATTAAGCATGTATATGTTTAGATCTTTTTTATTTTTACTAACAAATAAATTCTGGTAGTTGTGCTGTATGTAAAATTTAATTGTCCTTAGGATCAAGATGGTCACGATAAAATTAAAGAACTGCGACGCATAGCCTTCGATGGAGAAGGTGCTGGGAGTATTCGAGGTCCTGTTGGTTTTACACGTGATTACAAAAAACTTGGTTTTCGTAATGATATAAATCCAGCTCTGGATTTTACTGAAACCCCACCTGGATTATTAGCACTCGATTGTATGGTTTATTTTGCTCGTAATCATCCTGACAACTACACTAAACTTGTATTAGAGAACAGCTGCCGAGCAGATGAACACGAATGTCCTTTCGGACGTGCAAGCGTTGAATTAGTGCGTATTTTATGCGAGTTGTTAAAAATTGGTGAATCTCCTTCGGAACAAGGCGGAGCTTATCAAGCTTTATTCTTCACGCATGATTATCCTTTCGAGGAAACATTCTGCATTTGTATTGTTTTGTTAAATAAAACATGGAAAGAAATGCGCGCTACTTCAGAGGATTTTGGTAAAGTTGCTTCGGTTGTTCGAGAACAGATCATCAGAGCCCTGCAGACATCGCCTGTGTCTTTAGAACAACTTAAAACACGTTTGTTGTCATTGACATATAGCGAGATTACAGCCTTGTGGCAGCAGGAACGCACTTCGAGAGAAAAATGGGAATCACACGCAACTCCCATTGTTGAACTCAAAGAACAAATCACGCCGGACATTTTGAATCTCATCCACCAACAACGCATCTCGTTCCTGATCGAAGGAACACGTTTTACTAAGTATTCCGCGCGTGGACAACGTATTAAAGATAAGTATTGGTACATGCGACTGTCGCCTAATCAAAAAGTCCTCCACTATGGTGATTGCGATGAAAAAAGTGCGCCTTCAACCGAAGAACTTACATCGAAACTAGCGGTTTCGGATATTCGTGCGTTGCTTGTTGGTAAAGACTGCCCGAATATGCGGGGGAGGAAAGCAGCGCATCAGCTGGCGTTCTCGTTGGCGCTGGAAGGCGTCGATCTGCAGTCGTTGGACTGTATCGCAGCGGATGAGTTAATCTTTGCGTATTGGACGGATGGGATTAATTCATTGCTGGGGCAGCGGATGCAGAGTAAAGAGGCCGAGAAAGATCTGGACATCCTTTTGTCCATGGAGATTAAATTGAGATTGTTGGACGCGGAAGGTGTTACTATTCCGCAGGATCCGCCACCAATTCCGCCCGATCCACCGCATTATCATTTCTGTTATGATTTGAAATAAGCGGGGAAATAGGAGTTGGTAAACTAACAGTAATAATAACATAAGTAATAATCTGCATGTCAAATCACGTGGTATATTTTAAGAATCTCGTAATTGTAACTTTTTAAAACAAATTATGTTGAAGTGTTTATACACGTGAATAATAAGGGTTTTAAAGAAATCAACTCTGATTAAATATCAAAGAGATAAGAGAAAACTGCGAAAAGTAGGACTGAGCGTGTAGTGCACTGCGTGTTGCCTAGTTATACCTGCTCTCGATCCGCAAAAATCTTATAATCTTACAATATTGCGCACAAAGTGGAAAAGAGTCCCTAAATATACGAATCTCATTGTGTTCAAGAATAATAAACGATTATCTCAGCCCTCACTTCAACATTTCATGCGAAAGCCCTTATTCTTCACTCATGATCAATTATTTCGACAAATTAATACTAACCAAGACTAAACGCTCACCAAAAATGCACGTCAAACTAACTAATATGTTTCTACCTATTTGTATTGTTTATTATGTAACTGTAATGGCCAAGACCAAATTAGACTGAGCTAATGTATAAGAATATTGTAATGCAAATAAATATTGAATGTATACAATTGATACATTTATAGATTTAAAATTCAATAATATCAACAACATTATAACGATAAGGTGTAGACTGTCACTGCCTTGATAAGACTTTATAAAGAAATAACTACACTCGTGAAAGGTCAGGTGCGCACAATTGAACATTAACCTTCGCACCGGCGACGTCATAAATGTAGGTACACTTGAAACGATAACGATACTTTGTCTAAATTTGAACAAATAATAGCGCTTAGAGCAGTACGTATATAATATTACATTAAAGTATAGAAGGTACATAAACTCATGTCTTTTCTTATGCTATAGTGTTTAAGTTAAAATAAGATGACTAGAATATTAATTTACTTAATCAGTTATGTTAGTATCTTCCCATTCCGGTTGCTCCGCGTTGATTGGTTCCTTCATCGTGACTTCTTTAAATTGCAAATTCCAGTCATGATCTACCAATATTACCGTGTGCGTTCTTTCAAACAATTATATTTAAATTAGTTTATTATTTAAATTTGTTGATTTAGTATTACCTGGTACCATAGCCGGGTTGAACCATTTCTACGTAAATAGATGACAGTTCTTTGTAGGATTTCGGTGCTCTCCTTTGTAATTCTGGATCTGGTAGATGTCTAATCAAATACTAACAATATAATATTACTATTATAAACAGAAAACATTTAAATACCTTTCAGTTAACTTTAGTAACTCTATAAGTTGATATGTGAGTTGTCCACTAAGCTTTTTACTATTTAATTTGTTCACAATGCTTTCGAATTGCGTTCTACCAGCTAAAACTTTTTGTAATGGCGTCGTTACGGTGCTATTACCGAAAGCAAGCACTTGTTTTCCTGTTCCATCAAATGACGAATCGATTTCATTCTCCGCGTTAGTCGTATGACGAATTGTGATTTCTTTACTGAAATTCACACATTAAACTAATTTAAAACATCCTGTATGCATGCAATACCCCAAATCGATGCTAACAAAATTATAACTGTGATAATCTACATCATCCTTGTGCAAATACTGCTGATAATCCTCGATGGGCATTGTTCCCTCCAGGTAATCAATGACAATAAATCCGCGTCCTTTGTGCGATTCTTTCGATTCCCCCGTAACGTTCAACAGCGCACCGAATCGATATTTATAGGCATCTGTGGGATAAGTTGACATGCCAAGCCAGCTACCGCCTTCTCGCCCAACTTCCATATCTCTTCCTAAAATGTTATCCGTTGTAACTCTTGCAATTTCCTCGAAAATACAAGTTTAATTTACCAGCAATCACGCCTGTCGTCTCGCATTTAAACGCTTTCTTCGCCGGTCGGACATAATACTCATCGCGGTTCGACGCAACGATGAGTCGGTAACCATCTTGGGCAGGATCGGGATCGGTGTAAACAAATAGGATGCACATCGCACAACCAAGAGCAAACGCGTTCGTTCAGGATCGAAAATCGAGTGCACTTTATTTCCTACACGAGTCTGAACCAAACTTAAAATTTAAGGTCACGTTATATATGCTAGATAAACAGAAACTTGTTTGTTACACAGTTATACACTCTCCACACACACTTGAAATAAATCAAATAAAATAACCATCACGTCATTCAGTGTTTTGTGCAACGTAAGATTACCCCACGACACTCCCGCGCCTTTGGACTCAACGCGAATAAGTGACTCGACGATTTCGAGAGCGTTGTGATACGGAATATTCAAATGCAAAATGCGTGTGGAGAAAGCGTCGGGAGTGTCGTCGTGATTTGCGATGCTTTTTGCGCACGAGCTTCGCACGCATGCTTTACCATATCATAATTACTTTATCTAATCGCTAGTCGACGCGCTACAGTGGCAACTTAACGTAAATCTAGGTTTTTTTTGTCGCTTAGTAAGCCTCTCCCTCCTCGTATTCGTCATCCTCGGCGGCGAAACGTCGCGTGCTGCTTCCGTTCGCTGTGTCGGGTCGTACTTACGCTCATCCTCGTCTTCATATTTAACATTCGACTCGTATTGTTGTTGATATTGTTGATAGTCTGGATAATCTGTTAACAAAATTATTAAAATTATTATTAAACTAAATTTGGTTTATGTTGATTAGGAAATGTGTAATTTTGATGTGTAAAGTAATGTAAAAGGCGTTTACTACCGTCCAGGCAAAACTTTAAGTCTGGCGGCCCTGTTGCCATTTCTATTAATCAATCTAGCAACGAGCTTCATGTTTGAAACAAATGAAATCGCAACAAAATGCGAGTTTTAGTATAAAACTCTTGAAACTTCGTTGCATGAAGATAAAAACGTTGTTGAAAAAATTGTCTTACCGTCGACGGGTTCCTCCTTGACGCGGATTTCACCACCCTCGTCTGTCTTAATATATTCTAACCGCTCGCCGCGTTCACCACGCTCACGCTCGCGCCGCTCCCGGCGTTCGCGTTTACGCTCCCTGTCACGGTCCCGATCGCGAGACTTTGACCTTCTGCGTTTACGTTCCCTATCACGATCACTGCAAATAATAAAAATATACATTCATCAAATTACATAGTTTAGCATAGATTGGGACCAACTTACCGATCTCTATCCTATCCCTTGACCGTCTATCAACATCCTCGACATCCGGTTCAGCAGCGCGTCGCTCGCGGCTTCGGCGGCGTTTCTCACGCCGTGGCGATCTGGACCGTGAACGTTTCCTGCGTTCGCGGGATCGTGACCGGCGCCGATCGAAATTACCACCGCCGCCACCACCTGCGCCCGCACCGCCTCCTCCTCCGCCACCGCCGGCATTACCATAACCTCCCCCACGTTCGCGATCGCGTTCACGGCCACCACCACCACCACCGCCGCCGCCGCCGCCTCCACCGCGTTCCTCGCGCTCCCGTTCCAGGCGATAACGCTCACGCTCGCGTTCGTTATCTTCGCGGCCAGAATGTTTAATGTTCACGTCGGGACCACCACGTCTCGTACCACCCAAACCACCACCTGGAATTTTATGGTTTAATTAATTTAAATTTTAAAATTTTGATTGTTGATTCTTACCTAACCGCCTTGGAAGCCATCCCTTGACTGTGCGAGCCCGCTCAACATCAACGAGTACTCGCCGCCCGTCAATTTTCTTACCATCCGCATGTTTGTACGCAGCTGCAATGGAAACACACACTATTTAAGCACACCAGTCCACGGCACGCGCAATTACATCAAAAGATAATGTCCTGTTTCTACCATGTTCGACTCGTTCGACTTACACATCCCGTTTGTACTCTCTTTTATTGTTTCTTACTTTGTTTGTTATTTGTTCATTCAAAACGAGACAGAATTGAAAATGTCCACTTTCGCTGCTTTGACATACATAGGCTGTCTTTTTTTTGTCCGGGTGACCAGTCGGAGATATTACCAGATAAGATAAAGATAACTAGGTATTATTCAAGTATACCTACCCAGTTACTTACGTAAGTGAACGGAAAATTTACTTATTGTCGCGATATCCAAGAATCCTCACGTTTTAAGTTCTAGTTTACCTGGTGCGCAATTACTTACAACGCGCAGACACCTCATATAAATTAACAACTAGGTTACTAGACGGTGTTTTTAGTTTAGAATTAATTTCGCTTCGATTGTTGGTTCAAAAAGCAACAAAACATTATTGATTCAAAGAAGAAGGCTAAGAGTGAATATAACTATCACACGCCGCGAATCGACTAAATGCGTATTTGAAAACAAAACCCCAACAGACAAAAGTAAAATATGCATCATATAAAAGAACGTATTTGTATGTAGGGTTTCTCTTACCACACATACAAACCTATATAGCCAGCAAAAAGCGGAAGTATGAGGACAAACGGCACTAGTTGCCTGCAGCTCGGACTGTATAAAAAATAGAAAACTACGTATTAATTCTTCTCATGTGCAGCATTGCGAACGTCGTTATGTATGTATATATTTAGGCATGTTGATTGGTTTACGCTCGCGGAGATTGCTGGCTACGTGGCTCGCTCGCTGCTCCACACACCGTCGCGCAAAAGTACCTTAAATAGCGGCGCCCGACGCCGGCAGTTTAAGATGCTTTTCTACTGAGTATGTCGGAACGGTGTGCAGATTGGGTACTCACAGTGCATGTCGCGCTCGTGTTCATATTCAATGAACGCGTATCCTCGCGGTTTGCCATTGACGGTGTTGTGGATGAGGAGGATCTTTTTGATTGGTCCATAGCCTTCAAACTCTCTCCTCAGTTTTGATTCAGATGTATCATAATTCTAAGTTTAAAACAAAATTAGTAAAGAAAATATGACTAAAATTTGTATAATTACAATTCTTGCAACAAATAAGGTTTTGAATGGATCTGAAGTGACATTTGTAGCCCCAGTAGGATCCCAAACTGCTATCTCCTGTTCCAACTTGTAAGCAACTTGCTCGGCACGTTCTCTTCTGCGTCGCTCGACGCGTTCTTCTCTTGTTTCAACTCTTGTAGGTGGTGGAGTATCTTTTGGATCCTATAATTATAAAAAAAAATTGGTAAATTATAGAAAAAAATTTATTTAAAATTTTGTGCTTACTTCAAATTGGTCTAAAAAATCACCGACGCCACCATATCCACGATTTTTCTTCTCGTGGGGTAACTTGCTCGCAGGTGGTAGAAATGGAATAGGGTCGCGTGGGGCAAATAACGCCAACAAATTATGCGGCAAGAATTGCGTCATTTTGAACGAACGCTTGCGTTTACGCGTCTATTAGTCAATCAAACATCACATACACAAGATGCACTAGATTTAATATGTGTTGTGGGTGGAAAACAGCCCCTTATCGACGCATTTCGGTCAAGGGGAAAATGTGGACTGTTGTTAAAAATGGCGATTGTTTGTCTGCGGCGTCGGCGACCTTGGCGGCCATTGCAAGATTATTGTGATAAAATGAGTGACATGGTTGTTCAGTGCTGCCAACTGCAGTTAGCCGAACTGAGGAAATATATATTAAGAAAACGCATATAATATTAATTTGATATAAACTAATTATATCAGTATTATTAAATAATTTAATATATTAAATTGATTTTCAATATAACATTACATTATTTTAATATTTACTTTGGAAAACCAACCGCAAAATTAATTTGTATCGAAGGTTGCCTATCCGCTGGCAAAAGTCGGTTGTGTTTATTTTCCAATCGCTGTCAGTTGTTGTCAAAAGAGTTCCTAACCTATGACAAGCAATCCAACCAAATGCGATGCGGAAAAGATGCGAATGATGCGGCTGTAACTCGCTTTTTAAAAACCAACTATGGCTGATGGCGACGATAACCAACCGAAGCGAACTGTCGGAACGCCAGCCAGCGACGACTCATCCTCTGACATCGAAACGATCGACTTGGACTTGGTCAGCTCGCAGAATGACAGACCTTCGAAGCGCGCTCAACCCGACTTGAATCCCCAACAACCAGGTAAACACTCAATTGTTTTTATTCTAACTTGTCCTAATTATAAACAATTCACAGCCATGCATGATCAAAACGTCCGCAAGGAAGACAACCCCTTCTCGTTTCGTCACTTCATCAATACAGCAGACAGAAGCTATCACAATCAAGGTGCTAGGCCAAAAGTATTCTGTGAGGGTAGACCAGTGAGTATACCGCCGCCGTCGGATGTCGAAATATCCGACCAGCACATGTCTTCACGTTTGGTAAATGAGTATCCATCAGCGCTGCCGGATTTCGTCCAGGATCATCTAGTCATTGAACAGTGTTACTTAAACAATCATGACAACCTGCCTGACTGCACCATGGATAGAAGTGAAAGAGACAGAAATGAGAGGGTGTCCTACAGGCCACAGGCAGAGTTCCCTTTGGATTTGCCATTAAGTGGTGAAGCACAGAATAGACCTACAGTAAGAAATAGCCCTCAGGTGATTGCACCTGAGGTGGGGAATTCAAAAAGTCTGCCGGATTTCTTGGCAGACACTGCTCCTGGTGGAGGAAATGTTGCAGTGGTTGATAATGAGGGTAGTAGTGCAGAATGGGAAGCAGATAGGTTAAGAGTGGAATTGGATGGAACCAGAAGGCAGTTAGCTGAGAAAACCAGGTTGGCTGATTGTTTAGCACAGGAATTAGATTTGGCACGGAGTAAGAATCACGAATACACGCAGAATTTAGCAAAGGCGTGGGAACAAGTTGAAGAGAATCTTGAACGCAGTAAAGTAAGTGAAATTTTTAAACTTTTGTGTATGAATAATAAAAATTCGTGTATTTTAGATAAGAGCAACTTCGTCCGAAAATAACATTATGAAATTACGCCAGGAAGTTAAACTATTAAACGTAAGTTTTCCACTTTATGTAGTTTTACTTAGTCTTTACTACGTTTGGTAATTTTTTAGAAAGAAGTGAGTAGATTAAAACGCGAAAACATGGCGCTGAAAAGCGAAGAGGGCGCTGCAGGCGGTCCCTGTGCTTCAACAAGTCGAATTGACCCAATGGCGCAACGTCATGTGGCTCAAGACTTACGATCGGCTGCATCTACTGCTGAACACTCTCTCAGGTACTTATAACGTAAAAACTTGTCTAATTCATAATGTTAAATGTAAAATATTGTATTTCTTGGTTAGTTTGTTTTTCCAATATAGGCAACCAACATAACAATTGTTTTACATTACAGACAGTTGTTGAGCGGCGTTGAAAATCTTCGTTTATTAGCATCACGCGTCGAAAACCTCTCGCGTTACGAAGCAGAACAAACTTCGTACATATCGGACGATGATGCTGACGACGACGATGACGACGCCGACGCCGGCCCAGCGCTATAAACACTCACCCCGCCAGAAAAAGAAGAAAAACGATAAAAACTGTTATACGTGTAAATAATATTTTTCGATTAGGTATTGCTAGAGAATTACGATAGTTTTTTATATGGATTGTAAGCCAACAATATTTTGCGTACACACTCAGAGCCTACAGCGGTGTGCGGCATTTAAGCTAATCATAATCACAAGTGCAACTCGCGTAATAACTTTTTACTAACTTTTTTAACAACGTATTTATTGACTTTGTTCTCACTTCTCATACAGAATTACAGTACATACATATTAGTAAGTGGTGCATAAGTGATGTTTCATTACGTACAGTATTTACAATATTCAAATATTCATGTAACACTAAAGAAAAGGAAGAAAAATGCTGTCAGCATCACACTATGACTAAACACAAATATTACATACAATGAATTCAATGTGATATGATTTAATATTTAATGATTAACGGAAAACTATTAAAAATTCAATTGTAAATGTAATCGCAACAGAAATGCACTCCTACAATCAAGAGTTGATTTCCTGCAGTAATTCCTCATAGATTGAATCAGTTTGTGTTTCATTATTGGTAAAAACGCCTCCGTTAACACGCATACTTGTTTGGCTACCAACAGAACGTAAAATATCATTAAGAACGGTTTGTGTATGCGTATTATTGAAGCGTAAATCAGGCGGTAAGATATCGTCACATGTTTGTGTGTAGTTATTTGAATGCACATCATTTGTGAGCAGATCTAAGTTTGTAAACCAGTCCGTTTGCGTTTCCATGTCTGCATTGCAGTCATTAATGTACGATTGAAGCAGATCTTCGGTTCCTATACCTTGATCAACGTGCGTTGGAATTTGAATGGGTGTAATATTACGGTGATTAGAAATTGTTATTGATTGAGATAGGATATTCGGACTCAATGTTTGTGTGCCTAATGAATTCCTCTGCACATCATCATTGATATCGAGTAAATTTACATCAAATGATGTATTGCATGCGCGTGTACTTGATGTAACTGTAGTTGTTTGTGTTTTGATGCTTTTCTTGGACATTGTAATATTCTCAACCACTGTTGATGCATGTATAGATACAAGTTCCGTTTGTGTACCAGCTGATGATGTTATCGCTTGTATTTTATGCGTTTGTGTTTGCATTTCTGTTTTATTTCGACGTTTTCTTTTGATTCTTGTATCTTCAATTGTTTTATTCTCTTCAGCATTGATTGTAAGAAAATCTTTGGGTAATATCAATCTTTTGCAGGTTTTGCATCAACCACACACATTATTCTTGTGCAAGCATTTGTATCACCATTGAATAATGCTTTGTACTTTAATTTAGCAAAGATTTTATGTCCTTTTCTTCTTGCATGTGTTGTCAGTGTGTCATAGCATGCATATTCAGCTGGACATTCAGGACATTTGAAATTTATCCCACAGTATTCAACATGTAAGTTTTTAGATGTTCTGTAGCAAAGCCTGAGTGACATTTTGTGCATTTGTGGTTTTTCACTGAGTGGACTTTGATATAGTGTTGTTTTAGGTATTTCATTGATTTGAAACACTTTTCAGAGTGATAAATGCATACATTTGATGGACAATGATAGCTTCTTTGTGTGTTACCTTTTGTAAGAATTTTTTCTGAGTTTTGACTCTTGTGGTGCCTGGCTAGATGCAAATTTAAATTTGACCTAGACTTGAAAATTGCTGTGCAATTTACTTCTGTACATCTGATTGATGTTTCAATTGTTGATAGTTCTTCAACAGATGGATAAATCTTCTCCATTTTTATTAGAATATCAACCTACAAGCAATAATATAGAGACTATTTGTTATTAATAATTAATTAATTTCTTATTACCTGCTGATAATTTCGATGGAGTTGACTTGGCTGCATAACCCCATAACTAGTTTGTTAGGTTAGCTAATGTGTACGCGATCGTGTTTTGTTTCCTGCGCCAACTCGCGACCCTCAATTATGGATTCTAAGCGGCGGTGATTAATAAATGAGGATTATTGAACGTTATCGACGTGAATTGTGCGTGAGTGGGTGGATATATCAATAATTATAGACGATTCACATGCGCCGGTGTGTTTAAAACCTCAACGTCACCGGTAAACTAAAACTGCTGATCATTCTTACGTCCGTGATTGTAATTTATAAATCTCCACTGAAGCTGAACAGCAGGCAGCATGTGAACATGAGCTTTAAATTCAGTGCTTAACTTGTTTGTCAATTGTTTTAATCCACGTTACGGCCGTAAATTATTCGTTTGTTTAAGTGCGCGTTTATAAACGATAAAAGTAGTCGATTACATTTTCGTCTCAATATTCTCAGAATTTATTCGGTGTTATCAGCGGAAATAAAATTAGACGCGCGTTTAACGGTACATGTGTTATAAAAGTGAAAATTCATTAAAATTCCAATCGCACTAACGTCATTGCAGCAAACGTGCGCGGTGTTTTTTTTTCTTGGCGAAACAAGTCAGAAAACATGTGAATATCGAAGTATAATCAACAACTTGATTGGCATTTGTTTTTTCTGTAAACATCCAATCAGTGTCCAATAAACTACATTGCTAGTAATATAAATGATGTAGTGGGATATTTGGTGTGTTGTGCGATAGATTCTTCTGTGGGGTCCGGTAGTGGCAGTCAATGGAATAGTAGTCCACGTTCGAGAAGTCCGCTTCGTCCGGTTTCGTGCCAGTGCGAAATAGTGCGTGTTGCCGAGTACACGTTACAACTCTACAAGTTTTCTCGGCTCGCTCGTGTATGATTACAGTGGGTGATATCGTGCACGGAACATGTGGATACGACCTGATTACACTACGCATTGGTGAGTGTGTGACTTACGCTTATTAAAATCGATTTAAATTAAAAATGTAGGTGGATAAAAGAGTAAAAACATAGAAACATGTTTAACATACGCCGGGTTATTGCTATATTGGTACTTAAATTGGTACTAAATCAATGAGAATGTAGATTGCGAACACGTGGCTATGATAATTACTTTAAGATAGTTTTGTTGACACTAGTTTATTGGGAGTAGTTACAAGTTCAAAGTTAATTCTTGATTGATTTGGAAGAGTAATTGATAAGAGTATTATCAAGTTGGGATATGACTCAAAATAAACAAAGTAAAACGTGGTATTGTTGAATGCAGTAAAAATGTTCTCTGTTCAGTGCCAATGCAATAGAGAATTGTTTATTTTTTTTAGTTTGGGCATTCAAAACGTGCTCTTGAAGCAGTATTTCATCAATTAACCTAATTATTTTGCCATACTCATCAATTACGCCATAAAATAAACGCTGTCTTTTTTATTACTAGTCAGCAATGGTTGTAACACAGAGGAAAACTGTTGCAAGATAACATAAACTGGGTTAGTTGGTGTGCATTTACTAATTAATTAATTAATTGACGTGTAATTGCATTTAATTAGATAATATTCTTTACAGAATTAAGTAGAAAAGGGACAAAAGGACATGGATTATTGAATAGATCAATTTTTTAATAAAATTAAAATATTTTCTTTATAAAACAAAAATTTAGTACAATTTGGTTAGTTTTGTTATTTGGTTAGTGTTACTTACAGCCGTTATAACTCAAGAACAGCTGGACAGATTTTGATGATCTATGATTTCTTGGATTCATCTCGATCCTGAATAGCACAATAACTATTAAACTATATTAGGGTGGTCCTTAAAATGCATTTTTTTGAATTTCTTTGCTCCCAGGGCCTTAAACGCTTTCAAATCGATAAAAAAATTCCTGAAAATTTGAGCTCTTAATATTAACTTTAAGATAGTCCGCACTCTCAGATAAGGTTTTTATGGAGATTACTTGGCAGAAAATGGATTTTAAGTAACAAACCGTGACATATTTATTGTAAATTTAATTCTCCATGTAAAAAATACCTCATACATATTTACTGCACCTATTGACTTGATACTATTTAGAATATATAGCAAATAATAGCAAATAGGAGTTTATTGTTCAATTTTTATCAGAATATAAGCAATATTATGGTGATACTCGAAAATCTGCAATAGTGGATAATATGAAAAAAGATTAAGGCTTAGTATTCGAATAGTCAATAGGTGCAGTAAATATGTATGAGGTATTTTTTACATGGAGAATTAAATTTACAATAAATATGTCGCGATTTGTTACTTAAAATCCATTTTCTGCCAAGTAATCTCCATAAAAACCTTATCTGAGAGTGCGGACTATCTTAAAGTTAATATTAAGAGCTCAAATTTTCAGGAAATTATTTTTTATCGATTTGAAAGCGTTTAAGCCCCTGGGAGCAAAGAAATTAAAAAAAAAATGCATTTTAAGGACCACCCTAAGACGTATTTACCGGAGTAATTCTGTTTGCGTATAACCAACTTGAAAACATTCCGGCTACATTTTGAAGGTGCCAAAATTACACATGTTCAGTCAGGTGAATAACCATTGCGTGTTTAAAATATTTAAATAAATAATTCAGCCAGATTTCATCCCTGATTGTATAATAAACGCAAGTGTATAATATAATTGAATAAAATTCAATTAAAAGTTCTTATTGTTAACATAATCCTTTCATATTTTCGTATTGACAAAAATTTTGTGTTTATGTGGTTGCATTTGTTAATGAACTTTGTTATCAACAACATATTTACAAATTAGATGCAGAGTATGTACGTTAATTAATAACACAATTGTTATTGTTTTATAGTTCAGTTAAAACTCGCGTTTGTAATGAGTCAGTATACTCATTATTTAATTATTAATTTTAACACACTGATGATCGTAGGTTTACAAACATTATAGCATCATTTCTTCATTAAATTCTGAATAGAATAATCATCATAAAACAGACATCAATGAAATGAGTACAAAGTTATGACTCAAACAAAATAATCATTGAAAAGTATGTTTATTATTATTATCTTGTTTATTTAAAATAATTTCTAATACTTTTTACTTTTTGAATGCGTTATTTATTTGAGCATACAATACACTTGGAATTTTGACATTCCGTTTTCAAGTAATTAATTAATTAATTAATACTCGTTGTTATTAAAGTTATTAAACGAAACCGTGCTACATGTCTGTTGGCGCCCCGTTATAATTCAATTATAGCATATAACAAATATGTTTATTATAGCACATTTGCAGTTTTGCTAGCTGCGCTTTTTAGCGCAACAAGTCGACCTTATTCCCTCGTTTATTCTCTGCACAACATTCACATTATTCACAACATGTTTGTGCAAAGAGAAAAAGCGTTACCTACTAGTTCACCTATTGTGTATAGTGTCACCTGTTTATTAATCGATAAACAGGTAATTCTCATGTCTGACACGCTAACGCATTTAACTTTTATTCGACAGATGTGTAAATTATGTGAGGCGGAACTATTACTCATTCAGATATTCCCCCTTAGTATATTCACTGTTTGCTGTATAATGGGTTGCCTATATTAAAATCATAAAGAAGATAAATTATTTACACAAAATATTTAGATTTTAAAATACATATTTACCAATTTAACGCTGAAATGTAAATATATCAAAATTTATCACCGTCACAGCACGCCGTATGTTAAATTTAGGAAATAATACATAAAACATGCTTTTTCGCTCAGCTCTTCTCTGCATTCGCTTGTTTAGCGATAAATTCTCTGGTTTAATGGCACAATGCTGTCGGTGCAAGTAAATTAACTCATTAATTCATTAAAACTCGAGGACATTACGAAAACTTTTCGTCCGCGAGCTTCGTTTGAAAGTTTTGACACATTATTTTTGACAGCAATGGCGCTCGCATACAATACGCGGACACCGTAAAACTCAAGAAACAAACGAGTTTGTATTGTGTGTGCCGTACACACACACACAATGTGTCTTCGCGATGAGTCGGTGTGCGTGTCGGCGCATCTCGGCATGCCAGCCGACAACCGTGAGAATTTCCCGGCGGCGCGCTGTCCTGCACAGTCCTGCAGTCGCCAGCGATCGTTCGCGTGCGGAGCTTCTCGCACGAACATGTCGCGCAGCCATAGCGCACACAACACCACCGAATAAATCGAAATTCGGCGGACGTTCACTCGCATTGCATACTGTCGATTGTGTATGCAGGTAGAAATCAAAATAACTGGTTATTACCGTCGATTGAAAGCAGTTAGTTGTGTTTCCACAGTGAAGTCGGCATAGAATTATCGACCGGTTGGAAAATCTATGCGATGAAAAATTAATTATAACTCGGGCAGTAACAGACATGTGATTGTGAGATTGGTTGGGTTAGTTTTTGAAAACCTGAGAGTTGTTTTAATTTGGCGACGCGATGAAAGATCCGGTGACGAAGCCGAAGTACGCGAAGCTTCCGGAACAGCCGGAAACAAGGTGATCTATGGGGAAGCTGTCACCAAACCGCCAATTACGGTGAGTTATGAATATTTAAAATTTTAATTTAGGTTTTTAAGCATTTTTAAGTAAAAAATTAAAATTTTGATTTTTTTGTTGATAACTTTTATAAAATAATTTTTGAGTTGTTATTTAAATAATTTGTCATAAAATTTAACACTAAATCAGTTCCAGACAAAATAACCTTAATAGTTCATTGTTTTTGAGGTAATTTCGTGAAAATACGTTTTTAAACGGTTAATTCAAATGATTATGAAGGTTAAACATCAGAAACGTGTTTCTTTTTGTTTCTATTAAATAATTGATTAATTATTTGATTACCAATCAAGTTTTTGAAAATTTTATTGCTTAATAAATAAATTCATTATTATTACGCAAATTTATAATAAAATAAATATATTTAAGCGATTAATTAATATTTAAAAATTAGTTGTTGGCCGTTTTGACCGTTACAAAATTGAAATTTTTTTATAAAGCAAAACTTGTTAAAAATTGGTTACTTTTTTTCTGCTTAGTGTTAGTTACATCATGTATAACTAAAGAACGGCTGGGTAGATTTTGATCATCTATAGTTTGTTAGATTCATTTCCGCCCTGAATAGCAGAATAACTATTAAAATTTCAAAAGTTATGACTTAAAGGTTGTTAAATGGGGGATGAAAGTTGGTAATGACATTCCATCATAGTTATAACTCAATAATTGCATCCAGATGGCGCTAAAGTGCATTGTTTGCATTTCTCATTAATTTTAAATAAAATGGCGAATCTTACTGATGGAATCGACACATATTAAGCCCAAGAAAGTGAAAATTAATTAAACACTTTTTAGTAGAACACAATTGGCTTCGTTCTTCAGTAGGAATGTGTTGATATTTAGAAGTCAGCAAATTTTTTACAGACGTATTTACCAGAGTAATTCTGTTTACCTATAAACTGACCTCAAAACATTCCGACAACATTTTGAGGTTCCGAAATTTCGCATTTTTAGTCTGACGAACAAAAAAATACTCATTCAAATGAAATACAATGAAATACAATTAAATATTGTTATAGTTAACGAAATCCTTTCATATTTTCGTATTGACAAAAATTTTGTGTTTATGTGGTTGCATTTGTTAATGAACTTTGTTATCAACAAAATATTTACAAATTAGATGCAGAGTATGTACGTTAATTAATAACACAATTGTTATTGTTTTATAGTTCAGTTAAAACTCGCTGTTTTAATGTATATGAGTCAGTATACGCATTATTTATTAATTATTAACACACTGATGATCGTAGGTTTACAAACATTATAGCATCATTTCTTCATTAAATTCTGAATAGAATAATCATCATAAAACAGACATCAATGAAATGAGTACAAAGTTATGACTCAAACAAAATAATCATTGAAAAAGTATGTTTATTATTATTATCTTGTTTATTTAAAACAATTTCTAATACTTTTTTACTTTTTTCAACGCGTTATTTATTTGAGCATACAATACACTTGGAAATTCTATGACATTCCGTTTTCAAGTAATTAATTAATTAATACTCGTTGTTATTGAAGTTATTAAACGAAAACGTTCTACATGTCTGTTGGCGCCCCGTTATAATTCAATTATAACAAATAACAAATATGTTTATTATAACACATTTGCAGTTTTGCTAGCTGAACTATTTTTTAGCGCAACAAGTCGACCTTATTCCCTCGTTTATTCTCTGCACAACATTCACATTATTCACAACATGTTTGTGCAAGGAGAAAAAGCGTTACCTACTAGTTCACCTATTGTGTATAGTGTCACCTGTTTATTAATCGATAAACAGGTAATTCTCATGTCTGACACGCTAACGCATTTAACTTTTATTCGACAGATGTGTAAATTATGTGAGGCGGAACTATTACTCATTCAGATATTCCCCCTTAGTATATTCACTGTTTGCTGTATAATGGGTTGCCTATATTAAAATCATAAAGAAGATAAATTATTTACACAAAATATTTAGATTTTAAAAATACATATTTACCAATTTAACGCTGAAATGTAAATATATCAAAATTTATCACCGTCACAGCACGCCGTATGTTAAATTTAGGAAATAATACATAAAACATGCTTTTTCGCTCAGCTCTTCTCTGCATTCGCTTGTTTAGCGATAAATTCTCTGGTTTAATGGCACAATGCTGTCGGTGCAAGTAAATTAACTCATTAATTCATTAAAACTCGAGGACATTACGAAAACTTTTCGTCCGCGAGCTTCGTTTGAAAGTTTTGACACATTATTTTTGACAGCAATGGCGCTCGCATACAATACGCGGACACCGTAAAACTCAAGAAACAAACGAGTTTGTATTGTGTGTGCCGTACACACACACACAATGTGTCTTCGCGATGAGTCGGTGTGCGTGTCGGCGCATCTCGGCATGCCAGCCGACAACCGTGAGAATTTCCCGGCGGCGCGCTGTCCTGCACAGTCCTGCAGTCGCCAGCGATCGTTCGCGTGCGGAGCTTCTCGCACGAACATGTCGCGCAGCCATAGCGCACACAACACCACCGAATAAATCGAAATTCGGCGGACGTTCACTCGCATTGCATACTGTCGATTGTGTATGCAGGTAGAAATCAAAATAACTGGTTATTACCGTCGATTGAAAGCAGTTAGTTGTGTTACCACTGTGAAGTCGGCATAGAATTATCGACCGGTTGGAAAATCTATGCGATGAAAAATTAATTATAACTCGGGCAGTAACAGACATGTGATTGTGAGATTGGTTGGGTTAGTTTTTTTGAAAACCTGAGAGTTGTTTTAATTTGGCGACGCGATGAAAGATCCGGTGACGAAGCCAAAGTACGCGAAGCTTCCGGAACAGCCGGAAACAAAGGTGATCTATGGGGAAGCTGTCACCAAACCGCCAATTACGGTGAGTTATGAATATTTAAAAATTTTAATTTAGGTTTTTTAAGCATTTTTAAGTAAAAAAATTAAAATTTTGATTTTTCTTTGATAACTTTTTATAAAATAATTTTTTTGAGTTGTTATTTATATAATTTGTCATAAAATTGAACTAAATCAGTTCTAGGGGTAATAATTTTAATAGTTCATTGTTTTTTGAGGTAATTTTGTAGAAATAGTTTTTTAAACCGTTAATTCAAATGATTATGAAGGTTAAACATCCGAAACGTGTTTCTTTTTTTGTTTCTATTAAATAATTGATTTGAATTGAATTATTTGATTGCCAATCAAGTTTTTTGAAAATTTTATTGCTTTAAAAATAAATTCACTATTATTACGCAAATTTATAATAAAATAAATATATTTAAGCGATTAATTAATATTTAAAATTAGTTGTTGGCCGTTTTAAACACGGCTGACATTTTCCGCTGGTGGTGTGTTTGGTAGCAAACCGGCCGTCGAGCTTTGCGGATCGATAAATTCACCGTATCGTTGCCGCACACTCGCCGCGACCTATAAAACTGAATTTTACATTTTCGTCATTTACTACGGGGTTGATTTCAACATTTTCAGCCAAAGTTTCTACACTTTTCCATTAAAATGTAGCTTCGGAGTTACGCAACCCACCATACACATATCCAAGCAAACAAATTGCAATCTGCATCAGTCACCTCACCGCAAACATCCATATCTTGCGAAATAAAAATTACTCGATAATACTGTGATTTTATAATAAGTAGTAATTAAAAATAAATGCTTTGCATATTCATGATGGAAAGATACCATACCGAAGAGTATAATGTGTCATATTAATAAAACAGCGAAATAGGCCAGCTTGCGCCGCACTTTTATCGATTATGCTGATCAACCTGTTGAGAAAATACTCTGCATGCGTGTGTATAAATTGATGGAGTGTAAGTTTATGCATGCATGTGAGTGTGTAACAATCGCTTGCGATTGTTTCCAATGGCGTGGTTTCGGTAAGACTACGTTGATGTCGTCGATTCGTCGGCGACGCTGTTTGTGTCATCGTTTTGCTGCGAGCACACATACCTGTGCCGTGGAGCGGGTTGTGAGATCAATACTAATACACGGGGGGTGAATCAATAATTTCAAACGGTGGATATTATAAATATCGCGATTAGTATGAGTGCCGAGGGGAATGAAAATGTAAGTAAATTGTATAGTTGTAGATTATGGTGTATAAGTTAGGTTATGTTTAGTTCCGGTGTGAAGGTGATGGTGGATAAGTAAATTTTTGTATTTGAAAAGTAGATTTTAGGATTTTAATTGGTGGAAAGTGGTTATATGTGGTTATTATTCACCTGAAATGGTTTCATTTAAATTGGTAGTTATTTTTGAATGTTGTTGATTGTTCTTTCACGGATATTAATGGTACCGTATGGAGTTGGAGGCCAGTGCTTATTAAATCGTAGAAGTAATGGATGCACCAGTGCGTAAAAGATAACTTTTTTATCGTTGTAAACAGCAATCAGCAATCTTAGTTATGATAAAGTGTCGCTGTGGCACTGATTGTGTGCGATATTCGTAACAAGCATATCCAAAAGGATAATTTTAGACGTTTTCTCCTAAACTATGTATTATTTTACGTTTAATATATGTTTACTTACTATTATGTGGACAAGAAAAAATTATACACTTAGTAGCCGTTGTCTATCATTGGAAACGTGTATAATTTGAGTAGTATAGTAATTATCAGTAGCGCTAAACGGCATTTTAAAATGTTTTACAACGTAACATTTATGCTATTTTTGCTGCTTCCACTTTATTTTCATGTTTAGGTTTCTATATTTGAACTTTAGTATTTTAAAACTTCGAAATTCATTCGTATTTCGTATGGCCTGGTACTGCACCGTAAAGAAATGCGCAGGCGCAAGCTTTACCCGTGACTAAAGTTCTTTAGTCACGATTTTAGCCATCTGTGATTAAAATGCCATCTTTTGTGTCTCGAAACCGTGGGGAAAAGTAGCGTTTTAAAGTGGAAGAATTAAAAATTTTCTTTTTGACTTGTTATAAACGGCAATCAACGAATAAATAAAAAAAATGTTTCATATTGTGTTTCATACTTTTTGTTTTATGTTTAAAAAGATGATTTTAGCCATTTTCTGCAAAACAATGTATCATTTTCTGCTGAATACATGTTCATTGTCAATTATACTGACAAGAAAAGTAATATAGATATACTTCGTATTCGTTGTTTACGTGTATAAAATGATTTTTTGCTAATCATATCACAAGTTTATCACTTTTCTTGCCATATTTAGCATTGTATAAAGAAAAGTATATCAAATTTTAAATAATCAATACCGCTCCTTGGTTATTTATTTCCATACAGGGTGAACAATCGCAGATTGTAAAAACAAAAACTTGATTCAATTGTTGATTAACCACTGTGAAATTGCCACCCATTGTAGAAAACGCACAATCATTCACCGTTTGCGACTTTTTTTCGGTACGACCACGGTTAACGTTTTGCGATAATACTTGAGGTAGTAAACGCGTAAAAAATTATGGAATGCTTAGTAATGGCCGGTCGAAGTCGACTTGTCGCATTGGCCTAATTTAAGCTCGAATGCGCGTCGTGTAAATACATTGCGAATGTCAAGACGCACAATGCGCACCGCGGCCGCCCACTTGCAGACATGGCTCGCGCGCGCGTCGAATGCTTCCGTCAGTATAATTATTTTAATATCGGATGATGAATAGAAAATATGCGGTGTACATTTTTCCACATGAAATAGTACACATTTTGTGTTTGTAATGGGTCTGAATTTCTTCCGGTTCATGTTCATTGCGATAAGGCAAACATTTTTACATTTGTGGAAAAATGTATGAAAGGAATGCTTGGGTTGTAGGTATAATTTTCATCTGAAGCATTTTTGTTTGTGTTGATTGTTAAATATGCTTATAGTATAAATTTGCTCCTGTCAGTACGTTTCTTTTGTTTTATTATTAGCTGTGCTAAGAATCGTCATAAAAATGGTCAATATTAATTTTTAATTCCTGGAACACGTAATAAGTTAAATTTATTTTAGTTTTTTCTGTCATTGGTAGTACTAATATTATGCATGTGCTTTAAAATAGCCTTTTACTGTGTAGGCACTAAAGTAAATATTGCTATATTTCTATTATCTCCAGTTTTTCAGGAAATTTAAACAGTTATATTTCATATTTTAGAAGTGTTTTAGGCTATTTTCATATCTGTTTTAATTTCATTTTTAAAAACCGCCATAAAAATGTTTAATTCCAGAAAGACATAAAAAGTTTTATTTATTAAGTTTTTTCTATCATTGGCCGTCTTAATATAACCTTCAATGAAGAAATTGCATTTTACTGCCTAGGCACTAAAGTAAAAAATTGCAATACCATTCTCATCTCAAGTATTTCATGAAATACTTGAAACAAATGCATTTAATATTTTAACGTTAAAAAGTCATTTACGCGGTTTTCTTTCCGTTTTAACTTAATTTTTTTACCCAAATTATTTTTAAAACCAGTTATTATTATAATTACTATAATTATAATATTTCGTCAAATTTTAAGGAATGTAAGGCATCGTGTCTTCAATAGATATATAAAGCATGAGCTTTAATTTTGTCATTTTGTTATAGAGCGACGCCGACATAATGTGGCTGAACACGGCCGAGGCAAGCGCTTGCAGTGCCGAAGAAGTTGCCG
This sequence comes from Dalotia coriaria, assembly GCF_025399875.1. NCBI lineage: Eukaryota > Metazoa > Arthropoda > Insecta > Coleoptera > Staphylinidae > Dalotia > Dalotia coriaria. The sequence continues at coordinate 4,410,747 of NW_027045448.1, forward strand.
GCCGACTGCGCGTCGATCCGCGCTTGGGCCTCAGCTGGCAGGAGGCGACTTACCGGCGACAAGCTCGCCGGCTACAATGAGTTCTCCGTCAAGGAGGACGAACCGCCGTGGAAGAAGTACCTGGAACAATTTCAGAATCCACTCATTTTACTACTTCTTGCCTCGGCGTTGGTCTCCGTGTGCATGCGACAGTTTGACGATGCCATCAGCATCACCGTGGCGATTGTCATCGTGGTCACGGTTGCTTTCGTGCAGGAATATCGCTCTGAACAGTCGTTGGCGGAGCTTACAAAATTGGTACCACCACAGGCACATTGGTAAGTAAATTATTCAATTATTCTTAATTTTTTTAAACATTTTTTTCTTTGTAGTATTCGAGAAGGATCTCCAGATTCATTCATGGCGCGCGAGTTGGTACCCGGTGACGTGGTGCGGTTGAGCGTCGGTGATCGTGTACCGGCTGATCTTCGTCTCTTCGAAGCGGTGGATTTGTGTATCGATGAAAGCAGCTTCACAGGCGAAACGGAGCCGGCGGATAAAAACGTCGCTCCAGTTTCGAATCCGAATGGCACGCATACCGAGTACACCAACATTGCGTTTATGGGCACCCTCGTGCGATGCGGCTTCGGCAAGGTTTGTTTACGTCTTAACTCTCAAATTCTGTTTAGATGTAGTGTAAACATCCTATTTTTGAATAATGCATTATTCAGAATTCGTTCATTTACTATCTGTCGTTTGTAGGCGTTGCTTTGTTTTACAAAATGAGTGAATATGTGTCGTTTAATTTTCTTGGTGTAAATTTTTTTTATATTTTTGAAATAATTAATTATTTAATGTCATTTTTAGGGTGTTGTGATTAATACTGGCGTGAATAGTGAATTCGGCAGTGTTTTCAAAATGATGCTCGAAGAAGAAGCGCCGAAAACTCCACTGCAAAAGTCCATGGATAGTCTGGGAACTCAACTGTCAATGATCTCGTTTGCCATCATTGGTATGATAATGCTCATTGGGTGGCTTCAAGGCAAACAGTTGCTTGAAATGTTTACAATTGGTGTTAGTTTGGCCGTTGCTGCAATTCCTGAAGGTATAAATTTATTCATTTTATATTTTGTTATATATTTTACATTATAATTTTATATTTTATAGGTTTACCCATAGTTGTAACCGTAACTCTTGCATTGGGAGTGATGCGAATGGCTAAGCGCAATGCGATTGTAAAGAAACTACCCACTGTTGAAACCCTCGGCTGTGTAAATGTGATCTGCTCGGATAAAACAGGTACGATTACCAAAACGAAATGACCGCTGCGGATGTGCGTACATCCGAACTCTACCAGGCTGATATTACCGGCACCGGATACAATGACATTGGAGAGGTGATCTTGCGTAAATTTGACTCAGCAGATAAAACCCGCGAGAGTATCTATCAGGTGTTCGAAGCGGGTGTGGTGTGCAACAATGCTCGTTTACAAGATGGCGAACTCAAAGGCCAGCCGACAGAGGGCGCTCTACTCTGCGCCGCCATGAAACATGGTATGTTCAATCCTGGCGATCGTTATATCCGTTTACAGGAATATCCATTCAGTTCGGAGCATAAAATCATGGCGGTTAAATGTATACAAAAGTACGATAAGTCCAAACAGGAAATCTTCTTTGTAAAAGGTGCGGTTGAGCGGGTGCTGGCGAAATGCACGAAATATTCACAAAATGGCGTAGCGCAACCTATGACGCAGAATAGGGTACAGGAATATATGCAGGATGCATCATCAAGTGCAAGGGAAGGATTGCGAGTGGTTGCGATGGCTCGCGGTGATTCATTACAAGATTTAATGTATTTGGGTTGTGTTGGTATTCGAGATCCACCGAGGGCGACTGTTCAGGATAACATTTTGACGTTGTTGCAATCCGGTGTGCAAGTAAAAATGGTAACGGGTGATTCCCGAGATACTGCCGTGTCGATTGCACACCAGGTTAGCATTGAAGCAAACCCCTCACAGGTGGTATCCGGTGAACAATTGGATGCGTTCGGAGAGGCTGAGTTGGATGCCGCTGTACAACATGCGACTGTGTTCTACCGAGTATCACCGAAGAATAAGTTGACGATTGTTAAGTCACTGCAACGCACCGGACATATTGTTGGCATGACTGGTGATGGTGTAAATGATGGAGTTGCGTTGAAGAAGGCGGATATTGGTATTGCCATGGGACAAAACGGTACGGATGTCTGCAAGGAAGCGGCGGATATGATTCTGACCGATGATGACTTTGGCACTATCATGTAAGTTTACTTTTTAACTATAGGCAACTAAAATTACAAAAATATTAATTTTTGTAGTGCTGCAATTGAAGAGGGCAAAAGTATTTTCTACAACATTCGCAATTTCGTACGGTTTCAACTCTCGACGTCAATTGCGGCGTTGTCGCTGATCGCGTTAGCTACATTAATGAGTATTCCGAATCCATTAAACGCTATGCAAATTCTCTGGATAAATATCATTATGGATGGACCACCGGCGCAGAGCTTGGGCGTTGAGCCTGTTGAGAACGACGTGGTGCGACAAAAGCCGCGCAACACCAAAGAACCGATGATTACACGCAAATTGGTTGGTAACGTGTTCCTTTCGGCCAGTATTATTATCGCCGGTACCTTGTGGGTATTTCAAAAAGAGGTAATTGTGTTGTCAACTTTTTTTTTGTGTCAGTAGAGTTAAATTTTGTTGTTTTGGGTTTAGATGAGCTCAGCTGGTATCACCGCTCGAGACACCACCATGACGTTTACGTGTTTCGTGTTTTTCGACATGTGGAATGCGTTGTCTTGCCGGTCGCAGACCAAGAGTGTGTTTACGATCGGTTTGTTCTCGAATCGCATGTTTCTCGGTGCTGTGACGCTCTCCGTTGTGGGACAGCTACTGGTTGTATACTTTCCACCTCTGCAGAGAATATTCCAAACGGAGGCTTTGACTATGTGGGGTAAGTACTTAAATTTAATTCTTAGCGATTTTTTTGTATAAACTAATGCCATATATTTCAATCCTTTAGATATGATATTCCTAACCACATTGACATCATCAGTGTGGGTGATATCTGAAATTAAGAAACTTATTGAACGTGTGATGGAACAGCGCGGTAAGCAGGGCAAGCGATCGCCGCTGGAATACGTATGACGGCGTCGGGGGCCTGGGGCGAAAACCCGCCGCGACTAGCCGCATCCCGTTCCTTGCCCCTTTAGCTGTGGCCCCTAGAATGTGCAACACAAATAACGACTACCTACGCGAATGAAACTGATGCGAAGCGATTTTGATTTGAAAATCCCTTGATTTTATATCGATTCACCAAAAGTATTATGCACATTTTTCTGGGTTTACATGTTTTATCATCATGTTATACGTTGCAGCTAAATCGGTTTTAGTTTATTTCTAGCAGGACGAATGTGGTTTTTACTTAATTTATATTTTATTGTGCGTGTATGATGACTTGTTGAATGATTGGGTGGCGAAAAATAGCAGAAGGACCATTAGTATGTTAGGCAACTTTATACACATCACACAAACTTTGCAATTGTTTTTCATTGCCATTATTGTGTAAAGTAAGTTATTGAGAAGTTAAGAATGAGATTTGAGAAGGAGAGAAAAAAAAATTGAGGCAACCAAATTGCGGGAACAAATTACAGATGAATGTGCTGAATATTTACCATTTCGACGCGTGACCACTTACGTCACCTTTTAAGTAAATTTAATGTATATGTAAGTACATACCATCTTCAAAACCTTTAACTAGCGAAATAGAAGTAATAATATCTGCCTTAAACGAGTAGCAAAACGGCACAATTGATCCGTATTGAGATGATAATGTTGAAACTATGATTTGTACATAATATTTAACTCGACGTTCGAAATGAAGAAAAAACATCATCATCAATATTAACAACTGAATGTATATGTTTAAGATAGCAAAGTTTATATAGTCTACTTATGTACTTATCGTACTTTGTCGCCATTTGCACTAACAGAAAGCGCGTGAGAGGATATATCATAGAAGACATGAAAATATATTATTCTGTGATACACTGTTATAGTTTGTATAAAAGCACCAGAGAGAGTTTGGCGTGTTGCGTATGTTTGTTTTTGCAATATTGTTGAACTATGATTGTTAAACTTGGACAACACGCGTGTTTATTTCGTTTGCGTTCAATTCGCCATTTTTTGAAGTCTTATTATGAACAGCGTGAATATGAAATGTGTGCACACATTTGTTGTTGACGAGTTAGATTGTAATTGGCAAAGGAAATTACTGCAGCGCACGTTTTATACTGCTGTCCTCTTTCTATCTCTAGTTCTTTGTATATTCTAGTTGTATATTGTATTAAGACAGAATGAGGCTTGAAATTGCCAAAATTGCAACCACAACAAATACTTTGGTGTCTATTTATAAATGGAAATGAAATGATGTGCGGATTGAATGAGGTCGGATTTTATAATATTGTGCACTTGCGCACGAGCGAAAAGACAAGAAACTTGGTGCTGACGTTGGTGATTGCAAAAAGCGGGTTTTACACTTGTGCATTCCTTGGAGATTTGAATTGAAAGCAGATGCAAATAAATTCTGTAATCGAAGATTGTTTCACGATGCATTTATTGTTTGTTTACATGGTATTTATACTTCAAAATAACTTTGTAACTTTGGTTATTTTATTTTATTTGCATATTTGGTTGCCTATTGTCAACATGCACCCGCATAACAGTTTATTTTACAAGAATGTCTGCCTCGCACAACCCGATTATCTTATCAGTAATGATTGCACGGTTGGGTAAGAATATATCGTGCAAATATTTATCAATTGTTATGCATTTTTATCATTGCATACGCGTTTGAGCATATTTTAATGTAAATTATTCAGTTATTTGCAAACCGCCGCCACCATTTTTAAGCATTGCATGTTGAATCTAGTTCAAATCATTTACAGCGAGACACATTTTAATTAAGCGCATTGACTCAGAAAGTTGATTAATCGCTGTAAATAGATTTGACCCATAAAAAAAGCCGACGAAGCATTCGTGATTGCTTGCAGCTTTCGTTCCGAAAACTGTCTTCTTTTTTTGTTATAAATTTTGTGGAATGCGCAAAAAATGTCGACGTCGCCGACCCAGACACCAGATTCGTGTCTCGATGGCAGGGTAAGCAACACAAATCAACAGTTGTATTAAGCGGTTGGCCGTATCGTGAGTCCAAATCCGTCTAGCACGCTCTAACGAAATCAAAAAGTTGGCAAATTCTGCGGTATACCGTTACAAGCGCGTGCGCACCGCTGAAATTACGTGCGCGTCACCGCGTGCGCCGTTCGCGACATTCGGGAAAGGGAAAATCATGGCAGCGAAAATTAACAACATTGACCCACCATCGTCCGCCAGTTCTGATAGGTAATTAGAGGTGATTCGTGCGCCGTGCCGGTGATAACACACGTCGTCATAGAGTGCGCGCTGACATACATAAAGTTACCATGAGCATCCACGAGGGTCTGAAGCCCTCGCGCCTGTGGCCGCCGTCACCAAAGCGTGCATGCAGTTGCTGCACATGTACGAGTTTGTCCAGCAAATATTAAGCGTGTCATCACCGCGGGTTGATTTTTTGCTTTCGGATTACCTTTTTCGGCCATTCGCGACTTCCTTGCATGCTGGCAATTGCCACATTTGTTGAAATTCTTTTATTTACGCACTACCGCATGGGGGGATGACATAACCTTCAAAAATTCAAATTTCTAATCCGCGAGATAAATGTATCAAATTGGAAATTAAGACATTTAAAAAATAATTTCGGTTGATTGTTTAGAACGAGTTATGAGAAAAGTATTGATTATTTTTCTTTGCCAAATTTATGCGATTTTTACCTAAAAATGTCGCCAAGTCATTGAACTTCTGAAATTTATTTTGGTATTGTTTATTAGCGATGTCGCCGAAAGTCACGTCGATTTCTCGGAGGTGTTCCTGACGGCGACGGGGACGATGGTGAGCGTAGCGGAGATTTCTACAACACTCCCGCATCACCAATCACAGTGCCCTATTGCCCTCGGCCACCATCAACAGGTATTTTCATTGTTTTAATTTATTCTACGAAAATCGCATCATTCACTTGTTTTCACAATGATAACCAGCAAAGTGCAATCTGTGATGTTGACACAATTTGTTAACATTGCATGTGTCATTATTTTGCATTCAAAATGAGTGGACAAAGTTTCATGCTTGATTTGATGCGGCCAGGTTCGCAGAAATCACCCAGGTCTCGCCGGCAGCGGACTACGTCGATCAATCAGTCGTCGAAGAAGACGTCCGCCGAATCGATGATTCGCACGCCACATCGCACGATTTACACGGCCGGCAGGCCGCCGTGGTATAACATGGCCGGACAACAGGTCGAACCTTTTGTTATCGGTACGTTTTCAATCGCACTGCTTTTATTTCTAAAAATAATGTAAAAATAAAAATGATTTAGGCATTTGTGGAGGTAGCGCTTCGGGAAAGACAACAGTCGCAGCAAAAATCATTGAGGATTTAGCCGTGCCATGGGTGACTTTATTGAGCATGGATTCGTTTTATAAAGTGCTTAATGAAAAGCAGCACGAAATGTCGGCGCGTAACGAGTATAACTTTGATCATCCGGACGCGTTTGACTTTGAGTTGCTAATTGAAACGCTGGAGCGACTCAAAGAGGGCAAGAAAGTTGAGGTGCCGATTTATAACTTCGTCACGCATTCAAGGGAGACCCGCACGGTGAGTAAGAAAAGAAAACTATAGGTTTTTGTTTAAATTTAATTTGGTTTTATGTTTATTTTTTGTTTCGGTCGTGTCTCAAATGTTCCTTTAAACATTCGATATTTATTACCACATTAAAGGCATGTAAATTGTGCTGATATCGCCTTGAAACACAATTATATACAACCACACATGTCGCGCGGCTGCTTGTGTAAATAAGCATCATCACACACGCTAATGCCCAGCGTAAATGTTTGTTTTTTCTTCACCAGAAAACCATGTACGGCGCCAACGTTATAATCTTCGAAGGCATTTTAACCTTCTACAATCAGAAAGTATGTGAAATGCTGGATATGAAAATCTTTGTGGATACTGACGCAGACGTGCGTCTGGCGCGCCGCTTAAAGCGTGATATTTCTCAACGCGGACGGGATCTTGAAGGTGTTTTGAAACAGTACACCGGAATGGTGCAGCCATCGTTTAATCACTACATCGCGCCACTGATGGTGCATGCCGATATTATCGTCCCGCGCGGTGGCGAAAATGAAGTCGCCATTCAGCTGATCGTGCAGCATGTGCACGCACAACTTCAGTTGGTAAATTAAATGATTGTTTAGTCTATTTCCAAAGTTTTGATTAACATATTTTTGTGTTCAGCGTGGGTTTAAATTGCGGGAGGAATTAGCACAGACGCAGACGTATGCTGGACAAAACGTCCGGATACTGTGCGTTTGTTACCTTCGACGCCGCAAATTCAAGGGCTACACACGTTCATTAGGAACAAGGACACACCGCGTGATGAGTTCATTTTTTACAGCAAGCGATTGATACGGCTTGTGATCGAATATACGCTCTCTTTGATGAATTTTGTTGAGAAGGTCGTGGAGACACCACAGGGTGTATTTTACAAAGGTAAAAGTTGTTGTTTGGAATGTTTCAGCGCAAATTTTGATTGTTTTGTGTTTATAATTTAGGTAAACGTATGGGGACGAATAAAATATGCGGTGTGTCAATTTTGCGCGCTGGAGAAACCATGGAACAAGCTTTTTCGGACGTTTGTAAGGACATTAGGATAGGAAAGATTTTAATTCAGACCAATTTTCATACAGGTGAACCTGAGGTATGTCGGAAACTTATTTTTTTCATTTGATATTAAATTTACTCATAATATACTCTTTTGTTGTAGCTATTCTATCTCAGATTACCTAAAGATATCAAAGATTACAAGGTGATATTAATGGATGCAACGGTGGCGACAGGAGCGGCGGCCATGATGGCAATCCGCGTGCTTTTAGATCATGACGTGTCTGAAAGCAACATTCTCATCGTGTCGCTGTTGATGGCCGAATCGGGCGTGCAGTCAATTGCCTACGCTTTCCCAAAAGTGCAGATGGTTACCAGCGCTATCGATCCAGAGATCAACGAAAAATTCTACGTGCTGCCTGGTATGGGCAACTTTGGGGATCGTTACTTTGGTACAGAGCCGTCGGAGGAACTGTGAGGAAAGCAGAAGAGACAAGCCTACCATTAGCGTTATTTAAATATTTAAAAATTGAAAACGAATTTCAAATATCCAGAATGTCCGGGCGGCGGGTTGTGATAGCGACGATTTTCCTTAATTGCTTCGGTTTCTAGTCTTAACTTACATACTTAACACACACTACTTAATTAGAACAATTGTTTTAACTTGCTAACACCCATTGTGTTTTGTAGTATTATAACTTAACGTTAAGTTGCCGAGCGAGCGTATTAGTCACGCGGAAACCAAATAATTCGACGAATATGACTAAAACTTGCAATCGTTTATTTTCGTAAGTTACCAATATTGATACAATTTACAAAATTACCCGAACTATCTGATTCAATGATTATAATCCAAAATTGTTTTGTACGTTTTATAATGTTAAACATATTATTACTGGTTGTGCTTTGAGAAATCAAAAATTGAAATGAACGTTATGGGAATTATTTCAAGTTTTGTGCATCGACATAGCGTTGCAGGACAACAAACCAATGATTAGATTTGTTTGAAGTGTACGGCGCATTCGACTCGTTTAACTTTTTGACAACATCTTCACACTCTTGCAGAGAAGCGTCCAGTGTCATGAATTTCATCCCCCAACCGGTTTGAAAACCAGAGTAACGTGTCTGTAGTTGTTTATTTATTGGTGTGTCATTTAACAACTTCACGGCAAAGCGCAGTGCCTTGCCGTAAGAATCCAATGCGCTTACATACAATTCCATCGCTTCTTTTGCTTCAATGTAGCTTTGATTATTGAACGGCAAATCGAATGTGATACCACACTGACCGAAACCTCCCTTTTCAACGATTGCGTGAATTGTTAATGTGGCAGTAGTGATATCTTCTGGGCATTTAATATTCAGGCAACCTGAACATCCATATCTGTAATGCATGATATTTTTTAATTTGTGTTATTTTATAAGTGGCAATATCACTCACGCATGCGCCATGTTGAAAGCATGACCTGGCCGAACGTTGATCTTGAAATACCGGTCGTAGTTTAAATGTTTCAGTAGTAACATCAAGTCGAATGCATTGTTTGTGTAGTAATGTTCATGTTGGCTTAATGTGTCGGTGTTTGAGAGATTATTTTGGTGCGCGAACAACATTTGACCACGGAAACCAATCTTGTCACGGTGTTCGATCAGGAGTTTAAGAAAACGCGAGTAATGTTTGATTTCTTTGCCCAAATCTGTGTTCAATGTGTTGACGTAGGTCTCGCGGTGGCCGTTGATAAGGAAACACTCTGCGTTTAATCTGTGCGCCATTTCGATAGTGCGTTTTGTCTGATAGCCTGCGAAAGCCATCACGTTCGGGTCCGGATTTGTCATGGCCCCGTTAGCATATCTTTAAAGTCATATTTGAGTATTGTTTAGAATATTTATGTTAAATATTTGTTTTACCTGCTATGTTGAAAATTTACACCGATCCAGAGCGGTTTTACGCCAGTTTTCTGCTGATACTCATTGAGCAGCTCACAAATTTGCTCGTAATTAGTTGAATTTTCTTCGAAAGTGTCCCCGTCGGGTACCAGATCGTCTTCGTACCCGGACCAAAATTTCACTCCCATTTTAAGGCATAACTCGAACATTGCGCGAATATTTTTCTTTGTTGTTTCCATCGAAGTATGCCGGGCTTCTAAAGTTTTGTACAGAATTGGTGCCTGGTGGGTATAGAAAGACATTTCGGTGTTGTACACGACAGAAGGACGCAGCCATTCTTCCATAGTGCGACCATGAATCCTCTCCGCGGCATTGTAATAGCGGTAAGAAAGTTGTTCATCACATGTGTAATTTGCGTCGGGTTTATATTCAATTCTACCTATTCCTAAATTCCAAAAATGGGTAATGATTTTATTTGTTTATAAAAGATATTTTTACCTTGGAAAGTTTCTGCATTTTCCATCGGACGCGTTGCTTCTCGGGTGACTTTCAGTCGCTTAACACTTGCTGCGGCGTACATCTTTTGATTTGGAGATTGTTTCTTAGTTGCTTGTATTTATATTCGTATTCCTTTTAATTTTGGAAATTTAATCTATTTAGTAAAACTTGAGAGTGTGTTGCAGGTTTTGTTTAAAGTTATCAGTGCGACGCGTTACTCGAGCAGGTATTGTTTTGCGCTTAGAAATATAATATTTTGATGTTTTTATTGCAGTTTTGTGGCTTCTTCACTGACACCAATGAAACTACTACCAATTATAATTAAATATTTATTAAATATTGTTGTTCTTTATTCCGACGGGTAAAAATTGAATGTTCATGGATTAAAAATTAATAAATTTATGCCCAATTTATTATTTTATCTTAATTCAGTTTGGCTTAAATTTACTTATTATTGGTGTAGGTGCTAAGTAGAGTTGGATAGTTACGATGTAACAAAATATTACAAAACAATTATGTAAAAAATTTAAATTTATTAAATTAAAATCATGCAATCTTCTAGTATAAGAAATCAGAATTACACAATTCGAAATTTAATTTTTCATCATTTTTAATCATTTAAATTCCGGGACTTCTATCTGTGTTATTCACAGATGCCACTACGATGCGCAAATATAAAATGGATTTATTCTGCTTCTTTTTATATTTATCCGCAATCGTGGACCCGAGAATTGTTTTGAACACAATGTTGTTATCTGCGTTTGTATATAAACAACTTTTTTATTGCATTCGCCGTGTGAAACGCCGCACGCAAGATTCGGGTGTGTAATTGTTGCCATCTCCATGCAAATTATATTCCCCGTTTGTGTCGAGCGGTTTTATATTAACGATTTCGTTATCGACTCACGAGTTATTAAATATAATTTATTTATTTATTGGTTCGAATCGCGATCGCGGATTAGAATTGGGTTTAGACTTTGATTCACTTTTGTTGGTTTTCTTAGGATTTGTTAAGTGGGTTCTTGATGATCGATTCAGAAGAACTTGTTAACTTTCACTTGTTTATTCAACGAACTTGGATGATACAATAATCGCTTAGGTCTAGGTCTGCGCTCTATTTATATGGCTCTAATATGCGTTTTAAATAAATATGAAGAGAAGATGCGCAACGAAACAGGAAATGCGCAATTAGGTGACTTTGAGACAATGAATTCTAGAAATTGATAATTACGTTTGAAATAAATAATTACTGCGCTTGAAATAAATATCATGATTGCGTCTTAACTAATGATTCTTGTTTGGTCATCGGGTTCTGTTCATATAACTTGCATGCATCCATCTGCATGCCGTTTGGTTTGAATCTCAAGTAGATATCATGTCTATTGCCGCGCCAACTTTACCCTTCACATCAGTCTATCTTATGAACAGCGGTCGTGTTCGAACTTGTTATTTTGTTTCAGTGGATTGAAGTTAGTTCCGTGCCGGTCTTTGGTTGATTGTGACGCGTTTCTCACGGCTCATATTTTTCTCAGGTTAATTCGACAATTCGTGTTGTAGTAGATCAATAAGCGAGTATTTATTTGCAACTAGCATCTATAGTACTTTTCCTGTTATTTCTCGCGTCATTGTGCATAGTGCAAGTTACAAAATCCTGGCTTCACATGTTTAATTGTGAGTTGTGTTCGGTGTCGGTTGAATGGGATACATTTCGCCGTCATGTTGATTAATTCATCATTAAGATGATCCATCGTACTAGCCAAGGTAACTTTTAACTGAACAACAAAACTTATTTGTCTTTCTAGAACGTATGAATATAATTCATATGTATAATTACATTGTATTAAATATTTTTGTTTTGCTGGGATCAACAGGCCAAAACACGGGAACCCTTTGTAATATTTTAGTGTTTTCTTTATATTATAATCGGGCAAGAGTGCATTTTTAAGATGCACCCCCTAAACACCGCGAGATTCGGTCGTATCTGTCTCAAAACACGCTGTGGAAAACAGGCCATATCTCGGGAACCCTTTGCTATATTTTAGTGTTGTCCTTATTTTATGATAGAGGAAGAGTGCATTTTTAAGATGCACTCCTGAAACTCCGCGAAATTTGACCGTAACTGCCTCAAAATGGCCGTCAAAAATTTACTCTCTTTTCTTGCATTATTCAAACCACGCGGTGGAAAACAGGCCATATCTCGGGAACCCTTTGCTATATTTTAGTGTTTTCCTTATTTTATGATAGGGGAAGAGTGCATTTTTAAGATGCACCCCTGAAACCCGGCGAAATTCGATCATAACTGCCTCAAAATGACCGCTAAAGTTTGCCGCGCGGGAGAAAACAGATCATATCTCGGGAACCATTTATGATTTTTTTAATTTGTTTGAATTTTATTGGAACCAGAATTCTTCCTGAAGATATAGTTTTGTGCCCTTGCAAAATATTTGCAATTGAAATAAATCAACAAAAAATGTAAAATTGCTAATTTTAGCAGTTTCAGTTGTGTTTTTGTACCATTTTCCCCATGAAATTCAATTATTTTCCAATCTCATTTAGTTTGGATGATAGTCGCTATCGAAAATTAACGATAAAAATTATCGTCCCCCCTATTGCCCGTTTTGAAATAATTGGGAAATTTTTAGTATTTTCATTGCCGAGAAAGAATTGGTGTTTTAAATAATGTTTTGGAATTAATTATATAATTATTTATTTCAATTTTGCAAAGTGAAGTGGTACAATTATTAGTATTATTACACTATACATTGAAATGGAAATAAATATAATATAATAAACAGCAACGTTGTGTTTTGATTCCACGAAATAAAGATTCGATACCTGCAGGTAAACAAACTTATCTTTTGCGCGAAATCGCGTGATCGCACACGGACACGGTGTGCACTCACTACCACCAACAAGCAATATTTAATGCAAAAACGTACATCGTAGCGTCATCTAACATATGAAAATATTTATCAGCGTAAAAATATTCAAAGCACATTTATCAAATATGCAACAAGCTTGAGATTGCAATGAAATTGAAAATAACGAAAATCATACACGAAACAAACCAGTATTTAATAAATGATTTATTTAATTTTTTAATAAATAATAAATATATCAGATAGTGCTAAGTTGTTTCGTTTACATACATACGCACTAACGCTCTTCCTTACGTGCAAGCGTGTGTAGGTATGTGAGTGTTGTCTGTTACCTGCGTTTGTGTATAAACCATTTTTTATCGCATGTGTTCCGCGCGCCGTCCTCTAGCGCCGCATCTACTTGTTGCATACAGTCGCGTGTGCTAAGGCTTTGCGCATGAGGATGCACTTACACGCGGGGCAGCAGGCTGTCTTATCATATCGTCAGCTGTGGTGTGTTTATTCGGCATGTCTTAGCATACTCGGTTATGCTGCGGCCAGTTTTGTGCCGGTCTGTTATTGCTTCGGATGTGCCTCTCGCGACTTATATGATTCAGTAATCAGTGTTGCAATAGATTGATAATCGAGTAAATTTTCACCGCTGCGGTTTTATCGTGTGCAGTTGCCGTTGCGGGTCGCTTCATTTCGGCGTCATGTTGATTTTTTCATCATTAGGATGACCCATCGGGTTTCTCTAGGTATCTTTCAACTAATTATTTGTTTTACTTGGATGTGTGAATATAATATTAAGCAAATTTATGAAATATTTTAACTTGTGTTTTAATTTATTTATAGAACTTTTTGGGTTTTAATTCCGATGAGTTCCGCTTTGGTAAGTTAATATTTTAATTTAGTTTGGTCTTTTCATCTACGAGTTTATCAGTACGTTTGTGTATAAACAACTTTTTTTGTTCGACGCGTATTATGGCTACGTACCAGCCTTGTACCTGGCAAAGCAAAGCGCACACGGCAGTCGTTTCACCGCGTGGTCCGCGAACGTGTCTCTCTAATCGCCATGCGTTTTAAGGTTTTAATTGAATTAATGGTCGTTGTAATTTTTGACCATCAGCAAAATATTCTCAATGGGCATGTGTGCCTGTGTTGTTTAATGATTTGTCGCGTTTAGAATCTCTTTAAATAAGAAATAAGTGTGCATCAATTTGTGCGTTTGTTTTCAGTTGATAGAATATATTCCAGGATATAAAATTCCCTCATCATTGCATAGGTAGGTGTGTAATTCATTTTTTTACGGAAAGTTACGCCGATTTAACTTAAATTGATTATTCTATTTGAGTGATATGAAATTTGCATGAATCATCTTGCAAATTACAAATACATGGTATGTAGCATTTTTATCAGAACTCTTAGTTTCGTTTCCGAAAATAATATGGATGATTTAATTAATACAAATACTGTTTTAATAAAGTATCTTAAGATTATTAAAATTGGCAATATTTCTATGGTTGGCGACGCTCACTTTGCCGTCGGCCGTCGGCTCGGCCGTCTTTTCGCAGAACACGTGAATGTTTTTAATCAATTTGCGCTCCTTAGCATCATTAAATTAATAAGTTTCTTGCTAACCTAGAAAAATCTTGTACGTTTAATAGTTTTTCGTTTTCATAATCTCCGTACGTTTAAATATTTACAAAAAAAACAATAGTTATTTATATCCTCTCTAACAACTGTATTGCTACGCGCCGTCGCTTGCCGTCAGCTGATTTGAATGTTTTCCGCAGGATAACATTCTTTACCCGTCGGTTACTTTATGCAGTTGATGCATCAATTAATAAATATACATTCACAATATATTAAAATATTGTTGTTTATTTGTAAATTTCCCTCTTCATGTTGTGAATATTAAACTCCCTTTGTAACTTCTAAAGTTTCCTTTTTGTAACACCATGTATATTAGTTTTCCTAACACTACGTAGAAAATCGCCGGTATTTGTGTGTTTCGTGTGCTCTTTGTTTCAACTAGAGATTTTCTTTCTTAAACACCCTGTATATTCATTTTTCTTTGTGTCCCTGAAAATTTTGTTTTAACTGTTGTTTTTAGAGTTTTGCTCATTGCCCTTTAAATTTTCTTTTTGTGACACCCTGTATATTAGTTTCCCGGAGCCTCGGGTGAAAAACGAATGATATTTGAAGTGTTAAAATGTTTTTCTGTTTTCATATTAAATTTTTCATTTGTAACACCCTGTATATTTGTTTCCATTTTCAACCCCGTAGAAAACAGGCCATTTGCTAATTTCATTATTCCGGTAGAACTGTGCGAAGTGGTACTTGCTTATATGTGCGCGGTTTAGCAGGTCGTAAGTCCGGTTTCATTATGGCGACATGTATTCTGTTGACATGTAAAATCTAAACTTGTATTCTATTGTTAATAAATAAATAGTAAGATATATTGACTTCTTTGATTTGCGTGTTCGCCTTCTATCATTTCAGGAACAGGTCTCTATGAGAGTTCCCTCTCTCAGGGGATGATCCCCTCTATAAAAATTGTTAAGGTAACCTGTATGATTTGTGTACTCCTTCTCTCATTTCAGGTACAGGTCAGAACTTGTAAGAATATTTTTAAGTGTCGCCTCTCTTGAGACGACTTAAAACTTAGAAATATTTGAACAAGACCTTATAAGGATTGTCCTTATAAGGAGATCCCCCTCTCTGGGGGTGATCCCCCACCATAAAAATTGTTGATATGCCTGATAATTTCGGGGATGAAGCGCAGAGACATCGTAGCTGTAGGATGGGCCGGGAGCAATGGACGAACCGAAGCAGTGGGCGATCGACCAGAGCGCCGGAGGCGCTCTGGGAGATCGACCGTGACTGTCTTATAACGACACGTGCCAAAAAATTTAAAAATCTGATCCACTCCTGTGTCTCTTTCTTCTATCTCCTCCTCTTCTCTGCTCTACTCCTCTGTTGTTCTCTTCCTTCTGTCTTCTCCTATTCTCCTCTACTACTCCTTCTTCTATTTCTCTGTTCTCTCGTTCTCCATTTACTTTCATACATCTCTTATTGCCTCCACTTGTATTTCAATTTCTCATATATTTCGTTGCAATTCATATATGCAACCCAAATTTCACCTGATATTTTTATATTTGAGAAAAATGCCTTCTATACCTGAGATTCGATCCGTGTCTGCCAGCATGCCAGCAGGTGCACGTCTCCACTCGACCACCGAGTGTTTTTATCATTAATATTTGATTCTTCTATTTATGTTTTTACTTTATTCAACTTTTTAAAAACAACAACACAACGCAAACAACAGCTATACTCGTATATTGTACACGCTCGACGCACTTAAGATTTATCCTGCAAACGGCAAAGGGGAAACCAGAAAGAAATATGAAGAATTATATAATATTACATTATGTTTTATTAGCAACATTAAAAACAACATATATTGATTTAAAATCGAAAATCAGAGGCAGCTCTTAAATCTCCTGGAAGTAAAACTTGCCTTGTAATACGCGCATCTCTAACATTTCTGCGACGGAAGCGGTAGACTCCTTGGCACAAGTGCTGCTAAACTTCTTCAACAGGCATCAACGTTGTTTATTTATACTAATTAAAACACACTACACAAGGTGCAAGCAAACATTAAAACACAAACAACTGCAATACAAACCAAATTATTTACATATAAAAATGAATTCTACTTGCTTGGACAGTACAACAAACATGTATGTACACATTAATACATAAATCCAGCAAAGTCATATACACAATAAAAAGAGTTCTCAAGTTCCACATACACAATAACATAACACAAACAGCAATCAAGGAAATGTTCTCAAGAAGATGCCACGCACAAACACAAATCTAGGATTATGCGCACTGTCGATGAAAACCCCAACAATTTCCCGCCACATGTGAAAATCCTACTTAACCACCCAATTTTCTTCGACTTTAGGTATGATGCAGACGCAACTTCTGCAACAAATTAATACAATCCCAGGTAGAATTTAATTTGACATTTCTAGAATCCGCACGGAAATTTCTAGGCCGCCTCACTCGCAGGCAACAATTTCAGAAAATGAAAATAAAGGAAGTCTGCACTTTACCGTTCTTTCTCGGTTTCCACGAAGAACATCGTCCATGTTCCCAGGGCAAAATACCAAACACAACGACACAGAGAGACCGCAAATAAATGAAATAATATCACAACACACATTGCAAGGCGTTGCAGGTTCATGCTACCTGCACCATGCACGCTTGCAGTGTAAACAAGTCGATAACACGCGGCCAGCCTGCAATACGCACAACGAACGCAAAGAAAATTAACGATTTTGAATATTCGACACCCGTTTATCTATTAATGAAACACTAAACACGTGAGGAACAACTAAATCCAGCCGATGGACAATTGAAATGAATGCGATTTACCGAATTACAAACTAAAAATAAAACGATAACAGTCGCGAGAAACACGTCCAACCCGAACAACGACCGGCACAAAACTGTGCTGAGCACAGCGCGCAGCACAATCAACGGCGGCACGCGACCACATGCGATAATACTGCGCGCACGCCGCAAGACAACGCGCAATATTTGCAACAAACAAGGTCGCATGCAAGATAGTCAGCTCAGGAATTTCGACTAGAAAATTGCAAGTGTGATTTTGAGTTAAATATATATTAAAACTGCAATAAATTTGCTTATAATTATAATTTAACTATATATAAAAGAAATAAATAAATTTTGTTTTAACAAAACTTAAACAAAATTTCAATACAGGGAGGTACAGAATTAAATTCCGCATAAAGGAAAATAATTTCGAACCTATTGTGACACGGCGTTCGTGTGTTATATCAAAAAAACTACAATTCGTAGCACAACGAGTACTACGGCGCACACACACAACTTTCAATATAACTCGTGTTATGGAATTTCTGGCAATAAATTTCAATACAGGAAGATACAGAATTAAATTCCGCATTAGGGAAAATGATTTCGAACTTAGTGTGACACCGCGTTCGTGTGTTAATACATAAAAACTACAATTCCTAGCGCAACGAGTACTACGGCGCATTTTCTTCAATCACGAACATCTCGTAAACTAAAAGAGATATTTAAGATCTGATCGCAGCGTCTTAATCTACGGACTAATCTCTATCAGATAGCTTAGTTAAAACGGAAATCTGAGAGATGAAATTTTACATCTTAAGATAAAATTGCCAAGGGGGGGTGCTTGATACTTTTTTTCGACGATTTTCAAAAATTCATATCTCTTAAACTAAAAGAGATAGCTACCAACGAATTGTTGATTATGAAAGACTGGAAAATTCTCTATCAGACAAAAATATAAAATAATTATATTTCCTACAGTAAAAGGTCGAAAAACGCGACTAAAAGTGCAAAAAAGTGACATTTTGCAATTTTTGCCAATTTTATTCAATCGCGAATATCTCGTAAACTAAAAGAGATAATTAAGATCCGATCGCAGCGTCTTAATCAACGGATTTTTTTCTATAAGATAGCTTACATTGTTTAACCGCGTTCGCGTGTTATATTATAAAAACTACAATACCTAGCGCAACGAGTACTACAGCGCACACACACAACTTTCGATATAACTCGCGTTACGGAATTTTCTGGCCAACTATCAATATAACTCGCGTTACGGAATTTTCTCGCAATAAATTTCGATACAGGAAGATATAGAATTAAATTCCGCATAGAAGAAAATTATTCCGGACTTACAGTAAGACCGTGTTCGCGTGTTATAACAAAAAAACTACAATTCCTAGCGCAACGAGTACAAGTGCGTATACACACAACTATCAATATAACTCGCGTTACGGAATTTTCTCGCAATAAATTTCGATACAGGGAGATACAGAATTAAATTCCGCATCTAACAAAATTATTCCGAACTTACAGTAAGACCGCGTTCGCGTGTTATAAAAAAAACTACAATTCCTAGCGCAACGAGTACAAGTGCGTATACACACAACTATCAATATAACTCGCGTTACGGAATTTTCTAGCAATAAATTTCAATACAGGGAGATACAGAATTAAATTCCGCATCTAATAAAATTATTCCGAACTTACAGTAAGACCGCGTTCGCGTGTTATAAAAAAAACTACAATTCCTAGCGCAACGAGTACAAGTGCGTATACACACAACTATCAATATAACTCGCGTTACGGAATTTTCTAGCAATAAATTTCATTACAGGGAAATACAGAATTAAATTCCGCATCTTATAAAATTATTCAGAACTTACAGTAAGACCGCGTTCGCGTGTTATAATACAAAAACTACAATTCCTAGCGCAACGAGTACAAGTGCGTATACACACAACTATCAATATAACTCGCGTTACGGAATTTTCTAGCAATAAATTTCGATACAGGAAGATACAGAATTAAATTCCGCATCTAAGAAAATTATTCCGAACTTACAGTAAGACCGCGTTCGCGTGTTATAATAAAAAAACTACAATTCCTAGCGCAACGAGTACAAGTGCGTATACACACAACTATCAATATAACTCGCGTTACGGAATTTTCTCGCAATAAATTTCGATACAGGGAGATACACAATTCAATTCCGCATCTAACAAAATTATTCCGAACTTAAAGTAAGACCGCGTTCGCGTGTTATAATAAAAAAACTACAATTCCTAGCGCAACGAGTACAAGTGCGTATACACACAACTATCAATATAACTCGCGTTACGGAATTTTCTCGCAATAAATTTCGATACAGGAAGATACAGAATTAAATTCCGCATCTAAGAAAATTATTCCGAACTTACAGTAAGACCGCGTTCGCGTGTTATAAAAAAACTACAATTCCTAGCGCAACGAGTACAAGTGCGTATACACACAACTATCAATATAACTCGCGTTACGGAATTTTCTCGCAATAAATTTCGATACAGGGAGATACACAATTCAATTCCGCATCTAACAAAATTATTCCGAACTTAAAGTAAGACCGCGTTCGCGTGTTATAAAAAAACTACAATTCCTAGCGCAATGCGTACAAGTGCGTATACACACAACTATCAATATAACTCGCGTTACGGAATTTTCTCGCAATAAATTTCGATACAGGGAGATACACAATTCAATTCCGCATCTAACAAAATTATTCCGAACTTAAAGTAAGGCCGCGTTCGCGTGTTATAATAAAAAAACTACAATTCCTAGCGCAACGAGTACAAGTGCGTATACACACAACTATCAATATAACTCGCGTTACGGAATTTTCTCGCTATAAATTTCGATACAGGAAGATATAGAATTAAATTCCGCATCTAACAAAATTATTCTGAACTTACACTAAGACCGCGTTTGCGTGTTATAATAAAAAAAAACTACAATTCCTAGCGCAACGACAGTGCCGGTTTTAGCACTACGGCGCCCCCTAACTGCAATTCAAAGCCATACAAAAAAAACCGGCCAAGTGCATGTCGGCGCCCGTTAAAGTCATGCCCTAACGCCGGTACTGCTCGTGCGTATATTCCAATGCGGTATGTATAAGTCGATGTTTAACACTCCAAAAGCCAAAATGAAATAAAAATTATTCATAATAGAAGTGAACAAGAATCTAAAGAACATGAAATGTTACGCTGTAACATTTCGCATGCAAATAGATAAGAATGTACACAATAACAATAACAAATCTTATCACTTATCGTTCTAAACCGGCGTGCTCGCGTATGAATAAGACTTCTAGAACGATGCATGAGTTCAACAAAGACAACAATTTCAGCACAGGAAAATGAGGAAAACCTGTCCTTACCTCTATTTCTCGACTTCCACGCAATTTCTTGAAACCAGAACATGACGGCCGGCGCAACTGGAACAGGAATATAACGACGCCATCAGACGATACATACGAGAACGTCCAATATCACTAAACATCGGCGGTGGATTACTACAAAATACAGTTTACCGAAAGAAAACCTCAACCCGATTTCAGGAATAACAAACTCACAACGAAAACGATTGTAGCAAAAAACGTGGCCGACCACATAAACGCTCGGTGCAGAACTAAGCACATCGCGTAAGTCGAGTACGCAGCGACGGCATGCGGCAATACGCGATAAGACTCATACTTACTCCTACAATCCGATCGAATCTACTGCGAATTAATACTCTTAAAAATGAGGGCAGAGACAACTAACTAACTGGAAAGTTAACCGACGGTACTTCGGAACACAACACAATTTACAAGACTAAATTAGTAACAAAAATGGCAACTCGCAGTAACCGTCCGCGGGCCGGCACTCACTGAAAACAAATGAGCCGAACAAGGTCGCGCCAAAAATCAAATTTAACTAATGCCGATCATATATACAAACTTGATCGTGCACATAAAACTAGAGTATACACCTCTCGCTCTAGGCCATATGACAACTATAAGTAAGTATTTCTATCTCACTTTCCAATCTGAAATACACTATCCATGTTATTTTTGTATGAAACAGACGCCTCAAAACAAAACAAGCAAACAGTTACCTCAAAACATTCAAATTTTTCTGATTTTACTTGCATTTCATTAAAATTTACGGTCAAATTCAAATAAAGCAAGTCAAGGAATATAATTACACTTTACACTTAATTATACTCTTTACACACACCGCCGAAATTGCTAAGAGTTTCCGATCGCGTGCAATCTTCAGAAAAACAGCGTCATAGAAAATACGAACAATTTTTCAACTTACCAGCTTCATAGGTGTTTCCCCGACCAAATTCTTCTACAATCTCGAACAAAGATTCAACTACGCCAACAGCCGATCGCAGATTACTCTCGTACAGATATTGAATATTCGATGCTCGAATAATTATTAACAAAGCACTAAACACGTCATATTCAAGTAAATACAGTCGATTGATGATCCAATATAAAAGAATTTATTGAATTAAACACGAGACACGAGCCGCGAGACTTGCGCCCGACCCAAACAACAACCGGCACGATACTAAAAAAGCAAGTACACCGCACAAATGCCGATAAGACTGCCCCGCACTCCGCAACCCATTGCACACTATTTGCAACGACGAAAAATGCATTCAAGATAGCAAACTGACACAGAGTGCGACTGAAAAACTTGTTTATACACAAACACCGATTAAAACAAGCATTCAAAACGAAAACGGTTCTAGTTGTATGTCGCTATAAAAGACTGATGAATTATTTATTATATTTATATTATTTTGTTATTTTCCTAATATTGCTTCAATAAAAGTAATAGGAAATACTGTACTTTTATCAAATTCTGACGGTAACGATTTAATACCTCCTCAAACCTGAGCAGGATTCATTGTTTTTAGATTTTAGTCAAGCTAAGTGAACATATAAACAAAAAATCAAGGAATATAGATTTTTGATATGCCATACCACAGACTTAGTTCTAAATAAATAGTATATTAACAAAACACAAAAAGTATAACATAACAAATTACCAGCTGCATCATTATATTGATCCTCATATTTTATCACTAAATCGAGATTAATCGGTATTCACCTAACGCACTCTCTAAACGTGAATGACTGCTATTCAAAACATAATATAGACAACATTAGTTGGTGTGATTCATCGCTATAACATAAGCAATTCTAACATATAAAAACTCATGCGAACCTAAACGCGATTATGTAAAGTATCATAGGAAAATAGTAACTTTTATATTCGTATATGTGGCTTACTTAAGTCGTTTGTTATCTGTTCACAATAAATTTGATTTCTAATCAAGAACTCGGCAAGTTCAAGCAATTCGATACGTTCAAACTCGAAACGTGTTTGCGATTGGCAAAGAATTAGTTTAGAGACACCATTGAACAAGAGAACCGCTACAGAATCTAGTCGCCATTACATTATTAAATGCTTATAACCAACACTGCGCTACTCAACAAAATAAATTGAGATATACTCGAAACAAAATCTGCTCGACTCTTTTCTGAAAGGCTTAAAATACATTACTTTTTATAATCTCATTTCAACCATATAAATATTGATTTGTGACTTTCCTCTGTCCTCTAAAATATGACATCCATTCATAGAAGATATACGATATATAATTAAAGCATCTTTTGATAACAGGACGCAAGAGTCGCTTCGTTGTCGACTCAACTAAAGCTTGAAAGATTTATCCGCATCCGCTTTATAACGAGAAAAATTTTAGGAATGCCGAAGGTGGCACCGGGCTGGGCGGTGAGATACCACCCGCTTCCTGCAGTCTTGCCCTAAACTCAGGGCATTGGTCAGCGATGCACGGGTGGCCCAGCGATCGCCAGAAGAGGCAGCAGCAGTAGCGGCAGAGCGACAACATTTCGGCAAATTGCATTTCTTCGCTTACACCATGACATCTACCAATCAACCATACATAAATTAATTGATACTTAATTAACAATTTTGATCACTTACCTCATGAGAGCGTGATAAATTTCACGCCAGTCCTTCTTATTGCACTTGACACGTATCAAATCAATCTGCTGTTTGGTAAAGTGGAAGCGCGTGAGCTCGCGCCACACGCGCTGCTCGTTGACGATGGCAGTGAGTTCGTCACAGGCGTCGGCCGCAGCCGAAAGGTCTCGATGATCTGAAAGACGCAGCACCACCTCACGAATGCACTCCTCAGGCAGCTGCAGAAAGTTTGGCTGAGTGGCAATTAACGGCTCGCTGATTTGAAAGTCGCCGGCGTTGCTCTGAATACGCTTGATGGTAAGCGCGTGTTGTCTCCACAGTGGTTTCGAACCCAGCGTGCCTCCCCAGCATGCAGCTTGTTCCGCATTACTAAGAGCGCGTAGTTTCGCAAGAAGACGGCGGAGGGCACGCGGGTTGTGTTGGTTGGCGGTTGCGTAACTTGCAACTTCCTCGAGCATAGCAAGCAGGACGCGTTGTGTACACCCTGATAGCGCGGTCATTTGTTGACCTACGAGTAAATCCAGCAAAGCGCAGATGTAATTAAATCGGCGCACATCACGGACTGCGTTTCTAAAGTCTAATCGCTTGACAACTTCGTCCAACTCGTTGAAACCAGCAATCTATAAACGAAATAAATTTTTAATAATTTTTTTGTGTTAAAATAAGAAAAAAAAACGGTAATGTACCTCTCGAGTGCACTTTATTGTTATGTGGCAATGCGGTTGCGAGCTCGTCGAACTTTCATTTTTCTCTGCGTCTTCTTTTTGCCTACAAGAAAAATGAAAAAAAATTTAAAATGGCGGACACAACGCAATTATATTTTATTTTGTGCGGCAATTTATTTCGCTTCCGAAACGAATTATTCTGTGTACAAACGGCATTTTTTAACGCATCGCTGGCCGCGATTTCTAAAATGGTGCGCTTAATGGCACCCATTTTAATTTAACATCCAACAGAAAAATGCAAAACGTAAAAGCGAAAACATAAAACTTGCGCTTGTTTATGCGCGATGCTTTTGTTTACGCATGGCCTGCACTTGACACACGAGCGCTTAGGTGACATTGAATCTAAATTTAAATCAATAAAGGAAATTAAGCGTACATAATCAAATATCAAGCATAATCCCGAAACGAGACGCAAAATAATAATGTTTACAAAACAACGATAATTTATTTCCTCTTCCTGCTGTTTACGCTTTGTTGACGTTACGAAACAGCCGAGCGTCGACAGGTCGACAGCATACGAACAAAGAAAATGTCTGAATCGATACGAGTAGCGTACGAAACGGATTTCGGATTAAATTGACACTCACCGCAACATATTGTGTTCGAGCACCTTCAGTTTTTCCCAACCTTCGTCGGTCTTCACCCAGGCCTCACCCGGGGAGCGCCAGTCCTTCGAGATGAAAGGCATTTTGTTGATTTTCGCCCGTCGGAGAGTTAAAAATCAGCTGATTACATGTAAACAAAAACGCAGCGACATAACACAGCTGAGCGTGCGACTCGTGGGTCGCAGTAGACTGGCGAACGCAATGATCAGCAGGGACTGCTGCGCAACCAGCGGCTCCAGTTGGAGTTCGAAGAACGGCGCAATGCGCATGCACTGGAAAAACAACTGCGGCATGCTACTTCATCCTATTCAACCCGCAATACACCTGTAAACAAAATTTTGGTTTAAAAATATTATTTTATAGAAATAAAGCAAATTTTAAATATTTTATCTATACATGAAATTATTATTCAATCCTTTGTATAACCTAGAACAAGATTTTTAATAGTAATGCAAATTATGGAATAAATCACGTAATTCGCGCGTGCGCAACAACTTTTACATAAAATACCAAGAAAAAGTAAAAATGTTTGTATTGAATTAACATTTTCGGTTACTTAGCAACACTTGAAATGCAATCACAACAAATATCATCCTTCTCGAAGTGTGACACGCGTTTCCCTTCAGTACAAACAAATCATTTAATTTTAACTCGATTGAAGAAGCAATATTTTCATAAATTAACATTTTGTCAGTGAGTTTTACACAAAGAACAAAATGCAAATCAAATTTTTAAAGAATATATTAGAAGCTGAGGTATACTTACTTACTCTTAAAACCAATTAATATCAACGAGTAACATTAAATCAATTTTAGAACAGCGAATATAAAATTGTCGCAGTTACGTGGTCACCAAATAATAAAAAGCTTGCTGTAGCTACATCAGAACGTCAGGTCCTGTTATTTGACGATGATGGCGAAAAACGTGACCGATTTTCAACAAAACCTGCGGATACAGAAGCCGGCAAAAGAGCTACGTCATCAAATCAATTGCGTTCTCACCAGATTCGTCTAAAATCGCCGTGGCACAAAGCGACAGTATCGTATATGTTTACAAAATCGGCGAAAAATGGGGTGAAAAGAAGGTAATTTAAAAAATCAAATTTTTTGGCCTAAATTTAATTTTACGCAGGCAATCTGTAATAAATTTCCGCAACCATGCCCAGTGACGACAATGATCTGGTTATTAACCGGACCGATAATCTGCGGTCTCCTGGACGGAAAAGTCCGTTTACTACAAACCAAGTCCAATAAAAGTCACACCCTCTACGGCAGCGATAGTTTGGTAGTAGCTTTAGCCTCGAATGCAACCGGAAGCGGCTTCGTTTCGGGTCACATCGATTGCAGCGTCATTCGCTTCTATGTCGGAGAACACGATGACGATGAACCCCAGGGACGATTATTTACCCATTCGGTGCCACCTTATGCCCTCTCATGGCCGCAGGGGTTCGTATTCGCCGGAGGGAGCGATAAACGTATTGTTGTGTACAACAACAATGGCCGCATTGCAAAACAATTCGACTATACCAAGGATCAAAATGAGAATGAATTCATGGTTGCTTGTTGTAGTCCGAGCGGACAGGTAAACATAACCACAATTAAATTCTACTAACTTTTAAATTAAAATTTAAACTAATTAAAAACGTTTTAATTCAGGCTGTGGCCGTTGGCGGATATGACAAAGTCCGTGTATTCGCTTGGAATCCATCATTATCCATGTGGGAAGAATCTCCACCGAAAACAATCCCAAACATGTATTCAGTGACGTCATTATCATGGAAAAAGATGGTTCACGTATTGCGTGCGGTACACACGGAGGTTATGTCTGTCTATTTGAGTCTGTACTCAAACGTACAATCTGGAAAGATAAACTTGAAATAACCTACGTGGGGCCCAGTCAGGTATTAATTAAAACCTTGATAACGATAGTGCAGGTTTAATCCTACGATCGGACTACGGTAAAGAAATCGAAGATTTGAAGGTTATGGGGCGTGACAATTTTGTAGTCGCCCGCACACATGGCACCTTATTGGTTGCGGACATCGATAAAAACCTGATGAGTGAAGTTTCCTGGAATAACTCCGGCAAACATGAAAAGTTTTATTTCGAAAATCCGAATGTATGTCTGGTATTCAACGCGGGCGAATTGTCTCTGATTGAATACGGTGATAATACCGTGCTCGCATCCGTGCGGACTGAATTCGCCAATCCGCATCTAATCAGCGTGCGTTTGAATGAACGCTCGCAGACTGACAATAAAAAATTGGCGTATTTACTGGATCTGAAAACAATCTGTATAACAGACCTCATATACAATATGGGTATATCTCAAATTAGTCACGAATCGAAAATTGATTGGTTGGAATTATCGGAGACATGTCACAAATTGTTGTTTAGAGATATCAAGCAGAGATTATTTTTGGTTGAGGTTATGACCGGAAATCGGCTTTGTATATTCAGCGGGGTGACTTTTGTTCAATGGGTGGAAAGTTCGGACGTTGCCATCGCTCAATCGGGAACTACTCTTGCGATTTGGTACAATATTGACCTACCTGAACGTCCTACAATCATGAATATCAAGGGTGAAGTTTATGAAGTGGCTAGATTCAACAACAAAACGGAAGTGTTTGCACTCGATGGCAATGTTAACCTAACTTTTGAGCTGGATGAAGGTTTAGTTGAGTTTGGTACTGCAATTCATGATAGTGACTATGGACGAGCTGTGCTTTTCCTTGAAACCATTGGAAATGCACCAGAAGCGGAAGCAATGTGGTTCAATCTGTCAAATATAGCTATCAAACAACAAAATTTAAAACTACTTGATCGTTGCTATGCAGCACTTGGTAATATTTCCAAAGTTTATTGTATTAAACAAATCGAAGATGAATTATTGAAAGATGAAGACAACCAGGAAGTCTGGGCACAGTTGAGTATACTCAACGGAGACTTAGAAACAGCAGAGGGGATTTATTTAGAGCATGGTAACCTAGAAGCTACATTAGACATGTACAAAAAGTTGCATAAGTGGAATGAAGCTATTGAAACCGCTGAAAAACGAGGTTATGAAAAATTACCAGAACTTAAAGAAGAATATATGAATTTATTACTAAAAACCCAACAGTTTGAAAAAGCGGGACAAATTTTAGAAGCAGAAGGAAAGTATGAACGCGCACTGACAATGTATGACAAGTCTAACAAACTATCACGAATTACTAATTTATTACTAAACCATGATGACTTAATGGAAGATCATACTTTAGTCACAAATATTTTAAAGAAACTAATAAAACAGGAGTTATTCGAGCAAGCAGCTGAGATTTACGTGAAACAAAACAAAACAGAACAAGCAATGGAATGTTACAGAAAAGGTAAAATCTGGAATAAAGCAGTTGACATGGCGCGTGTAATCGACCCAGAACAAGTTGTCTTATTAGAAGAAGAATGGGGTGATCATCTTGTTGAATCAAAACAAACAGACGCTGCGATAAGTCACTACATCGAAGCAGGTTCAACTCTAAAAGCCCTGGATGCTTCAATCGCAGCACGACAATGGAAGAAAGCAATACACATTATCAACGTTGTTGATGATCATGACTCTCATCACTTACAGAAGTATTACTCTCAACTTGGACTACACCTGGCAAAACAACGTGATTACACCTCAGCGGAACAAATGTTTATCAAAGCACGAATGTATAAAGAAGCAGTTGACATGTACAACGAAGCCGGGCAATGGGAAAAAGCCCACATAATCGCATCAAGATATTTAGACCCGGATGATGTGGGCGATATGTATTTAAAACAAGCGGAAAAGCTGAAACAAGACGGGAAATACCGCGAGGCTGAAAAGTTGTATCTGGCTGTCAACTCACCGGATCTTGCGATTACAATGTACAAACACGCGGAACAATATGATCATATGATAAGACTCGTTGAACAATTTCATCCGGAGTTGTTATCTACGACGCACATGCATCTCGCGCAGCAGATGGAAACTCAAGGCAAACATCGCGCTGCCGAAGTGCATTATCTTGCTACGAATGAATGGAAAGCAGCGATGAATATGTATAGAACTATTAATATGTGGGAGGAAGCTTACCGTGTAGCGAAACAAAATGGCGGCGCGACAGCTGCTAATCAAGTTGCGTTCCTCTGGGCGCGGACATTACCCATAGATTCAGCTATTAAACTACTCACTAAGTTTGGAATTTTAGAATCGTGCATTGATTATGCATGCGAGACTTTTCAATATGACTTCGCGTTTCAGTTGTGTAAAAATTTACCATCGAAGAAAATTGATGTGCATTACAACTACGCGATGGCGCTGGAAGACGATGGGAAATTCAACGAAGCCGAAACTGAGTTTATCCTCGCTGGGAAACCAAAAGAAGCTGTGTTAATGTACACGCATGCTAACGACTGGCAGAGTGCGATTCGTATTGCGGAAACACACGAACCACATTCAGTTGTGGATGTGCTGAAAGCGCAGGCGCTGCAATGTTTCCAGGAGAAAAACTACACTGAGTTTGAATCGTTGATGTTACGCGCACAGAGTCCGGAAATGATTATACAAAACTATAAGAAAGCTGAATTATGGTCGGATGCTTTGAGGGTGTGTAAGGATTATACTCCGCATTTATTACCAAGCCTTCAAACAGAGTATAATGCGATTAAAAGAGCCACCGGTGGCGCGGATATGAGCATGGAAATGATTTTATCGCGTGCTAATGAATTGGCTATGTCCGGGCAGCATAAACAATCAGTTGAATGTTTACTGCAAGTTGATACGAGTTTTGCTGACGAGGATATTGTGAGGAGAGCGTTATTACGCGCGGCTGATATGATAAACAAGTTTTTGTTTGGGAATGAAGCTGAGGATGTTATAAAAGAATTAGCACCAAGGTAAAATTTGATACAATTGAAAAATTTCTTGATTTTAATGATTTTTTGGTTGTTTTTTTTATAGATTAAGGGATTTATCAGAACACACAGCTGCAGCACAGTTGTATATAAGTGCTGACATGATAAAAGAAGCTATTGATTGTTTTATACTGGCTGATGATTGGAAAAACGCTCGAAAAGTTGCTAAAGAATTAGATCCGAGTCTTTTGGGTTATATCGAGAGTTGTAACAAGGATCAACTTGCAAAAGATGGCAATATTGAGCAATTGGCTGATGTTGGTATGTGTTCTAACCTTAAATTTGTTAAATGTGTAAATTTGAGGTTATAAATTGAAATTTTGTAGATATAATGGGAGCATTGGATTTGTTAGCAGAGCAAGGACAATGGATTCGTTGTATAGAGAAAGCTAAAACCTATGGTGGTAATGTTTTGCATAAATATGTTGCAATGTATGCTTCACAGTTGCTGAAAGACGGTTTTACAATGGAGGCACTACAGTTGTTCCTGTCTTATACAACACCGGTGATTGCGAGTAATTTTAACATTTACAATCGGATTGCGTTCAATGTGATTGCGATGCCGAATATGTCCGAAGCGGATAGTTACTATCAATGGTCACAATTAAGACAAATGCTACTTGATTTGGTGAGTTTTTAATAAATTTTTAGGTTAAATTTTCAAATTTATGGTTAAAATCTGTTTTAACCTCAAAATAATGCTTTTGTTGTTGTTAAATTTTTAGGTTAATGGTTTGGACATTACACCAAACATCGACATGAAAATCAAAATACATTTCCAAACGCTCCTCTTAATTGTGCATTACTACGCTGTGCGTTGCGTTTGTCGACAAGTGCAAGTATTAAAAAACATCGGAACGAAAATATCCGTCGCACTTTTGCGTTACACAGATATCATACCAGCCGATAAAGGATTCTACGAAGCTGGTACTACACACCTCATTAAAAACTTTTAATTGTACTTACTTTTATATCCTTTCAACAACACAGGTTTGGATTTACGAGCAGAAGGACGAAATTCCGAAGCCTTCGTTTTCCTCAATCATTACCTAGATATCTGCGAAGCGATTGAAGATGAAGAATCCCAGTTGATCGATCACACGGACCTGAGCCAAACAGATTTCCCTTCAAACATTCCAATCCCCGAACAGTTATATCTCAACGATGATAAGGACGAACACGATCGTGTGCGTGAATGGGTGTTGGCAATTAGCATGGATCAAAAAGTCGATCAGGTATGAAAAATAAACAAATTATAAACTAATTAAAACTTAAAATATAAAAATTCAAGGAGTTACCGATGGATGACAGGATGATGTATGAATCCAGCTTGGAAAGTGGAAAAACGCGTGTATTGTGTCCGGTTATCCTCTACGTGCGCCTCTGGTGTCTTTCGTACATTCAGAACAGGCGGCTAACAAAGACGTCTGGACGAAGCTCAACATGGCGGCGAAAATGTATCCCGAGACAAACGTCTCCGATTTATTGTCATTTATTAATCAATGGTGCGGAGCAGCGGCCGCATTATAATTTCGAACACTCACACACTTCGTTCACTCACATTCGCATGCGTTTCTCTCACGGCTCTAACTTATTTTTATACACATTAATCTATATACTCTTGTTTTGTTTTGTTAGTCGTTTACAATCAGTTTTTGCGCGACAACAGATACAGATTGCCATTATGAGAAGGTAGGTATTGGTCGACATGATTGATTTTGGTTCGGTTTGATTATGTTAGAGGGCGCTGCGCTACACTTTTACAATTTGTGCGCTCCACACACATTTGTCGAAGTTATACAGTTAGGCCTGAAAGTTGTGTAACTTTTAAGATTACTTTACATTCACATTTACAAGTTTTCTGTTCATGTTTTTGTTTCTGCCTTGTGGAAACAGTTTAAATTAAATGTTTGAAAATGTTAGATAAGTCTATATGTTAGTATGCTTGTTTTATGAATAATTTTACAAAATGATAGAAACTTAACTAACTAGTGCGCACGCGTGGAAGCTAGAGGATGTGCAGATTCTCGCAGTTCTTGAACTTGGAGTCCTCTTTGCCAAAGAGCCACGTGAACATCTGGCGTGCTTTCATGCTAGCGCGCACAACGCCACGACTCTTGAACCATTGCTGTTGGCTGGCTTCGCACGCTTCATTCTGATAACTTTTGAGCCGAATCTGCGTGAGGATGCCGACCAGTAATTCGTCGACGTTGTGATTGATGCCTACTGATATCTCGACGAATTTTGCGCGGAACGTGCATGCTAAGCATTGCCATCTTTAAATTAAATACAAATATGAGTATCATATGATTTAAATTGTTATTATTAATATAGTTTAAAATTGTGTTTAAGAAAATGTTTTATTAAGTTTTTAGGTTACCTTGGGTTGATACAGCTCGACTCCTAGCCAAATCCACTTTATTTCCGACTAAGATGGCGGGCCTCGTGCGTAAAAGTTCGGCATCTTGCAAACGCGCAAGTTCACCTTCTGCTTTCAAATAACTTGCTTTATCCACCACCGAATAAAGGATGACAAACGCATCAGGTGGGTTAATTCTGTCAATATCCTTAAAATCATAACCAAAAACACAAAAATTAATGTCTAGTCATTAAAATAATAAATTTTATTGATTCTGTTGATAGTATTACTTCAAAAACTTAATTTTTACCTTGGAATTTGAGATGTTTGCAAAAGTGAGCTCTGATTCTTCGCCATTCAACATTATTGACACTGCTTGACTTCCCAACATATCTGCAACCAAATATACACGAAAAAATTATAGCACACATTTCAATTGGAATATCCTGTGTGTGCGTATGGTTTATGTAAAATAAATTTCGGCGACTCCGACAAAATGCAACCCGTTCAGTCACACGACATAAATACTCGACGAACTCGCGCTGCACCGCATGCATGCTATAGGAAAAGATGTCTTACATATTTATAGAATACTGCGCTCTTAAAATACACACATTCTAAATTAAACTTATTCATGGCTGAACGAACTTGAAATAGGTCAGTGGCAACGAACTCTCTCTCCAGGCTTCAACACATTGATACACTTTTAAATGCATTTGTAAATATTTTCGGTTATTAAATTTATTTTCAATGTATTCATAAATCCGGTTGCTTTTGCACCTCATTAATGATTTGCAGCGATTGTTGATTCGTTTGCGAGTCGCCGGAGAGTTCATCGGAAGGAAGGTAGGATTGCAATCACACTAAAAATTCAATATATTCCCAATTGATTCGAAGCAGCGCGACGCGCAAGTACTTGACCCACATTGCGCAATTTTTCCTGCCAACAAACACAAAATATAACCGGGTTTTCGGTTTTCGCACACGTCTTGTAATTTTTATTTTATTATTTGCGCGTTTAACTAGGTTAAGATTAATGCTGCATGTTGATGTTAGGTGTTGTTTGTATTTCGTGTATGTTGGGTTGCATTTTGGCGTTGTGTTATTTTCGAGCGGAATTTCTGCTGATAACGCGTTTAATTTAGAATTTACAACAGAATACGCCAACAATGCAAAGTGAAACTGTTCGCATGCTTGGTTTGCGGCGATGAATTGCACCAATCGAAACAAAACAACAAAACAACAAAAGTTTCCACAGGTAGCGATTGGTTTGTTCTGCAAAATACGCCATCTGACTGCATTATCTATAACTGTCAAATAATCTGACAACAATAGTCAACTTTATCAATTTTAAGTACTTTTCCAAGTATTTCAACAATTTATTTCAAAGAAATTTACGCCCACATGATTTCTTCACGGCGAAGTAAATAAAATCTCAGTACGGAAGCGCATCAGAGATAAATGAAAAGCGAAAAGCGGATTACTCTACGTTCCACGCCCTTGATCGAATCAAGACATGTACAAATTGTATTAAGGAGTTACATCCAATTGAATTTGTCAAAAATCATCTCAAAATCTAATCTAAATTTAAAAATAAATCCCACCAGATGGCGCAACAATTAAATGTTATTCGTGTGCGTTTATTAGGTGGTATACATTGCTAAAATATTTGCTTGTCCGTGATCAAGCAATAAACAGCGCAGAAAACGAAACTTAAAAAAACGTTTCAAAAGAGCGTAAATAAACGCAGCCGACGTGAATCAATAACCTATGCGTTTATAGTTTTGCTTTTAGCGTTTAATTTCGTGTTATTCGCGTGAAACCTCGCCGCAGACGCGTAAACAAAAAAGCAAACCGTCGAAATAAATATTTATCCGCCGCTGGTCTGCGCGTGCTGCACGTGTGAGGTTATGTCGTAAAATGGCCGGCGTGCTCGCGCGCTTGCATAAATTCATAATCAAATTGTCTGCGGCGTTCGTTTATTATCTCTCGCCCAGGTAGGCAATAAAAAAAACACACACAGCGCAAGGCGGCGGTGTGACGTTAACGCAGCGTTTGAAAAGCGTTAAAGCGGTTAAAGTGTTTCCTAAGCGGGGGGCTTAATTACTGTGGAAGTTTAAAAAGCTTTCGAACGAGGTTGCGACCGCGACAAATTCAATCATAAAAAACAAGCACCGGAACAAGGAAAATACAAACATAAATAAACAAAGTTTTCAGAAGAAAATACATTAAACGCAGATGCATTAAATCTTTACTCAGAGACGTTTACTTGGAAATCCTTTTGGCAATTTTACGTTAATTCAACGAAAATCAACGAAAATGTTTTGTTTACTGAAATGAAACGATGAAAATGTGCATTTTTCATATGTGTATAACCTAATTCGAGCGAAGAAAGTAAAACTCGAACGTGTCGCATAACTGTCGTAATAAAACATTTTCAATTAGCGATCGTAAAACTATTTTTATGCGCCCTCGATTTCAATAGATTCGAGTTTTGAGTTGAAATGGAATCAGACATTCGCTTTTTTTCGAACGCAACCCACACAACACGTATAAAGGGTTGCATAAAGTAATTTCAACTCAATAATAACATAAAAATGAAAATATCGGCGTGAAATTGACGGAAAACAACTAAAAACAAAACAACGACGTTGTTTACCTCTGTTGACTTGCATTTTCCATAAAATAACATAAAAATTTAATGGAATATTTGCGCTGTATGCGTGTGCGTCACTTGCACAGTCTTTTGTGATGCGAATAGCTTTGTGTCCGGCAAAATCCCGCCTGTTATGTAGTTATAGTTGGCTGCAGTGGCACAAGACTACAAGATTCGAGCCGTTTACAAAGTGCTCCATGCTTCTGCGCTCCTGTTGCCAGTTACGACCACAACATGCGCTACACACATGGCGGAGTGATACGCACGTCACGTACGAGCAACGTGCTCAAAACGCTCTCCAAGTTGAAAGCTAATAAAGCCGCGTGGATAGCGCCGTGTTCTGTGTCTCTGCGAAAGGATTTAGCGCCCGTTGTTGCAGGACTTGCAGGAAACCGCAACAGGATGACGTCGCTCAGCATGATAACATAACCTATTTACATTGCTAGGTACAAAACCGGTTACAAAATATTCAAAACCTTTAAAAAAATCGTTTACATTTTCTTTTGTAATATTTTTTAGAAGTCAAGATTGCGGATAGCTGGGATATAGGTCCACGTTGATTGCATTCATGCGCACATTCGTATTCACCATATTCACAATCTGAAATTCTAAACTCGTCTCCGGATGCCATGATGCAGGCAACCCGGAAGTTAGCCAAACAAGCGCGCACGATAAAACGAAAATATTTTCG
Organism: Dalotia coriaria; assembly: GCF_025399875.1. Lineage (NCBI taxonomy): Eukaryota > Metazoa > Arthropoda > Insecta > Coleoptera > Staphylinidae > Dalotia > Dalotia coriaria. Next base: position 4,446,158 of record NW_027045448.1, read on the forward strand.
TCGGCCGGATAAAATTAAATTTGTTATCATAAATCACAAATCTCGTACCTTTAGTGCCATCGTAGGCATTGATGCATTCCGACGTCATAAACTGACTGATGAGCGCCGTCTTGCCCACGCCCTGCGTGCCCAAAAGAGCCACCGTGTAGCGGGAAATGTCCCCAGCGGCATCCGAGTCCTCGCATGGTGAGGGTGTGCCCAATGGCGGACACAAACTGTTGCTGCGTGAACGTCGTCGACGAAAAGAATCACCACGATTGATAATTCCTAAAATGAAACCAAAAACGAAAAAATTAAAATTTAATTGAATTTAGTATAGGCAACCAATATGACATGTTGTTAAATATTGATGTAAAACGCGGTGAGCGCTAATGAATTCGGCACAAATGACTAAATGAAATTTTTGCCATTAATGCATATCCGCGATGAATATTAAATTAACGTCTAGCGAGCAATTAACGTGTGTTTATTGGTGGAAAGCATACGCGTACAAAACTAGGTTATGTCTGCGTATGCGTGTAGCGTACGCATTTACGTGCGTTTATTATTAGATTGACGTCGCGCGCGAACGTTCGGAAAAGTGGTAACATGTGATTGAACGCGATACATCATGCACTTTTGAAGTAGACTTTTTATTTGTTGCAAAACAACGCGATGTGTGCGAAAAGATGACGTTTTACTGAAATCTCCGAGATGATGTATAGTTTCGTGCGCACGCCAAGCAAGTGCCACACGCACGCCGCAACGATTATTACTAATGTGGTTGCGGCGATTTAGTAACGTGTTAATTTTTCACTTGCGCTTCGCATTCAGCGCAGCTGAACGTGCTTAATAGTTCAAACACTAATTTATAACTACATTTATCATCTTGTATTCTCTCATAGAATAACGAATCATTTATTTGGTTTGATTTTAAATGTCATTTTGTCACTCTGATGTTCAACCCTTCTTATCTGTTAGATTTGTGTCATACCCTCGTAATGTTTATGTTCACGTTCACGTTCATCAATTATGTTTTTATGATGTCACATATGAAATACACATGGTTGAAATTGGCAGTCGTTTGATTTTGTTTTATTTCATTGCAATATTTTACTTGTACATCTGTTTTATTATTTTCGATAAGTATTTTTTAGGCGAATATTCTGATATGTGTGTGTTGAGGCAGCGTTAAACAATAATTCGGCACGCGTCGTAAACGTAACTTCGTGAAAGCTTTCGTTTAAGTTATTGAACAATAAATCATCTTCAGTTTTCATTAAGCTTTCGTCTTTTCGGGGAGAAAGCATTATTGCGAGTGTTATATCGCTAAATTTTATTTGGTGAAGCTAAGCGCACAACACAATAAAAAGATTTTTATAAAAATCACTGGTTTTTGGTGAATTTTGAGTTGAAATCAAATTAAGACAGTTTTTTTTTACGCAACCCACACAGCATGTAAAACGGGTTGCATACAGTAATTTAAACTCTATAATAACCAAAATGAAAATATCGCAGATAAATTGACAGAAAACTAAAAACTAAAAACAGACAATATTTAACAGAATATGTTATTTAGATAATGATATGCAACCCACATTACTTTAAATCTCTGTAACTATGCATAAAAACTTAGAATAAGACGTGTAAGTATAAGAAACATATTTTTGTCTGATGTTTCGTATCTTGTTTGCTGTTTAACATTCAATTTTCGTTTTTGGTTCTGTGTTTTTCGTATTTTGGTTTTTGCTTCATCCCCCAAACAAATTCTAATAAAAGACTCGCCCGGCGGCAATGGAAATAAACATGTTTTTCCACCCTATAAGCCACTCGCAACGCGCAAAATCTAACTTTAGTAAAACCATTGCGGATTTTCTTCAGAAATAAAACAAATACCGCAACAAAAAATAAACAAACAAAAACCACAAATCTAAATAATCTAAAAATATTTTTAAAACGCATTTTATTAATATCATAAGTATGTTAATACTATAATTAGTTATCCTATAGGGTAAATATTTTAACTATTTGTCAAAGAGGTAATAACAATGATGAATGCACATTATATGTATTTTACGCAATAGAAATTATTATGCATATTATTACGACGATCGATTTATATCCGCTGTAAAACCGCCAATGTGTACATATAAAATACGGGCGGAAAGAAGGAAAACACGTTCGTGGCCCGAGGGCAATCCACTGTTCAACCTATCCGTATCACCTAATGCTCTGACCGCCGGCAGTGTTCCATTGTATTTGTAATCGATAAAAAAGGCCTGTGTATATGCATTTTACACAAACGAGTTACGCATTATTTTCAATTCGCTGCACACGCGGTTGCCTACACCTGGTATTGTCAGCGAAGAACGTGAACATGTCGGCTGCAACCACAAGCGCAGTTAATTACAATTTATTTTTATTTGATGCAAAATCATTTAGGAGTGGCTACAGATTTTAAGTTTTTTATTGCGAAATGAAATTCAGTGAATTTAGTATTAGGAAATACTTTGTTTATGTATAATTTTAGGTTATGTTTTAATGAAAGATTGACGAAATGTCAAACAAGCGTTGTGTTTTTATGAAATTTTGTTTATGAAGAGCCAAAATTAACTTATAGGAATGTAAATATTTCTATTAGCAATCAGTTTAATAAATGCATTGAAGATACATTAATCATTTAAGTATAAATTAGTAATCAGTTAAATTTATCTATATGTGTTAGTTACATCAGTTATAACTCAAGAATGGCTGGACAGATTTTGATGATCTATGATTTGTTAGATTAATCTACGTCCAGGATAATATAATAAGTATTAAAATATTAAAAATTATTATTTAAAAGGTGTTAAATAAGAGATGAAAATTGGTATAGCGATTCAATGATACTATGAGATAAATAATTGATTCCACAATTATGTTAAAATGCATTTTGGCATTTCTTATTTTATCAAATTAAAATTGTAAGTTTTATTGTTGGAATTGACATCTACCAGATCTTGAACAAGAAAATTAAATTAATTACATATTTACTGAAAACTGCGGAGACGAAGTCACGAGTAATAGATAGTTAAAAATATTATGTTACAATGTATAGAAACAAAATGAAAAAATATAAGAAAACAATTGCTCCACAAAAAAGTAAAATTGCTGAAAATTCGTAAACAGAATAAATTACACTGCAATTATGAATTAAAAAATATGAAAGTAAAAATTAATCTTTACCAAAATCCAATAAATTCGTAATTAGTAAATGGTGTGCACGAGAGTGAAATAAAAGAATCATCATAAAACCGTTTCGTTCTGTTTCCGTATCCGTACCGCTGCAGGCTAGTAGGACAACTTGTTGCTTGCGACATTCACCCCAACTTTGTCCGAACGATAAAAGGGTTCAAGCAAATTTAATTAATTCCTAACGGCAAAAACAAAACTAAAACCCAAAGAGACTCAGAACGAAACAAAACTCCGCAACACAATAAACTTAATATAAAATAAAATAAAAGAAGATTTATATTTTTAAATAACTTCTTCATAAGTAACTCTTTAATTTCTTTTTCCTTGTCATTTATATGAAGCCGATATTTTTGTGAAATTAAGCGCGTAAATAGCCGATTTAACGACACGCATTATGGTGTGCGCAGATAATAAAATGTTAATTAAGGGCACGGAATCGTCCTCGGGGTTCCCGGATGCGGTTGCGGACTGCGGGTTGAGCTTGTGCGCTGAGCTGGATTCGTTCCATCTCGGAACTACCTCATGATCAGGCAAGGAGAATGTAATTTCGGGGAGAGAATAGTAAGAGGTATATCCTGATAGTCACGATTAATTAATTGAATTTGATTAATTAATTCATTCAGAATTGATTTCAAGCATTACTATGAAATACCTGTGCTCCAAGTACCAAATATTGAAATTGTGCATATTTTAAGGCTCATAATTAAAAAAAACATCTGTTTTTAACCTTAAGACATGATTTGTATAAAAAGATAGCATTTAATCATGACTTTGCCCTGTATTTTTAAGAAAAAACGTAATTAATTGTTACTTTCTTGTTTAACACCCAGTATGAGGCGATTTCAATGAAAAGAATCGTAATATTACTGCTTTAAAAATGAGAAATGCTAATAATACACTTTAGCGCCATCTCGGAATCAATTAGTTAGCTATATCGATGATTGAATTGCTATACAAATTTTCATCCCATATTTAACATACTTTAAATTATAATTTTTAATATTTTAATGATTATTCTGCTATTCGGAGTCGAGACAAATCCAAAAAATCATAAATTATCAAAATCTGTTCTGCCGTTCTTGAGTTATAAATGTTGTAACGAACGCTACAGATCAAATATAGATAAAAACACAATGAAATGAAATAAAATGGCGTGACCACTTTATTTTACAATATCCTACAATGACATCGTTATTGGCTACTCTTCATAAATTTTGTTTATTTTATTGATTCTATATTTACCGTTAATATCGTTAATTTTCTTCATCTAACATCAAAAATAGAAAATTTCCTCAAATTATTCCTTTGCACCTGTGCCCATGTTTATCCTCATATACCCACAACCTATGTAAATTAAAAGCCCGATATAATTTGCATTTTGCATGAATAAAAGATCGTGATTAATGGCGACTGTAATTAAGTTATCAGCCACATCTCCATCGCCACCACTTCCAACACAACCACAATACACCACTCAAAATAGAAAATAGAAAATAATCATCAATAACAATCCATCGTTAACAATCACAATTAACGACTTATATTGTTGCTTCAAAATGTATCCGCACCATCTTCCTATCAACCACAATGAGCAGCTTTGTACTCGTACGCTGTGCGGCGCGCATTAATGTAAAAGTAATTAGCGCGCGTGTAGTGTTCCGCCGTCGACGTACCTACTCAATTTCATAAAGTCATAATGAGCGAACGAGCGGCATTTGGGCGAGGAAAAACGCGCGCCGCAACCAGAAATAGATTCGGCTGCTAACATACACTCGATATAATAACGCGCAATTGTAATACGCACGCGACAAGGTCTGCGAAACGCGGGCCAAGCGAGAATTAATATTCGCTTGCCTTTTAATTCTTAATTCTCTTCCGGACAGCGCAGAAAAAAAATCATACTGCGTTCGTTTTTATCTTTCATCCAACAACTGCGACGCATGGCCTAATTAATTTCTTTGTTTCGGCTAAATTTTTAATTATTTTTTTATAGGTTATGTCGGTTTAAAGTGAGGTTATGAATTTTTAAAATTATTTTTTACTTTATCGACACGAGCGAAATTGAATATGCAAATTACAGCGCTCTTGAACATTGTCGGGATTGTTACTGCGGTTGCGGTAAGTCACCCGCTAGCGCACCCTTAATTGACGCGCTCAACCAACCCTTAACGATCGTTTTAATTGCAATACGCGCCTGAATTCAACGAAAATCATAGTTTACGCTTCAAAATCACAAAACACACCGCAGATTGATTGATTGATTGATAGTTCTTAAATTTATTTACCAAAGCGTCATCTGTGCACAAAGGAATAATAATAAACTCAAAAATGGCCGCCATGGTGGAGATAAAAGCGATGCAGATGAAGAAAATTAAAACTTGTTCTTGTTCTCGTCAGCGCGCGCGCATGGAAACGCTTGTATCCTGCGTTTATAATTTATACAACTGTCACAAACTCGTTTGATGTTTGAAATAAATGAAAACGTCGAGGCGGTGCACTGCAACTTCGCCTTTATATTTATTTTAATCGGGCGAAAATCTTCAAGTGAAAAAAAATCCAGTTGGGCTAAAACAGTTGCTAGACATGTACTATGTATATAAAAATATATACAAAGTGTTTATAGCATAAATATAATAATTTTCTGAATAAAATCTTTTCTTTGTGATTAATTTTCTGGCTCTTAGCCGAGTTTTGTGAATTTTTATTTATTTCGCTGTTTCTCGCAACTTCCAACATGTGTGCCGCTTTTTTCTGTAATTTTTTCTTTTCGTTTTCATCAGTCTGAGAACACCGCAAGCACACACTTGACTTTATGCCTCAAGTTTCGACGCAATTCGCCGAGAGTGAGTGCGCGTTTGAAGCACATAGTGCTCGATGGGGGATGAATGGTAAGGTGAAAAAGCGCAACGTGGAGAAAATAAAGAATAGAGGTCAATGTGGAATTTCACACATCATCACACTTTCCAGCCTGTTTCGCGCGCGGACGAGTATTGAAGCACTTGCTAAACGTCTGCACGTTTGACGACTGCTGGTGTAATCCGGCTAGAAATGTATTATGAGAAATTAATGATCTGGTCGTCGTCTGTCGTCTCCGGTTGAATCACTAGCGTTATAAATATTTGTCTACGCACTCTTTCGGATGAGTTTATTCAACGTGCGGGTTTATTTCGCGCCGCCCATTCGTTAAGTCAACTTAACGTAAATAAAAATTTTAAATAACGCGGAAAATCCGCGTATTAATCAAAGGCAAAACGCGAAAAACAAAGAATTCGTTTGAAGCAATTGGAAATCGCGGCGAAAAACAACTGGGAGCGTCGCGTGATATATAAATCTACTACTACCTTTCAGAATACTACCAAGGAAGAAGTAATTAATATACAGGGTGTTTGTAAAAATAGTCAAAATATTTTATTTTTGTTTTTTAAATTTTTTGTTAAATTTTTATGTGTAAAACGTTTGAAAACAAAATTTTCATAAAAATAAA